>NC_086102.1:146504621-147154978 GCF_963921235.1 Mobula hypostoma
GCCCCGCCTCCTTGCCTCGCCTCGCCTCTAGTCTCCAGTCTCCAGCCTCCAGCCTCGCCTCTAGTCTCCAGTCTCCAGCCTCCAGCCTCGCCTCTAGTCTCCAGTCTCCAGCCTCCAGCCTCACCTCTAGTCTCCAGCCTCGCCTCAAGTCTCCAGCCTCCAGCCTCCAGCCTCGCCTCAAGTCTCCAGCCTCCAGCCTCGCCTCAAGTCTCCAGCCTCCAGCCTCGCCTCTAGTCTCCAGTCTCCAGCCTCCAGCCTCGCCTCTAGTCTCCAGTCTCCAGCCTCCAGCCTCGCCTCTAGTCTCCAGTCTCCAGCCTCCAGCCTCGCCTCTCGTCTCCAGCCTCCAGCCTCGCCTCTAGTCTCCAGTCTCCAGCCTCCAGCCTCGCCTCTAGTCTCCAGTCTCCAGCCTCCAGCCTCGCCTCTAGTCTCCAGTCTCCAGCCTCCAGCCTCGCCTCTAGTCTCCAGCCTCCAGCCTCGCCTCTAGCCTCCAGTCTCCAGCCTCGTCTCTAGTCTCCAGCCTCCAGCCTCGCCTCTAGTCTCCAGCCTCCAGCCTCGCCTCTAGTCTCCAGTCTCCAGCCTCGCCTCTAGTCTCCAGTCTCCAGCCTCCAGCCTCGCCTCTAGTCTCCAGTCTCCAGCCTCCAGCCTCGCCTCTAGTCTCCAGTCTCCAGCCTCCAGCCTCGCCTCTAGTCTCCAGTCTCCAGCCTCCAGCCTCGCCTCTAGTCTCCAGCCTCCAGCCTCCAGCCTCGCCTCTAGTCTCCAGCCTCCAGCCTCCAGCCTCGCCTCTAGTCTCCAGGCTCCAGCCTCCAGCCTCGCCTCTAGTCTCCAGACTCCAGCCTCCAGCCTCGCCTCTAGTCTCCAGCCTCCACCCTCGCCTCTAGTCTCCAGCCTCCAACCTCGCCTCCAGTCTCCAGTCTCCAGCCTCGCCTCTAGTCTCCAGTCTCCAGCCTCGCCTCTAGTCTCCAGCCTCCAGCCTCGCCTCTAGTCTCCAGCCTCCAGCCTCCAGCCTCGCCTCTAGTCTCCAGTCTCCAGCCTCCAGCCTCCAGCCTCGCGTCTCCAGTCTCCAGCCTCCAGCCTCGCCTCTAGTCTCCAGTCTCCAGCCTCCAGCCTCGCCTCTAGTCTCCAGTCTCCAGCCTCCAGCCTCGCCTCTAGTCTCCAGTCTCCAGCCTCCAGCCTCGCCTCTAGTCTCCAGCCTCGCCTCGTCTCCAGCCTCCAGCCTCCAGCCTCGCCTCAAGTCTCCAGCTTCCAGCCTCCAGCCTCGCCTCATGTCTCCAGCCTCCAGCCTCGCCTCAAGTCTCCAGCCTCCAGCCTCGCCTCAAGTCTCCAGCCTCCAGCCTCGCCTCTAGTCTCCAGTCTCCAGCCTCCAGCCTCGCCTCTGGTCTCCAGTCTCCAGCCTCCAGCCTCACCTCTAGTATCCAGTCTCCAGCCTCCAGCCTCGCCTCTCATCTCCAGTCTCCAGCCTCGCCTCTAGTCTCCAGTCTCCAGCCTCCAGCCTCGCCTCTAGTCTCCAGTCTCCAGCCTCCAGCCTCGCCTCTAGTCTCCAGTCTCCAGCCTCCAGCCTCGCCTCTAGTCTCCAGTCTCCAGCCTCCAGCCTCGCCTCTAGTCTCCAGTCTCCAGCCTCCAGCCTCGCCTCTAGTCTCCAGTCTCCAGCCTCCAGCCTCGCCTCTAGTCTCCAGCCTCGCCTCAAGTCTCCAGCCTCCAGCCTCCAGCCTCGCCTCAAGTCTCCAGCTTCCAGCCTCGCCTCAAGTCTCCAGCCTCCAGCCTCGCCTCTAGCCTCCAGTCTCCAGCCTCGTCTCTAGTCTCCAGCCTCCAGCTTCGCCTTAAGTCTCCTGCCTCCAGCCTCGCCTCTCATCTCCAGTCTCCAGCCTCGCCTCTAGTCTCCAGTCTCCAGCCTCCAGCCTCGCCTCTAGTCTCCAGTCTCCAGCCTCCAGCGTTACCTCTAGTCTCCAGTCTCCAGCCTCCAGCCTCGCCTCTAGTTTTCAGCCTCCAGCCTCGCCTCTAGTCTCCAGTCTCCAGCCTCGCCTCTAGTCTCCAGCCTCCAGCCTCCAGCCTCGCCTCTAGTCCTCTCCAGCCACACCTCCAGCCTCCAGCCTCGCCTCCAGCCTCAAGCCTCGCCTCAAGTCTCCAGCAAGCATCCAGCCTCACCTCTAGTCTGCAGCCTCCAGCTTCGCCTTAAGTCTCCAGCCTCCAGCCTCGCCTCAAGTCTCCAGCCTCCAGCCTCGCCTCTAGTCTCCAGTCTCCAGCCTCCAGCCTCGCCTCTAGTCTCCAGTCTCCAGCCTCCAGCGTCGCCTCTAGTCTCCAGTCTCCAGCCTCCAGTCTCCAGCGTCGCCTCTAGTCTCCAGCCTCCAGCCTCGCCTCTAGTCTCCAGCCTCCAGCCTTGCCTCGCCTCGCCTGAAGTCTCCAGCCTCCAGCCTCCAGCCTCGCCTCGTCTCCAGCCTCCAGCCTCGCCTCTAGTCTCCAGTCTCCAGCCTCCAGCCTCGCCTCTCGTCTCGTCTCCAGTCTCCAGCCTTGCCTCTAGTCTCCAGTCTCCAGTCTCCAGCCTCCAGCCCCGCCTCTAGTCTCCAGTCTCCAGCCTCCAGCCTCGCCTCTAGTCTCCAGCCTCCAGCCTCCAGCCTCGCCTCTAGTCTCCAGTCTCCAGTCTCCAGCCTCCAGCCTCGCCTCTAGTCTCCAGTCTCCAGCCTCCAGCCTCGCCTCCAGTCTCCAATCTCCAGCCTCCAGCCCCGCCTCCAGTCTCCAGCCTCCAGCCTCGCCTCCAGTCTCCAGCCTCCATCCTCGTCTCTAGTCTCCAGTCTCCAGCCTCCAGCCTCGCCTCTAGTCTGCAGTCACCAGCCTCCAGCCTCGCCTCTAGTCTCCAGTCTCCAGCCTCCAGCCTCGCCTCTAGTCTCCAGTCTCCAGCCTCCAGCCTCGACTGTAGTCTCCAGCCTCCACCCTCGCCTCTAGTCTCCAGCCTCCAACCTCGCCTCCAGTCTCCAGTCTCCAGCCTGGCCTCTAGTCTCCAGTCTCCAGCCTGGCCTCTAGTCTCCAGCCTCCAGCCTGGCCTCTAGTCTCCGGTCTCCAGTCTCCACCCTCGCCTCTGGTCTCCAGTCTCCAGCTTCGCCTTAAGTCTCCTGCCTCCAGCCTCGCCTCTAGTCTCCAGTCTCCAGCCTCGCCTCTAGTCTCCAGTCTCCAGCCTCCAGCCTCGCCTCTAGTCTCCAGTCTCCAGCCTCCAGCCTCGCCTCTAGTCTCCAGTCTCCAGCCTCCAGCCTCGCCTCAAGTCTCCAGCCTCCAGCCTCGCCTCTAGTCTCCAGCCTCCAGCCTCGCCCGCCTCTAGTCTCCAGCCGCCAGCTTCGCCTCGCCTCAATTCTCCAGCCTCCAGCCTCCAGCCTCGCCTCAAGTCTCCAGCTTCCAGCCTCCAGCCTCGCCTCTAGTCTCCAGCCTCCAGCCTCCAGCCTCACCTCAAGTCTCCAGCCTCCAGCCTCCAGCCTCGCCTCTAGTCTCCAGTCTCCAGTCTCCAGCCTCCAGCCACACCTCCAACCTCCAGCCTCGCCTCCAGCCTCAAGCCTCGCCTCAAGTCTCCAGCAAGCATCCAGCCTCGCCTCTACTCTGCAGCCTCCAGCTTCGCCTTAAGTCTCCAGCCTCCAGCCTCGCCTCAAGTCTCCAGCCTCCAGCCTCGCCTCTAGTCTCCAGTCTCCAGCCTCCAGCCTCGCCTCTAGTCTCCAGTCTCCAGCCTCCAGCGTCGCCTCTAGTCTCCAGTCTCCAGCCTCCAGTCTCCAGCCTCGCCTCTAGTCTCCAGCCTCCAGCCTCCAGCCTCGCCTCTAGTCTCCAGCCTCCAGCCTTGCCTCGCCTCGCCTCTAGTCTCCAGTCTCCAGCCTCCAGCCTCGCCTCTAGTCTCCAGTCTCCAGCCTCCAGCCTCGCCTCTAGTCTCCAGTCTCCAGCCTCCAGCCTCGCCTCTAGTCTCCAGTCTCCAGCCTCCAGCCTCACCTCTAGTCTCCAGCCTCGCCTCAAGTCTCCAGCCTCCAGCCTCCAGCCTCGCCTCAAGTCTCCAGCTTCCAGCCTCGCCTCAAGTCTCCAGCCTCCAGCCTCACCTCTAGTCTCCAGTCTCCTGCCTAGAGCCTCGCCTCTAGACTCCCGTCTCCAGCCTCCAGCCTCGCCTCTAGTCTCCAGTCTCCAGCCTCCAGCCTCGCCTCTCGTCTCCAGCCTCCAGCCTCGCCTCTAGTCTCCAGTCTCCAGCCTCCAGCCTCGCCTCTATTCTCCAGTCTCCAGCCTCCAGCCTCGCCTCTAGTCTCCAGTCTCCAGCCTCCAGCCTCGCCTCTACTTTCCAGCCTCCAGCCTCGCCTCTAGCCTCCAGTCTCCAGCCTCGTCTCTAGTCTCCAGCCTCCAGCTTCGCCTTAAGTCTCCTGCCTCCAGCCTCGCCTCTCATCTCCAGTCTCCAGCCTCGCCTCTAGTCTCCAGTCTCCAGCCTCCAGCCTCGCCTCTAGTCTCCAGTCTCCAGCCTCCAGCGTCACCTCTAGTCTCCAGTCTCCAGCCTCCAGCCTCGCCTCTAGTTTCCAGCCTCCAGCCTCGCCTCTAGTCTCCAGTCTCCAGCCTCGCCTCTAGTCTCCAGCCTCCAGCCTCCAGCCTCGCCTCTAGTCTCCAGCCTCCAGCCACACCTCCAGCCTCCAGCCTCGCCTCCAGCCTCAAGCCTCGCCTCAAGTCTCCAGCAAGCATCCAGCCTCGCCTCTAGTCTGCAGCCTCCAGCTTCGCCTTAAGTCTCCAGCCTCCAGCCTCGCCTCAAGTCTCCAGCCTCCAGCCTCGCCTCTCGTCTCCAGTCTCCAGCCTCCAGCCTCGCCTCTAGTCTCCAGTCTCCAGCCTCCAGCATCGCCTCTAGTCTCCAGTCTCCAGCCTCCAGTCTCCAGCCTCGCCTCTAGTCTCCAGCCTCCAGCCTCGCCTCTAGTCTCCAGCCTCCAGCCTTGCCTCGCCTCGCCTCTAGTCTCCAGCCTCCAGCCTCGCCTCGCCTGAAGTCTCCAGCCTCCAGCCTCCAGCCTCGCCTCGTCTCCAGCCTCCAGCCTCGCCTCTAGTCTCCAGTCTCCAGCCTCCAGCCTCGCCTCTCGTCTCGTCTCCAGTCTCCAGCCTTGCCTCTAGTCTCCAGTCTCCAGTCTCCAGCCTCCAGCCCCGCCTCTAGTCTCCAGTCTCCAGCCTCCAGCCTCGCCTCTAGTCTCCAGCCTCCAGCCTCCAGCCTCGCCTCTAGTCTCCAGTCTCCAGTCTCCAGCCTCCAGCCTCGCCTCTAGTCTCCAGTCTCCAGCCTCCAGCCTCGCCTCCAGTCTCCAGCCTCCAGCCTCGCCTCCAGTCTCCAGCCTCCATCCTCGTCTCTAGTCTCCAGTCTCCAGCCTCCAGCCTCGCCTCTAGTCTGCAGTCACCAGCCTCCAGCCTCGCCTCTAGTCTCCAGTCTCCAGCCTCCAGCCTCGCCTCTAGTCTCCAGTCTCCAGCCTCCAGCCTCGACTGTAGTCTCCAGCCTCCACCCTCGCCTCTAGTCTCCAGCCTCCAACCTCGCCTCCAGTCTCCAGTCTCCAGCCTGGCCTCTAGTCTCCGGTCTCCAGCCTGGCCTCTAGTCTCCAGCCTCCAGCCTGGCCTCTAGTCTCCGGTCTCCAGTCTCCACCCTCGCCTCTAGTCTCCAGTCTCCAGGCGCCAGCCTCGCCTCTAGTCTCCAGTCTCCAGCCTCCAGCCTCGCCTCTAGTCTCCAGTCTCCAGCCTCCAGCCTCGCCTCTAGTCTCCAGTCTCCAGCCTCCAGCCTCGCCTCTAGTCTCCAGTCTCCAGCCTCCAGCCTCGCCTCTAGTCTCCAGTCTCCAGCCTCCAGCCTTGCATCAAGTCTCCAGCCTCCAGCCTCGCCTCTAGTCTCCAGCCTCCAGCCTCGCCCACCTCTAGTCTCCAGCCGCCAGCTTCGCCTCGCCTCAATTCTCCAGCCTCCAGCCTCCAGCCTCGCCTCAAGTCTCCAGCTTCCAGCCTCCAGCCTCGCCTCTAGTCTCCAGTCTCCAGCCTCCAGCCTCGCCTCTAGTCTCCAGTCTCCAGCCTCCAGCCTCGCCTCTAGTCTCCAGTCTCCAGCCTCCAGCCTCGCCTCTAGTCTCCAGTCTCCAGCCTCCAGCCTCGCATTTAGTCTCCAATCTCCAGCCTCCAGCCCCGCCTCCAGTCTCCAGCCTCCAGCCTCCAGCCTCGCCTCTAGTCTCCAGTCTCCAGCCTCCAGCCTCGCCTCTAGTCTCCAGTCTCCAGCCTCCAGTCTCGCCTCTAGTATCCAGTCTCCAGCCTCCAGCCTCGCCTCTAGTCTCCAGTTTCCAGCCTCCAGCCTCCCCTCTAGTCTCCAGTCTCCAGCCTCCAGCCTCGCCTCTAGTCTCCAGCGTCAAGCCTCCAGTTTCGCCTCTAGTCTCCAGCCTCCAGCCTCACCCGCCTCTAGTCTCCAGCCGCCAGCTTCGCCTCGCCTCAATTCTCCAGCCTCCAGCCTCCAGCCTCCAGCCTCGACTCTAGTCTCCAGCCTCCACCCTTGCCTCTAGTCTCCAGCCTCCCACCTCGACTCCAGTCTCCAGTCTCCAGCCTCGCCTCTAGTCTCCAGTCTCCAGTTTCCAGCCTCCAGCCTCGCCTCTAGTCTCCAGTCTCCAGCCTCCAGCCTCCAGCCTCGCCTCTAGTCTCCAGTCTCCAGCCTCCAGCCTCGCCTCTAGTCTCCAGTCTCCAGCCTCCAGCCTCGCCTCTAGTCTCCAGTCTCCAGCCTCCAGTCTCGCCTCTAGTCTCCAGTCTCCAGCCTCCAGCCTCGCCTCTAGTCTCCAGTCTCCAGCCTCCAGCCTCGCCTCAAGTCTCCAGCCTCCAGCCTCGCCTCCAGTCTCCAGCCTCCAGCCTCGCCCGCCTCTAGTCTCCAGCCGCCAGGTTCGCCTCGCCTCAATTCTCCAGCCTCCAGCCTCCAGCCTCGCCTCAAGTCTCCACCTCCAGCCTCCAGCCTCGCCTTTAGTCTCCAGTCTCCAGCTTCCAGCCTCGCCTCCAGTCTCCAGCCTCGCATCCAGTCTCCAATCTCCAGCCTCCAGCCCCGCCTCCAGTCTCCAGCCTCCAGCCTCGCCTCCAGTCTCCAGCCTCCAGCATCGCCTCTAGTCTCCAGGCTTTAGCCTCCAGCTTCGCCTCTAGTCTCCAGGTCCAGCCTCCAGCCTCGACTCTAGTCTCCAGCCTCCACCCTTGTCTCTAGTCTCCAGCCTCCAACCTCGACTCCAGTCTCTAGTCTCCAGCCTCGCCTCTAGTCTCCAGTCTCCAGCCTCGCCTCTAGTCTGCAGCCTCCAGCCTCGCCTCTAGTCTCCAGCCTCCAGCCTCCAGCCTCGCCTGTAGTCTCCAGTCTCCAGCCTCCAGCCTCCAGCCTCGCCTCTCGTCTCCAGTCTCCAGCCTCCAGCATCGCCTCTAGTCTCCAGTGTTTAGCCTCCAGCTTCGCCTCTAGTCTCCAGGTCCAGCCTCCAGCCTCGACTCTAGTCTCCAGCCTCCACCCTTGCCTCTAGTCTCCAGCCTCCAACATCGACTCCACTCTCTAGTCTCCAGCCTCGCCTCTAGTCTCCAGTCTCCAGTCTCGCCTCTAGTCTCCAGCCTCCAGCCTCCAGCCTCCAGCCTCGCCTCTAGTCTCCAGTCTCCAGCCTCCAGCCTCCAGCCTCGCCTCTAGTCTCCAGTCTCCTGCCTCCAGCCTCGCCTCCAGTCTCCAGCCTCCAGCATCGCCTCTAGTCTCCAGGCTTTAGCCTCCAGCTTCGCCTCTAGTCTCCAGGTCCAGCCTCCAGCCTCGACTCTAGTCTCCAGCCTCCACCCTTGTCTCTAGTCTCCAGCCTCCAACCTCGACTCCAGTCTCTAGTCTCCAGCCTCGCCTCTAGTCTCCAGTCTCCAGCCTCGCCTCTAGTCTGCAGCCTCCAGCCTCGCCTCTAGTCTCCAGCCTCCAGCCTCCAGCCTCGCCTGTAGTCTCCAGTCTCCAGCCTCCAGCCTCCAGCCTCGCCTCTCGTCTCCAGTCTCCAGCCTCCAGCCTCGCCTCTCGTCTCCAGTCTCCAGCCTCCAGCCTCGCCTCTAGTATCCAGTCTCCAGCCTCCAGCCTCGCCTCTAGTCTCCAGTCTCCAGCCTCCAGCCTCGCCTCTAGTCTCCAGCCTCGCCTCGTCTCCAGCCTCCAGCCTCCAGCCTCGTCTCAAGTCTCCAGCTTCCAGCCTCCAGCCTCGCCTCATGTCTCCAGGCTCCAGCCTCGCCTCAAGTCTCCAGCCTCCAGCCTCGCCTCAAGTCTCCAGCCTCCAGCCTCACCTCTAGTCTCCAGTCTCCAGCCTAGAGCCTCGCCTCTGGACTCCAGTCTCCAGCCTCCAGCCTCACCTCTAGTATCCAGTCTCCAGCCTCCAGCCTCGCCTCTCGTCTCCAGCCTCCAGCCTCGCCTCTAGTCTCCAGTCTCCAGCCTCCAGCCTCGCCTCTATTCTCCAGTCTCCAGCCTCCAGCCTCGCCTCTAGTCTCCAGTCTCCAGCCTCCAGCCTCGCCTCTACTTTCCAGCCTCCATCCTCGCCTCTGGCCTCCAGTCTCCAGCCTCGTCTCTAGTCTCCAGCCTCCAGCTTCGCCTTAAGTCTCCTGCCTCCAGCCTCGCCTCTCATCTCCAGTCTCCAGCCTCGCCTCTAGTCTCCAGTCTCCAGCCTCCAGCCTCGCCTCTAGTCTCCAGTCTCCAGCCTCCAGCGTCACCTCTAGTCTCCAGTCTCCAGCCTCCAGCCTCGCCTCTAGTTTCCAGCCTCCAGCCTCGCCTCTATTCTCCAGTCTCCAGCCTCGCCTCTAGTCTCCAGCCTCCAGCCTCCAGCCTCGCCTCTAGTCTCCAGCCTCCAGCCTCCAGCCTCACCTCTAGTCTCCAGCCTTGCCTCAAGTCTCCAGCCTCCAGCCTCCAGCCTCGCCTCAAGTCTCCAGCTTCCAGCCTCGCCTCAAGTCTCCAGCCTCCAGCCTCGCCTCTAGCCTCCAGTCTCCAGCCTCGTCTCTAGTCTCCAGCCTCCAGCTTCGCCTTAAGTCTCCTGCCTCCAGCCTCGCCTCTCATCTCCAGTCTCCAGCCTTGCCTCTAGTCTCCAGTCTCCAGCCTCCAGCCTCGCCTCAAGTCTCCAGTCTCCAGCCTCCAGCGTCACCTCTAGTCTCCACTCTCCAGCCTCCAGCCTCGCCTCTAGTTTCCAGCCTCCAGCCTCGCCTCTAGTCTCCAGTCTCCAGCCTCGCCTCTAGTCTCCAGCCTCCAGCCTCCAGCCTCGCCTCTAGTCTCCAGCCACACCTCCAGCCTCCAGCCTCGCCTCCAGCCTCAAGCCTCGCCTCAAGTCTCCAGCAAGCATCCAGCCTCACCTCTAGTCTGCAGCCTCCAGCTTCGCCTTAAGTCTCCAGCCTCCAGCCTCGCCTCAAGTCTCCAGCCTCCAGCCTCGCCTCTAGTCTCCAGTCTGCAGCCTCCAGCCTCGCCTCTAGTCTCCAGTCTCCAGCCTCCAGCATCGCCTCTAGTCTCCAGTCTCCAGCCTCCAGTCTCCAGCGTCGCCTCTAGTCTCCAGCCTCCAGCCTCGCCTCTAGTCTCCAGCCTCCAGCCTTGCCTCGCCTCGCCTGAAGTCTCCAGCCTCCAGCCTCCAGCCTCGCCTCGTCTCCAGCCTCCAGCCTCGCCTCTAGTCTCCAGTCTCCAGCCTCCAGCCTCGCCTCTCGTCTCGTCTCCAGTCTCCAGCCTTGCCTCTAGTCTCCAGTCTCCAGTCTCCAGCCTCCAGCCTCGCCTCTAGTCTCCAGTCTCCAGCCTCCAGCCTCGCCTCTAGTCTCCAGCCTCCAGCCTCCAGCCTCGCCTCTAGTCTCCAGTCTCCAGTCTCCAGCCTCCAGCCTCGCCTCTAGTCTCCAGTCTCCAGCCTCCAGCCTCGCCTCCAGTCTCCAATCTCCAGCCTCCAGCCCCGCCTCCAGTCTCCAGCCTCCAGCCTCGCCTCCAGTCTCCAGCCTCCATCCTCGTCTCTAGTCTCCAGTCTCCAGCCTCCAGCCTCGCCTCTAGTCTGCAGTCACCAGCCTCCAGCCTCGCCTCTAGTCTCCAGTCTCCAGCCTCCAGCCTCGCCTCTAGTCTCCAGTCTCCAGCCTCCAGCCTCGACTGTAGTCTCCAGCCTCCACCCTCGCCTCTAGTCTCCAGCCTCCAACCTCGCCTCCAGTCTCCAGTCTCCAGCCTGGCCTCTAGTCTCCAGTCTCCAGCCTGGCCTCTCGTCTCCAGCCTCCAGCCTGGCCTCCAGTCTCCGGTCTCCAGTCTCCACCCTCGCCTCTGGTCTCCAGTCTCCAGCTTCGCCTTAAGTCTCCTGCCTCCAGCCTCGCCTCTCATCTCCAGTCTCCAGCCTCGCCTCTAGTCTCCAGTCTCCAGCCTCCAGCCTCGCCTCTAGTCTCCAGTCTCCAGCCTCCAGCCTCGCCTCTAGTCTCCAGTCTCCAGCCTCCAGCCTCGCCTCAAGTCTCCAGCCTCCAGCCTCGCCTCTAGTCTCCAGCCTCCCGCCTCGCCCGCCTCTAGTCTCCAGCTGCCAGCTTCGCCTCGCCTCCATTCTCCAGCCTCCAGCCTCCAGCCTCGCCTCAAGTCTCCAGCTTCCAGCCTCCAGCCTCGCCTCTAGTCTCCAGCCTCCAGCCTCCAGCCTCACCTCAAGTCTCCAGCCTCCATCCTCCAGCCTCGCCTCTAGTCTCCAGTCTCCAGTCTCCAGCCTCCAGCCACACCTCCAACCTCCAGCCTCGCCTCCAGCCTCAAGCCTCGCCTCAAGTCTCCAGCAAGCATCCAGCCTCGCCTCTACTCTGCAGCCTCCAGCTTCGCCTTAAGTCTCCAGCCTCCAGCCTCGCCTCAAGTCTCCAGCCTCCGGCCTCGCCTCTAGTCTCCAGTCTCCAGCCTCCAGCCTCGACTCTAGTCTCCAGTCTCCAGCCTCCAGCGTCGCCTCTAGTCTCCAGTCTCCAGCCTCCAGTCTCCAGCCTCGCCTCTAGTCTCCAGCCTCCAGCCTCCAGCCTCGCCTCTAGTCTCCAGCCTCGCCTCAAGTCTCCAGCCTCCAGCCTCCAGCCTCGCCTCAAGTCTCCAGCTTCCAGCCTCGCCTCAAGTCTCCAGCCTCCAGCCTCACCTCTAGTCTCCAGTCTCCTGCCTAGAGCCTCGCCTCTAGACTCCCGTCTCCAGCCTCCAGCCTCGCCTCTACTCTCCAGTCTCCAGCCTCCAGCCTCGCCTCTCGTCTCCAGCCTCCAGCCTCGCCTCTAGTCTCCAGTCTCCAGCCTCCAGCCTCGCCTCTATTCTCCAGTCTCCAGCCTCCAGCCTCGCCTCTAGTCTCCAGTCTCCAGCCTCCAGCCTCGCCTCTACTTTCCAGCCTCCAGCCTCGCCTCTAGCCTCCAGTCTCCAGCCTCGTCTCTAGTCTCCAGCCTCCAGCTTCGCCTTAAGTCTCCTGCCTCCAGCCTCGCCTCTCATCTCCAGTCTCCAGCCTCGCCTCTAGTCTCCAGTCTCCAGCCTCCAGCCTCGCCTCTAGTCTCCAGTCTCCAGCCTCCAGCGTCACCTCTAGTCTCCAGTCTCCAGCCTCCAGCCTCGCCTCTAGTTTCCAGCCTCCAGCCTCGCCTCTCGTCTCCAGTCTCCAGCCACGCCTCTAGTCTCCAGCCTCCAGCCTCCAGCCTCGCCTCTAGTCTCCAGCCTCCAACCACACCTCCAGCCTCCAGCCTCGCCTCCAGCCTCAAGCCTCGCCTCAAGTCTCCAGCAAGCATCCAGCCTCGCCTCTAGTCTGCAGCCTCCAGCTTCGCCTTAAGTCTCCAGCCTCCAGCCTCGCCTCAAGTCTCCAGCCTCCAGCCTCGCCTCTAGTCTCCAGTCTCCAGCCTCCAGCCTCGCCTCTAGTCTCCAGTCTCCAGCCTCCAGCATCGCCTCCAGTCTCCAGTCTCCAGCCTCCAGTCTCCAGCCTCGCCTCTAGTCTCCAGCCTCCAGCCTCGCCTCTAGTCTCCAGCCTCCAGCCTTGCCTCGCCTCGCCTCTAGTCTCCTGCCTCCAGCCTCGCCTCGCCTGAAGTCTCCAGCCTCCAGCCTCCAGCCTCGCCTCGTCTCCAGCCTCCAGCCTCGCCTCTAGTCTCCAGTCTCCAGCCTCCAGCCTCGCCTCTCGTCTCGTCTCCAGTCTCCAGCCTTGCCTCTAGTCTCCAGTCTCCAGTCTCCAGCCTCCAGCCCCGCCTCTAGTCTCCAGTCTCCAGCCTCCAGCCTCGCCTCTAGTCTCCAGCCTCCAGCCTCCAGCCTCGCCTCTAGTCTCCAGTCTCCAGTCTCCAGCCTCCAGCCTCGCCTCTAGTCTCCAGTCTCCAGCCTCCAGCCTCGCCTCCAGTCTCCAATCTCCAGCCTCCAGCCCCGCCTCCAGTCTCCAGCCTCCAGCCTCGCCTCTAGTCTCCAGTCACCAGCCTCCAGCCTCGCCTCTAGTCTCCAGTCTCCAGCCTCCAGCCTCGCCTCTAGTCTCCAGTCTCCAGCCTCCAGCCTCGACTCTAGTCTCCAGCCTCCACCCTCGCCTCTAGTCTCCAGCCTCCAACCTCGCCTCCAGTCTCCAGTCTCCAGCCTGGCCTCTAGTCTCCAGCCTCCAGCCTGGCCTCTAGTCTCCGGTCTCCAGTCTCCACCCTCGCCTCTAGTCTCCAGTCTCCAGCCTCCAGCCTCGCCTCTAGTCTCCAGTCTCCAGCCTCCAGCCTCGCCTCTAGTCTCCAGTCTCCAGCCTCCAGCCTCGCCTCTAGTCTCCAGTCTCCAGCCTCCAGCCTCGCCTCTAGTCTCCAGTCTCCAGCCTCCAGCCTCGCCTCTAGTCTCCAGTCTCCAGCCTCCAGCCTCGCCTCAAGTCTCCAGCCTCCAGCCTCGCCTCTAGTCTCCAGCCTCCAGCCTCGCCCGCCTCTAGTCTCCAGCCGCCAGCTTCGCCTCGCCTCAATTCTCCAGCCTCCAGCCTCCAGCCTCGCCTCAAGTCTCCAGCTTCCAGCCTCCAGCCTCGCCTCTAGTCTCCAGCCTCCAGCCTCCAGCCTCGCCTTAAGTCTCCAGTCTCCAGCTTCCAGCCTCGCCTCCAGTCTCCAGCCTCGCATCCAGTCTCCAATCTCCAGCCTCCAGCCCCGCCTCCAGTCTGCAGCCTCCAGCCTCGCCTCCAGTCTCCAGCCTCCAGCATCGCCTCTAGTCTCCAGTCTTTAGCCTCCAGCTTCGCCTCTAGTCTCCAGGTCCAGCCTCCAGCCTCGACTCTAGTCTCCAGCCTCCACCCTTGCCTCTAGTCTCCAGCCTCGCCTCTAGTCTCCAGTCTCCAGCCTCGCCTCTAGTCTCCAGCCTCCAGCCTCCAGCCTCCAGTCTCCAGCCTCCAGCCTCGCCTCTAGTCTCCAGTCTTTAGCCTCCAGCCTCGCCTCTAGTCTCCAGTCTCCAGCCTCCAGCCTCCAGCCTCGCCTCTAGTCTCCAGTCTCCAGCCTCCAGCCTCCAGCCTCGCCTCTAGTCTCCAGTCTCCTGCCTCCACCCTTGTCTCCAGCCTCCAGCCTCCAGCCTCGCCTCTAGTCTCCAGCCTCCAGCCTCGCCTCCAGTCTCCAGTCTCCAGCCTCCAGCCTCGCCTCTAGTCTCCAGTCTCCAGCCTCCAGCCTCGCCTCTAGTCTCCAGTCTCCAGCCTCCAGCCTCGCCTCTAGTCTCCAGTCTCCAGCCTCCAGCCTCGCCTCTAGTCTCCAGCCTCGCCTCGTCTCCAGCCTCCAGCCTCCAGCCTCGCCTCTAGTCTCCAGCTTCCAGCCTCCAGCCTCGCCTCTAGTCTCCAGCCTCCAGCCTCGCCTCAAGTCTCCAGCCTCCAGCCTCGCCTCAAGTCTCCAGCCTCCAGCCTCGCCTCTAGTCTCCAGTCTCCAGCCTCCAGCCTCGCCTCTGGTCTCCAGTCTCCAGCCTCCAGCCTCGCCTCTAGTCTCCAGTCTCCAGCCTCCAGCCTCGCCTCTCGTCTCCAGCCTCCAGCCTCGCCTCTAGTCTCCAGTCTCCAGCCTCCAGCCTCGCCTCTAGTCTCCAGTCTCCAGCCTCCAGCCTCGCCTCTAGTCTCCAGCCTCCAGCCTCGCCTCTAGTCTCCAGTCTCCAGCCTCGCCTCTAGTCTCCAGTCTCCAGCCTCCAGCCTCGCCTCTAGTCTCCAGTCTCCAGCCTCCAGCCTCGCCTCTAGTCTCCAGTCTCCAGCCTCCAGCCTCGCCTCTAGTCTCCAGCCTCCAGCCTCGCCTCTAGTCTCCAGTCTCCAGCCTCGCCTCTAGTCTCCAGCCTCCAGCCTCCAGCCTCGCCTCTAGTCTCCAGTCTCCAGTCTCCAGCCTCCAGCCACACCTCCAGCCTCCAGCCAGCCTCGCCTCCAGCCTCAAGCCTCGCCTCAAGTCTCCAGCAAGCATCCAGCCTCGCCTCTAGTCTGCAGCCTCCAGCTTCGCCTTAAGTCTCCAGCCTCCAGCCTCGCCTCAAGTCTCCAGCCTCCAGCCTCGCCTCTAGTCTCCAGTCTCCAGCCTCCAGCCTCGCCTCTAGTCTCCAGTCTCCAGCCTCCAGCCTCGCCTCTAGTCTCCAGTCTCCAGCCTCCAGTCTCCAGCCTCGCCTCTAGTCTCCAGCCTCCAGCCTCCAGCCTCGCCTCTAGTCTCCAGCCTCCAGCCTTGCCTCGCCTCGCCTCTAGTCTCCAGTCTCCAGCCTCCAGCCTCGCCTCTAGTCTCCAGTCTCCAGCCTCCAGCCTCGCCTCTCGTCTCCAGTCTCCAGCCTCCAGCCTCGCCTCTAGTCTCCAGTCTCCAGCCTCCAGCCTCGCCTCTAGTCTCCAGCCTCGCCTCTCGTCTCCAGCCTCCAGCCTCCAGCCTCGCCTCAAGTCTCCAGCTTCCAGCCTCCAGCCTCGCCTCTAGTCTCCAGCCTCCAGCCTCGCCTCTAGTCTCCAGTCTCCAGCCTCCAGCCTCGCCTCTAGTCTCCAGTCTCCAGCCTCCAGCCTCGCCTCTAGTCTCCAGTCTCCAGCCTCGCCTCTAGTCTCCAGTCTCCAGCCTCCAGCCTCGCCTCTAGTCTCCAGTCTCCAGCCTCCAGCCTCGCCTCTAGTCTCCAGTCTCCAGCCTCCAGCCTCGCCTCTAGTCTCCAGCCTCCAGCCTCGCCTCTAGCCTCCAGTCTCCAGCCTCGTCTCTAGTCTCCAGCCTCCAGCTTCGCCTTAAGTCTCCAGCCTCCAGCCTCGCCTCTCATCTCCAGTCTCCAGCCTCGCCTCTAGTCTCCAGTCTCCAGCCTCCAGCCTCGCCTCTAGTCTCCAGTCTCCAGCCTCCAGCGTCGCCTCTAGTCTCCAGTCTCCAGCCTCCAGCCTCGCCTCTAGTCTCCAGCCTCCAGCCTCGCCTCTAGTCTCCAGTCTCCAGCCTCGCCTCTAGTCTCCAGTCTCCAGCCTCCAGCCTCGCCTCTAGTCTCCAGTCTCCAGCCTCCAGCCTCGCCTCTAGTCTCCAGTCTCCAGCCTCCAGCCTCGCCTCTAGTCTCCAGCCTCCAGCCTCGCCTCTAGCCTCCAGTCTCCAGCCTCGTCTCTAGTCTCCAGCCTCCAGCTTCGCCTTAAGTCTCCTGCCTCCAGCCTCGCCTCTCATCTCCAGTCTCCAGCCTCGCCTCTAGTCTCCAGTCTCCAGCCTCCAGCCTCGCCTCTAGTCTCCAGTCTCCAGCCTCCAGCGTCACCTCTAGTCTCCAGTCTCCAGCCTCCAGCCTCGCCTCTGGTTTTCAGCCTCCAGCCTCGCCTCTAGTCTCCAGTCTCCAGCCTCGCCTCTAGTCTCCAGCCTCCAGCCTCCAGCCTCGCCTCTAGTCTCCAGCCTCCAGCCACACCTCCAGCCTCCAGCCTCGCCTCCAGCCTCAAGCCTCGCCTCAAGTCTCCAGCAAGCATCCAGCCTCGCCTCTAGTCTGCAGCCTCCAGCTTCGCCTTAAGTCTCCAGCCTCCAGCCTCGCCTCAAGTCTCCAGCCTCCAGCCTCGCCTCAAGTCTCCAGCCTCCAGCCTCGCCTCTAGTCTCCAGTCTCCAGCCTCCAGCCTCGCCTCTAGTCTCCAGCCTCCAGCCTCCAGCCTCGCCTCTAGTCTCCAGCCTCCAGCCTCGCCTCCAGCCTCCAGCCTCCAGCCTCCAGCCTCCAGCCTCGCCTCTAGTCTCCAGCCTCCAGCCTCGCCTCTAGTCTCCAGCCTCCAGCCTCGCCTCTAGTCTCCAGTCTCCAGCCTCCAGCCTCGCCTCTAGTCTCCAGTCTCCAGCCTCCAGCCTCCAGCCTCGCCTCTAGTCTCCAGCCTCCAGCCTCCAGCCTCGCCTCTAGTCTCCAGCCTCCAGCCTCCAGCCTCGCCTCTAGTCTCCAGCCTCCAGCCTCGCCTCGCCTGATGTCTCCAGCCTCCAGCCTCCAGCCTTGCCTCTCGTCTCGTCTCCAGTCTCCATCCTTGCCTCTAGTCTCCAGTCTCCAGCCTCGCCTCTAGTCTCCAGTCTCCAGTCTCCAGCCTCCAGCCTCGCCTCTAGTCTCCAGTCTCCAGCCTCCAGCCTCGCCTCCAGTCTCCAATCTCCAGCCTCCAGCCCCGCCTCCAGTCTCCAGCCTCCAGCCTCGCCTCCAGTCTCCAGCCTCCATCCTCGTCTCTAGTCTCCAGTCTCCAGCCTCCAGCCTCGCCTCTAGTCTCCAGTCACCAGCCTCCAGCCTCGCCTCTAGTCTCCAGTCTCCAGCCTCCAGCCTCGCCTCTAGTCTCCAGTCTCCAGCCTCCAGCCTCGACTCTAGTCTCCAGCCTCCACCCTCGCCTCTAGTCTCCAGCCTCCAACCTCGCCTCCAGTCTCCAGTCTCCAGCCTGGCCTCTAGTCTCCAGCCTCCAGCCTCCGCCTCTAGTCTCCAGTCTCCAGCCTCCAGCCTCGACTCTAGTCTCCAGTCTCCAGCCTCCAGCCTCGCCTCTAGTCTCCAGTCTCCAGCCTCCAGCCTCGCCTCTAGTCTCCAGTCTCCAGCCTCCAGCCTCGCCTCTAGTCTCCAGTCTCCAGCCTCCAGCCTCGCCTCTAGTCTCCAGTCTCCAGCCTCCAGCCTCGCCTCTAGTCTCCAGTCTCCAGCCTCCAGCCTCGCCTCTAGTCTCCAGTCTCCAGCCTCCAGCCTCGCCTCAAGTCTCCAGCCTCCAGCCTCGCCTCTAGTCTCCAGCCTCCAGCCTCGCCCGCCTCTAGTCTCCAGCCGCCAGCTTCGCCTCGCCTCAATTCTCCAGCCTCCAGCCTCCAGCCTCGCCTCTAGTCTCCAGCCTCCAGCCTCCAGCCTCGCCTCAAGTCTCCAGCCTCCAGCCTCCAGCCTCGCCTTAAGTCTCCAGTCTCCAGCTTCCAGCCTCGCCTCCAGTCTCCAGCCTCGCATCCAGTCTCCAATCTCCAGCCTCCAGCCCCGCCTCCAGTCTCCAGCCTCCAGCCTCGCCTCCAGTCTCCAGCCTCCAGCATCGCCTCTAGTCTCCAGTCTTTAGCCTCCAGCTTCGCCTCTAGTCTCCAGGTCCAGCCTCCAGCCTCGACTCTAGTCTCCAGCCTCCCACCTCGACTCCAGTCTCCAGTCTCCAGCCTCGCCTCTAGTCTCCAGTCTCCAGCCTCGCCTCCAGTCTCCAGTCTAGTCTCCAGTCTCCAGCCTCGCCTCGCTCTAGTCTCCAGTCTCCAGCCTCCAGCCTCGCCTCTAGTCTCCAGTCTCCAGCCTCCAGCCTCGCCTCCAGTCTCCAGCCTCCAGCCTCGCCTCTAGTCTCCAGTCTCCAGCCTCCAGCCTCGCCTCTAGTCTCCAGCCTCCAGCCTCGCCTCTAGTCTCCAGTCTCCAGCCTCGCCTCTAGTCTCCAGCCTCCAGCCTCGACTCCAGTCTCCAGCCTCCAGCCTCGCCTCTAGTCTCCAGTCTCCAGCCTCGCCTCTAGTCTCCAGCCTCCAGCCTCGCCTCTAGTCTCCAGTCTCCAGCCTCCAGCCTCCAGCCTCGCCTCTAGTCTCCAGTCTCCAGCCTCCAGCCTCCAGCCTCGCCTCTAGTCTCCAGTCTCCAGCCTCCAGCCTCGCCTCTAGTCTCCAGTCTCCAGCCTCCAGCCTCGCCTCTAGTCTCCAGTCTCCAGCCTCCAGCCTCGCCTCCAGTCTCCAGTCTCCAGTCTCCAGCCTCCAGACTCGCCTCTAGTCTCCAGTCTCCAGCCTCCAGCCTCGCCTCTAGTCTCCAGTCTCCAGCCTCGCCTCTAGTCTCCAGCCTCCAGCCTCCAGCCTCGCCTCAAGTCTCCAGCTTCCAGCCTCCAGCCTCGCCTCTAGTCTCCAGCCTCCAGCCTCGCCTCTAGTCTCCAGCCTCCAGCCTCGCCTCAAGTCTCCAGCCTCCAGCCTCGCCTCTAGTCTCCAGTCTCCAGCCTCCAGCCTCGCCTCTAGTCTCCAGTCTCCAGCCTCCAGCCTCGCCTCTAGTCTCCAGTCTCCAGCCTCCAGCCTCGCCTCTCGTCTCCAGCCTCCAGCCTCGCCTCTAGTCTCCAGTCTCCAGCCTCCAGCCTCGCCTCTCGTCTCCAGTCTCCAGCCTCCAGCCTCGCCTCTAGTCTCCAGTCTCCAGCCTCCAGCCTCGCCTCTAGTCTCCAGTCTCCAGCCTCCAGTCTCCAGCCTCGCCTCTAGTCTCCAGCCTCCAGCCTCCAGCCTCGCCTCTAGTCTCCAGCCTCCAGCCTCGCCTCGCCTCAAGTCTCCAGCCTCCAGCCTCGCCTCGCCTGAAGTCTCCAGCCTCCAGCCTCCAGCCTCGCCTCCAGTCTCCAGCCTCCAGCCTCGCCTCTCGTCTCCAGTCTCCAGTCTCCAGCCTCGCCTCTAGTCTCCAGCCTCCAGCCTCCAGCCTCGCCTCTAGTCTCCAGTCTCCAGTCTCCAGCCTCCAGCCTCGCCTCTAGTCTCCAGCCTCCAGCCTCCAGCCTCGCCTCCAGTCTCCAATCTCCAGCCTCCAGCCCCGCCTCCAGTCTCCAGCCTCCAGCCTCGCCTCCAGTCTCCAGCCTCCATCCTCGTCTCTAGTCTCCAGTCTCCAGCCTCCAGCCTCGCCTCTAGTCTCCAGTCACCAGCCTCCAGCCTCGCCTCTAGTCTCCAGTCTCCAGCCTCCAGCCTCGCCTCTAGTCTCCAGTCTCCAGCCTCCAGCCTCGACTCTAGTCTCCAGCCTCCACCCTCGCCTCTAGTCTCCAGCCTCCAACCTCGCCTCCAGTCTCCAGTCTCCAGCCTGGCCTCTAGTCTCCAGCCTCCAGCCTGGCCTCTAGTCTCCGGTCTCCAGCCTCCAGCCTCGACTCTAGTCTCCAGTCTCCACCCTCGCCTCTAGTCTCCAGTCTCCAGCCTCCAGCCTCGCCTCTAGTCTCCAGTCTCCAGCCTCCAGCCTCGCCTCTAGTCTCCAGTCTCCAGCCTCCAGCCTCGCCTCTAGTCTCCAGTCTCCAGCCTCCAGCCTCGCCTCTAGTCTCCAGTCTCCAGCCTCCAGCCTCGCCTCTAGTCTCCAGTCTCCAGCCTCCAGCCTCGCCTCAAGTCTCCAGTCTCCAGCCTCCAGCCTCGCCTCTAGTCTCCAGCCTCCAGCCTCGCCCGCCTCTAGTCTCCAGCCGCCAGCTTCGCCTCGCCTCAATTCTCCAGCCTCCAGCCTCCAGCCTCGCCTCTAGTCTCCAGCCTCCAGCCTCCAGCCTCACCTCAAGTCTCCAGCCTCCAGCCTCCAGCCTCGCCTTAAGTCTCCAGTCTCCAGCTTCCAGCCTCGCCTCCAGTCTCCAGCCTCGCATCCAGTCTCCAATCTCCAGCCTCCAGCCCCGCCTCCAGTCTCCAGCCTCCAGCCTCGCCTCCAGTCTCCAGCCTCCAGCATCGCCTCTAGTCTCCAGTCTTTAGCCTCCAGCTTCGCCTCTAGTCTCCAGGTCCAGCCTCCAGCCTCGACTCTAGTCTCCAGCCTCCACCCTTGCCTCTAGTCTCCAGCCTCCAACCTAGACTCCAGTCTCTAGTCTCCAGCCTCGCCTCTAGTCTCCAGTCTCCAGCCTCGCCTCTAGTCTCCAGCCTCCAGCCTCGCCTCTAGTCTCCAGTCTCCAGCCTCCAGCCTCCAGCCTCGCCTCTAGTCTCCAGTCTCCAGCCTCCAGCCTCGCCTCCAGTCTCCAGCCTCCAGCATCGCCTCTAGTCTCCAGGCTTTAGCCTCCAGCTTCGCCTCTAGTCTCCAGGTCCAGCCTCCAGCCTCGACTCTAGTCTCCAGTCTCCAGCCTCGCCTCTAGTCTCCAGCCTCCAACCTCGACTCTAGTCTCCAGTCTCCAGCCTCGCCTCTAGTCTCCAGTCTCCAGCCTCGCCTCTAGTCTCCAGCCTCCAGCCTCGCCTCTAGTCTCCAGTCTCCAGCCTCCAGCCTCCAGCCTCGCCTCTAGTCTCCAGTCTCCAGCCTCCAGCCTCCAGCCTCGCCTCTAGTCTCCAGTCTCCAGCCTCCAGCCTCGCCTCTAGTCTCCAGTCTCCAGCCTCCAGCCTCGCCTCTAGTCTCCAGTCTCCAGCCTCCAGCCTCGCCTCTAGTCTCCAGTCTCCAGCCTCCAGCCTCGCCTCTAGTCTCCAGTCTCCAGCCTCCAGCCTCGCCTCTAGTCTCCAGTCTCCAGCCTCCAGCCTCGCCTCTAGTCTCCAGCCTCGCCTCAAGTCTCCAGCCTCCAGCCTCCAGCCTCGCCTCAAGTCTCCAGCTTCCAGCCTCCAGCCTCGCCTCTAGTCTCCAGCCTCCAGCCTCGCCTCAAGTCTCCAGCCTCCAGCCTCGCCTCAAGTCTCCAGCCTCCAGCCTCGCCTCTAGTCTCCAGTCTCCAGCCTCCAGCCTCGCCTCTAGTCTCCAGTCTCCAGCCTCCAGCCTCGCCTCTAGTCTCCAGTCTCCAGCCTCCAGCCTCTCTCTAGTCTCCAGCCTCCAGCCTCGCCTCTAGTCTCCAGTCTCCAGCCTCCAGCCTCGCCTCTAGTCTCCAGTCTCCAGCCTCCAGCCTCGCCTCTAGTCTCCAGTCTCCAGCCTCCAGCCTCGCCTCTACTTTCCAGCCTCCAGCCTCGCCTCTGGCCTCCAGTCTCCAGCCTCGTCTCTAGTCTCCAGCCTCCAGCTTCTCCTTAAGTCTCCTGCCTCCAGCCTCGCCTCTCATCTCCAGCCTCCAGCCTCGCCTCTAGTCTCCAGTCTCCAGCCTCCAGCCTCGCCTCTAGTCTCCAGTCTCCAGCCTCCAGCGTCACCTCTAGTCTCCAGTCTCCAGCCTCCAGCCTCGCCTCTAGTTTTCAGCCTCCAGCCTCGCCTCTAGTCTCCAGTCTCCAGCCTCGCCTCTAGTCTCCAGCCTCCAGCCTCCAGCCTCGCCTCTAGTCTCCAGTCTCCAGTCTCCAGCCTCCAGCCACACCTCCAGCCTCCAGCCTCGCCTCCAGCCTCCAGCCTCGCCTCTAGTCTCCAGCCTCCAGCCTCGCCTCGCCTCAAGTCTCCAGCCTCCAGCCTCAAGCCTCGCCTCAAGTCTCCAGCAAGCATCCAGCCTCGCCTCTAGTCTGCAGCCTCCAGCTTCGCCTTAAGTCTCCAGCCTCCAGCCTCGCCTCAAGTCTCCAGCCTCCAGCCTCGCCTCTAGTCTCCAGTCTCCAGCCTCCAGCCTCGCCTCTAGTCTCCAGTCTCCAGCCTCCAGCGTCGCCTCTAGTCTCCAGTCTCCAGCCTCCAGTCTCCAGCCTCGCCTCTAGTCTCCAGCCTCCAGCCTCCAGCCTCGCCTCTAGTCTCCAGCCTCCAGCCTCGCCTCGCCTCGCCTCTAGTCTCCAGCCTCCAGCCTCGCCTCGCCTGAAGTCTCCAGCCTCCAGCCTCCAGCCTCGCCTCGTCTCCAGTCTCCAGCCTCCAGCCTCGCCTCTCGTCTCCAGTCTCCAGCCTCCAGCCTCGCCTCTAGTCTCCAGTCTCCAGTCTCCAGCCTCCAGCCTCGCCTCTAGTCTCCAGTCTCCAGCCTCCAGCCTCGCCTCCAGTCTCCAATCTCCAGCCTCCAGCCCCGCCTCCAGTCTCCAGCCTCCAGCCTCGCCTCCAGTCTCCAGCCTCCATCCTCGTCTCTAGTCTCCAGTCTCCAGCCTCCAGCCTCGCCTCTAGTCTCCAGTCACCAGCCTCCAGCCTCGCCTCTAGTCTCCAGTCTCCAGCCTCCAGCCTCGCCTCTAGTCTCCAGTCTCCAGCCTCCAGCCTCGACTCTAGTCTCCAGCCTCCACCCTCGCCTCTAGTCTCCAGCCTCCAACCTCGCCTCCAGTCTCCAGTCTCCAGCCTGGCCTCTAGTCTCCAGCCTCCAGCCTGGCCTCTAGTCTCCGGTCTCCAGCCTCCAGCCTCGACTCTAGTCTCCAGTCTCCACCCTCGCCTCTAGTCTCCAGTCTCCAGCCTCCAGCCTCGCCTCTAGTCTCCAGTCTCCAGCCTCCAGCCTCCAGCCTCGCCTCTAGTCTCCAGTCTCCAGCCTCCAGCCTCGCCTCTAGTCTCCAGTCTCCAGCCTCCAGCCTCGCCTCTAGTCTCCAGTCTCCAGCCTCCAGCCTCGCCTCTAGTCTCCAGTCTCCAGCCTCCAGCCTCGCCTCTAGTCTCCAGTCTCCAGCCTCCAGCCTCCAGCCTCGCCTCTAGTCTCCAGTCTCCAGCCTCCAGCCTCGCCTCTAGTCTCCAGCCTCCAGCCTCGCCTCTCGTCTCCAGTCTCCAGCCTCGCCTCTAGTCTCCAGCCTCCAGCCTCCAGCCTCGCCTCTAGTCTCCAGTCTCCAGTCTCCAGCCTCCAGCCACACCTCCAGCCTCCAGCCTCGCCTCTAGTCTCCAGCCTCCAGCCTCCAGCCTCGCCTCAAGTCTCCAGCCTCCAGCCTCCAGCCTCGCCTCAAGTCTCCAGCAAGCATCCAGCCTCGCCTCTAGTCTCCAGCCTCCAGCCTCGCCTCAAGTCTCCAGCCTCCAGCCTCGCCTCTAGTCTCCAGTCTCCAGCCTCCAGCCTCGCCTCTCGACTCCAGTCTCCAGCCTCCAGCCTCGCCTCTAGTCTCCAGTCTCCAGCCTCCAGCCTCGCCTCTCGTCTCCAGCCTCCAGCCTCGCCTCTAGTCTCCAGTCTCCAGCCTCCAGCCTCGCCTCTAGTCTCCAGTCTCCAGCCTCCAGCCTCGCCTCTAGTCTCCAGTCTCCAGCCTCCAGCCTCGCCTCTACTTTCCAGCCTCCATCCTCGCCTCTGGCCTCCAGTCTCCAGCCTCGTCTCTAGTCTCCAGCCTCCAGCTTCGCCTTAAGTCTCCAGCCTCCAGCCTCGCCTCTCATCTCCAGTCTCCAGCCTCGCCTCTAGTCTCCAGTCTCCAGCCTCCAGCCTCGCCTCTAGTCTCCAGTCTCCAGCCTCCAGCGTCGCCTCTAGTCTCCAGTCTCCAGCCTCCAGCCTCGCCTCTAGTCTCCAGCCTCCAGCCTCGCCTCTATTCTCCAGTCTCCAGCCTCGCCTCTAGTCTCCAGCCTCCAGCCTCCAGCCTCGCCTCTAGTCTCCAGCCTCCAGCCTCCAGCCTCACCTCTAGTCTCCAGCCTTGCCTCAAGTCTCCAGCCTCCAGCCTCCAGCCTCGCCTCAAGTCTCCAGCTTCCAGCCTCGCCTCAAGTCTCCAGCCTCCAGCCTCGCCTCTAGCCTCCAGTCTCCAGCCTCGTCTCTAGTCTCCAGCCTCCAGCTTCGCCTTAAGTCTCCTGCCTCCAGCCTCGCCTCTCATCTCCAGTCTCCAGCCTTGCCTCTAGTCTCCAGTCTCCAGCCTCCAGCCTCGCCTCAAGTCTCCAGTCTCCAGCCTCCAGCGTCACCTCTAGTCTCCACTCTCCAGCCTCCAGCCTCGCCTCTAGTTTCCAGCCTCCAGCCTCGCCTCTAGTCTCCAGTCTCCAGCCTCGCCTCTCGTCTCCAGCCTCCAGCCTCCAGCCTCGCCTCTAGTCTCCAGCCACACCTCCAGCCTCCAGCCTCGCCTCCAGCCTCAAGCCTCGCCTCAAGTCTCCAGCAAGCATCCAGCCTCACCTCTAGTCTGCAGCCTCCAGCTTCGCCTTAAGTCTCCAGCCTCCAGCCTCGCCTCAAGTCTCCAGCCTCCAGCCTCGCCTCTAGTCTCCAGTCTGCAGCCTCCAGCCTCGCCTCTAGTCTCCAGTCTCCAGCCTCCAGCCTCGCCTCTAGTCTCCAGTCTCCAGCCTCCAGTCTCCAGCCTCGCCTCTAGTCTCCAGCCTCCAGCCTCGCCTCTAGTCTCCAGCCTCCAGCCTTGCCTCGCCTCGCCTGAAGTCTCCAGCCTCCAGCCTCCAGCCTCGCCTCGTCTCCAGCCTCCAGCCTCGCCTCTAGTCTCCAGTCTCCAGCCTCCAGCCTCGCCTCTCGTCTCGTCTCCAGTCTCCAGCCTTGCCTCTAGTCTCCAGTCTCCAGTCTCCAGCCTCCAGCCCCGCCTCTAGTCTCCAGTCTCCAGCCTCCAGCCTCGCCTCTAGTCTCCAGCCTCCAGCCTCCAGCCTCGCCTCTAGTCTCCAGTCTCCAGTCTCCAGCCTCCAGCCTCGCCTCTAGTCTCCAGTCTCCAGCCTCCAGCCTCGCCTCCAGTCTCCAATCTCCAGCCTCCAGCCCCGCCTCCAGTCTCCAGCCTCCAGCCTCGCCTCCAGTCTCCAGCCTCCAGCCTCGCCTCTAGTCTCCAGTCTCCAGCCTCCAGCCTCGCCTCTAGTCTCCAGTCTCCAGTCTCCAGCCTCCAGCCTCGCCTCTAGTCTCCAGTCTCCAGCCTCCAGCCTCGCCTCCAGTCTCCAATCTCCAGCCTCCAGCCCCGCCTCCAGTCTCCAGCCTCCAGCCTCGCCTCCAGTCTCCAGCCTCCATCCTCGTCTCTAGTCTCCAGTCTCCAGCCTCCAGCCTCGCCTCTAGTCTCCAGTCACCAGCCTCCAGCCTCGCCTCTAGTCTCCAGTCTCCAGCCTCCAGCCTCGCCTCTAGTCTCCAGTCTCCAGCCTCCAGCCTCGACTCTAGTCTCCAGCCTCCACCCTCGCCTCTAGTCTCCAGCCTCCAACCTCGCCTCCAGTCTCCAGTCTCCAGCCTGGCCTCTAGTCTCCAGTCTCCAGCCTGGCCTCTAGTCTCCAGCCTCCAGCCTGGCCTCTAGTCTCCGGTCTCCAGCCTCCAGCCTCGACTCTAGTCTCCAGTCTCCAGCCTCGCCTCTAGTCTCCAGCCTCCAGCCTCGCCTCTCATCTCCAGTCTCCAGCCTCGCCTCTAGTCTCCAGTCTCCAGCCTCCAGCCTCGCCTCTAGTCTCCAGTCTCCAGCCTCCAGCCTCGCCTCTAGTCTCCAGTCTCCAGCCTCCAGCCTCGCCTCAAGTCTCCAGCCTCCAGCCTCGCCTCTAGTCTCCAGCCTCCAGCCTCGCCTCTAGCCTCCAGTCTCCAGCCTCAGCCTCGTCTCTAGTCTCCAGCCTCCAGCTTCGCCTTAAGTCTCCAGCCTCCAGCCTCGCCTCTAGTCTCCAGTCTCCAGTCTCCAGCCTCGCCTCTAGTCTCCAGTCTCCAGCCTCCAGCCTCGCCTCTAGTCTCCAGCCTCCAGCCTCGCCTCTAGTCTCCAGTCTCCAGCCTCGCCTCTAGTCTCCAGCCTCCAGCCTCCAGCCTCGCCTCTAGTCTCCAGCCTCCAGCCTCGCCTCGCCTCAAGTCTCCAGCCTCCAGCCTCAAGCCTCGCCTCAAGTCTCTAGCAAGCATCCAGCCTCGCCTCTAGTCTGCAGCCTCCAGCTTCGCCTTAAGTCTCCAGCCTCCAGCCTCGCCTCAAGTCTCCAGCCTCCAACCTCGCCTCTAGTCTCCAGTCTCCAGCCTCCAGCCTCGCCTCTAGTCTCCAGTCTCCAGCCTCCAGCCTCGCCTCTAGTCTCCAGTCTCCAGCCTCCAGCCTCGCCTCTAGTCTCCAGCCTCCAGCCTCGCCTCTAGTCTCCAGCCTCCAGCCTCGCCTCGCCTCGCCTCTAGTCTCCAGCCTCCAGCCTCGCCTCGCCTGAAGTCTCTCCAGCCTCCAGCCTCCAGCCTCGCCTCGTCTCCAGCCTCCAGCCTCGCCTCTAGTCTCCAGTCTCCAGCCTCCAGCCTCGCCTCTCGTCTCGTCTCCAGTCTCCAGCCTTGCCTCTAGTCTCCAGTCTCCAGTCTCCAGCCTCCAGCCCCGCCTCTAGTCTCCAGTCTCCAGCCTCCAGCCTCGCCTCTAGTCTCCAGCCTCCAGCCTCCAGCCTCGCCTCTAGTCTCCAGTCTCCAGTCTCCAGCCTCCAGCCTCGCCTCTAGTCTCCAGTCTCCAGCCTCCAGCCTCGCCTCCAGTCTCCAATCTCCAGCCTCCAGCCCCGCCTCCAGTCTCCAGCCTCCAGCCTCGCCTCTAGTCTGCAGTCACCAGCCTCCAGCCTCGCCTCTAGTCTCCAGTCTCCAGCCTCCAGCCTCGCCTCTAGTCTCCAGTCTCCAGCCTCCAGCCTCGACTCTAGTCTCCAGCCTCCACCCTCGCCTCTAGTCTCCAGCCTCCAACCTCGCCTCCAGTCTCCAGTCTCCAGCCTGGCCTCTAGTCTCCAGTCTCCAGCCTGGCCTCTAGTCTCCAGCCTCCAGCCTGGCCTCTAGTCTCCGGTCTCCAGCCTCCAGCCTCGACTCTAGTCTCCAGTCTCCAGCCTCCAGCCTCGCCTCTAGTCTCCAGTCTCCAGCCTCCAGCCTCGCCTCTAGTCTCCAGTCTCCAGCCTCCAGCCTCGCCTCTAGTCTCCAGTCTCCAGCCTCCAGCCTCGCCTCTAGTCTCCAGTCTCCAGCCTCCAGCCTCGCCTCTAGTCTCCAGCCTCCAGCCTTGCATCAAGTCTCCAGCCTCCAGCCTCGCCTCTAGTCTCCAGCCTCCAGCCTCGCCCGCCTCTAGTCTCCAGCCGCCAGCTTCGCCTCGCCTCAATTCTCCAGCCTCCAGCCTCCAGCCTCGCCTCAAGTCTCCAGCTTCCAGCCTCCAGCCTCGCCTCTAGTCTCCAGCCTCCAGCCTCCAGCCTCGCCTTAAGTCTCCAGTCTCCAGCTTCCAGCCTCGCCTCCAGTCTCCAGCCTCGCATCCAGTCTCCAATCTCCAGCCTCCAGCCCCGCCTCCAGTCTCCAGCCTCCAGCCTCGCCTCCAGTCTCCAGCCTCCAGCATCGCCTCTAGTCTCCAGTCTTTAGCCTCCAGCTTCGCCTCTAGTCTCCAGGTCCAGCCTCCAGCCTCGACTCTAGTCTCCAGCCTCCACCCTTGCCTCTAGTCTCCAGCCTCGCCTCTAGTCTCCAGTCTCCAGCCTCGCCTCTAGTCTCCAGCCTCCAGCCTCCAGCCTCCAGCCTCGCCTCTAGTCTCCAGTCTCCAGCCTCCAGCCTCGCCTCTAGTCTCCAGTCTCCAGCCTCCAGCCTCCAGCCTCGCCTCTAGTCTCCAGTCTCCTGCCTCCACCCTTGTCTCCAGCCTCCAGCCTCCAGCCTCGCCTGTAGTCTCCAGTCTCCAGCCTCGCCTCCAGTCTCCAGTCTCCAGCCTCCAGCCTCGCCTCTAGTCTCCAGTCTCCAGCCTCCAGCCTCGCCTCTAGTCTCCAGTCTCCAGCCTCCAGCCTCGCCTCTAGTCTCCAGTCTCCAGCCTCCAGCCTCGCCTCTAGTCTCCAGCCTCGCCTCGTCTCCAGCCTCCAGCCTCCAGCCTCGCCTCAAGTCTCCAGCTTCCAGCCTCCAGCCTCGTCTCTAGTCTCCAGCCTCCAGCCTCGCTTCAAGTCTCCAGCCTCCAGCCTCGCCTCAAGTCTCCAGCCTCCAGCCTCACCTCTAGTCACCAGTCTCCAGCCTAGAGCCTCGCCTCTGGACTCCAGTCTCCAGCCTCCAGCCTCGCCTCTAGTCTCCAGTCTCCAGCCTCCAGCCTCGCCTCTCGTCTCCAGCCTCCAGCCTCGCCTCTAGTCTCCAGTCTCCAGCCTCCAGCCTCGCCTCTAGTCTCCAGTCTCCAGCCTCCAGCCTCGCCTCTAGTCTCCAGTCTCCAGCCTCCAGCCTCGCCTCTAGTCTCCAGTCTCCAGCCTCCAGCCTCGCCTCTCGTCTCCAGCCTCCAGCCTCGCCTCTAGTCTCCAGTCTCCAGCCTCCAGCCTCGCCTCTATTCTCCAGTCTCCAGCCTCCAGCCTCGCCTCTAGTCTCCAGTCTCCAGCCTCCAGCCTCGCCTCTACTTTCCAGCCTCCAGCCTCGCCTCTAGCCTCCAGTCTCCAGCCTCGTCTCTAGTCTCCAGCCTCCAGCTTCGCCTTAAGTCTCCTGCCTCCAGCCTCGCCTCTCATCTCCAGTCTCCAGCCTCGCCTCTAGTCTCCAGTCTCCAGCCTCCAGCCTCGCCTCTAGTCTCCAGTCTCCAGCCTCCAGCGTCACCTCTAGTCT
Source organism: Mobula hypostoma (assembly GCF_963921235.1). NCBI lineage: Eukaryota > Metazoa > Chordata > Chondrichthyes > Myliobatiformes > Myliobatidae > Mobula > Mobula hypostoma. The sequence continues at coordinate 146,532,662 of NC_086102.1, forward strand.
CCAGTCTCCAGCCTCCAGCCTCGCCTCTAGTTTCCAGCCTCCAGCCTCGCCTCTCGTCTCCAGTCTCCAGCCACGCCTCTAGTCTCCAGCCTCCAGCCTCCAGCCTCGCCTCTAGTCTCCAGCCTCCAGCCACACCTCCAGCCTCCAGCCTCGCCTCCAGCCTCAAGCCTCGCCTCAAGTCTCCAGCAAGCATCCAGCCTCGCCTCTAGTCTGCAGCCTCCAGCTTCGCCTTAAGTCTCCAGCCTCCAGCCTCGCCTCAAGTCTCCAGCCTCCAGCCTCGCCTCTAGTCTCCAGTCTCCAGCCTCCAGCCTCGCCTCTAGTCTCCAGTCTCCAGCCTCCAGCCTCGCCTAGTCTCCAGTCTCCAGCCTCCAGCCTCGCCTCTAGTCTCCAGCCTCCAGCCTCGCCTCGCCTCGCCTCTAGTCTCCAGCCTCCAGCCTCGCCTCGCCTGAAGTCTCCAGCCTCCAGCCTCCAGCCTCGCCTCGTCTCCAGCCTCCAGCCTCGCCTCTAGTCTCCAGTCTCCAGCCTCCAGCCTCGCCTCTCGTCTCGTCTCCAGTCTCCAGCCTTGCCTCTAGTCTCCAGTCTCCAGTCTCCAGCCTCCAGCCCCGCCTCTAGTCTCCAGTCTCCAGCCTCCAGCCTCGCCTCTAGTCTCCAGCCTCCAGCCTCCAGCCTCGCCTCTAGTCTCCAGTCTCCAGTCTCCAGCCTCCAGCCTCGCCTCTAGTCTCCAGTCTCCAGCCTCCAGCCTCGCCTCCAGTCTCCAGTCTCCAGCCTCCATCCTCGTCTCTAGTCTCCAGTCTCCAGCCTCCAGCCTCGCCTCTAGTCACCAGTCACCAGCCTCCAGCCTCGCCTCTAGTCTCCAGTCTCCAGCCTCCAGCCTCGCCTCTAGTCTCCAGTCTCCAGCCTCCAGCCTCGACTCTAGTCTCCAGCCTCCACCCTCGCCTCTAGTCTCCAGCCTCCAACCTCGCCTCCAGTCTCCAGTCTCCAGCCTGGCCTCTAGTCTCCAGTCTCCAGCCTGGCCTCTAGTCTCCAGCCTCCAGCCTGGCCTCTAGTCTCCGGTCTCCAGTCTCCACCCTCGCCTCTAGTCTCCAGTCTCCAGGCGCCAGCCTCGCCTCTAGTCTCCAGTCTCCAGCCTCCAGCCTCGCCTCTAGTCTCCAGTCTCCAGCCTCCAGCCTCGCCTCTAGTCTCCAGTCTCCAGCCTCCAGCCTCGCCTCTAGTCTCCAGTCTCCAGCCTCCAGCCTCGCCTCTAGTCTCCAGTCTCCAGCCTCCAGCCTCGCCTCAAGTCTCCAGTCTCCAGCCTCCAGCCTCGCCTCTAGTCTCCAGCCTCCAGCCTCGCCCGCCTCTAGTCTCCAGCCGCCAGCTTCGCCTCGCCTCAATTCTCCAGCCTCCAGCCTCCAGCCTCGCCTCAAGTCTCCAGCTTCCAGCCTCCAGCCTCGCCTCTAGTCTCCAGCCTCCAGCCTCCAGCCTCGCCTTTAGTCTCCAGTCTCCAGCTTCCAGCCTCGCCTCCAGTCTCCAGCCTCGCATCCAGTCTCCAATCTCCAGCCTCCAGCCCCGCCTCCAGTCTCCAGCCTCCAGCCTCGCCTCCAGTCTCCAGCCTCCAGCATCGCCTCTAGTCTCCAGTCTTTAGCCTCCAGCTTCGCCTCTAGTCTCCAGGTCCAGCCTCCAGCCTCGACTCTAGTCTCCAGCCTCCACCCTTGCCTCTAGTCTCCAGCCTCGCCTCTAGTCTCCAGTCTCCAGCCTCGCCTCTAGTCTCCAGCCTCCAGCCTCCAGCCTCCAGCCTCGCCTCTAGTCTCCAGTCTCCAGCCTCCAGCCTCGCCTCTAGTCTCCAGTCTCCAGCCTCCAGCCTCCAGCCTCGCCTCTAGTCTCCAGTCTCCAGCCTCCAGCCTCCAGCCTCGCCTCTAGTCTCCAGTCTCCAGCCTCCAGCCTCGCCTCTAGTCTCCAGCCTCCAGCCTCCAGCCTCGCCTCTAGTCTCCAGTCTCCAGCCTCGCCTCTAGTCTCCAGTCTCCAGCCTCCAGCCTCGCCTCTAGTCTCCAGTCTCCAGCCTCCAGCCTCGCCTCTAGTCTCCAGTCTCCAGCCTCCAGCCTCGCCTCTAGTCTCCAGTCTCCAGCCTCCAGCCTCGCCTCTAGTCTCCAGCCTCGCCTCGTCTCCAGCCTCCAGCCTCCAGCCTCGCCTCAAGTCTCCAGCTTCCAGCCTCCAGCCTCGTCTCTAGTCTCCAGCCTCCAGCCTCGCTTCAAGTCTCCAGCCTCCAGCCTCGCCTCAAGTCTCCAGCCTCCAGCCTCACCTCTAGTCACCAGTCTCCAGCCTAGAGCCTCGCCTCTGGACTCCAGTCTCCAGCCTCCAGCCTCGCCTCTAGTCTCCAGTCTCCAGCCTCCAGCCTCGCCTCTCGTCTCCAGCCTCCAGCCTCGCCTCTAGTCTCCAGTCTCCAGCCTCCAGCCTCGCCTCTAGTCTCCAGTCTCCAGCCTCCAGCCTCGCCTCTACTTTCCAGCCTCCAGCCTCGCCTCTAGCCTCCAGTCTCCAGCCTCGCCTCTAGTCTCCAGTCTCCAGCCTCCAGCATCGCCTCTAGTCTCCAGTCTCCAGCCTCCAGCGTCACCTCTAGTCTCCAGTCTCCAGCCTCCAGCCTCGCCTCTAGTTTCCAGCCTCCAGCCTCGCCTCTAGTCTCCAGTCTCCAGCCTCGCCTCTAGTCTCCAGTCTCCAGTTTCCAGCCTCCAGCCACACCTCCAGCCTCCAGCCTCGCCTCCAGCCTCAAGCCTCGCCTCGTCTCCAGCAAGCATCCAGCCTCGCCTCGAGTCTGCAGCCTCCAGCTTCGCCTTAAGTCTCCAGCCTCCAGCCTCGCCTCAGTCTCCAGCCTCCAGCCTCGCCTCTAGTCTCCAGTCTCCAGCCTCCAGCGTCGCCTCTAGTCTCCAGTCTCCAGCCTCCAGCGTCGCCTCTAGTCTCCAGTCTCCAGCCTCCAGTCTCCAGCCTCGCCTCTAGTCTCCAGCCTCCAGCCTCCAGCCTCGCCTCTAGTCTCCAGCCTCCAGCCTTGCCTCACCTCGCCTCTAGTCTCCAGTCTCCAGCCTCCAGCCTCGCCTCTAGTCTCCAGTCTCCAGCCTCCAGCCTCGCCTCTCGTCTCCAGTCTCCAGCCTCCAGCCTCGCCTCTAGTCTCCAGTCTCCAGCCTCCAGCCTCGCCTCTAGTCTCCAGCCTCGCCTCGTCTCCAGCCTCCAGCCTCCAGCCTCGCCTCAAGTCTCCAGCTTCCATCCTCCAGCCTCGTCTCTAGTCTCCAGCCTCCAGCCTCACCTCTAGTCTCCAGTCTCCAGCCTGCAGCCTCGCCTCTAGACTCCCGTCTCCAGCCTCCAGCCTCGCCTCTAGTCTCCAGTCTCCAGCCTCGCCTCTAGTCTCCAGTCTCCAGCCTCCAGCCTCGCCTCTAGTCTCCAGTCTCCAGCCTCCAGCCTCGCCTCTAGTCTCCAGTCTCCAGCCTCCAGCCTCGCCTCTACTTTCCAACCTCCAGCCACGCCTCTAGCCTCCAGTCTCCAGCCTCGTCTCTAGTCTCCAGCCTCCAGCTTCGCCTTAAGTCTCCAGCCTCCAGCCTCGCCTCTCATCTCCAGTCTCCAGCCTCGCCTCTAGTCTCCAGTCTCCAGCCTCCAGCCTCGCCTCTAGTCTCCAGTCTCCAGCCTCCAGCGTCACCTCTAGTCTCCAGTCTCCAGCCTCCAGCCTCGCCTCTAGTTTCCAGCCTCCAGCCTCGCCTCTAGTCTCCAGTCTCCAGCCTCGCCTCTAGTCTCCAGTCTCCAGCCTCCAGCCTCGCCTCTAGTCTCCAGTCTCCAGCCTCCAGCCTCGCCTCTAGTCTCCAGTCTCCAGCCTCCAGCCTCGCCTCTACTCTCCAGCCTCCAGCCACGCCTCTAGCCTCCAGTCTCCAGCCTCGTCTCTAGTCTCCAGCCTCCAGCTTCGCCTTAAGTCTCCTGCCTCCAGCCTCGCCTCTCATCTCCAGTCTCCAGCCTCGCCTCTAGTCTCCAGTCTCCAGCCTCCAGCCTCGCCTCTAGTCTCCAGTCTCCAGCCTCCAGCGTCACCTCTAGTCTCCAGTCTCCAGCCTCCAGCCTCGCCTCTAGTTTCCAGCCTCCAGCCTCGCCTCTAGTCTCCAGTCTCCAGCCTCGCCTCTAGTCTCCAGCCTCCAGCCTCCAGCCTCGCCTCTAGTCTCCAGCCTCCAGCCACACCTCCAGCCTCCAGCCTCGCCTCCAGCCTCAAGCCTCGCCTCAAGTCTCCAGCAAGCATCCAGCCTCGCCTCTAGTCTGCAGCCTCCAGCTTCGCCTTAAGTCTCCAGCCTCCAGCCTCGCCTCAAGTCTCCAGCCTCCAGCCTCGCCTCTAGTTTCCCGCCTCCAGCCTCGCCTCTATTCTCCAGTCTCCAGCCTCGCCTCTAGTCTCCAGCCTCCAGCCTCCAGCCTCGCCTCTAGTCTCCAGCCTCCAGCCACACCTCCAGCCTCCAGCCTCGCCTCCAGCCTCAAGCCTCGCCTCAAGTCTCCAGCAAGCATCCAGCCTCGCCTCTAGTCTGCAGCCTCCAGCTTCGCCTTAAGTCTCCAGCCTGCAGCCTCGCCTCAAGTCTCCAGCCTCCAGCCTCGCCTCTAGTCTCCAGTCTCCAGCCTCCAGCCTCGCCTCTAGTCTCCAGTCTCCAGCCTCCAGCGTCGCCTCTAGTCTCCAGTCTCCAGCCTCCAGTCTCCAGCCTCGCCTCTAGTCTCCAGCCTCCAGCCTCCAGCCTCGCCTCTAGTCTCCAGCCTCCAGCCTCGCCTCGCCTCTAGTCTCCAGCCTCCAGCCTCGCCTCGCCTGATGTCTCCATCCTCCAGCCTCCAGCCTCGCCTCCAGTCTCCAGTCTCCAGCCTCCAGCCTTGCCTCTCGTCTCGTCTCCAGTCTCCATCCTTGCCTCTAGTCTCCAGCCTCCAGCCTCCAGCCTCTAGTCTCCAGTCTCCAGTCTCCAGCCTCCAGCCTCGCCTCTAGTCTCCAGTCTCCAGCCTCCAGCCTCGCCTCCAGTCTCCAATCTCCAGCCTCCAGCCCCGCCTCCAGTCTCCAGCCTCCAGCCTCGCCTCCAGTCTCCAGCCTCCATTCTCGTCTCTAGTCTCCAGTCTCCAGCCTCCAGCCTCGCCTCTAGTCTCCAGTCACCAGCCTCCAGCCTCGCCTCTAGTCTCCAGTCTCCAGCCTCCAGCCTCGCCTCTAGTCTCCAGTCTCCAGCCTCCAGCCTCGACTCTAGTCTCCAGCCTCCACCCTCGCCTCTAGTCTCCAGCCTCCAACCTCGCCTCCAGTCTCCAGTCTCCAGCCTGGCCTCTAGTCTCCAGCCTCCAGCCTGGCCTCTAGTCTCCGGTCTCCAGCCTCCAGCCTCGACTCTAGTCTCCAGTCTCCAGCCTCCTCGCCTCTAGTCTCCAGTCTCCAGCCTCCAGCCTCGCCTCTAGTCTCCAGTCTCCAGCCTCCAGCCTCGCCTCTAGTCTCCAGTCTCCAGCCTCCAGCCTCGCCTCTAGTCTCCAGTCTCCAGCCTCCAGCCTCGCCTCTAGTCTCCAGTCTCCAGCCTCCAGCCTCGCCTCAAGTCTCCAGCCTCCAGCCTCGCCTCTAGTCTCCAGCCTCCAGCCTCGCCCGCCTCTAGTCTCCAGCCGCCAGCTTCGCCTCGCCTCAATTCTCCAGCCTCCAGCCTCCAGCCTCGCCTCAAGTCTCCAGCTTCCAGCCTCCAGCCTCGCCTCTAGTCTCCAGCCTCCAGCCTCCAGCCTCGCCTTTAGTCTCCAGTCTCCAGCTTCCAGCCTCGCCTCCAGTCTCCAGCCTCGCATCCAGTCTCCAATCTCCAGCCTCCAGCCCCGCTTCCAGTCTCCAGCCTCCAGCCTCGCCTCCAGTCTCCAGTCTCCAGCATCGACTCTAGTCTCCAGTCTTTAGCCTCCAGCTTCGCTTCTAGTCTCCAGGTCCAGCCTCCACCCTTGCCTCTAGTCTCCAGCCTCCAACCTCGACTCCAGTCTCTAGTCTCCAGCCTCGCCTCTAGTCTCCAGTCTCCAGCCTCGCCTCTAGTCTCCAGTCTCCAGCCTCGCCTCTATTCTCCAGCCTCCAGCCTCCAGCCTCCAGCCTCGCCTCTAGTCTCCAGTCTCCTGCCTCCAGCCTCGCCTCCAGTCTCCAGCCTCCAGCATCGCCTCTAGTCTCCAGGCTTTAGCCTCCAGCTTCGCCTCTAGTCTCCAGGTCCAGCCTCCAGCCTCGACTCTAGTCTCCAGCCTCCAGCCTTGCCTCTACTCTCCAGCCTCCAACCTCGACTCCAGTCTCTAGTCTCCAGCCTCGCCTCTAGTCTCCAGTCTCCAGCCTCGCCTCTAGTCTCCAGCCTCCAGCCTCGCCTCTAGTCTCCAGTCTCCAGCCTCCAGCCTCCAGCCTTGCCTCTAGTCTCCAGTCTCCAGCCTCCAGCCTCCAGCCTCGCCTCTAGTCTCCAGTCTCCAGCCTCCAGCCTCGCCTCTAGTCTCCAGTCTCCAGCCTCCAGCCTCGCCTCTAGTCTCCAGTCTCCAGCCTCCAGCCTCGCCTCCAGTCTCCAGTCTCCAGCCTCCAGCCTCGCCTCTAGTCTCCAGTCTCCAGCCTCCAGACTCGCCTCTAGTCTCCAGTCTCCAGCCTCCACCCTCGCCTCTAGTCTCCAGCCTCGCCTCAAGTCTCCAGCCTCCAGCCTCCAGCCTCGCCTCAAGTCTCCAGCTTCCAGCCTCCAGCCTCGTCTCTAGTCTCCAGCCTCCAGCCTCGCCTCAAGTCTCCAGCCTCCAGCCTCGCCTCAAGTCTCCAGCATCCAGCCTCACCTCTAGTCTCCAGTCTCCAGCCTAGAGCCTCGCCTCTAGACTCCATTCTCCAGCCTCCAGCCTCGCCTCTAGTCTCCAGTCTCCAGCCTCCAGCCTCGCCTCTCGTCTCCAGCCTCCAGCCTCGCCTCTAGTCTCCAGTCTCCAGCCTCCAGCCTCGCCTCTCGTCTCCAGTCTCCAGCCTCCAGCCTCGCCTCTAGTCTCCAGTCTCCAGCCTCCAGCGTCACCTCTAGTCTCCAGTCTCCAGCCTCCAGTCTCCAGCCTCGCCTCTAGTCTCCAGCCTCCAGCCTCCAGCCTCGCCTCTAGTCTCCAGCCTCCAGCCTCGCCTCGCCTCTAGTCTCCAGCCTCCAGCCTCGCCTCGCATGAATTCTCCAGCCTCCAGCCTCCAGCCTCGCCTCCAGTCTCCAGCCTCCAGCCTTGCCTCTCGTCTCGTCTCCAGTCTCCAGCCTTGCCTCTAGTCTCCAGTCTCCAGCCTCGCCTCTAGTCTCCAGTCTCCAGTCTCCAGCCTCCAGCCTCGCCTCTAGTCTCCAGTCTCCAGCCTCCAGCCTCGCCTCCAGTCTCCAATCTCCAGCCTCCAGCCCCGCCTCCAGTCTCCAGCCTCCAGCCTCGCCTCCAGTCTCCAGCCTCCATTCTCGTCTCTAGTCTCCAGTCTCCAGCCTCCAGCCTCGCCTCTAGTCTCCAGTCACCAGCCTCCAGCCTCGCCTCTAGTCTCCAGTCTCCAGCCTCCAGCCTCGCCTCTAGTCTCCAGTCTCCAGCCTCCAGCCTCGACTCTAGTCTCCAGCCTCCACCCTCGCCTCTAGTCTCCAGCCTCCAACCTCGCCTCCAGTCTCCAGTCTCCAGCCTGGCCTCTAGTCTCCAGCCTCCAGCCTGGCCTCTAGTCTCCGGTCTCCAGCCTGCAGCCTCGACTCTAGTCTCCAGTCTCCAGGCGCCAGCCTCGCCTCTAGTCTCCAGTCTCCAGCCTCCAGCCTCGCCTCTCGTCTCCAGTCTCCAGCCTCGCCTCTAGTCTCCAGTCTCCAGCCTCCAGCCTCGCCTCTAGTCTCCAGTCTCCAGCCTCCAGCCTCGCCTCTAGTCTCCAGTCTCCAGCCTCCAGCCTCGCCTCTAGTCTCCAGTCTCCAGCCTCCAGCCTCGCCTCAAGACTCCAGCCTCCAGCCTCGCCTCTAGTCTCCAGCCTCCAGCCTCGCCCGCCTCTAGTCTCCAGCCGCCAGCTTCGCCTCGCCTCAATTCTCCAGCCTCCAGCCTCCAGCCTCGCCTCAAGTCTCCACCTTCCAGCCTCCAGCCTCGCCTCTAGTCTCCAGCCTCCAGCCTCCAGCCTCGCCTTTAGTCTCCAGTCTCCAGCTTCCAGCCTCGCCTCCAGTCTCCAGCCTCGCATCCAGTCTCCAATCTCCAGCCTCCAGCCCCGCCTCCAGTCTCCAGCCTCCAGCCTCGCCTCGCCTCTAGTCTCCAGCCTCCAGCCTCGCCTCGCCTGATGTCTCCAGCCTCCAGCCTCCAGCCTCGCCTCCAGTCTCCAGCCTCCAGCCTTGCCTCTCGTCTCGTCTCCAGTCTCCAGCCTTGCCTCTAGTCTCCAGTCTCCAGCCTCGCCTCTAGTCTCCAGTCTCCAGTCTCCAGCCTCCAGCCTCGCCTCTAGTCTCCAGTCTCCAGCCTCCAGCCTCGCCTCCAATCTCCAATCTCCAGCCTCCAGCCCCGCCTCCAGTCTCCAGCCTCCAGCCTCGCCTCCAGTCTCCAGCCTCCATTCTCGTCTCTAGTCTCCAGTCTCCAGCCTCCAGCCTCGCCTCTAGTCTCCAGTCACCAGCCTCCAGCCTCGCCTCTAGTCTCCAGTCTCCGGCCTCCAGCCTCGCCTCTAGTCTCCAGTCTCCAGCCTCCAGCCTCGACTCTAGTCTCCAGCCTCCACCCTCGCCTCTAGTCTCCAGCCTCCAACCTCGCCTCCAGTCTCCAGTCTCCAGCCTGGCCTCTAGTCTCCAGCCTCCAGCCTGGCCTCTAGTCTCCGGTCTCCAGCCTGCAGCCTCGACTCTAGTCTCCAGTCTCCAGGCGCCAGCCTCGCCTCTAGTCTCCAGTCTCCAGCCTCCAGCCTCGCCTCTCGTCTCCAGTCTCCAGCCTCCAGCCTCGCCTCTAGTCTCCAGTCTCCAGCCTCCAGCCTCGCCTCTAGTCTCCAGTCTCCAGCCTCCAGTCTCGCCTCTAGTCTCCAGTCTCCAGCCTCCAGCCTCGCCTCTAGTCTCCAGTCTCCAGCCTCCAGCCTAGCCTCAAGACTCCAGCCTCCAGCCTCGCCTCTAGTCTCCAGCCTCCAGCCTCGCCCGCCTCTAGTCTCCAGCCGCCAGCTTCGCCTCGCCTCAATTCTCCAGCCTCCAGCCTCCAGCCTCGCCTCAAGTCTCCACCTTCCAGCCTCCAGCCTCGCCTCTAGTCTCCAGCCTCCAGCCTCCAGCCTCGCCTTTAGTCTCCAGTCTCCAGCTTCCAGCCTCGCCTCCAGTCTCCAGCCTCGCATCCAGTCTCCAATCTCCAGCCTCCAGCCCCGCTTCCAGTCTCCAGCCTCCAGCCTCGCCTCCAGTCTCCAGTCTCCAGCATCGACTCTAGTCTCCAGTCTTTAGCCTCCAGCTTCGCTTCTAGTCTCCAGGTCCAGCCTCCAGCCTCGACTCTGGTCTCCAGCCTCCACCCTTGCCTCTAGTCTCCAGCCTCCAACCTCGACTCCAGTCTCTAGTCTCCAGCCTCGCCTCTAGTCTCCAGTCTCCAGCCTCGCCTCTAGTCTCCAGTCTCCAGCCTCGCCTGTATTCTCCAGCCTCCAGCCTCCAGCCTCCAGCCTCGCCTCTAGTCTCCAGTCTCCTGCCTCCAGCCTCGCCTCCAGTCTCCAGCCTCCAGCATCGCCTCTAGTCTCCAGGCTTTAGCCTCCAGCTTCGCCTCTAGTCTCCAGGTCCAGCCTCCAGCCTCGACCCTAGTCTCCAGCCTCCAGCCTTGCCTCTAGTCTCCAGCCTCCAACCTCGACTCCAGTCTCTAGTCTCCAGCCTCGCCTCTAGTCTCCAGTCTCCAGCCTCGCCTCTAGTCTCCAGCCTCCAGCCTCGCCTCTAGTCTCCAGTCTCCAGCCTCCAGCCTCCAGCCTCGCCTCTAGTCTCCAGTCTCCAGCCTCCAGCCTCCAGCCTCGCCTCTATTCTCCAGTCTCCAGCCTCCAGCCTCGCCTCTAGTCTCCAGTCTCCAGCCTCCAGCCTCGCCTCTAGTCTCCAGTCTCCAGCCTCCAGCCTCGCCTCCAGTCTCCAGTCTCCAGCCTCCAGCCTCGCCTCTAGTCTCCAGTCTCCAGCCTCCAGACTCGCCTCTAGTCTCCAGTCTCCAGCCTCCACCCTCGCCTCTAGTCTCCAGCCTCGCCTCAAGTCTCCAGCCTCCAGCCTCCAGCCTCGCCTCAAGTCTCCAGCTTCCAGCCTCCAGCCTCGTCTCTAGTCTCCAGCCTCCAGCCTCGCCTCTAGTCTCCAGCCTCCAGCCTCGCCTCTAGTCTCCAGTCTCCAGCCTCCAGCCTCCAGCCTCGCCTCTAGTCTCCAGTCTCCAGCCTCCAGCCTCCAGCCTCGCCTCTATTCTCCAGTCTCCAGCCTCCAGCCTCGCCTCTAGTCTCCAGTCTCCAGCCTCCAGCCTCGCCTCTAGTCTCCAGTCTCCAGCCTCCAGCCTCGCCTCCAGTCTCCAGTCTCCAGCCTCCAGCCTCGCCTCTAGTCTCCAGTCTCCAGCCTCCAGCCTCGCCTCTAGTCTCCAGTCTCCAGCCTCCACCCTCGCCTCTAGTCTCCAGCCTCGCCTCAAGTCTCCAGCCTCCAGCCTCCAGCCTCGCCTCAAGTCTCCAGCTTCCAGCCTCCAGCCTCGTCTCTAGTCTCCAGCCTCCAGCCTCGCCTCAAGTCTCCAGCCTCCAGCCTCGCCTCAAGTCTCCAGCCTCCAGCCTCACCTCTAGTCTCCAGTCTCCAGCCTAGAGCCTCGCCTCTAGACTCCATTCTCCAGCCTCCAGCCTCGCCTCTAGTCTCCAGTCTCCAGCCTCCAGCCTCGCCTCTCGTCTCCAGCCTCCAGCCTCGCCTCTAGTCTCCAGTCTCCAGCCTCCAGCCTCGCCTCTATTCTCCAGTCTCCAGCCTCCAGCCTCGCCTCTAGTCTCCAGTCTCCAGCCTCCAGCCTCGCCTCTACTTTCCAGCCTCCAGCCTCGCCTCTGGCCTCCAGTCTCCAGCCTCGTCTCTAGTCTCCAGCCTCCAGCTTCTCCTTAAGTCTCCTGCCTCCAGCCTCGCCTCTCATCTCCAGTCTCCAGCCTCGCCTCTAGTCTCCAGTCTCCAGCCTCCAGCCTCGCCTCTAGTCTCCAGTCTCCAGCCTCCAGCGTCACCTCTAGTCTCCAGTCTCCAGCCTCCAGCCTCGCCTCTAGTTTCCAGCCTCCAGCCTCGCCTCTAGTCTCCAGTCTCCAGCCTCGCCTCTAGTCTCCAGCCTCCAGCCTCCAGCCTCGCCTCTAGTCTCCAGTCTCCAGTCTCCAGCCTCCAGCCACACCTCCAGCACTCCAGCCTCGCCTCCAGCCTCCAGCCTCGCCTCTAGTCTCCAGCCTCCAGCCTCGCCTTGCCTCAAGTCTCCAGCCTCCAGCCTCAAGCCTCGCCTCAAGTCTCCAGCAAGCATCCAGCCTCACCTCTCGTCTGCAGCCTCCAGCTTCGCCTTAAGTCTCCAGCCTCCAGCCTCGCCTCAAGTCTCCAGCCTCCAGCCTCGCCTCTAGTCTCCAGCCTCCAGCCTCGCCTCTAGTCTCCAGTCTCCAGCCTCCAGCGTCGCCTCTAGTCTCCAGTCTCCAGCCTCCAGTCTCCAGCCTCACCTCTAGTCTCCAGCCTCCAGCCTCCAGCCTCGCCTCTAGTCTCCAGCCTCCAGCCTCGCCTCGCCTCTAGTCTCCAGCCTCCAGCTTCGCCTCGCCTGATGTCTCCAGCCTCCAGCCTCCAGCCTCGCCTCTAGTCTCCAGTCTCCAGCCTCCAGCCTCGCCTCTCGTCTCATCTCCAGTCTCCAGCCTCGCCTCTAGTCTCCAGTCTCCAGTCTCCAGCCTCCAGCCTCGCCTCTAGTCTCCAGTCTCCAGCCTCCAGCCTCGCCTCCAATCTCCAATCTCCAGCCTCCAGCCCCGCCTCCAGTCTCCAGCCTCCAGCCTCGCCTCCAGTCTCCAGCCTCCATTCTCGTCTCTAGTCTCCAGTCTCCAGCCTCCAGCCTCGCCTCTAGTCTCCAGTCACCAGCCTCCAGCCTCGCCTCTAGTCTCCATTCTCCGGCCTCCAGCCTCGCCTCTAGTCTCCAGTCTCCAGCCTCCAGCCTCGACTCTAGTCTCCAGCCTCCACCCTCGCCTCTAGTCTCCAGCCTCCAACCTCGCCTCCAGTCTCCAGTCTCCATCCTGGCCTCTCGTCTCCAGCCTCCAGCCTGGCCTCTGGTCTCCGGTCTCCAGCCTGCAGCCTCGACTCTAGTCTCCAGTCTCCACCCTCGCCTCTAGTCTCCAGTTCCTGGCGCCAGCCTCGCCTCTAGTCTCCAGTCTCCAGCCTCCAGCCTCCAGCCTCGCCTCTAGTCTCCAGTCTCCAGCCTCCAGCCTCGCCTCTAGCCTCCAGTCTCCAGCCTCCAGCCTCGCCTCTAGTCTCCAGTCTCCAGCCTCCAGTCTCGCCTCTAGTCTCCAGCCTCCAGCCTCCAGCCTCGCCTCTAGTCTCCAGTCTCCAGCCTCCAGCCTCCAGCGTCACCTCTAGTCTCCAGTCTCCAGCCTCCAGCCTCGCCTCTAGTTTCCAGCCTCCAGCCTCGCCTCTCGTCTCCAGTCTCCAGCCTCGCCTCTAGTCTCCAGCCTCCAGCCTCCAGCCTCACCTCTAGTCTCCAGTCTCCAGTCTCCAGCCTCCAGCCACACCTCCAGCCTCCAGCCTTGCCTCCAGCCTCCAGCCTCGCCTCTAGTCTCCAGCCTCCAGCCTCCAGCCTCGCCTCAAGTCTCCAGCCTCCAGCCTCAAGCCTCGCCTCAAGTCTCCAGCAAGCATCCAGCCTCGCCTCTAGTCTGCAGCCTCCTGCTTCGCCTTAAGTCTCCAGCCTCCAGCCTCGCCTCAAGTCTCCAGCCTCCAGCCTCGCCTCTAGTCTCCAGTCTCCAGCCTCCAGCGTCGCCTCTCGTCTCCAGTCTCCAGCCTCCAGTCTCCAGCCTCGCCTCTAGTCTCCAGCCTCCAGCCTCCAGCCTCGCCTCTAGTCTCCAGCCTCCAGCCTCGCCTCGCCTCTAGTCTCCAGCCTCCAGCCTCGCCTCGCCTGATGTCTCCAGCCTCCAGCCTCCAGCCTCGCCTCTAGTCTCCAGTCTCCAGCCTCCAGCCTCGCCTCTCGTCTCGTCTCCAGTCTCCAGCCTTGCCTCTAGTCTCCAGTCTCCAGTCTCCAGCCTCCAGCCCCGCCTCTAGTCTCCAGTCTCCAGCCTCACCTCTAGGCTCCAGTCTCCAGTCTCCAGCCTCCAGCCTCGCCTCTAGTCTCCAGTCTCCAGCCTCCCGCCTCGCCTCCAATCTCCAATCTCCAGCCTCCAGCCCCGCCTCCAGTCTCTAGCCTCCAGCCTCGCCTCCAGTCACCAGCCTCCAGCCTCGCCTCTAGTCTCCAGTCTCCAGCCTCCAGCCTCGCCTCTAGTCTCCAGTCTCCAGCCTCCAGCCTCGACTCTAGTCTCCAGTCTCCACCCTCGCCTCTAGTCTCCAGCCTCCAACCTCGCCTCCAGTCTCCAGTCTCCAGCCTGGCCTCTAGTCTCCAGCCTCCAGCCTGGCCTCTAGTCTCCGGTCTCCCGCCTCCAGCCTCGACTCTAGTCTCCAGTCTCCACCCTCGCCTCTAGTCTCCAGTCTCCAGGCGCCAGCCTCGCCTCTAGTCTCCAGTCTCCAGCCTCCAGCCTCCAGCCTCGCCTCTAGTCTCCAGTCTCCAGCCTCCAGCCTCGCCTCTAGTCTCCAGTCTCCAGCCTCCAGCCTCGCCTCTAGTCTCCAGTCTCCAGCCTCCAGTCTCGCCTCTAGTCTCGAGCCTCCAGCCTCCAGCCTCGCCTCTAGTCTCCAGTCTCCAGCCTCCAGCCTCCAGCGTCACCTCTAGTCTCCAGTCTCCAGCCTCCAGCCTCGCCTCTAGTTTCCAGCCTCCAGCCTCGCCTCTAGTCTCCAGTCTCCAGCCTCGCCTCTAGTCTCCAGCCTCCAGCCTCCAGCCTCGCCTCTAGTCTCCAGTCTCCAGTCTCCAGCCTCCAGCCACACCTCCAGCCTCCAGCCTTGCCTCCAGCCTCCAGCCTCGCCTCTAGTCTCCAGCCTCCAGCCTCGCCTCGCCTCAAGTCTCCAGCCTCCAGCCTCAAGCCTCGCCTCAAGTCTCCAGCAAGCATCCAGCCTCGCCTCTAGTCTGCAGCCTCCAGCTTCGCCTTAAGTCTCCAGCCTCCAGCCTCGCCTCAAGTCTCCAGCCTCCAACCTCGCCTCTAGTCTCCAGTCTCCAGCCTCCAGCGTCGCCTCTAGTCTCCAGTCTCCAGCCTCCAGTCTCCAGCCTCGCCTCTAGTCTCCAGCCTCCAGCCTCCAGCCTCGCCTCTAGTCTCCAGCCTCCAGCCTCGCCTCGCCTCTAGTCTCCAGCCTCCAGCCTCGCCTCGCCTGATGTCTCCAGCCTCCAGCCTCCAGCCTCGCCTCTAGTCTCCAGTCTCCAGCCTCCAGCCTCGCCTCTCGTCTCGTCTCCAGTCTCCAGCCTTGCCTCTAGTCTCCAGTCTCCAGTCTCCAGCCTCCAGCCCCGCCTCTAGTCTCCAGTCTCCAGCCTCACCTCTAGTCTCCAGTCTCCAGTCTCCAGCCTCCAGCCTCGCCTCTAGTCTCCAGTCTCCAGCCTCCAGCCTCGCCTCCAATCTCCAATCTCCAGCCTCCAGCCCCGCCTCCAGTCTCCAGCCTCCAGCCTCGCCTCCATTCTCGTCTCTAGTCTCCAGTCTCCAGCCTCCAGCCTCGCCTCTAGTCTCCAGTCACCAGCCTCCAGCCTCGCCTCTAGTCTCCAGTCTCCAGCCTCCAGCCTCGCCTCTAGTCTCCAGTCTCCAGCCTCCAGCCTCGACTCTAGTCTCCAGCCTCCACCCTCGCCTCTAGTCTCCAGCCTCCAACCTCGCCTCCAGTCTCTAGTCTCCAGCCTGGCCTCTAGTCTCCAGCCTCCAGCCTGGCCTCTAGTCTCCGGTCTCCAGCCTCCAGCCTCGACTCTAGTCTCCAGTCTCCACCCTCGCCTCTTGTCTCCAGTCTCCAGGCGCCAGCCTCGCCTCTAGTCTCCAGTCTCCAGCCTCCAGCCTCCAGCCTCGCCTCTAGTCTCCAGTCTCCAGCCTCCAGCCTCGCCTCTAGTCTCCAGTCTCCAGCCTCCAGTCTCGCCTCTAGTCTCCAGCCTCCAGCCTCCAGCCTCGCCTCTAGTCTCCAGTCTCCAGCCTCGCCTCAAGTCTCCAGCCTCCAGCCTCGCCTCTAGTCTCCAGTCTCCTGCCTCCAGCCTCACCTCTAGTCTCCAGTCTCCAGCCTCCAGCCTCGCCTGTAGTCTCCAGTCTCCAGCCTCCAGCCTCGCCTCTAGTCTCCAGCCTCCAGCCTCGCCTCTAGTCTCTCATCTCCAGCCTCCAGCCTCGCCTCTAGTCTCCAGCCTCCAGCCTCGCCTCTGGTCTCTAGCCTCTAGCCTAGCCAAGTCTCTAGTATCTTGCCAAGCCAAGCGAAGTCTCTAGCCTCTAGCCTCTTGTGAAGCTAAGCCAAGCCAAGCCAAGTCTCTAGCCTCTAGCCTCAAGCTTCAAGCCTGTAGATTTCTGCCTCATCCTGCCTGCTTGCCAAGCCTCGTCCTTGCCTAGTTCTGGGGTCCGAGCCAGAGGCAAGAACCAGGTACTGGGTCCTTGTCCAGTCTCTGGCTCGGAGTCCAAGCCTGGGCTCCTAGCTCTTTTGTCCAGTCCTATTCCAGGTTCCTGGTTTTCCTATCCATGTCATTACCTTCGCCCTGTATCCTAGTCCTGTCCCTAGTACTTCGGTGTCTGTGTCTTGCACTTGGGTCCGTTCCCAGCTGTGCCCTTATGACAATAATATGGACAAGCCAGGGGCAGCGAACAGGTACAACCAACAGAGAACACAACATAACCAGCATAGCTGCATTTACAGCTGTTCAGGTTATGGTGAAGGAACTGATCACTAGGGGATACTCAGAAAAACTGCATCAACTACTAACCCAGTAAAGAAGCCCGATAGATCAAAACTATACTGCCCTTAATAAGATGACACCACTATTGGATCCCATTGTGGCGAGCCCTGCAGCAATCTTGGCTCCACAACATAACATTTTTTCAGTCCTGGATATCGCTAATGGATTTTGGGGGCTCCCCTTAGCTAATGAGTCCTAAGACCAATTTGCCTTCTCCCTGGGTGGGTAGTAGCATAAATGGGCCAGATTATCCCAGGGATTCCACAATAGCCTAGCCATTTTTCAAGGTCATGGCACAGACTTTGCAAAATCTCAACCTAATGCCCTTCTGGTCAACCAGCTTACAATATGTAGATGATCTACTAATTACTTTGGAAGATGAAGGTCATCATTAAGGGTTGATAGCCAGTGTTTTACAGATACTGCGAGACAAGGGGTTTAAATTTAGTCCACACAAGGCTCTGATAGGAAAGCAAACTGTACAGTACCTAGGCTACACCATTTCCCATTAGAGAAAGTACATGTCAGATGACAGACATTCGGCAATCAGCACTAGTGGCCCCAATACAGGCCTTGATTAAAGGAGGGAAGCCCCTACAGGAGGATGTAATACGGTGGCCAGATGAGGGAAAGGCTTTTACAGGTATTTAGAAATCCCTGGTCTCTGCACCCAAGCTAAGATTACCAGATGTGGCTCACTCCTTTCACCTATACTGCAGCAGTGAGGGAGGTACTACAACGTAGTAGTGCTGCAGGACCATGGGGACACAAAAAGGCCAGTGGCATATTGTTCAAGGAAACAGACCCCATTGTAGTATCACTTCCCCACAGCGTAGCAGCTTTAGACTGCACTGCGTGGGCAGTATGAGTAAGTGAACCAGTTGTAATGATGGGACAACTCGTACTACAAATACCCCATACCATTCTAGAGCTCACGATACAGAGAGGCTGAGAGCAGTCACCAACAGCAGAATAGCAGGTATTCATTACGGTTACCAAATACAACAACTGCTGAAAGCAGTAAATCTGCTAGCAGAGGTGGCATAATTAAAGTGAAAGCTCACCAGAAAGGGCAGAGTCAGGAGCAGAAAGGAAACAGTAAGGAGCAGAAAGGAAATGAGTGGGCAGACATTATTGCAAAAAAGGCAGCAGAGGAACATGAGGCAATTGAAATTGCGAGTATGCAGGAAGAAACGACAGAAGCCAGTTTAGTAAAGTTATATGAAGAGGAGGAGGCAGAAGAGAAGGAGAAATGGTGGAGAAGGGGAGGGACCAGATGGGAGCTGGACACACGGGGAGGAAGGAGTCGTAGCACCACCAGGTATTGGGCAGATATTACTGAAATTACATCATGGAACGATGCATCAGGGAAGGCACAGCATGATCGTGGATTGGTGGTGGCCAGGGATGGGCAGGGATGTTGAGAAATTCAGCTGCCGTTGTATCATTTGTGTCCAGCATAACCCCAGTAAGGGCATAAAGCTACAGCTCGCAATCAGTCACAGCCAAGGGGACCCTGAGAAGACATCTGGTGAACTTCACGGAGTCCCTGCCAAAAAGCATGGGAAATGCTACTGTCAAGTAATTATAAATCTCTTCACCTGGTGGGTAGAAACTTTCCAAACAAGGGACTGCACCACCAGCACTGCTGCATGAATTCTAGTTCAGGAAATCCTACCCAGGTGGGGAACCCCATTTCAGGTGGACACAGATGAGGGACCTTATTTCACAGGAAAAGTGATGAAGGAAATGTGCCAACTGTTAGGGATTCAACAACGATTCCACATACCCTACCACCCTCAGAGTTCAGGAAAGGTAGAAAAGATGAATCAAACAATCAAGAATGCCTTAGTCAAAGCCATAGCTGAGACAGGAAAAACATGCGTTGATATATTACCAGGAATCCTGATGAGATTGTGAACAACCCCAAACCAAACACTGAGTCTCAGCCACTATGAATTAATGATGCGGAGAGCAATGCGACTCCCTTATGGGTAATTACAGGTTGCGGTGAGCCTGGGGCTTACAAGGATAGAATAACACAGCATGTGAAAGACCTTTGTAACCAACAAAGTGTTGAAGGACCGAGCAAAACAACAGCAGCACATTGCTGATCCGAGAGAGCCGGAGAAAAGGAGATAGTTCTCCCACAGCCAGGTGACCAAGTCAACGTGAGAGTGCTGCTTGAGGTTTGCTCCCAGATGGATAGACCCACAAATAGTACTTTTAACAAGTGACACTTGTACCTGTGTGCAGCCTTGGCAAGGCAACCAGTGAAAACACTGGACTCCGGTTAAACTGTAGGACTCACCTTCCAGTTGCTCCCACAGGCAGAGCAGGGATCAAGTGTACCCAGTAACCATGTAATTATAGAGAACCTAAGAGATGAACACCAGCCAGCCACAGTTGATGGAAACACACCCAAAGGAAACACAAAGGCAGAAGTCACCGAGAATGTGACAGAAACCCCTGAACATGCTGAAGTGTGATAGTGATGGTACTCTGTAATGAAGGCTGGTTGCTGAAGATAGATGAATAGCACAGAATAGAAAAAATATTGGGGAAAATAGATAGTGAGGGATTTAAGTTAAAGCAGAGACAGCAGGTTCTACAACTTCGATAGTATAGCAGACTGAGAAAGATTGCACAAGGCATCTGAAGGCAATCACCCCCAGTCTGAATGGGGAGTGCATACAAATGAGCTGGGCCCTTTCAGCAGTCAGGCTTGCAATCGAATGGACAGTTCAGAAAGGGCTGCCACAGGGGAGAGATCCTTGCAGTCATTCAAATAGAGACTGCCCCGACCCCTTCCTGTGTGCCTGATTTACTTATGTTGCTGGTGCCCCTGGAAAAAGAGATTAGCTACCAGAGAACATGGGGGTGAAGACGAGCAACGTGATTAAACTGCAACACACATAAAAGTTGCTGGTGAACGCAGCAGGCCAGGCAGCATCTCTAGGAAGAGGTGCAGTGGATGTTTCAGGCCGAGACCCTTCGTCAGGACCTTTATGTGTGTTGCTTGAATTTCCAGCATCTGCAGAATTCCTGTTGTTTGCGGGATTAAGCTGCTATCAGCCAGCAGGGGAAGAGTCAACAGGCATATGAATGAAGGTGCATTTCAAAAGACTGTTGTTCAAATTTCTGGAACAATCTCTCTGCTTAACATTTTGTAGATAGCAATTAGGGATGATAGGGTAGATTAGATTATGAGGACACGCAGTCCTCTTTTATTGTCATTTAGTAATGCATGCCTTAAGAAATGATACCATATTCCTCCGGTGTGATATCACAGAAACACAGGACAGACCAAGACTGAAAAACTAACAAAAAACACATAATTATTACATATAGTTACAACAGTGCAACAATACCATAACTTGATGAAGAACAGGCCATGGGCACAGTAAAAAAGTTCAAAGTCTCTCGAGTTGGCGGTGCTGGCTCGAAGGGCCGAATGGCCTATTCCTGCATCTATTGTCTATTGAAAGTCCCACATCTCACGCAGACGGGAGAAGGAAGAAAACTCTCCCTGCCATGCCCGACCACAATCTGACTCTGAGTCATCCGAAAACTTCGAGCCTCCGACATCAAGTATCCAGCACCATCTCTGCCTAACGCTTCGACCCCAACCTCGGTCGCCAGCAGCAGGCAAAGCCGGGGATTTTGGGGCCTTCCTTCCGGAGATTCTCGATCGCACAGTAGCAGCGGCAGCAAACCAGGCATTTCAGAAGTTTCTCCAGATGTTCCTCTATGCTTCTCACGTCTGTCTCCATCAAATCAGAATTGTGCACAGCATCCTACTTACAAATACGATATCATTTCACCTGAGGGCTGCGCGATGTAGATGCCCATAAAGTAATTGGAGGGAGGAATTCCAAGGCAGGGCATTTCTGCTGTCCTATTTGAAGAGATCCTCCTTAAGGATGGCCTTTGCTGATACAAATTTATTTTTGTCCAGGAGGGCCAAGAGGAGGGACCGTCAGAGTGATTGTTGGATTTAGCACATATACATTTAGCAAATGACCTCAGCCATCATTCTTCAGGTCTGAATATAAATTGTGGATTTAATTTGGACTGCAGCTCTGAGCAATGGGTTCCTAAAAGCTGTGAATCCCAGACCAGACAATGCTGATTAAATTCAGTTTGATGTCTGTGGTGTGGGTGCAAACTGGGAGGTGTGAAGTTTGTGTGAGGTTTCAAAGAAAGCATTGTAGATACATTGTAAATATGAAATTGTCCTTTGATGTTTAACATATAAAATACCGAGCCCCACATTGTGCAGCCAGACCTTTCAACTGAAAACTGAAAGCCTGGTGTACCTTGTTTTGTTGAATAAAGAAGCTGCTTCGTACCTACCAGTACTTGTCTCCAGTGGCTTCATTCACACAACAACACATGTATTACTGCTTCTATGTTCTACTGAAACATAAGATAGGTGTCATTCTGTTAGTAGTTGCCCTATAGTGTTTCTCATCCTCTTGTTCCACTAGATCTAGTGTTCTTCAATCTACACTTCAATTTTCTCAATTCCTGGATCTGCACATTGCTCTTCCACTGGATCCAGGTGAATATTATGCACAGGTTAAGTGTCTTTATTGAAGAAATAATATGTTTTCAAAAACGGACTCACCAAATTGATTCCTTGGATGACAAGAGTTGGTCCAATAAGGAAATTACAACTCCTTATCTTGAGTTTAGTAAAAAGAAATGGGATCGCATTGAAATAACTGCAATATATGAAATTTTTGTGAATAAAGTGATTTTCACAATAATGTTTCCTCAAACTGATCTGTTCCTTATAAAGAGGGTCTTCATGGCTTAGAATCGAATAGAACTTTATCATTATTGCTCAAAACAACAAGGTTGCAGTGCTACTCCAGTCCACGAAAAACAGATATTTACAATGCATGTGGTATGAATTATTTTTTTTAATTCCCATATTTACATGCAACAAGTAACTTTGATAGTCCATAACACTCAAAGGACATTGGCAAGCCAGGGTGTGGCATTATTCAGCTGCACAACAGCCCTCAGGAAGAAGCTAATTTTCAGTCTTACTGCCTTGCCTAAGCTGTTTCTGTAACTCCTACCAGATGGCAGGAGATTGAACAGACAGTTGGTGTAGGTCTTTAATTATGAGCGTACCATAGGCATCAAGACTTGTAGATTGTCTCCAGGACTGGTAGTTGAGTCCCATTGATGTGTTGAGTGTACCTTAAGTGAACTCAACTCCAGTAGTACAACTTGAGTAGTACAGTGATTTGAATGGCACACGATTTATCTCCATTCCTGACAAACCCTCTGAAACTTTATAAGCAGCAAAGCTCTTTCCTTTAGAGCAAAAAGTATATAAGATTTTAAAAAGCTCCAAATGTCTCGAGAATTCAGAAAAATTCGGAGGCACAAGTTGAGTACCTCATATCCAAATTACTTGGGGTCAGAGGTGTTTAGGATTTTGGATTTTTCGGATTTTGAATATATAATGAAATAGCTTGGGGGGATTGTCATCATATCAATCTCTGAATTTATGTGCTATTGGTAAACATTCTTTGCCTTACACTTGTTCATCATATGTACGTACTAATGCAACCATTCAGCGTGTTAGATATTCATCAGCGACGATCCTGGCAAACTCATCAATTCATTTCTCTGCTGCTTCATGATTAGCTTTATCACTAGAATTTTAAAAAATTTAATGCTGTAGCTTTTCTTAAATTTCTGCAACCAGCCTGCTGAATATTCCCAATTTCCTTCCATTTTTAGTCATGATAGGCCTTTGCTTGTTTCATGATCAGCATAGTGTTAAGCGGCATATGTTGTCTTCAATGCTGACGAATACACTCTTTCAATACTTGCTCAAGCTCTTCATTTTCTGCTTTATGCAGTGTTTTTCTATTTTTCATTCACTTCTGTTCATTACTTATGCGAGGTCACTTCTCAGAACTGTCTGTGGTGTGCAGAAACCTGTACCTCACCTGGGAACCTTCCCAGCATCTCCTGGAATTATAGATGAGTTGGGCTGACCGCAGTGGTTGGGCAAATGTTGGAGTCAATTGTTAAGGAAGAAGTTATGGAGTACTTGGAGACACGGGACAAGATAGGACAAAGTCAGCATAGTTTCCTTAACAGAAAATCTTGCCTAACAAACCTATTGGAATTCTTTGAGGAGATTACATGTAGGATAGATAAAGGGGATGCGGTGGATGTTGTATATTTGGATTTTCACAAGGTCTTTGACAAGGTGCATCACATGAGGCTGCTTAATACGTTAAGAGCCCATGGTATTACAGGAAAGTTGCTGTCATGGTTAAAGCATTGGCTGATTGGTAGGAGACAGCGAGTGGAAATAAAAGGATCATTTTCTCGTTGGCTGTCAGTGACTAGCAGTGTTCCACGGGGGTCTGTGTTGGGACCATTTCTTTTTATGCTGTATATCAATGATTTAGTTGATGGAATAGATGGCTTTGTTGCCAAGTTTGCCGATGATATGAAGATTAATGAAGGAGCAGGTAGCGTTGAGGAAACAAGTAGACAGATTAGAAGAATGGACAAGAGGGTGAAATACAATGTTGGAAAATGCATGGTTATGCACTTTGGTAGTAGAAATAAATGTGCAGACTATTGTCTAAATGAAGAAAATCCAAAAATCTGAGAAGCAAAGGAGTCCTTGTGCAGAACAATCTAAAGGTTAATTTGTAGGTACAGTTGGTGGTAAGGAAGGCAAATGCAATGTTAGCATTCATTTTAAGAGAATTACAAGAGCAGGGGTGTGATGCTGAGGCTTTATAAGGCACTGGTGAGGCCTCACCTTGAGTATTGTGAACAGTTTTTGTCTCCTCATCTAAGAAAGGACGTGCTGGCATTGGAGAGGTTTCAGAGGAGGTTCACAAGGATAATTCTGGGAATGAAAGGATTATCATACAAAGAACATTTGATAGCTCTGGGTCTGTACTCACTGGAATTTAGAAGGATGAGGGGGGATCTTATTGAGATCTTTCGAATGTTGAAAGGCCTAGACAGCGTAGATGTGGAAAGAATGTTTCCCATGGTGGAGGAGTTTAGGACCATAGGGGACAGCCTTAGGATAGAGAGAGACGTCCATTTAAAACAGAGATGTGGAGAAATTTCTTTAGCCGGAGGGTGGTGAATTTGTGGAATTTATTGCCACAGGCAGCTGTGGTGGCCAGTTCATTGGGTGTGTTTAAGGTAGAGCTTGATAGGTTCTTGATTGGACACGGCATCAAAAGCTACAGACAGAAGGCCGGGTGTGGGGCTGAAAAAGAAAAAAAGCATCAGCCATGATTGAATGGCAGAGCAGACTCAACAAAATGGCCTAATTCTGCTCCTATGTCTTACGGTCTTACTGAATTTTCTATTTGTGATGTTATGTCAGTGCTCAAAAGATTCCAGATTTCAGAGATTTTCAGATTTTTGAATTTTAACACCATAAGACTTAAAAGCAGAATTAGGCCATTAAGGGGTACTCAACCTGTATTAAAAATTATGTAACTAATTATAAAAATCATTACTTTTAATATAAAAACAATCCCCAAAGCCTTAAGCATAAGCAAAACAGCTAAGAAAAAACACTTGTCTTTCCCTTTGCTTTCTGGTCTGCAGTTCTATAATCTCCATTGAAATCAATAAATTCTCAAATACTGCAGCAGTTTAAAGATGACACAGGGTCTAAGAGGATTTTTTTCTGTACAAATACCACCATTAAAGTCAATGGTAAGTCCAGTAGCATCACCCTTGTTAGATAGTTTTGCTCAGTAGAGTCAATAAGTCTGTATCTGAATATGTCTGTGCAGATATCCTAAACCTGCTTCCATTTACAAGCAAAATTGGAGGCAATAAGCTTTATTTAATTTATTAGCTACAGTGGCACCATGTGGTAAATTGTTACATTAACATGTGAAGATATATGGTAACTTAAATCTCTGGCATCCTGTGAGTGTGAAAACTAAGTCAATTTAAATTTTATATTACTGCTAAAATATACTGTATGTTTCCAATCGGTAATTTATTCATCACGTGACTTAACTAATTGCATGCATGTTTAGAACCATATCCAGAAATCACACTGCAGTCAAGTATTTAATAATAATTGATGATCTTGCTCTCAAATTGTGATATTTTCTCAAATAGACAGGATCAGAAAAAATCATTACAAAAATCAGGGAAAATTAAACCTGCACAACAATCTTTCTCAGGCCTGACCCAGTAAGATGATAACGCAAACATGCTAGAAAAGTCTCAGGTTTGATTGTTGGTGGCTGCTGATTTAAAGAGGCCTGATAGATTTTACAGGCCTCAGCACCCAAAGTTAAGGAATCTACACAAAGTCATTACTGTTGCTGCTATGTAAATAACAGAATGTAGAAAGAATTAAAGTGTAAACTTTCTTAATGATTTAGCCAGTTACTTACTCTATATTACCACCCTTTTCAAAACACACAAGAATAAGTTTTAACTGTTCATATGATTTTTTTCATGCATATAAATATATTGGCTACTTGAGATGCTGCTCACGTTTCAGATGCCTTAATCAAATTTACTTTGATAAAGATGGTGTTTATTGTATGAATGAATTCAATGTGTCATAAATATTTAGAATATAAGGGCAGACATACAAATGATAAGATCAGTGTCAATTGCTGTTGGATTGTAAAATCATTCTTTTCATCTAAATCAATTGCTTTGAACAAGATGGCCTTTAGTGTTTAAACAATCCTTAACTGCCCAAGGTATGAAACACCAAAATAATTGCCTTATTATCCTTGTGCAGAATGATTGGGGACAAATGTATTTTATGACTCTTGGCAGGTGAGAAAATCTAGGGCTGAGTGTCAGGCATCTATTCATCCAAGAGGACTTAATAGGTTAGATATTCCTAATTCAATTTTCCTATGATGCCTACACATACACATATTAAGCAGCAGGTGTTTGTGCCTAGTAATAGGGACTGATGACATCATTGATACCTTTTTTTCATTATTTCAAGAGCACTGAAGACAACCAAAATATTCCAACACTGCTTCAGCTGAAATTCACTATCTCAGCCCAGGCTAAATATCAAATCTGAGACACAGGTAGAGAACTAGCAAAGAAAAATTGCTTTCCTGACCACTTTTCAGAATCAGAATCTGAATCAGTATCAGGTTTACTATCAATAACATATATCATGAAATTTGCACAGCCTACAGTGTAAGACATAAAAATTACTGTAAGTTATAAAATAAATAAATAGTGCAAAAGAGGAAAACTGAGCTAGAGTTCATTGGTTTATGGGCTGTTCAAAAATCTGACGGGAAAAAGCTATTATTGAAACATTGGGTGTGGGTCTAAAGAATCCTGTACCACCTCCCTGATGTGTGCAAATAGCCCAAAAGTATGCCTCTATGGCCTTGAATTATAAAATGGGGGGAAAGATTGGTACCTTAACTACTGAAAAAATGCAGTGAACTACTGAAAAAATGCAGTGTCACCTGTGAAAACTGTAGTTGCCAATTTTTTTAATTGATTTATGCTTTTCTTAACAATAATCATGTATCCCTTCTTCATAAGATATTGACCTTTTCAGGGTATAATTCCACCAGACATCATACTTTGATGTAAGGGAGTTTGAATAAAATTGCATAAATACGACTGTACTAATAAAAAGCAGTAGGGATTTGTCTGTAGTGGGTTCCACTTCTTTCTGGAATCTATTGGTTAATGTTAGGAGACGAATGTACACTCATTTGTGGTCTTCTGCTGATGTAGCCCATCCACTTCAAGGTTCGATGTGTTGTGTGTTCAAAGATGCTCTTTTGCACACCACTATTGTAACGCCTAGTTAGTTTAGTTACCGCCACAGCTTGAACAGTTTGGTTATTCTTCTCGACACCTCTCATTAACAAGGCATTTATGCCCAAAGAACTGCTGCTCACTGGATTTTTTGGCACCATTCTCTGTAAACTCTAGAGACTGTGTGTGAACACTATCACCCAGTGGCACTTACATCCACAGTGATGAAATGTTTTGAGAGTCTGGTATTGAAGCATATCAGCTCCTGTCTGGGTGGTGACTTGGATCCGCTCCAAATACACCTACCAAAGCAATAGGTCTACAGCAAAAGCTATCTGGTTGGCTCTTCACACAACCCTAGAACATCTGGACAGCAAAGAGGCATACATCAGGATGCGCTTTATCAATTACAGCTCAGCATTTAACACCATCATCCCCTCAAAACTAATCAGTTTTGAGTCCAAGATCTGGGCCTCAATATGTCCTTGAGGAATTGGATCCTGGATTTCCTCACTTGTAAATCCCAGTCAGTTCAGATTGGCAAAAACATCTCCTCCACAATCTCCATCAGCACTGGAGCACTGCAGGGATATGTACTTAACCCCCTGCTCTACTCACTTTACACCTATGACTGTGTAGCTATCTACAGCTCCAACAGCGTATTCAAGTTTGCTGATGACACCACTGTTCTGGGTTGTATCAAAAGTGGAGATGAATCAGCATACAGAAGGGACACTGAAAATTTGCCTGAGTGGTATAATAACAACTACCTCTCACTCCATAAGACCGTAAGATATAGAAGCAGAAGCCGGCCATTCAGCCCATCGAGTCTACTCTGCCATTCAATCATGGGCTAATCCAATCCCTCCAGGCATTCTCACTCCCCTGCCTTCTCCCCTTACCCTTTGATGCCCTGGCTAATCAAGAATCTTTCTATTTCTGCCTTAAATGCACCCAATGACTTGGCCTCCACAGCGGCTCATGGCAACAAATTCCACAGATTTACCACTCTGAGTAAAGTAATTTCTCCGAATCTCTGATCTAAATGGACGTCCTTCAATCCTGACGACATGCCCTCTTGTCCTGGAATCCCCAATCATGGGAAATAACTTTGCCATATCTAATCTGTTCATGCCTTTTAACATTTGGAATGTTTCTAAGAGATTCCACCTCATTCTCCTGAACTCCAGGGAATACAGCCCAAGAGCTGCCAGGTGTTCCTCATACGGTAACCTTTTCATTCCTGGAATCATTCTCGTGAATCTTCGGAACCCTCTTCAATGTCAGTGTATCCGTTCTAAAACTGCACACAATACTCCAAGTGTGGTCTCATGAGTGCCTTACAGAGCCTCAACAGCACATCCTGCTTATACAGGTTTCCCCCGCCATCCGAAGGTAGAGCGTTCCTATGAAACGGTTCTTAAGCCGGAATGTCATAAAGCGCAATCAGCAATTGCCTCTGATCTAGGCCAACAATTACACGCCGGGCGGCACCTGATTAATTAGCTTATTTATTTCGGCTTTTTTCTTAAAGATGTGCTGGGCGCCTCCCGGCTACCGCTGCATTCTCCGCGAATCAGTATCTGTCCGTGGCCCGGGGGTTGGGGTGGTGGAACACTGAGGTGTTGTCTGTTTCCAGCAGGGCAGGCAGCTCATCTTCTCCTACGTCTGCCTGCCTCGATGGCGAAGGTCAAGGTTCATCGTCTGCTGTGGCTGATGTGGAAGGCTTGAAAAACGACAGTATGCTTGACTGTTAGCCTCGCGCATTTTTCTATCATACAGTTCTTTGTAAGCACTCGAACCATCCTGCAAATATGCCCTAAACCGACGTACCCTTTCAAAATTAAAGTCATACTTTTCTGCAATAATTGCAGCAAAAATCTCACGCAGTTGCTTCACGTTCAGTTCCCAGACAATTTCACTTTCGGTCCATTCGCTACTGCATTCAGTTTCAATTGTTATCCTTTCCTCTTCCAATTGCATCAGCTCTTCATCTATCAGTTCTTGGTCATTGGATGCCAAAACCTCTTCAACATCATCTTTGTCAACTTCCACAAGCCAAACTCACTTTGTCCTTACTTCCTTCACCACGATCGAAACGCTTAATTATGTCTAGTTTTATGCGAAGTGTAACACCCTTACAAGCTCTTTTAGGCTTTTCCGATACCTTAGAACTCATCTTGCTAACAGCTGCTCACAGGCACGTGTTTAAGCAATGCCGGCTGGAATGCTGTTCCGAATCCGGGGGAGGAGCGGCTGCTCGGGGCGCGAGCTGCTTTTTTCACACGCTACCTTAACAGTGAAAACACCTTCTGTTAGTGAAAACAGGTAACTAATGTAGGTCTTTCGTAACAGTGAGGTTTCGTAAAGCGAATGTTCGAAAAGCGGGGGACACCTGTATTCTATACCTCTAGAAATGAATGCTAACATAGCATTTGCCTTCTTCACCAATGACTCAACCTGAAGGTTAACCTTTAGGATATCCTGCACAAGGACTCCCAAGTTCCTTTGCATCTCTGCATTTTGAATTCTCTCCCCATCTAAATAATAGTCGGCCCATTTATTTCTTCCACCAAAGTGCATGACCATACACTTTCCAACATTGTACTTCATTTGCCACTTCTTTGCTCATTCCCCTAAACTATCTAAGACTCTCTGCAGGCTCTATTTCCTCAACACTACCCGCTCCTCCACCTAACTTGGTTTCATCGACAAATTTGGCCACAAATCCATTAATCCCATAGTCCAAATCATTGACATATATCGTAAAAAGCAGCGGTCCCAACACCGACTCTTGTGGAACTTCACTGATAAATGGCTGCCAGCCAGAATAGGATCACTTTATTCCCACTCTTTGTTTTCTGCCAATCATCCAATGCTCCACTCATGCTAGTAACTTCCCTGTAATTCCATGGGCTCTTATCTTGCTAAGCAGCCTCATGTGCGGCACCTTGTCAAAGGCCTTCTGAAAATCCAAGTACACCACATCTACTGCATCTCCTTTGTCTACCCTGCTTGTAATTTCCTCAAAAAATTGCAGTAGATTTGTCAGACAGGATTTTCCTTTCAGGAAAATCCTTTCTTGTCATGTGCCTCCAGGTACTCCATAATCTCATCCCTAACAATCGATTCCAACAACTTCCTAACCACTGATGTCAGGCTAACAGGTCTATAGTTTCCTTTCTGCTGCCTCCCACCCTTCTTAAATAGCAGAGTAACATTTGCAATTTTCCAGTCATCTGGTACAATGCCAGAATCTATCAATTCTTGAAAGATCATTGTTAATACCTCCGCAATCTCTCCAGCTACTTCCTTCAAGAACCTGAGGGTGCATTCCATCAGGTCCAGGAGATTTATTCACCCTCAGACCATCAAGCTTCCTGGGCACTATCTCAGTCATAACTTTCACTGCACAAACAACTTCCCTGACACCCTTGAATGTCGAATATACTGCTGATTAGATTAGATTAGATAATGAGGACACTCAGTCCTCGTTTATTGTCATTTAGAAATGCATGCTTTAAAAAATGATACAATGTTCCTCCAGAAAGATATCACAGAAACAGAGGTCAAACCAAGACTAAAACTGACAAAACCACATAATCATAACATATAGTTACAACAGTGTAAAGCAATACCGTAATTTGATAAAGAGCAGACCATGGGCACGGTAAAAAAAGTCTCAAGTCCCGATAGCCCCATCATCTCACGCAGACGGTAGAAGGGAGAAACTCTCCCTGCCATGAACTCCAAGCGCCGCAAGCTTGCCAATGCATTGGAAACACCCGATCACAGCTGACTCTGAGTCCGTCCGAAAACTTCGAGCCTCCGACCAGCCCTCCAATACCGAGCACCAAGCACCATCTCTGCCATCTCTGCATCTCTCATCACAGTATCTCCAGCGTCGCTTTCTATTGGCCCTATATCTATCCTCAACTCTCCTTTACCCTTTATATAAAGGCTTTTCGTATCTTCTTTGATATTAGTCACCAGCTTCCTTTCATAATTCAGCTTTTCTTTCCTAATGACCTTCTTGGTTTCCTTCTGCAAGTTTTTAAAAGCTTCTCAATCTTCTAGCCACTAGCTTTGGCTTCCTTGTATGCCCTCTCTTTTTCTTTTACTTTGGCTCTGACTTCACTTGTCAGCTACGGTAGTGTCCTTCTTCCATTCGAAAATTTCTTCTTATTTGGCTTGCACTTCCCTCATTTTTCGCAGAAACTCCCGCCATTGCTGCTCTGCTGTCCTTCCTGCTAGTGTCCCTTTCCAGTCAACTCTGGCCAGTTCCCCTTTCATGCCACTGTAATTTCTTTTATTCCACTGAAATACCAACGCATTGGATTTTAGTTTCTCCTTCTAAAATTTCAATGTGAACTTGATCATATTGTGATCACTGTTCCCTAAGGGTTCCTTAACCTTAAGCTCTCTTATCACCTCTGGATCATTTCACAACACTCAATCCAGCAAAGCCAATCTCCTAGTGGGCTCAACAACAAGCTGTTCCAAGAAAGCCATCCCTTCGAAATTCTATAAATTCTCTCTCTTGTGGTCTAGTACTGACCTGGTTTTCCCAATCCACTTTCACGTTAAAATCCCCAACGACTATCATGACATTGCCCTTCTGACACGTCTTTTCTATCTCTTGCTGTAATTTGTAATCCACATCCCAGCTGCTGTTTGGAGGCCTGTATACACCTGCCATTAGGGTCCTTTTACCCTTGCCATTTCTTAACTCAACTCATAGAGACTCTACACCTTCCGATCCTATGTCATCACTTTCTAATGATTTAATATTATTTCTTATACATAGGGCCACACCACCCCTTCCGCCTACCAACCTATCTTTCCGATATATCCTTAGACGTTCAGCTCCCAATGGCAGCCTTCCTTTAGCCAAGTTTCAGAGATGGCCACAACGTCATATTTGCCAATCTGTACTGAATTTCAAGATTGTCCATTTTATTTCTTTCTGCATGCATTCAAATACAACACTTTCAGTCCAGTATTTGTTGCTTTCTGTTTTAACTGCACCACACTTCTATTGCCCTGTAACTCATCCTGCTGGCTGTGATTATGCTTTATCTCCTGCCCGTCCTTTCGATCATCTCTGTTGCATGCTATCTTTGATTTATTTCTGTTTTCGCTTCCTTAGCCCTACCACTATGGTTCCCATCCCCCTGCCAAATTAGTTTAAACCCTCCCTAATAGCTCTATTAAACCTGCCTGCTAGAATATTGGACCCCTTTGGGTTCAGGTGGAACCCGTCCTTTTATAAAAGGTCGTACCTCCCCCAGAAGAGGCCCCAATGATCCATGAATCTGAAGCCCTGCCCCCTACACCAGTCTCTCAGCCACGCATTAATATGCCTGATCATGTTATTCTTGCGCTCGTTAGCATGCGGCACAGGAAGCAATGCCAAGATTACTACCCTGGAAGCCCTGCTTTTCAGCTTCCTAGCTAACTCCTTGAATTCTCTCTTCAGGACCTCCACCCTTTTCCTACCTATGTCATTGGTACCAATGTGTACCAAGACTTTTGACTGTTCACCCTCCCCCTTCAGAATACTCTACACCCGATCCGAGACATCCCGTACCCTGGCACCTAAGAGGCAACACACCATGCGGGTATCTCTATCAGGCTGACAGAACCTCCTGTCTGTTCCCCTCACTATGGAATCGCCTATGACTACCACATTCCTCGTCTTCCTCTTTCCCTTCTGCAACACAGAACCAGGCTCAGTGCTAGAGACCCAATCACCGTGGTCATCCTCTGTCAGCTCACCCCCCTCAACTGCATCCAAAAGGAGATAACGATTACTGAGAGGTTGACCACAGGGGTTCTTTCTACTATCTAAGCTCTTCCCTTCCCTTCCCTGACAGTCATCCACTTATCTAACTCCTGCAGCCTCGGAGTGACCAACTTCCTGTGGCTTCTATCTATCTCCTGCTCACTTTCCCTAATAAGCTGTCAATAAGACCAAGGAACTGATTGTATACTTCAGGAGAAGGAAACCAGAGGTCTATAAGCCAGTAATCATCCAGGATCAGAGGTGGAGAGCATCAGTATCTTTAAATTCCTGGGTGTCACTATCTCAGAGGACCTGTCCTGAACCCATCATAAAGGTATAATTATGAAGAAAGCACAACAGTGCCTCTACTTCCTCAGGAGTCTGCAGAGATTTGGTGTGTCACCAAAAACCTTAGCAAATTTCTATAGTTGTGTTGTGGAAAGTGTGCTGACTGACTGCATTACATCCTGGTATGGGAACACAAATGCCTTCAAACACAAAATTCTACGAAACGTGATGGATTTGGCCCAGTACAAAATGGGTAAAACCTTCCCAACCAATAAGCACAACTACAAACATACATGCAACATTGCCATAGGAAAACAGCAAGGGTCTCAGCCCGAAACGTTGACCGTACCTCTTCCTAGAGATGCTGCCTGGCCTGCTGCGTTCACCAGCAACTTTGATGTGTGTTGCTTGAATTTCCAGCATCTGCAGAATTCCTCGTGTTTACGTTTTTAAATCCATCATCAAAGATCCTCACCACCCAGACCATGCTCTTTTTTCATTGCTGCCATCAGGTAGAAGGTACGAGTGCCTTAGAACTCACACCAACTGGTTCAAGAACAGTTACTACCCTTCAACCATCAGGCTCTGAAACAAAACAGGATAACTATACTCATTAAAGATTCATTTATCTTGTTATTTCATGCTCATTATTTATTGCTATATACCTATATCTGCAAGTTGTCGGTGCCTGGAGTTTCATGGCAGGGAGTTTCTCCCTTTTGCCGCCTGCTGTCGGGGACTCGGGAGTCGATTGGGACTTGAGACTTCTTTTTACCGTGCCCATGGTCTGTTCCTTATCAAATTATGGTATTGCTTTGCACTGCTGTAACTATATGTTATAATTATGTGGTTCTGCCAGTGTTAGTCTTTGGTTTGTCCTGTTTTCTGTGATATCACTCTGGAGGAACATTGCATCATTTCTTAATGCATCTATGCATTTCTAAATGACAATAAACGAGGGCTGAGTGTTCTCATAATCTAATCTAATCTAATCTAACCTAATATCTGCATTTGCAGATTGTTGTCCATTGATTCTGTTTACAGTTACAGCTCAATAGATTTGCTGTAAACAGAATGCCCACAGAAAAAGAATCTCAGGGTTGTATGTGGTGACATGTATGTACTCTTATAATAATAAAAATTTTCCTTTGAACTTTGAACTTTTTGAATTTTGAAAATTCCTGGAGATCAGCAGTTTTTGAGATACTCAAACCACCCTGTCTGGCACCAACAATCATTCCAGGGTCAAAGTCATCATCTCATCATCTGAACCCTTAGTGCCTAGGTGGCACAAGGGTCTTCCATTTCTGCCGGTCTTTCACTCTGCTGCTTGCCGTTACCCAGTTCATGCCTACTTCTTTCAGTTCTGCTTCCACGGACGTTCGCCACGAAACAGGGTCAAAGTCACATTGATTATATTTCTTCCTTATTTTGATGTTTAGTCTGAACAACAAATGAAACTCCTGACCGTGTCTGCATGCTTTTATGGATTGAGTTGCTACCACATAATTGGCTGATTAAATATTTGCAGTAAGATCAGGTGTACAGGTGTACCTAAAAAAGTGACCCTTGAGTACATGTCCCATCCTTAAGAGATAATAATTATTTCAGGAGAGGTCTCCCTGAGTGAAATTCCCCCTCAGGTCCCAGATGCTTTCACTTCTACTTCTCTACTTCTCAGTTGGGGCCTGATATTGTACCACAAGGAAGTTCTCTGATAATTTGACAAGTGAAAATAAATGCATCAAAGCCAGTTATACAACCAGTGGTATAGCAAGTGGATATAATATACAAACAGCAAAAATCGTCCACAGTAGCTACAGGTTCATGGATTTTAATCTCTCCTTATAATACAAGCAGGGGTAGGTCACCTGGCCCCTTAAACTTGACCCGCCGTAAAATATGATCATGGTTGATCTATGCTGGCCTCGACCTTTCTGTGCCATTTCCACAGTGCTCTCAATTCCTTGGTCTTCAAGTATTTATTCATCTGCACCTTAAATGTATCTAATGATCTGGCTCCATCACCCAACGGGACAGATAATCCCAGAAATTCACTATCCACTGGGAGAAGAATAATCAACACATTTCAGTTTTAACCAGCCTCTTATTTTGCAGCTACATCCCCTTGTTTGTGATTCTTCCAATAGCAGAAACATCTGATCATGCATCCTGATGGCCTGTCATACCCTCTTATGTCCTTACACGTTCAAATAAGGTCACTCCCCATCCTTTTAAATTCCAAAGAATTCAGACCCAAGCCTCTCTTGATTGGGCAATCCCCTCATTCCAAGAATTTGCCCAGTGAAACTTCTCAGAAAATTTCTCAGAGTCATTTGGGATCAAAAGTTAATGCTGAGGGGCGATCTGTGACATTCAAGACCGGTGATCCAGAACTATACAAGAAGTCCAGGTACAACCTACGGAGGGCTATTGTAAGAATGAAAAACCAAATCTGATTCAAATTAGAGATGGAAGCAGATGCACGTTAGCTTTGGCAGAGTTTGCAGGCCATTACTTCCTACAAGGCAAAACCTAAAATCATGAATGACGATGATGCCTCACTCCCAGATGAGCTCATTGCTTTTTATGCAAGCCTTGAAAGGGAGAATAAAACTACACCGGTACAATTCCCTACAGCAGCTGGTGACTCTGTGATCTTTATCTTGGAGGCTGATGTCAGAACTTCTTTCAAGAGGGTGAACCCTTGCAAGGCGTCAGGCCCTGATGGTGTACCTGGTATGGCACTGAATACCTGTGCCAACCAACTGGCAGGAATTTTCAAGGATGTCTTCAATCTCTCATTGCTGCAGGGATTCCTACCTGCTCCCAAAGGGCAACAATCATACCAGTGCCCAAAAAGAGCAGGATGAGCTGCTTCTACAACTATCGCCCAGTCGCATTCACATTTACCATAACAAAGTGCTTTGAGTGGTTCATGTTGGAATCAACTCCTGCCTAAGCAAGGACCTCGACCCACAGCAATTTGCCTGTTGCCACAATTGGTCTACAGGTGATGTAATATCATTGGCTTACCACTCGATCTTGGAGCACCTGGACAATAGCAATGCCTACATCAGGCTGCTGTTTATTGATTACAGCTCAGAGTTCAACACCATCATATCCTCAGAACTAATCAACAAGCTCTGAAACCTGGATGCCTGTATCTCCCTCTGCAACTGGATCCTTGACATAAGTATCAGGAGATCATAAACAGTGCAGACTGTTAATCTCATCTCTTCTGAACTAACAGTCAACTCAAGGATGCATGGTAAGCCCACTGCTCTACTCTCTATACCCATGACCGTGTGGCTAGGCACAGCTCAAACATCATCTATAAATTTTGCAATGACAAATCTACTGTTGGCTGAATTTCAGATAGTGATGAGGAGGTGAGATAAATCAGCTGGTTGAGTGGTTTTGCAACAACAACCTTGCACTCAACTTCAGTAAGACCAAAGAATTGATTGTGGACTTCAGGAAAGGCAAGTCAAGGGAACACATGCCAGTCTGTCAACATGTCTGAAGATCTATCCTGGACCCAACATTTTCATGCAATTACTAAGAAGACACAACAGCAGCTATTATTTCATGAGGGATCTGAGGTATGTCACCAACGACTCTAGCAAATTTCTGCAGATGTACGTACCATGGAGAGCATTCTAGCTGGTTGCATCATCATCTGATATGGAGGGGCCACTGAACAGGATTGGAAAAATGTGCAGAAAATTGCAAACTCAGACAGCTCCATTATGGGCACTAAACACCACCCCCCCCCCCCCAACCCCCAGCATCGAGGACATCTTCAAAAGACGATGCCGCAAAAAAGCTGCATTCATCATTATGGATCCCAATCACCCAGATCATGACTTCTCATTCCTACCATCAAGGAGGAGATACAGGAACCTGAGACACACACTCAACATCTTAGGAACAGCTTCTTCTCCTCTGCCATCGGATTTCTGAATGAACAATAAAGCCGGGTAAACTGCCTCACTATTTTTTTTCCTTTTTTTGTTCTTTTTGCACTACTTATTTAATTTAACTTTTTATATATTCGTAATGTCATGTATAGTTTGCGTTACGTATTGCATATACTAATGCCGCAAAACCACAATTTTCATAACATATGCCAATAATGTAAAACCTGGTTCTGATTCTGATATTTGAAGTTTATGCTGGACACTTGCAGGTTTCACTGCAGGGGCATGCAGAGGCCTGCTGTCAAGATGATCCTAGAAGCTAGCATGAGGGATATTGCAGGTTGACTTCAAGATAAGGCAGAAATGCCTCATCTGGATCACTGGAAACTGACAACTTTAAAAATATATGTCTAGTTTAGCCACTTATGTGTGGCCTGAGCTATGGGATGATCTTATAGAGCCATAGATGTCTAATCTGGTTTAAGTGAGCACTTACTTTTCATCTCCATAGGCCAGGCATATGTTAAGAGTTGCATCCATGGTGAGCCATAGACAAAATTGCACTGGTGAAAGGGGTGGGGGGGGGGGAGGAAATGTTGAAAGAGATACCACAATAGGCTTCAGATTTTTAGAGCCTTGATCTCTACACATACACGTTAAACAGAAGTGACTAGTTAATGATTAGATTTGTGAACAAAGATCTGTTTACTCTTCACTGACCCAAAAGTGTTGACTTTTCCCATTTTAAAGAATCTTGCAAATCATTCTCTAAATATAGCAAATAGTTTTATGAGTTCTGGGGCTGAACACATGTTGCTAAAGCATCAAAAATTAAAGAATAGCAACAGTTATATAAAAGGAACAGTCTAAGTTTAAATACAAATGACAACTTTTCTGTGGGTGATAGTAACAAATGAGTGATAACTAAGAATAGTGAATATGCCGATTTCTAGAAAAATTTGTTATCATTGCTGAACCCAAAGTTAACCAAGAGACTTCAGGCAAACAAATCAATAGCAATCTTTCAGTTACAGCACAAAGTTTAAAGTAAATTTAGTAACAAAGTACATACATGTCACCATATACAACCCTGTGATTCATTTTCTTGCAATCATACTTAGAAAATCTAAGAAACAAAACACAGTCAATGAAAGACTGCACCCAACAGGACAGACAAACAACTAATTTGCAAAGACAATAAATTGTGTAAATGCAAAAGAAAAAATAAATATTATTATTAATATTAATAATAAATAACAGCAACAGCACTGTGCTCAATGGTGGAGAATGCTTTACTATGATGGACTGGGCCATATCCTCAGTAATTTTTGTATCAAAGAAACATCTCAAAATATTTAAAATAGAATAAATTATATTGCACTCTCATTGATACAGGCTTCTCCCGCCATCCGAAGGTAGAGCGTTCCTATGAAACGGCTCGTAAGCCGAAATTTCGTAAAGCGAAGAAGCAATTACCATTTATTTATATGGAAAAATTTTGTGAGCATTCGCAGACCCAAAAATAACCTACCAAATCATGCCAAATAACACATAAAACCTAAAATAACAGTAACATATTGTAAAAGCAGGAATGATATGATAAATACACAGCCTATATAAAGTAGAAATACTTCTCTACAACGATTGCCTGCACAGATTCTCCGTAGCGAAAATCTCACACAAGCACTGTTGGCATAAACGCGCTCTCCAGTAACCTATAAACTATGAAGCTGCCAAATCTACCAAATAACACGTAAAAATACACAGCCTATATAAAGTAGAAATAATGTATGTACAGTGTAGTATCACTTACCGGAATTGGGAAAACAGCGCTGAGCTCACTGATGATGGTGTGTTAGATTGAGTCGTCGCAGGCTGGGTGGTGCAGTGGCCCCCACCCTCCGGGCCGCCGACCTGATACATTGCCGCAAAGAACGTGGCGGTAGCCAGGAGGCACCCAGCACATCTTTAAGAAAAAAGCAGAAATAAACATGCTAATTAATTACGTGCTAGGCGGCACCTAATTAATTAGCATGTTTATTTCGGCTTTTTTCTTAAAGATGTGCTGTGTGCTTCCCGGCTACTGCTGCATTCTCCACGAATCGGTACAGTATCTGTCCAGGGCCCGGGTGTTGGGGTGGTGGGACACGGGGGTGTCATCTCATCGTCGATCAGGGCAGGCAGCTCATCTTCTCCTATGACTGCCCGCCTCGATGTCGAACGTCGAGGTTCGTTGTCTGCTGTGGCTGATGTGGAAGGCTTGCTTGACTGCTGAGCCTCACGCATTTTTCTATCATACAGTTGTTTGTAAGCACTCAAACCATCCTGCAAATATCCCCTAAACCTACGTACCCTTTCAAGGTTAAAGTTGTCCATTATCATTGTAGGGAAAATCTCACGCAGTTGCTTCACTTTCTGCATTCGGTTGCATTCGGTTTCGATTGTTATCCTTTCCTCTTCCAATTCCATCAGCTCTTCATCTATCAGTTCTTGGTCATGGGATGCCAAAACCTCTTCAACATCATCTTCGTCCACTTCCACAAGCCAAACTCACTTCGTCCTTGCTTCGTTCACCACGATCGAAACGCTTAATAATGTCTAGTTTTACGCTAAGTGTAACACCCTTACTCTTTCAGGCTTTTCCGACACCTTAGAACTCATAGAACCATAGAATCATAGAAACTACAGCACAGAAACAGGCCTTTTGACCCTTCTTGGCTGTGCCGAACCATTTTCTGCCTAGTCCCACTGACCTGCACATGGACCATATTCCTCCATACATCTCCCATCCATGTATCTGTCCAATTTATTCTTAAATGTTAAAAAAGAACACGCATTTACCACCTCATCTGGCAGCTCATTCCATACTCCCACCACTCTCTGTGTGAAGAAGCCCCCACTAATGTTCCCTTTAAACTTTTCCCCCTTCACCCTTAACCCATGCCCTCTGTTTTTTTTCTCCCCTTGCCTCAGTGGAAAAAGCCCGCTTGCATTCACTCTATCTATACCCATCATAATTTTATATACCTCTATCAAATCTCCCCTCATTCTTCTACGCTCCAGGGAATAAAGTCCTAACCTATTCAACCTTTCTCTGTAACTAAGTTTCTCAAGTCCTGGCAACATCCTTGTAAACCTTCTCTGCACTCTTTCAACCTTATTTATATCCTTCCTGTAATTTGGTGACCAAAATTGAACACAATACTCCAGATTCGGCCTCACCAATGCCTTATACAACTTCATCATAACATTCCAGCTCTTATACTCAATACTTTGATTAATAAAGGCCAATGTACCAAAAGCTCTCTTTACGACCCTATCTACCTGTGACGCCACTTTTAGGGAATTTTGTATCTGTATTCCCAG
Source organism: Mobula hypostoma (assembly GCF_963921235.1). Taxonomy (NCBI): domain Eukaryota; kingdom Metazoa; phylum Chordata; class Chondrichthyes; order Myliobatiformes; family Myliobatidae; genus Mobula; species Mobula hypostoma. The sequence goes on from NC_086102.1 coordinate 146,571,653, forward strand.
ATCCCTCTGTTCTACTGCACTCCTCAGTGCCTTACCATTAACCCTGTATGTTCTACCTTGGTTTGTCCTTCCAACGTGCAGTACCTCACACTTGTCTGTATTAAACTCCATCTGCCATTTTTCAGCCCATTTTTCCAGCTGGTCCAAGTCCCTCTGCAGGCTCTGAAAACCTTCTTCACTGTCGACTACACCTCCAATCTTTGTATCATCAGCAAATTTGCTGATCCAATTTACCACATTATCATCCAAATCAATGATATAGATAACAAATAACAATGGACCCAGCACTGATCCCTGTGGCACACCACTATTCACAGGCCTCCACTCAGAGAAGCAATTCTCTACGACCACTCTTTGGCTTCTTCCATTGAGCCAATGTCTAATCCAATTTACCACCTCTCCATGTATACCTAGCGAGTGAATTTTCCTAACTAACCTCCCATGTGGGACCTTGTCAAAGGCCTTACTGAAATCCATTTAGACAATATCCACTGCCTTCCCTTCATCCACTTTCCTGGTAACCTCCTCGAAAAACTCCAATAGATCGGTCAAACATGACCTACCATGCACAAAGCCATGTTGACTCTCCCTAATAAGTCCCTGTCTATCCAAATGCTTGTTGATTCTGTCTCTTAGTACTCCCTCCAATAATTTACTTACTACCGACGTTAAACTTACCGGCCTATAATTTCCTGGATTACTTTTCGATCCTTTTTTAAATAACAGAACAACATAAGCGACTCTCCAATCCTCCGGCACCTCACCCGAAGACAGCGACATTTTAAATATTTCTGCCAGGGCCCCCGCAATTTCAACACTAGTCTCCTTCAAGGTCCGAGGGAACATCCTGTCAGGTCCCGGGGATTTATTCACTTTAATTTTCCTCAAGACAGCAAGCACCTCCTCCTTTTCAATCTGTACAGTTTCCATGATCTCACTACTTGATTCCCTTAATTCCATAGACTTCATGCCAGTTTCCTTAGTAAATACAGACGCAAAAAACCTATTTAAGATCTCCCCCATTTCCTTTGGTTCCGCACATAGCTGACCACTCTGATCTTCAAGAGGACCAATTTTATCCCTTACAATCCTTTTGCTCTTAATATACCTGTAAAAGCTCCTTGGATTATCCTTCACTTTGACTGCCAAGGCAACCTCATGTCTTCTTTTAGCCCTCCTGATTCCTTTAAGTATTTTCTTGCACTTCTTATACTCCTCAAGCACCTTATTTACTCCCTGCTTCCTATACATGTCATACAACTCCCTCTTCTTCTTTATCAGAGTTGCAATATCCCTTGAGAACCAAGGTTCCTTATTCCTATTCACTTTGCCTTTAATCCTGACAGGAACATACAAATTCTGCACTCTCAAAATTTCTCCTTTGAAGGCTTCCCACCTACCGATCACATCTTTGCCAGAGAACAACCTGTCCCAATCCACGCTTTATAGATCCTTTCTCATTTCTTCAAATTTGGCCTTCTTCCAGTTCAGAACCTCAACCCTAGGACCAGATCTATCCTTGTCCATGATCAAGTTGAAACTAATGGTGTTATGATCACTGGAACGAAAGTGCTCCCCTACACAGACTTCCGTCACTTGTCCTAACTCGTTTCCTAACAGGAGATCCAATATTGCATCCCCTCTAGTTGGTCCCTCTATATATTGATTTAGAAAACTTTCCTGAACACATTTTACAAACTCTAAACCATCTAGACCCCTAACAGTATGGGAGTCCCAATCAATATATGGAAAATTAAAATCCCCTACCACCACAACTTTATGTTTCTTGCAGTTGCCTGCTATCTCTCTGCAGATTTGCTCTTCCAAGTCTCGTTGACTATTGGGTGGTCTGTAATACAATCCCACTAATGTGGCCATACCTTTCCTGTTTCTCAGCTCCATCCATAAGGACCCAGTAGACAAGCCCTCTAATCTGTCCTGCCTGAGCACTGCTGCAATATTTTCCCTAATAAGCAATGCTACTCCCCCACCTTTCATTCCTCTGCCTCGATCACATCTGAAACATTGGAACCCTGGAATATTAGGCTGCCAGTCCTGCCCCTCCTGTAGCCAAGTTTCACTAATTGCTATAACATCATAATTCCACGTGTCAATCCACGCCCTCAACTCATCCGCCTTCCCCGCAATACTCCTAGCGTTGAAATATATACACCTCAGAAGATTTTTACCACCACTCACAACCTTTCTATTAGCGGATTTGCTTGAACTTTTAACATCATTTATTTTCACCCCAGCCACACTGTCAGCTCTGGCTCCCATCCCCCTGCAAATCTAGTTTAAGGCCTCCCCAATAGCACTAACAAACCTCCCTGAAAGGATACTGGTCCCCCTGTAGTTCAAGTGTAACCCGTCTCTCTTGTACAGGTCCCACCTGCCCCAGAAGAGGTCCCAATGATCCTGAAATCAGAAACCCTGCCCCCTACACCAGTTCCTCAGCCACTTGTTCATCCTCCAGAGCATCCTATTCCTACCCTCACTGGCATGTAGCACAGGTAGCAATCCTGAGATTACCACCTTTGAGGTCCTGCTTTTCAACTTCCTACCAAGCTCTCTATACTCACTCTCCAGGACCTCCTCATCAAGATGAGAAACTCATCTTGCTAACGGCTGCTCAATGCAACATGTTAAAGCAATGCCATTCCGAATCCGGGGGAGAGCGGCTGCTCGGGGCGCGCGCTGCCTTTTATCGCGTGCTGATTTTTTCGTGCGCTGATTTTTTATTGCGCGCTGCCTTTCTTCATAACAGTGAAAACGCCTTCTGAAAGTGAAAACAGGGTACTAATGTAGGTCTTTCGTAACAGTGAGGTTTCGTAAAGCGAACGTTCGAAAAGCGAGGGACACCTATATCTGATCAAAGCACACAGAAAGTATTCAGCTGCAGCATTGTGGGAGGTGAGATTTGAAAAAGTAAGCGGGGCCATTTGAGACATCCTATGCCCCTAAGATTGTGGGGTAATTAGGCACTTGACAAGGGCCAATAAAAAGAAGCAAGGTTCAAGCAGCGCAATTAGAAGTGTGAATGGACTAGTGTTAGAGTGGAGGCTTTGGCCTAAAGAGGTGAAGGCCAAGGTAAGTTGCTGGTAAGATTCTTTCTTTGTCTATTAGTGCCCAGCTAATGTAGTGAGATGTGCTATAGCTCTAGGGGAGGGTGTAAGCCAGTTAGGCACTAGGATGGCAACCAGAATGAGAAGTCAGAGGATGGAGCAGTTGATTTACAGACAGAAGCAGCATGTAGAGAAACTGTGAGGAAGGCTAGGCAGCTGATAGGGCAAAATTGTAGTCAGTGGGATGTGTTGATGTGTGCTTATTTTAATGCAGGAAGTATCAAGAACAACAGTGATGAACTTAAAGCATAGATCAGTACCTGGAACTATGATGCTGTGGCCATTATGGAGACTTGGCTGTCTCAAGGTAGGAATGGCTGCTGGATATTCCAGAGTTTAGGTGTTTCAAATGGATGGGGGAGTGACATTACTAATCAGTATAGTATTACAGCTGCAGAAAGGAAGGACATCATGGAGGAATTGCCTACTGAGTCAGTGTGATTGGAAGTCAGAAATAGGAAGGAACAATGACACTATTGCCAGTATTCTATAGAGCACCCAAGTAGCAATAGAGACACTGAGAAACAGGTTGGGAAGCAGATTTTGGAAAGGTGCACAAACAGCAGGGTTGTTGTCATGGGGGTGGGGGGGGGGGCTTCAACATCCCTAATATTGATTGGCACCTCCTTAGTAGAAAAGGTTTAGATGGGATGAAATTTGTAAGGTGTATCCAGGAAAGATTCCTTAGTCAATGTGTAGACAGACCAATTAGAGGAGAAGCCATTTTGGATTTGGAGCTGGGTAAGGGTTAGCTGTCAAATCATGTGGTGGGAGAGCATTTTAGAAACAGTGATCACAACTCCATGACCTTCACTATAGCCTTGGAGAGGGAAAAGAGCAGATGGTATGGGAAAATATTTAATTGGGGATGGTGAATTGGGAACAAATGTACTTGGGGGAAATGTACAACAGAAATGTGGAGATTGTTTAGGCAGGGAGTTCTGGACAGGTCTGTACAATTGAGGCAGGGAAAGATGGTAGGGTGAAGGAACTACGATCAACAAGAGATGTGCAACATCTAGTCAAGAAAAAGAAACAGCTTATTTAAGGTTTAGGAGGTAAGGGCTGGAGAGAGTTACAAGGCAGTCAGGAAGAAGTTGAAAAATGGACTTGGAGGAGAGCTAGAAAGGGACAAGAAAAAACTTTGGTGAGTAGGATTAAGGAAAACCCCAAGGTATTCTATATGTATGTTAAGAACAGGAAGATGGCTACATTGATGGTAGGACCAAACAGGGTTAGTAGAGGAAGAGCAGGTGGAGGTAGGGGAAGTCCTTCATGAATGCTTTGCTTCAGTATTCACCAATGAGAGGCATTTGTGAGGACAGCATTAAATAGGCTGATGTGCTTGAACATGCAACAGTAAGAAAGAAAAGAAACCTTTGAAAAACATTCGGAAAAATGTCCCCAAGCCAGACAGGAAGCAAGGGGAAAAGATCACAGCGCCCTTGGCACTGACCTTTGCATTCTCACTGACCACAGGACCAGTACCAGATGATTGGAAGTTGGTAAATGTTGTTCCTTCTTTCAAGAAAGGGAATAGAGATAACTCTGGGTATTATAGACCAGTGAGTCTTGCTTCAATAGTGGGCAAATTATTGGAGATTATTCTTAAACAGGATTTACGATCATTTGGAGAAGCATAGTCTAATGGATAGTTAGCATAGCTTTGAGAGAATGATCATTCTTCACAGGCCTGACTGAATTCTTGTGGATGTGGCAAGGCACATTGATGAAGGTAGAGCAGTGAATGCGATGCATATGGATTTTGGTAAGGCAAGGTTCCCCATGGTAGGCTCATTTAGAAAGTAAGGAAGCTTGGCTGTGTGGACTCAGAATTGGCTTGCCCATTGAATGCAGAAGAGGGTGGTAGCAAATGAGTGTATTCTGCCAGGAGATCAGTGACAAATGGTGTTCCACAGGGATTGGTTCTGAGACTCCTGCTCTTTGTGATTTTTATAAATGACATGGATGAGGGAGTGGAAGATGACAAAGGTTGGTGGATAGTATGGAAGGCTGTTGTAGGCTGCAATGAGACTTGCAGAGCTGGGCAGAGAAGTGCCAGAAAGAGTCCAGCCCAGAAAAGTGTGAAGTGTTTCACTTTGGAGGATCAAATTTGAAGGAATGTTCTATGTACCATGATAACATTGGATGATGAAATTCATGCATATCAGTCTTAAAGGACTGGATATGGTTCAGAGATTCAACTTTATAAAAGCAAGTCTTGTGCCATCTGGGCAGTTAGTTCACAATGAGCTGGGCAGTTTCTTTGAACAAGACTGTAAAAGCAGACCAATTGGTGTGATTAAAACACTACATTAAGCAGCTAGAAGAAACACTTAATTGCACACAGGTCTGCACTGCCAGATAAAATATCAGGTGAATGCATATATAACCTATAGAAAACCTACAATTCCATCTTATAATTTTATAAACATTTTATTTATACTGAGAGGTGTAAAACTTAAATATTTAGGCAAAGCAATATTATTTTCATCTTGCTTTTGTTTGGCACTTTTAATGTAGGTAAGTAGCATGTAAGGGACTTTAGAAGAACATAATCAGGGGTTAAATCTTAAACAGATTGGAAGATTACAAGAGGTGATTAAAAGCTTAGTCAAAGATGGATCTTACAGTGGGTTTTAAAGAATACTGAAGATATGAAAAGCAAAGAATTAGTGAAATCTAGTTTTGAAATTCAAGAGCTTAATAACTAGATAACTGAAGGCTAAGACACCATTGCTGAGATGAAGGCTGTGAGGAATCGATGAAATATATGCAAGGAAGCAGAGTTTTAGAACATTATAAATGGAAACAATAGACTATAAGACCTTTTGAGCTTTCTCTACCATTTTTTTTAAAACAATCTTGTTGTTGATCTTTAATTTTATTCACTTTCATATGTAACTTGCTTATCCCGAGTTTCTCTTAGTCTCCAAAACCTTATCAGGCTAACACACAAAATGCTACAGGGACTCGGCAGATCAGGCAGTATCTATGGAAAGGAATAAACAGTTGACATTTCAGGCAGAAACCCTTTATCAGGCTACTATGGATTATATTCAATGGCTGCATATACATAACCCCCTGACAGTGAATGTCAATGTAGCTTAATCTTGAGTAAAGGTGTACTCACCCTTTCCTGTACATCCAAGCTCTTGTACCAACATCATTTCTCCTAATTCTAGAGATCTTGGCCTAATTTTAAAAAAAGCAATAGAGCTCCTGAACTTCTACTTGGCTAATCCCTTACAAAATCTCACATCTCAATATGAAGAAAAAAGCCCTTAACTCCGAGTGGAGTCAGCAGGACACCGTCATGATGGCGGTTTTTTTTGTTTTTTAAAGCAGGCTTTCTTATTTTTACAAGGCTGAGTTGTTAGCTCAACATTCAACCCAGATGGAAAGCATGCAAGGGAGCCAGCTAGATTCAAACTCGGAAGCCTTCACTCCAAAGTCCGGCGCTGATGTCACTACGTCACCAGCTGGCAATCTCAATATATTCTCCTCTTTTGTTTTTTTTTCTTCATTCTAGTGTTATCAGGACATTCTTATTCAATCACTTTTCTAAGGTCAAGTCTCTTATCCCAGGAATCAATGCAAATCTATCTGCACAACTTCCAAGGCTTGTATTTCCTTTCATGGGTAGGCAAAACTCCGAAGAGAAAACTCACCAAATCTGAGCTTTGCAAGAATACTTTCTTGAATTCCACTACTCTGCAGGGGCATCCATAAGCACCTCCATGCCCGTCTAGCCACTGCTGACATTTTAACAGCAAATATAAACGTGTAGAGGGCCAGTGAGAACAAGAATCTAGATGCAATCTTGAACTGAGAAGCTCACTTGATTGACACCCTATTTATCCATTTACAGTACTTCTTTTTATTATCAGTTGCTCTTGTTGGTTCATTCATATTATTTTACTAATACCTAACTTCAAGATACATTACAAGAATTTGTCAAACAATTTAATAGTGTTTCTATAATGAGTAAACATTATTCATAGAAAGGCTTGGATAACAAGTTCATGGGAATAATACCACTTGCAAATTTCCTCACTTGTTGCTTCCGTATAAAACATCCTGGAGCTTAACAGCACTGGGAGTATCGCCTCCACAAGGAACATGGCTGTTCAAGAAGGTAGCTTTTTACATTATCAAGGGCATTTTGAACTAGGTAATAACACAGGCTTTGTCACTGACACCAATATGTACAAGTTATGAATAAAAATCTGATAAAGCACAAACTTTATTGTTTGCAGTAGTTAATGTCAAAATTGGTTGAATTCAAAACTGAATTTTCATTTAACTGATTCAGTTAACACTAAAAGAAGGATATGATTTAGAGGATTCAAAAAATTGTAAGTGTGCTGATTAAGCAAGTTAGGGAACTGGAGCTGCAGCTCGATGACCTTCATCTGGTCAGGGAAAGTGAGGAAGTAATAAAGAGGGGCTATAGGTAAGTAGTCACACCGGGCCTCAGGAGACAGATAAGTGGGTAACAGTCAGGAGAGGGAAGGGCAAGAGGTACCAGAGTACCCCTGTGGTTAACAACAAGTACTCCTGTTTGAGTACTGTTGGGGAGGGGGGGTGCCTACCTGGGGAAGCCACAGTGGCAATGCCTCTGGCAGAGTCTGGCCCTGTGGCTCAGAAGGGTAGGGAAAGGAAGAAGCACCAGTAATAGGGGACTCTATAGTTAAGGGATCAGACAGGCAATTCTGTAGACACAGGAAAGAAATGCGGATGGTAGTTGGCCTCCCAGGTGCCAGGGTCCAGGATGTTTCCGATCCATGATATCCTGAAGTGGGAAGGTGAACAGCCAGATGTCGTGGTACATATTGGTACCAATGACATAGGTAGGAAAAGGGAGGAGGTCCTGAAAACAGACTACAGGGAGTTAGGAAGGAAGTTCAGAAGCAGGACCACAAAGGTAGTCATCACAAGATTACTGCCTGTGTCACATGACAGTGAGTATAGAAAAAGAGTGAGGTGGAGAATAAATATGTGGCTGAGGGATTGGAGCAGGGATTCAGATTTCTGGATCATTGGGACCACTTTTGGGGCTGGTGTGACCTGTACAAAAAGGATGGGTTGCACTTGAATCCGAGGGAGACCAATATCCTGGCAGGAGGTTTGCTAAGGCTATTGGGGAGAGCTTAAACTAGAATTGTTGGGGGGGGTGGGAACCAAACTGAAGAGACGGAGGATGGGGCTGTTAGCTCACAAATATAGAAAGCTTGGAGACAGTATCAGAGGGAGGATAGGCAGGTGATACAGAAGGGACACATCTCAAACCATTGGCTCAGACCAATGGTCTGAGATGTGTCTATTTTAATGCAAGAAGCATCATGAACAAAGTGGATGAGCTTAGTGTGGATCAATACTTGGAGCTATGATGTGGCCATTACAGGCTTGAATGGTTCAGGGGCAGGAATGGTTACTTCAAGTGCCAGGCTATAAATGTTTTAGAAAGGACAAGGAAGGAGGCAAAAGAGTTGGGGGTGTGGCACTGTTGATCAGAGAGTGTCACAGCTGCAGAGAAGGAGGAAGTCACGGAGGGATTGTCTACTAAGTCTCTGTGGGTGGAAGTTTGACACAGGAAGGAGTCAATAACGCCACTGTTTTTATAGACCACCCAATAGTAACAGGGACATCGAGGAACAGATAGGGATATAGATTCTGGAAAGGTGTTATAATAACAGGGTTCTCATGGTGGGAGATTTTAATTTCCCAAATATTAACTGGCATCTCCCTAGAGCAAGGGGTTTAGATAGGATGGAGTATGTTAGATGTGTTCGGGAAGGTTGCCTGACACAATATGTAGATATGCCAACAAGAAGTGAGGCTGTACTTTAACTGGTATTGAGAAGTGAACCTGCTCAGGTGTCAGATCTTGGGTCTCTCAGTGGGAGAGCATTTTGGAGATGGTGATCACAACTTTATCTCCTTTACCATAGCATTGGAGAGGGATAGGAAGTGACATGTTAAGAAAGCATTTAATTGGAGTAAGGGGAAATATGAAGCTATCAGGCAGGAACTTGGAAGCATAAATTGGGAACAGATGTTCTCAGGGAAATGTATGGCAGAAATGTGGCAAATGTACAGGAGATATTTGCATGGCATTCTGCACAAGTATGTTCCAACGTGAAAGGAAAAGGATGATAGGGTACAGGAACCGTGGTGTACAAAGGCTGTTGGAAATCTAGTCAAGAAGAAAAGAAAAGCTTACGAAAAGTTTAATTAAAAAAAACTAGGTAATGATAGAAATCTAGAAGATTATAAGGAATAGCAGGAAGGAGCTTAAGAATGCAATCAGTAGAGCCAGAAGGGGCCAAGAGAAGAACTTGACAAGCAGGATTAAGGAAAACCCCAAGGTATTCTACAAATATGTGAAGAGCAAGAGGATAAGATCAATGAAGTGTGACAGTGGGAAAGTGTGTATGGAACTGAAGGAGATAGCAGAGATACTTAGTGAATACTTTGCCTCAGTATTCACTATGGAAAAGGATCTTGGTTATTGTAGGGATGACTTGCAATGGATTGAAAAGCTTCAGCATATGGACATTAAGAAAGAGGATGTGCTGGAGCTTTTGGAAAGCATTAAGTTGGATAAGTCTCCAGGACCGGATCAGGTGTACCCCAGGCTACTGTGGGAGGCGAGGGAGGAGATTGCTGAGCCTCTGGCAATGATCTGTGCATCATCAATGGGGTGAGAGAGGTTCTAGAGGATTGACGGGTTGCAGGTATTGTTCCCTTATTCATGAAAGGGAGTAGAGATAGCCCAGAAAATTATAGACCAGTGAGTTTTACTTCAGTGGTTGGTAAGTTGATGGAAGAGATCCTGAGAGGAAGGATTTATGAACATTTGGAGAGGCATAATATGATTAGGAATATTCAGCATGGCTTTGTGAAAGGCAGGTCATGCCTTACAAGCCTGAATGAATTTTTTGAGGATGTGACTAAACACATTGATGAAGGTAGAGCAATAGATGTAGTGTATATGGATTTCAGCAAGGCATTTCATAAGGTACCCCATGCAAGGTTTATTGAGAAAGTAAGGATGCATGGGATCCAAGGGGATCTTGCTTTGTGGATCCAGAATTGGCTTGCCCACAGAAATTCAAAGAGTAGTTGTAGATGGGTCATGTTCTACATGGAGGCCACTGACCAGTTGTATGCCTCAGGGATCTGTTCTGAGACCCCTTCTCTTAATGATTTTTATAAATGATCTGGATGAGGAAGTGGAGGGATGGGTTAGTAAATATGCTGATGACACAAAAGTTGGGGTGTTGTGGATAGCGTGGAGGGCTGTCAGAGGTTACAGCTGGACATCGATAGGATGCAAAACTGGGCTGAGAAGTGGCAGATGGAGTTCAACCCAGATATGTGTGAGGTGGTTCATTTTGGTAGGTCAAATATGATGGCGGGATATAGTATTAATGGTAAGACTCTTGGCAGTGTGGAGGATCAGAGGGATCTTGGGGTCCGAGTCCATAGGACACTCAAAGCTGCTGCGCAGATTGACTCTGTGGTTAAGAAGGCATACAGTGCATTGGCCTTCATCAACTGTGCCATTGAGTTTAAGAGCTGAGAGGTAATGTAACAGCTATATAGGACCCTGGTCAGGATCTACTTGGACTACTGAGCTCGGTTCTGGTCACCTCACTACAGGAAGGATGTGGAAACCATAGAAAGGGTGTAGAGGAGATTTACAAGGATGTTGCCTGGATTGGGCAACATGCCTTATGAGAATAGGTTGAGTGAACAGCCTTTTCTCCTTGGAGCGACGGAGGATGAACGGTGACCTGAAAGAGGTGTGTAAGATGATGAGAGGCATTGATCGTGTGGATAGTCAGAGGCTTTTTCCCAGGGCTGAAATAGCTAACACGAGAGGGCACAGTTTTAAGTTGACTGGAAGTAGGTACAGAGGAGATGTCAGGGGTAAGTTTTTTACACAGAGAGTGGTGACTGTGTGGAATGGGCTGCCAGCAACAGTGGTGGAGGCGGATACAATGGGTTCTTTTAAGAGACTCCTGGATAGCTACTTGGAGCTTTGAAAAATAGAGGGCTATGGGTAACCTTAGGTAATTTCTAAGTACGTACACGTTTGACACAGCATTGTGGGCCAAAGGCTATAGTGCTATAGTGTATTGTGCTATAGGTTTTCTATGTTTCAAACAAAAAATCCCTACAAGAAGCACTTTACAAGTCTGTTATTTTAGAAATTGACATAATTCCTCTTATTTTTGGTATTTGAAAAGTAAGTGAAAGATTCCTTGATCTACACTTTCAAGAGAACTTTTGAGTGATAATATAGCCATATGGATGGATAAATAATGGTTTGACAGAAAACATCAGATTAGATTCAAAGGACAAACACTCGTTTAGGATCGAGGCTGTTTTGAACAGACTGTCCAACCACATTCAGGTTTTTCTTGTGCTTATAGCTTCACAGTCATAGTTAGTTTGTGAAAGGTAAATGAGATTAAGGTTAAGTCTCCTTTGCTGCACCTTCTATATGCCAGAACTTACAGAAAGTCACTGCCAACATGGCAGTCAATTGAAATTTAAGTCAAAAAATTAGTTAACCTTGGTGACTCCTAAAGATCAAGTTTAGGATTGCCTCGGGCCACTTGCTTGAGAGAAGTAAGAGAGGAAGTAGAAATTAGTAAAGGTTGGTGGAGGGAGGAGGAAAGGGGACAACACATTCTTTGGAGTGATGAAAGTTCAAGGAAATGTTACCTCTTATCTGACAGCTTTATCTAATGCTTGCACAGGAATCTTTTCAGCTTCTCAGTGTGGAAGACAACCCACAGCTAAGGGACTGACCCTCAAATTTACACCAAGTTTAAAGTTCAAGGTACATTTAAGTATGACAAAGTTGACAAAATCCTGCTCAAAATATTCATTACTTTATACTTCATTGTCGCTTAACAATTGATACTAGAATGTACAATCATCACAGGGATATTTGATTCTGCGCTTCCCGCTCCCTGGATTACAAATCCATAGTAAATATTAAAAATTTAAGTTATAAATCATAAATAGAAAATAGAAAAATGGAAAGTAAGGTAGTGCAAAAAAAACGAGATGCAGGTCCGGATATTTGGAGGGTACGGCCCAGATCCGGGTCAGGATCCGTTCAGCAGCCTTATCACAGTTGGAATGAAACTGTTTCCAAATCTGGACATACGAGTCTTCAAGCTCCTGAGCCTTCTCCCAGAGGGAAGAGGGACGAAAAGTATGTTGGCTGGGTGGGCCGTGTCCTTGATTATCCTGGCAGCACTGCTCCGACAGTGTGCAGTGTAAAGTGAGTCCAAGGACGGAAGATTGGTTTGTGTGATGTGCTGCGCCGTGTTCACGATCTTCTGCAGCTTCTTCTGGTCTTGGACTGAACAACTTCCATACCAGGTTGTGATGCACCCTAGAAGAATGCTTTCTACGGGTGCATCTATAAAAATTAGTGAGGGTTTTAAGGGACAGGCCAAATTTCTTTAGCTTTCTCAAAGTAAAGGCGCTGGTGGGCTTTCTTGGCAGTAGACTCTGCTTGGTTGGACCAAGTCAGGTCATTTGTGATATTGATCCCGAGGAACTTAAAGCTTTTGACCTGTTCCACTTGCGCACCACCGATGTAAATTGGGTCGTGCGGTCCGCTACTCCTTCTGAAGTCAACAACCATGTATCAATCCACATAAATATAAAATAATTTCATCCAGAGGGGAGTCAAATCAAGTCAAGTGTATTGTCATTTAACTATATGCATATATATAACACATATAGCCATATGATAGGTGGAGGAGCAGGTAGTGTTGAGGAAACAGGGAGCCTGCAGAGAGACTTAGATAGTTTAGGAGAATGGGCAAAGAAGTGGCAAATGAAATACAATGTTGGAAATTGTATGGGCATGCACTTTGGTGGAAGAAATAAATGGGCAGACTATTACTTGTAAGGGGAGAGAATTCAAAATGCAGAGATGCAAAGGGACTTGGGAGTCCTTATGCAAGATACCCTAAAGGTTAACTTCCAGGTTGAGTCAGTTGTGAAGAAGGCGAATGCAATGTTGGCATTCATTTCTAGAGATATAGAATGTAAGAGCAGGGATGTGATTTTGAGGCCCTAAAAGGCACTCGTGAGAGCACACTTGGAGTATTATGTGCAGTTTTGGGCTCCTTATTTTAAAAAGGATACACTGACATTGGAGAGGGTTCAGAGAAAATTCACAAGAATGATTCCAGGAATGAAAGGGTTACCGTATGAGGAACACCTGGCAGCTCTTGGGCTGTATTCCCTGGAGTTCAGGAGAATGAGGGATGATCTCATAGAAACATTCCGGATGCTAAAAGGCCTGAACAGATTAGATATGGCAAAGTTATTTCCCATGGTAGGGGAGTCTAGGACAAGAGAGCATGACTTCACGATTGAAGGATGTCCATTTAGAACGCAGATACGGAGAAATTACTTTAGTCAGAACATGGCTAATCTGTGGAATTTGTTGCCATGAGTGGCTGTGGAGGCCAAGTCATTGGGTGTATTTAAGGCAGAGTTAGATAGGTTCTCGATCAGCCAGGGCATCAAAGGGTTTGGAGAGAAGGCAGGGGAATGGGAATGAATGGAAGAATTGGATCAGCCCATTATTGAATGGTGGAAAAGATTCATGGGCCGAATGGCCCACTTGTGCTCCTATATCTTATGGTCTTGTATAATGTATATAGAAATGAAACAACTATTCTCCAATCCAGGCTGTAAAGCACAGTAATACACAGCACACATAATTCACGAGAACTCACGAAGGTAAGGATAAAATCTACAGATGAATTACACATATATAACAAACTAAAATACATTAATATTAAATATTATATGGTGCGGAACTGATTAACTAGTGACACTTCCAATACAATAAGGCAGGGAGTTCAGAAGCCTAATGGCCTGCAGGAAGAAACTGTTTCTCATCTGACTGTTTTTGTTTTTATGCATTGTAGTCCTCCTCCCTGAAAGTCAAAGAGGATGCTGGATGAGATGGATGGGATCCTTAATAATACTAAGGGCCCTGCACACACAGTGCTCCTGATAAATGTCCCCGAAGGGTGGTGGTGAGACCTCTGTGATGCTGTGGTGTACTGGGCCAATGGCATCAACACAGGTGATGCCAACAGTCTCAATAAACTGATTAGAAAGGCTGGCTCAGTTATAGGAGTCAAATTGGACACACTGGAGGCTGTGGTAGAACAAAGAACACTATGGAAAATCCTGGCAATTCTAGACACTATTTCTCACACTCTGCATTTCATCTTGGCTGAACAGAGGAGCACGTTTAGCAATAGACTGAGACAACTGCACTGCTTCAAAAAGCACTATATGAGATAATTCTTACCCTCGGCTATTAGGCTCTGTAATGAGTCAACCTATAGCCAGATAAGTGATGACCCCCCCCTCCTGTTAGACAGTTTACGGAAACTTATTTTTTAATTCTTTCTTACTACAAATATTTGTATGTCTGTGCACTTTTGTGACACTGTAATTTCCTCTGGAATCAATAAAGTATCTATCTATCCTCAATCCTGTTTGCATCAATCTTCTTAGGAAGTGGTGGTACTGCTTGCCTTCTTGTACACAGCCTTGAGGAGCACCAGTGCTCAGCATAATGGGGCAAGAGACATTGCTGCCCACATGGACTGACTGTGGCTGTTAAGAAGTCCAGTATCCAGTTGCAGAGGGAGGTGTTGAGACCTTGCGAGTACAGTTTCCCCACCAGTTTCTGGCTGTCTTAAATATATTTAATGAGATAGCCTCTACTGCTTCCCTGGGCAGAGGATTCCACAGATTCATTGTTCTCTAGGAAAAGCAGTTTCTCCTCATCTCTGTACTAAATCTATTCTACCAAACCTTGAGACTATGTCCCCTACTTCTAGTCTCACTTACCAGTGGAAAGAAATTTCCTATCTTTATCTTATCTCTCCTTTTTATAATTTTATATGTATCCATTAGATCTCCACTCATTCTTCCGAATTCCAGCAAGTATCTCAACTCAGCAAGTATGAGGCGACTCAATCTCTTCTAAAATGGTGGAGCAGACTCAATGGGCCGAATGGCCGACTTCTGCTCCTTTGTCTTATGGTCTTATGGTCTTATGGTCCTCATAGGCTAAGCCCTTATCCCTGGAATCAACCTGGTGAACCATTTTCTGTACTGTTTCTAAAGCCTCAGGATCAAAATCAGAATCAGGCTTAATAACACCAGCATATGTCGTAACATTCCAATCAAAACTTCCAGTAATGCCTCCACCCCCACTTCACCATCTCCCATCGCCTTGTCCCTCTCTCATATTATCTTCTTGCCTATCCATCACCTCCCTCTGGTGCTCCTCATCTCTCCCCCCGCCAACCCCCTAACCCACGCCTTTCTTCTTTCTTCCATGGCCTTCTGTGTCTTTCACCAATTAACTTCCTAGCTCTTTGCTTCATCTCTCCCCTTCCAAGCTTCACCTATCACCTGGTGTTTTTCTCTCCCCTCCCCCTCCCCCTCCCCATCTTTCAAATCTACTCCTCTGCTTTTTTTTTCCAGTCCTGCCAAAGGGTTTTGGCCCAAAATGTTGACTGTACTTTTTTTTTCCCCATAGATGCTGCCTAGCCTTCTGAGTTCCTCCAGCATTTCATGTGCGTTGCTCAGATTTTCAGCATCTGCAGATTTTCTCTTGGTCGTAACATTTGTTGCTTTGCAACAGTAGTACATTGCAATAAAAACTATTAGTTACAATAAGAAGTATATATAAAAAATATAAACTAAACAAGTAGTGCGAAAGCAGAGGGAAAATATAGTGAGGAAGTGCTCATGGGTTCATTGTCCATATAGAAATCTGCTGTTGCTGAAACTTTTTTTGTGTGTGTACCTCCTCCTTGAATGGTAGCAATGAGAAGAGGGCATACCCTGGGTGATGGGGGTCTTTAATGAGAATGAGAAGAGGGCATATCCTGGGTGATGGGGGTCATGAATGAGAAGAGGGCATACCCTGGGTGATGGGGGTCTTTAATGAGAATGAGAAGAGGGCATATCCTGGGTGATGGGGGTCTTTAATGAGAATGAGAAGAGGGCATATCCTGGGTGATGGGGGTCTTTAATGAGAATGAGAAGAGGGCATATCCTGGGTGATGGGGGTCATTAATGAGAATGAGAAGAGGGCATATCCTGGGTGATGGGGGTCTTTAATGAGAATGAGAAGAGGGCATATCCTGGGTGATGGGGGTCTTTAATGAGAATGAGAAGAGGGCATACCCTGGGTGATGGGGGTCATTAATGAGAATGAGAAGAGGGCATACCCTGGGTGATGGGGGTCTTGAATGAGAAGAGGGCATATCCTGGGTGATGGGAGTCTTTAATGAGAATGAGAAGAGGGCATACCCTGGGTGATGGGGGTCTTTAATGAGAATGAGAAGAGGGCATACCCTGGGTGATGGGGGTCTTTAATGATGGATGCCGCCTTTTGAGGCATCACTTTTTGAAGATGTCCTGGATGCTGGTGAGGCTAATGTCCATGATGGAGTTGGCTGAGTTTACAACTTTCAGCAGCTTTTTCGGATCCTGTGCAGCGACCTTTCTATATCTAACGGTGATACAACCAGTTAGAAAGCTCTCCATGGTACATCTGTAGAAAGTTGTGAATGTCTTTGGTGACAAACCAATTCTCCTAAAACTCCATGAAATACAGCCTCTGCAGTGCTTTCTATGTTATTGCATCAGTATACTTGTATATCTTTCCTCAAGGCAAGGTGACCAAAGCAGCATATAGTTCTGGTCTCACCGGTAGCCTGCCCTGTACAGCTGCAGCATAACCTCTCTGCTCTTAAATTCAAACCCTCTAACAATGAAGGCCAACATTCCATTTGCTTCTTGATAACCTGTTGCACCTGAAAAATAATCTTTTGAAGTTCATGCACAAGCACTCCCAAGTTACTCAACATAACAGTATGCTGCAATCATTGACTATTTAAGTAATAAATTGAACTTCTATTTTTTCTTCCAAAGTGGATGACCTTCCATTTACCAATGTGGTACTGCTATACCTTTGTCGACTCACAATCATTCCTCAGAAACTGATTGGAAAACTGAGCCTACTGGGCCTGAACACCTCCCTCTGCAACTGGATCCTAGACTTCCTGACTGGGAGACCTCAGTCAGTCCAGATTGGAAGCAGCATCTCCAACACCATCACACTGAGCAAGGGGGCCCCCTAGGGCTGTGTGCTCACTCCACTGCTGTTCACTCTGCTGACCCACGACTGTGCTGCAACACACAGCTCGAACCACATCATCAAGTTCGCCAATGACACGACCGTGGTGGGTCTCATCAGCAAGAACGATGAGTCAGCATACAGAGAGGAGTTGCAGCGGCTAATGGACTGGTGCAGAGCCAACAACCTGTCTCTGAATGTGCACAGAACAAGAGATGGTTGTTGACTTCAGGAGGACACGGCACAACCACTCTCCGCTGAACATCGACGACTCCTCCATAGAGATCATTAAGAGTTTGGTGTTCACCTGGCGGAGAATCTCACCTGGTCCCTTAACACCAGCTCCATAGCAAAGAAAGCCCAGCAGCATCTCTACTTTTTGCGAAGGCTGAGAAAACTCCATTTCCCACCTCCCATCCTCACCACATTCTACAGAGGTTGTATTGAGAGCATCCTGAGCAGCTGCATCACTGCCTGGTTCGGAAATTGGACCACCTCAGATCGCAGGACCTTGCAGCGGATAGTGAGGTCAGCTGAGAAGATCATCGGGGTCTCTCTTCCCACCATTACAGACATTTACACCACACACTGCATCCGTAAAGCAAACAGCATTATGAAGGACCCAACACACCCCTCGTACAAACTCTTCTCCTGCCATCTGGCAAAAGGCACCAAAGCATTTGGGCTCTCACGACCAGATTATGTAACAGTTTCTTCCCCCAAGCCATCAGACTCCTCAATACCCAGAGTCTGGACTGACAGCAACCTACTATTGCCCTCTTCTGTGCCTATTGTCTTGTTTATTATTTATTGTAATGCCTGCACTGTTTTGTGCACTTTATGCAGTCCTGGGTAGGTCTGTAGTCTAGTGTAGTTTTTGTGTTGTTTTACGTAGTTCAGTGTAGTTTCTGTATTGTTTCATGTAGCACCATGGTCCTGAAAAATGTTGTCTCGTTTTTACTGTGTACTGTACCAGCAGTTATGGTCGAAATGACAATAAAAAGTGACTTGACTTAACCTATCAGTATCTCTCTTCAGATTCTCCACAATTTCTGCAAAATGTGCTTTTCCACTTAATGGAATCAACAAATGTAGATACACTATATCGGTTCCCTCTTCCAAATCGTTAATGTGTATCACAAGCAGTGCCACGACTACACTTACCACTGACTGCCATCCAGAGAAACACCCATTATCCCAATTTTCTACCTTCTATTAGTTAACCAATCCTATCTCCATGTTAATACATTATCCCCAAATCTATGGATCCTTATCTTATGGCCAAGTCTTTAATTCAGCACCTTATTGAATGCCGTCTGGAAATCCAAGTATATCATATTCCCCTGTTCCCTCTACCCTGTGCTCTCATTATATCCTCAAAGAACTCTAGTTGGTTTTTCCGGACTACAAAATTTAAGCTAACTGGTCTACAGTTACCCACATTTTGCCTACGTCATTTTTTAAATGGTGGTGTGACATTCACTGTCTTCCAATCTGCCAGGACCTGTCCAGAGTCCAGAGAATTTTGCTAAGCTATCACAAAAATGCATCTACCATAACTTATGCCACTTCTTTCAGTACATGTGATATATTCCCATCAGGACGAAGAGACTTGTCTACTAGTTTACTTATCACTACCTCTTTAGCGACAGGAATTGTATTGAGGTCCTCACCTCCCATCACATCCATAACATGTTTCTTTGACATGTTAGATACGTCTTCCACTGTGAAGACCAACACAAAATCATTGTTCAAGACCTTGGCTATTTCCAATTCCCCAATATTAATCCACCCTTCTCATTTTCTAAAGGGCCCATGTTCATTTTAGTCATCTTTTCCACTTTATAAAAATCTTTTAGTTTTTACATTTTGTACCAGTTTACTTTCATAATCTACCTTTCCTTTCCTTATTGCTTACTTAGAGGTCCTTTGGTGCTTTTTTCCAGTCATCCAGTTTCCCACTGCTCTTGCCAACTTGGTATGCATGAGGTTTTAGTTTGGTGCCCTTTTTTATTCCCTTGGTTATCCAAGACTGGATCTCCCCACCTTTACTGTCTTTGATTTTAACTGGAACATATTTTAGTTGAACTCAGTGAAAAATATTTTTGAAAGTCTTCCCATGTTCCTCAACTTTCCCACCGTATACACTGTGTCTCCATTCTATGCCAGCCAGCTCCTCACCTCTTTCCACCTTCTGCAGGGACCATTCCCTCTGACTCCATGGCTCATTCATCCCCACCCATGTCCTTCCTGATCCTGGCACATTCCCCTGCAACCACAGGAAATGCACAATTTGTTCTTGTACTTCCTCCCTCACCACCATACAGAGACCTAAACAGGCCTTCCAGGTGAGGCAATAATTTGTATGCACCTCCTTCAACAACCTCTAAATCAGCAAAGCAAATACAGGCTAAGTGATTCATTTGCAGAGAACCTGCACACTGCTCGCAATTCCGAGCTCACAAGTTGCATGCAAATTCACTTCATTTTCCCAATCCCAAAGAACATGTCTGTCCTCAGCCTTCATCACTGCCAGGGTGAAGCCCGGAACAAATTAGAAGAATAGCAAATACCTCATTCAAGAAACCTTCACCTCCGGTTTTGAATCGACCATGATCTTCTTTGTAAAGAACACTTTTTGGAAAATGCATTAAGCATTGGTGATACAGGCTCAAGTGGCTAACTCCTGCTCCTGGTGCTTATGTTCTAGTGATACAATTGATGAAGCCTACATATGTTTATGTAGCCATAAATACATCCCTGCTACTTCAATTAAGGACACAAAAATGAGAAAGTCTGCAGAAGCTGGAAATCCAAAGCAACACATACAAAATGCTGGAGAAACTCAGGTCTTGGCCTGAAACATTGACTGTTTACTCCTTTCCATAGAAGCTGCCTGATCTGGGGAGTTCCTCCAGCATCTTGTGTGTGTTACTTCAATTAAAGGTCATATTTCTTGAAGAGCCTGATGTTGAATAATACCAGAAATCAGCTAGGATGAAGAAAAAAAAATCAAAATGACTCCCCAATTTGGCCTGACAGTAAAATCCATTTTCACATGATCAACTGTGACATACTTTTGTGTAACCTTTAAGTTCTAAATTACTGTATCTTGAATCAATGAACAACATTATGAAAATTTGCAGGAATCCTTTGAATTGTTAGCTTAGAATGCAGCAGTTTGGCAACTCTATGAATTGGAGGGTGAATTGCAACGGGGAATTACTCTCAGTCTTAGCTCTAGCATGTCACCTACAGAAATTATTTCTGCATTTTCCAGGATCACTGAAACTCTTTGGTAGAAGTTCAGACCGAAGAGTAGGAGTACTCTTATTGGAAATTTAAGTCCTAGCAAAATCAATGAGCTAAATGCAAGAAAACGTGAGGTTACCATAAAGATACTGGCATGGATAGAGGAATAGCTGACAGGCAGGAGGCAGCAAGTGGGAATAAAAGGTCGTTTTCTGGTGGGCTGCCAGTGACTAGTGGTGTTCCTTTGGGGTCAGTATTGGGACTGCTACTTTCCACATTGTTTGTCAATGAGCGGTGACTCAGAAAGGCAGTGTCCATTATTAAGGGCCCTCAGCACCCAAGGCCTGCCCTTTTCTCACTGTTACCATCTGGTAGGAGGTATAGAAGCCTGAAGGCGCACACTCAGTGATTCAGAAACAGCTTCTTCCCCTCTGCCATCCGATTCCTAAATGGACGTTGAACCCGTGAACACTACTTCACCTTTTTAATATATATTATTCCTGTTTCTGCACGATTTTTAATCTATTCAATATACATATATGGTAATTGATTTACTATTTATTTATTATTGTTTTGCTATATTATGTATTGCATTGTACTGCTGCTGCTAAGTTAACAAATTTCACAACACGTTGGTGATAATAAACCTGATTCTGATTTGGATAATGGCATTGATGGCCTTGTGGCACAGTTTGTGGATGATACAAAGACGATGGAGGGGTATGTAGTGCTGAGGAAGCAATGCAATTGGAGCAGGACTTAGACAATTTGGAAGAATGGACAAAAAAAGTGGCAGATGGAATACAGTGTTGGGAAATACAGTATATGATGATGCATTTCGGTAAAAGGAACAATAGTACGGACTATTATCTAAATGGGAAGAAGGTTCAAACATCAAAGATGCAGAGGGACTTAGGTGCTCATGCAAGACTCCCTGAAAGTTAATTTATAAGTTGAATCTGTAGTTTAAAAAAAAATCTAATACAATGCTGGCATTTAGTTCAAGGAGAATAGAATATAAAAGCAAGGAGATAATGCTGAGCCTTTGTAAGACACTGGTCAGGCTACAAGTGGAGTATTGTCAACAGTTTTGGACCCCATATCTTAGAAAGGATGTGTTGTCATTGGAGAAAGTTCAGAGGAGGTTCACAAGGATGATTCAGGGAATGAAGAGGTTAAAATATGTGGAGCATTTGGCAGCTTTGGACTTGTACCTACTGGATTTTGGAAAAGTGTGCGGGGATCTCATTGAAATTTACTGAAAGTTGAAAGGACTAGATAGAGTGGAGTGGATGTTTCCTATGGTGGGGATATCCAGATCTAGAGGGCACAGCTTCAAAATTGAGGGGTGACCTTTTAGAACAGAGGTAAGGAGGAATTTTTTAGTCAGACAGTAGTGAATCTGTGGAATGCTCTGCCACATACTGCAGTGGAGGCCAAGTCCGTGGGTATACTTAAGGTGGAAGTTGATTGTTTCCTGATCGGTTAAGGCATTGAAGGATATGGCGAGAAGACACGTGTATGGAGTTGAGCAATGAACTGGCGAACCAGACCTGATGGCTGAATGGCCTAATCCTGCTCCTATGTCTTGTGCTCTTATCATCTACTTTCTAATATCCAGCATCAAACGGCACTCTTTCAATGGAGTCAGAAGATTGTGGTTTTAAGGTCCGTACATAATAGATTACAATAGATGTCGCAGGCAGAACTAGTTCGCCATTTACATGGGTTTTAGCCTGCCTTGCCTCAATTAGTGAGATAATTAAAATGTTTCTGCCAATGAACTGTCATGTACAAAATAATAGCATCCATTAATCACATGAGCAACTTCCCTCCAGTGTGCAGGCAGATTATTTTCTAAACTGATTTCCTAAGTACCAGGGAACTTTTGTCGTCTTTTCCTCATTTATAACGATAGGATCATGCCGTGACTTTTAAGAAACTTGGCGCCTGGATTCTCCATATCATTTTACCGCTTCTGTCGTCATATTCTGCCTTCAGATGCAAATTCATCTCTCTTTTTATTTCCCCTCGGGTTCAATTGATTTCTGGATTTTCCAACACCCTCTGCACCAGTCACAATGTAGAATCAGTTTATGTGCAGGATGATCTGAAATTTTTCTATTAGAAATAGCTACTACTAAAATGACAAAATAGTTAAGTTATACAGCAGTGCAGCAAATATACATTATCTGTTGTAATGAAGGTGGAAATTTTTCATGCAATATATAATCATAAACTTGGAAGAATTTATAATTTAATTACATCCAACTCATGGATGAAATTTCCCTTCACACTTAATCAGCAGTAAAAGGGGATTCTAATTACCTATGCAAAACACTTGGATCCAACTTGTCTCTAGTCTATGGTGGCCCACAATTTTAAATTTTATTAATTATGCATTAGAATTAAGCACCCTATCTACACAAAACCTAATGTTGGGTAACATTTACCATTTTGGTTGACCAAAATCTATGGTTCACCATGTAGATATGATATTCTATTGCATAGCATGCTGTAGTTCAAAATATAAAATAAGTAACATTGACCTATTAAGATAAGCATTACCGTGGGGAAATAATTCCTTAAAAACATATCCAAACTTCAACAGGGTTAAAATAATTTGGAGGGAAGATAACCATGCAGCAAAAACATTGACTTACACCCTAAACCTAATAAGGAAAAAAATATTTTAAATGGGAACTACAAGCCTGTGTCTGAAAGCATGTCCAGAAGTACCCAATATCATTGACAACTAAAGGTGAAAAACATTGACTTTTCCTATAAGTTTTCCATACAGAAAACATCAGTGCACCACAATTTTGCAGGTTGTAGGAAGAGGAAAAACCACATTGTCTTTCCATGTTAGTAGCCCAGCCTGTCAACACAGTTGTCAAATGTGAAGGATTTCCAGTTGTCTGTTCCCATCATTTCCTAGATCCTGTACTTTCTGGTAGTGCAATTCAAATGGAAATCAGGTCAAATCTGTTCTGCATGTTAAAACATACAAAATTTGCTTGCAATGAGCAGAACATTTCATTGTCAGGTACTATATGCTGATTTTGACCGTAGCACATTTCCTTTCCCAGATCAATCTAATATATTGATTATATAAAAGTATATTTCTTTAAGTATTTCATTAAAAGGAATTTATGCATCCAATATATTTATTGTTAAAAGCAAAGGGCTGGAATTCTGAAGCAATGGAAACACAAAACAGTCATCAATGTGTGAAGAGTTTGGGACTGAACTTAGTTATGATATGTGTCATTACTTGTCTGTAAGAAACTGCATGGATGTGATAGATAGTGGCATAGCTATTAAAGCTGCTGCAGCGTATTTTCAGTTACCCTGTTCAATCCTGATTTTTGGTGCTGTCTGTATGGACTTTGTACATGCTCTCTGCAAGCATATGGGTTTCCTCCTGTTCCAGTTTCTTCTTGCATCCCGAAGACACTTTGTTTGGCATGCAGACTGGCCATTGTACATTGCTCCTAAAGTGTAGGTAAGTGGTAAAATCGGGGTTGGGGAGATTAATTTATTGGGAATAGAGGGAATATAAAGGTGGGACGAAGGTTGGAATAGTGGAATGGATAGTTTAATGGTTAGTGTGGACTTGGTGGGCCAAAATGCCTATTTCCAAATGCCAAATGAAAGAAGTCAATCAGACATCTGATTTTATTGCTTCTTGAGCATTATTGCAGCTGTGCTCTAAATGGATAAAATCAGAAAAAAATGTTGGCATAATTCTGGTAATTGCACATTTGATAACATTGGAATGCTATGTCCCATCCTCACTTTTTTCCTACAGCATCCCAGTATGTTAATTTTGGAGCCAACAAGCAGCAAATAACAATTAAGGAAAATTTTGCATCTCCATCTTCACCTGATTTTTTTTTTGTTTCCAATGAATTAAGATTATAAAGCATAGGATTATCTTTGTACTGGTCCACCAGATCAGTTAAAAGTTGCATTTTGTGTTTCACGACATATGCCGGTGATAATAAAAGTGATCCTGATCCTAAAAACCGAATAATTTGATTATGTGGTCCATGTGCAGTTAATATGCATGTTGTACAGAAAAGAAGCTGTATTGGGAGGTGTTTGTATTCAAACAGTTTGATACATCTAAGTAAGAAGTCGTTTCAATTTCCTACTGAAGGGTTGTGCGACAACTGATACTTAAAGAGGAATGCTGGGCTTGGGAACTCAGAGCCCTACGATATGAGAGCAAAAGTTCAATGGCAGGCATCCTATAGTAGGGGAGAACTGCACACCCTGCGCTAACAAGACCTCGAAGCAAACTGCGACAATTATCTTCTGAGGAGTTGCTTGCTTTCTTTCCTCAACACAATTGCCCAGACAAATCTCTAACCTAACACGAGAGCCGCATATAGAATTCACGGCCGGCCTCGTAATTCACCCTGACAGTGAACTAACTGCAAGATGATTGACAACAGCAACAGTCACACGGTGCCTTGAGGAAAACTAACTGAAAAGAAAAATGCAGAACGCAGAAATAGTTTCTGATAAGAGAAAGAAAATCCAAACTGAATGCAAAGTTTCCAAGTTGCAAACGGTGGGAGGAGTGGGGGCAACCGCTGGCACTTGATGCTGTCAAGAATTTAAAAGGGATTTGATTGGTCTCGTGAGGTGGAGCCGGTTTCAGCCGCCCCTGATCTCCGGCTTGACGTGGTACAACCCGATAATTTAAGGTGCTGCCAATTGCCCACAAACCCAAGTACGCAACCAACAGGCTGCTTTTTTTTCTTTGCCTTTGAATAAAATAGGTACCACCCCACCAAAACCTTAAATAACTGAAGCTGACCTGCCTGAGCAGATGGATAGCGAAGGAGTGGTGAGTGGTGGCTGCGTGGGGAAGGGAAGAGAAGAGGGTGTTTGAGGGCAGGCTTGAGTTTGTTGTCCACGCACTCGGTGAGCGATTACGGGGATCAGGTTTGGCTTTCCACACTATATAACTAGCACGTCGGCCGCAGCGCCCTCGGCTCTCATGTGTAAACTATTTATAAATCAGGGCGAAGGGAACGACCTGTTGTTGGCCTCGCGGGCTCGGAGAAGCTGGCGAGGCGTGCCTGGCGCGGCATGGATAGCCACGCCACGAGTCTAGCTCGACGCCAGTGTGAATGAGGCGACTGAGACCTTCAGCATACTGTGGTTTTTATTTTTCTGTATGCACAGGAGAAGCTGTGGGATTCCAGTTTTCAATATTATCGAACTTTTTAACCCCATAAACGGAATCGGGCAATTCACGTTCAGGTAAATTTCAGTCAGAGTTAACACTCTCCGAAACTCTTGACTCGGGAGGATTTGAATGAAGAAATAATTCGAGGGACATGGGTGTTAAATTCAACTCCTGTGTTAGTGATTTTTTTCCCCCATAATAAACGACATTGCCCTCATTGACTATGGGAGTGCAACCAATGCTCCGGTTTTATTTGATCACTTCACTGGCGAAAAATATACAGAGGGGGTGTGAATTTTAACGGGCGAACTAAACTTGCCTGAGGTGGCCGTTTCCCGGGGAGGTCCGTGTTTGTGGGTATTTGCGGGGTGTTTTTGGGCTTCGGGGAGGGGGGTGGGGTGGCTGCGAGCGTCGTCCTCAAGCAGTTTCCCGCCTAAAGCCGTTGCGCGGGCGCGCTGGTTCCAGTTCTCGCCGGTTTACCCAGCCACCCAGCGCTGGCGGCGACTCGCCTGACGGTCCCAGGGCGCGGCTGCACACTGGGAGAAGAGAGAGAGAAAAAAATATATCTCGAACAAAATAATTGTTCTGAAAATTAAAAAAAAAACGTCGAATAGGTGCGGGTTTTGGTTTTAAATGGCGACGGGATAGTTCAAAAGATAGGGTGCTCTGCTGCTAATTGTAAAATGGAATGAAATTGTGGGATTAAAAACTAGATGTGCTTTTGGGGCGTGGGGATGCGTGTTTTTAAAAATTATCTTTAAGAATGAAATGATTTTTACACAGCGGTGGGGCCTCGGTCGTCGAGTTTATTGCTATTAGAGCGAGGAGCCGCGTGGGTGAAGTAACGGTTTTCGCGCTTCGTCGGGGCTTCCAGCAACGTTGCTGTTTGAGTGCCGTTCACTCACAATCCCGCCCGGCATGTATTACAAATATTACACCAAGTTCGCCCCTCAACTGCTAAATATCGTACTTTTACCGAAAAGCGTTTTAAGCTTGCTATGCAACAGGAAATGATGGATTTCCTTGAAGCTTTATAAATGAATTATACATGGTTCTTGAGAGTGTAGCAGGTGAGAGGTTTAGCAGGGTGCTGCAGAGGCTCATCTCTAGGCAGGTGAAGGGTATGGTAAGTAATGATATTGTAAACCAACGATTGAAAATTGTCGAATGAATCAAGGCACGGTCTTTTCATGGCAGAGATTTTATTCCTTTGTTCGAAAGAGCTGAAGTGAAAATACATATTTATCTTTGAACAATACTCAATTATTGAATGAGTGAGTTACAGCTTCTCCAATTCCAAGATGACATACTTTATGCATGCTTTATTTGTAGTATATATATGTAGCCATCATCTAGTTGGAGTGATAATATAACTTTCTCTAGTTAGATAATGTTTTCTCAAAAACCTAGAATTATACAAGGGTTATGGATTTTGGTTTATTCAGAGTGAATAAAACATAACCCAATACGTGTGGAAAAGCAAGTACTTTATATAACATGACTGAACACATCTATTATCATTTTTTTTGAATAATTATATCATGAATCTAAAACTTCTTGGGGGGATTGGATAGTATTGCCAAGATCTAACTAATGTGCTTGCCTCACACTACATCTTGAGATACACTTGGTTGGTCCCAGGGATTTAATGCATATTTATGTGCTTCAAGACTGCCAATACCTCTTTCATAACAATATTGATATGTTTCAGACATCACTGTTCTCTTGCCTGTGAATTCCCTAACTTCCACGTGCTTCTCCACAGCAAATACAGACATGAGGTACTCATTTAAGACAGGCCATTTCCTGTAACTCTTAAAGTAGACCTTACCTTTCCCCAGTTACTCTTTAGCTCTTAATAAAATTGTAGAATCTTTTAATTAGGGTTGTATTTTACTATGCACTGCCTATACAAAAGTATTTCTCCTCCTCCCCCCCCCCAACCAAGTTTTTATGTGTTACTGTTTTCTAACATTGAGTCACAGTGATTTAATTTGGCTGTTTTGACACTGATCAACAAAAAGACTTTTGTGTTAGTGAAAGCAGGTCTCTACTAAGTGATCTAAATTAATTACAGATTGCATAAGTATTCACCCCCTTTAAAATGACACACCAAATCATCATTAGTAAAACCAATTAGTTTTAGAAGTCACATAATTAGTTGAATGGAAGTCTGTTCTTGGAGACCTGTGTACAGTTAAGGTGTTTCTATAGATTGTAGTAAAAATACACTTGAATCTGGAAGTTCAAATTGCTGTTGAGTCTGTGTCCCGACAAAGCCTTCAGCATGAAGACAAAAGAACACCGTGCAACTCTGCAAAAAGATTATTGAAAAGCATAAGTCAGGAGATAGATAAAAGGAAATTTCCAAGTCACTATCCCTTGGCGTATAGTTAAGTCGAACATCAAGAAAATATGTGGCACAACTGTAAATCTGCCTAGAGCAGGCCATCCTCAAAAATTCTGTGATCATGCAAGGGGAGTAGTGAGGAGGCTATCAAGAGACCTGTGATGACTCAGGAGGAATTACAAGCTGAGATGGGAGAGACTGCATATAACAACTGTTGTCTGGGTGCTTCGCCAGTCACAGCTTTATGTCAGAGTGGCAAAGAGAAAGCCACTATTTGGGGGGGCGGGGGAGAAACTCACATGAAATCTCTGCTAGAATTTGCCAGGAAGCATGTGGAAGATTTTGAAGTCAGCAGGAAGCATTTCTGTGGTCTGATGAAACCCAAATTGAGCTGCTTGGCCATCAGACTAACACTGTTTGGCATAAATCAAACACCACACATCATCAAAAAAAAAACACCATCCCTACCCTGAAGCATGGCAATGACTGTAACATTCTGTGGGGAAAGCTTGTGAAGGTAGAGGATAAAATGAATGCAGCAAAATGCAGGGAAATTCTGGAGGAAAACCTGATGCAGTCTGCAAGAGAACTGCGACTTGGGAGATTTGTTTTCCAGCAAGACAATGGCCCCAAGCATAAAGCCAAAGCTACACAGGAGTGGCTTAAAAGCAACAAAGTTGATGTCCTGCAGTGGCAAAGTCAGAGTCCAGACCTCAATCCAACAGAGGATTTGTGGTTGGACTTGAAAAGGGCTGTTCACTCACAATCCCCGTGCAGTCTGACAGAGCTTAATAGTTTTGTAAAGAAGAATGGGGGGAAATGTGTCCAGATATACAAAGCTGATAAAAGACCTATCCACACAGTCAAGCTGTAATTGCTGCCAAAGGTGCATCTACTAAATACTGACTTGAAGGGGGTGAATACTTACACAATCAATTATTTTGTGTTTTATATTTAATTAATTTAGTTCACTTTGTAGAGATCTGTTTTCACTTTGACACAAAATAGTCTTTCTGTTGATTAGTGTCAAAAAAGCCAAATTAAATCCACTGTGATTGAATGTTGTAAAACAATAAAACGTGAAAACTTACAAGGGGGTGGGGTGAATACTTTCTATAGGCACTGTATATTCCAGGGATATCTCATTGCCCTTTTTTTGCACTCCTGATTTTCTAAATATGTATAGTCCTGCATTCCTTATTCCTCATGAGATTCACTTTATCCCAGTTGCCAATGCATGACCGACCACTACTTTCCTCTGAAACCACAATACTTTTAATCAACCAAGGTTGCCTAATCTTGCTAGCATTGCCCTTCACTCTGTATTGAGCATCCTGGTATTGAACTAATATATCTGACTTTTTAAAATCCTCCCCACATACCAGCTGCCCCTGTAACTGCAAATTAACCTTCCCCAGTTTAATGGCTTTTGCTTGAGGATTAATTTTATCTTTCTTGTATCCTTGAAACTAATGGAATTGTGGTTACTGTTCCCAAAGTGCTCCCCACTGTCACGTAAGCCACTTTTCCAGCCTCTTCCTGAGAAATGACCAAGTGTAATCTCTTATCTGCCCCAGGCATAATAGTTTAAACTCTACCCCATCTAATCCCTTAGCACCAAAGCAGTCCCAGTTAGCATTAGAGGGGTTAAAATCACTTGCCTATCACCACCTTGCTATCCTTAGACCTATTTGTGATTTCCTGACATGTGGTTCAGTAATTCCTGATAATTTTGTGGGGGTGCTATCATATCCCCTTCTTAATTCTAAATTGTACCTTTATGGTCTTGGTGTATATTCCACCAGAATATCCTTCCCAAGTTTTGTAGCCAGTGAATTATTAACAAAAAATTTTCTGATGGTGTTCATAAAATTATCAGATTGCTTCATGTTTTCTGAATCTGCAAACCCAACAGGTGAGTTAAACTGGACTAGATCTGATGTGAGTAACTAGCAAATTTAAAGAATTGCAAAAGAACCTATCTTTAATTCAGTCAGTCCTATTGCCATCGTTTTATTCATGAAATTCATTAATACTGACATATTTAAGAAAAACAATGTTAAAAATATATGTACCTGCATAAGTTTTGCAAGATACTGTTTTAGCTTCCCAAAACAATGACTGGTTATATCCATACAAAACACAGTTGTAAGTTTTTTTTTGCTATATCAGTTAAGAATTTATCTGTTAGGTGAACTTTCTCTATGCATTGGGCTTTGTGACCTCCCTGTTTTCCAGTTATCTACTGTGAATAGCCAGAGGAAGGGAGAAATTTAAATGGACTATGAGATGAGTTGGATAGGATAAAACCTTAATGATGCCTTGTGTGCTCTAGCAAAACATCAATTCAAAGTCAGTCATAGAACAATACCGCACAGAATGAGGCCATTCAGCCAATCTCGTATGTGCCAAACCATTAATCTGCCTAGTCCCATCAACCTGCTCCTGGACCATATAGCTCTCCATATTCCTCTCATCCATGTGTCTTAAATGTTGAAATTGACCCTGCATACACCTCTTGCACTAGCATCTCATTTTGCCAGTAAACATTTGACCTTTCACCCATAATCCATGACCTCTAGTTGTAGTCTCACCCAACCTCAGTGGAAAAAGTTTTTTGCATTTACTCTATACCTCTATCGAATCTTCCCACAATCTTCTATGTCTTGGGGAGCAAAGTCCTAACCTGTTCAATCTTTCCCTATAACTCAGGTCCTCAAGTCTCAGCAAATGTGCCAAAAGCTTTACTTGCAACCTTATCTACCTGTGAAGCCACTTTCAAGGAATTGTGGATTTTTGTGGCACAGTACAAATCACAAACAACCATCTTCAACCCCTCTGGCTGCTTCTGCAAAGCCAATGTCTAATCTAATTTACTACCTTATTTTGAATGCCACGTAACTGAACCTTGATCAACCGGGACCTTGTCGAAGGCCGTGCTAAAGTCCATGTAGACAACATCCACTGCCTTGCCTTCATCAACTTTCCTATTAAATTCCTTGTAAAACTATAAGATAGGTTAGGCATGAACTACCACACAAAGTCATGTTGACTCTAATCAGTCTATCCAAACACTCATATATCTTGTACCTTAGAATATCTTCTGATAACTTACTCACTACTGATGTCAGGCTCACTAGCCAATAATTTCCTAGCTTATTTTAAGAACTCTTCTTAAACAACACAGTATTAGCTATGTTCCAATCCTGCAGCACCTCACCTGTGGCTAAGGATGTTTTAAATATATTTGCTAGGTCCCCTGCACTTCCTGCACTAGCAACCCACAGGTCGAAGGGAACACCTTGTGAGGCTTTGCCTCAAGACAGCAAGCCTCTATATCCGAATCCCAAGTAAATACAGGTGCAAAAAAATCCATTGAAAATCTCCCTCATATCTTTCAGCTCAACACAGATTGCCATTTTGACCTTCTGGAGGACCAATTTTTGTTTTTATCCCTTGCTATCCTTTTGCTCTTAATATATCTGTATAGCCCTTGAGAGTCTCCATCACATTATCTGCTAGAGCAAACTCGTGTCTTTTAGCCCTCCTGATTTCCTCCTTGAGTGTTCTCTTGCATTTCTCGTACTTACCAAGTACCTCATTTGTTTCAACCTTCTTATACCTACTGTGCACCTTTTTTTTTTAACCAGGGCCTCAGAATATCTCAAATCAAGGTTCCTTTCTTGTTGGGACTTGTACTGATTAAGGAAGCTTTTCTGAACATATTTTACAAACACTTTCCATTATCTAGAAAAGTTCCAAGTAAATTTATTATCAACATGCGTATGGCTTCAAATACTAGAGATTCATTCTTGTGGGCATTCACATGGAGACAAAATGACCACAGACTATTTATATTCTGTTTTTATTTTATCAACCACAACATGTATTTGTATAAACCAGATAATGAAAATACTGAATTTAGAAATTGTCAGAGTAGCTGACAATGGTGTATAGTACCCACCATTAAAAGCAATTGACCATAAAATCTAAGAAGTAGGAATTTTATTTTTAACATAAGATTGAAAATAAAGACAAAGATTAGCTTTATTTATTACCTGTACATCAAGACATACATTGAAATGTGTCATTTGTGTCGACAACCAACACAGTCTAAAGATGTGCTGGGGGCAGCCTGGAAGTGTTGCCACAATTCTGACAGCAACTGCTATTCTACTGTGCTACCCAGGGTAGTGATGGCCGATCCCTGGAATTCCATAATTTTTTGTATTATGATAGACAAAGCATTTTATTAGTATTGTTAATTAGGATTTGAAAATTGGGTTTTATTTTCTTCCAGTCCACTTCTAAATTGGGTGAAGGGGAGTTTTATGACTAATATTTGCAAGACTGTTTTTGAGAATTGATTTCCTTAGAACACACTTAATAATTGTGAGTGGATTTTTTAAACTAATTTCTCTTTTACAGCAGCAAAATATTAATCTGCCACAAATGGATTCTGCATCTCCATCTCCCAACCCAGTTTCTCCAGTACCATTGAACAGTAACAATCCAACTAGTGCTCCAAGATTTGGAACAGTCATTCCCAATCGGATCTTTGTAGGAGGAATTGATTTTAAAGTTAGTATCTTGTACTCTTAGTTGCCTTCGTTTGTTTTCACCAAGTAAGAGATGTTGGATTCAAGACCATTTGTTCCATGCAACCATGTTTTTTTTCAGACAAATGAAAATGATCTAAAGAAGTTTTTCGCTCAGTATGGAACTGTTAAAGAAGTCAAAATAGTAAATGACAGAGCAGGAGTTTCTAAAGGGTAAGTAAGTATAACAGTTTGGAAGAGACTTTTATTCACTTCAAACTGGTATAAGGGATAATGGTAGATGGGGAATTGCGATTTTGTAGTCAGAGAATGTCAGAAATAGGTATGACAAAAGTTTTTGGTTATGGTTTCTCAACAATCCTAACATGATTTTTTAGGTATGTGTACTATTGATGGGAACTTTACAGACTGAATATCCCAATTAGGTGTTAACATTTCTGATTATATTGGATGCATAAATAATATTTTAACTAGAATATTAAAGTTCTCTACTTAAAATATTGAGCCAGATTAGAATCTATTTATTAAATAAACTTTGAACCGTGCTCTGGCTTAAAAAGGTTGTGTAAGAGTTTAGCTGATCAAACTTCAGTGATCTTCAGTTGCATCTGCGTAGATTGCAAGCAGTTCCTGTTGTTTTATGTACCAGTAAAAAATACTGAAACCACATTCTTGTTCACTATTGCATAAAGGTTAGTCGTAGTCCTGAAGGAATTTAAAAGTTAAAATATATTCATATTCACTTTGGGATGCTGAAAGAGTACATAATTTTATAAAAATTTACAAGAAGACAAGTTAAAGGAATTTTATTGGGGCTGTTCAAAATTACTGAACTTTTCACAGGATAAGTAAGTTTAAAATATTTCTAGTTTCAGAACTATCAAGTGCAAAGTAAAATTATCAAAGTACATATGTTTCCATATCATCATCATCAGGTGCCGTGCCCAGCTTGAGCTTTGACTGCTATGGCCCCCACACTCTTGTTCCGGGTCAAGTGGATCAATTCATTGGTATTCATTTCCAGTTCTCTGGCTGCTGTCTCCATCATCATTTGTCTTTGTCTTCTTCCTCTTGCTTTCTTCCCTTCAATCTTTCCCATAATTACCATGCATTCTAACTCCTCTCTCCTAGTCACATGTCCAATGAAGTTACGTTGCCTTTTCATGATCTCATATATTATTTCTCTTTTTCTGTTTGCTGTGTTCATGACATCCTCATTAGATATTCATTTCATCCATGATATTCTTTGCATCCTCCTCAAAAACCACATCTCTGCTGCTTCAATTCATTTCCTCATGTTACTGGATATTGTCCAACATTCTGAGCCATATAACATAACTGGATAAACGTAACATTTCAGTACTCTGAGGCGGGTTGTCATGCCTAGTTTAGTATTGGTCAGTATACTCTTCAGTCTCATAAAGATGTCTTTTGCCATCCCTATTCCTCTTTTGATGTCCATGTCGCACCTGCCATCTGATGTCACCCAGCTTCCTAAGTAGCAAAAGTTCTGTACTTGTTTTATGTCTTCCCCGTTTATTCTCAGCCTGCAGATAGGATTCTCCTTTTTGGATATCACCATACATTGTCTTTTTGCAATTGATAGACCCATTTTTGCACTTTCTTCAACAACTATATCAATTAAGTTTGTAGTTCTTCCTCCATACTTGCAATTAACAGTGTCGTGTATATCTGAGATTATTGATGTTTTCACTGCCAACCAAGATGTCTTTTATTTTTTGTAATATTGTTCACTGTACACATTAAATCAGGGGAGAAAACACCCTTGTCTAACGCCTCTCTTGATTTTTGTAAACTGACTCACTTCTCCATCTATTCATACAGCGGCAGTTTGTTCCCAGTACAGATTTCTGATTAGGCGGAGGTCTTTCAAATCTAGATCTAGAGTTTTCTGTAGTATTTCAAGTAACTTACTGTCCTTCACTTTATCAAATGCTTTTGTGTGGTTGATAAAACAAACAAATCTTTTTACACTTGAATAGCTCATTCTAATAGTATCCTTAACATAAATATTGTGTTTCTTGTACCTTTTGTCTTTCACAAAACCACATTGTTCTTTACCTATTTCAGCTTATATCTTTTAGCTCTTGTCATCAAAATTCTTAGAAGTATTTTGGTGATATGACTCAATTAAACTTATGGTCCTATGTAATTCACATTCTGTTGCTCCAGGTTTCTTGGGAAGAGTGATTATTTACTGATTTTTTTTTCATCTCTTGTATTATTTCAGTCTCATAAATGTCATTGATTAAATCAGTAAGTTTTTCAATTCCATAATCTTCAAGGGTGATAATTTGTTCGATTACTAATTCATCAGGACCTGCTGCCTTTCCTTTCTTCATCTTATTTATTGCATTACGAACTTCAGATTTTAAAATACTTGGACCTTCAACGTTTTTCTTAATTTCTGGTTTTTCGTCTTGATTGTCTTCAAACAATTCCTGAATATATTCAGTCCATCTGTTCATAATCTCATCTTTTTCCATGATAATGGTATCGTTCTTTGCTTTCAAACATCCACCTGAAGAACAGAGAAGCTTTTTACCAGTGATATTCTTGATTTGTTGATGTAACCTTTTTGAATCAGTAATAGGGATTCTTTCTATTTGCTCACATTCTTGGTTCAACCATTCTTCTTTGGCTTTTTGACATAAGCTTTTAACTTTTTTATCTAAGGACTTATATTCTATAGGATTCGCTTTCTTCTGTCTCCTTTCTTCCATTAGATTTTTGATTTCATCTGTCATCCATTTATTCTTTGTTTTTTTTCTTTTTTAGGAATCACTGACTTTGCTGATTCTACCAAGGCATCCTTTAGAGAGTTAAATTTCATTTCTACATGATTGCTATCATCTTCAGCAGATTGTATTTCTAGACTTTGAAATCTATTCCTTACTTCAATTGTAAATTTTTGCCTTAACTTTTCTTTAATTAATTGCAAGTAGTCAAGGGATTGTTCAGGTTTTTGCTGCTTTAGTTTTTTAAGTTTTACTTTTATGTGACATACTGCTGGATTATGGTCACTATTACAGTCTGCACCTGGATATGTTTTGTATTGAGTCACTGAGTTTCTAAATCTTAGGT
Organism: Mobula hypostoma; assembly: GCF_963921235.1. Lineage (NCBI taxonomy): Eukaryota > Metazoa > Chordata > Chondrichthyes > Myliobatiformes > Myliobatidae > Mobula > Mobula hypostoma. Next base: position 146,607,471 of record NC_086102.1, read on the forward strand.
TTATAGTAATAAAGTCAATTTGATTTCTAGTGTTATCACCTGGACTTTTCCAGGTTCACAAGCATCTTGGATGGTTTTTAAAGTAGGTATTCATAATGACGTGATGATTCATCTTGCACCATTCTACCCATTTCTCACCTCTTCCATTTCTTTCCCCTAGTCCAAATTTTCCTATGGTATTTCCATCAGCACCTTGTCCTACTTTAGCAGTTAAGTCTCCCATGACAATAACAATATCTTGAGATTTGCATCCATTCTTTGCTTGTTCAAGCTCTTCATAGAATTTATCTATATCCTCATTTGTTCCACCTGCATAATTGCTAAATCAAATGGTTGTCCTCTGAATCTAACAAGGAGCACTCTTTCTGATACTGTCCAATGTCCTAAAACACTTTTTGGCATGTTTTCATCCATAAGAATTCCTACTTCTTTAGTATGGGATGTTCTACAAGAATAAATTAGTGGTTTATTTTTATTCTGACATATCCCAGCACTGTTCAACAAACTGGCTAATTCCCATCATGTTAATCTTTAGTCTTTCCTTTTCATTTATAACATTGTTCAATCTTCCTGCTTGATATAGGGTTCCTACATTCCAAGTGGCAATAATTTTCTTTTGTGTTACTTGAATTTTATGAGCAGTAGCTTGATGACGGTTGGGGATCCCCTGCTGACCAGAATCAACCCTACTGAGCGAAGCATCTTCAGAATTGTCTTGAAGATCCCCTTGACGCTGTTGTTGTGTGATACATTTTGTGAGTTTGACCATGGTTTTCTTAGCAAATAGATTCTAGGAAGCCTAGTATCTAGCAACGGTGGTTTGCTATTGCCTACCATTGGACGAACTAAAGAAATTGCCATTTCTCTTCCCAAATGTTCATCCGCCTGTACTGTAGCCGTTGACATTTGAGGTCCTAGCTCATCTGCCTTCTCCATCATTAGTTCCGTTACTGAACCTGCTGGATCTGCCATTGGCCTTCGCTCATATCCTGAGCAGGAACCCTTGCAGGTGCTGCCGTTTCAGGTCAGGGTGGCCCTGAGAGCAATGAATAAGGGGTAACTCCACTTTCCCCAAAGCTTTGAAAGTCCCCAATCAGAGCCTCATCACTGGTTGCAGTTTAGAGTTATACCCAGGACATATGTTTCCATTTACTGTTTTGATAATTAATTTTCTTACAAGTGTGTATAGGCAAAAAGACATACAATAGCTCTATGAAATCTATGCATAAACAAAGACTGATAACTAATGTGCCAAAGAGGATAAATTGCAAATAATTTGTAAAAAAACTGAGATCATGAGTTGTAACGAGTCCTTGAAAGTGAGTCTGTAGATCATAGAATCTGTTCAGAGTAGAGATCAGTACAGAACAGAGCGTATGCACATTGATTTTTGAGCCTGATGGTTGTAGGGATATATATATATATATATATATATATATATATATATATATATATGTGTGTGTGTTGCTGAACCTGATGGTGTGGGACCCAAGGCTTCTGATCGTGGCCTGGATGGTGGTGGTCTTTGAATGCTGCTTTCTCGTGGTAGTACTCTATGTGTATGTACTCTTACGGTGGGGAGAGCTTTATCAGTGATGTACTTGGCTGTATCCACCGCTTTCCGTAGTGTTTTTGTTCCTGTGCATTGGTGTTTCAGTACTAGGCCTAATAATTCAGTTTATTGCTCTTGTAGACAACATTGAGCCAAAATCTGGCTCAGTAGTACAGATAGTAGAGCTGCTGCTTTGCAGCTTCAGCAACCTAGATTCGATATTGACCTCTGATACCATCTGTGGAGGTTCAGTGTTCTTTCTGTGGGTTTCCTCAAGGTGCTCTTGTTTCTTCCTACATCCAAAATTTTTAGACTAATAGGTTTATCGGTCACACTAAATTATTCCTAACATGGAGGTGAATGGTAAAATCTTGTGGCAAAGGTGTGGAAAGATTTTGAGTAGAACAAACTTGGTTTTGGGAGGATAAGTGAAATGATGGAAAGGCCTACGTAGAGTGGGCGTGGAAAGGATGTTTCCGAAAATACGGGAATCTAGGGCCAGAGGGCACTTTCTCAATACAAGGGCATCCCTTTTGAACAGTTATGAGGAATTTCTTTAGTCAGGAGGTTGTGAATCTGTGGAATTCATTGCCACAAATGGCTGTGAAGGCCAAATTATTGGGTGTATTTAAAGCAAAGGTTGCTAGAATTTTAATTAGTAAGGGTGTCAAAGGTTATAGGTAGATGGCAAGAGAATGGGATTGAGAGGGAAAATAAATCAGCCATGATCAAATGGTAGAGTAGATTCAATGGGCCAAATGGCCTCATCCTGCACTTAACATTTTATGGTCTAAAATGAATGCTTACAGGTTGAGTTGATTTATTGAGCCATGCATTATTCCTCTTACTCAACTCGGATCTAATATTATCAGTATCTTTGGCTGCATCAACATCTGCTGTCAATGTTTTTAAAGAACAGCAATTGCTATTTTGCCATCATGCCTTTTTCTTTAGTTTCCTGGTTTGTCATAATCAACTTGTATTCCCTGTTTTTGTAATTTGCATTTTTCAGATTCAAGATCTTGGTTTCACATTGAATATAAGCAAAGCACTCTATGCACACACACTTGTGGTGTACCTTTGCTGGTACAGCCCATCATGCCCATACCAACTCAACCAGTGCAAATCATAACCATGCTAATTTTTTTACCTTGGTATATAAAGTTGAGAATAATAGGGCCACTTGGAGAAGAATCATTTTATTATTTAGAAATATGAAATTTTAAGATTCAGTTTTCCTGCTGGGAAGGTGGCAAATGTGTTGCTCTTCAGACAATTTAAATAACTTAATAACAAAAGGATGTAATTCAGACTGCACTAAGAATTAATCTAGAACAGTTTCTGCAAACTACACAACCATGTAGCAGATTTGGATCTAGCATGTTTTGAGAAGCTATTGTCTTATTTAAAAAGTAAAGTTGGAGTTCATTGGTTTTGAACACTGCAAATGCAGCCATCTAATGGTGATGTAACAGGAATACGGAAAATTGATTTATCTCGTGTGACTAGACAAGAATATTTTTGTGAACTAATTGGAATTTTTTCAAGATAGTTCGAGGGCATTTGTCAAAACAATACTTTTGGATTTGTATCATGAGAAATTATAGGTATTGACGTGAGAAGATAGCATTTTGGTTGACATTTAATATCTCAGATCATGATTTTTTTCCATCAGAGCACTTCAGAACAACATTCATAGTGGGGTAAACATTTTTAATCTGTAAAAACTGATTTGAGAATTAACAAGGTTTTTATTGGCTTTTACAGTTGGAAAAAAACAAGAAGTTAATTGGTTTAATGCATGCTATGTGAGTGTAGTAATGATTTTTGGGGGGTAGGAACTCAACTGAAAGAAAAAGTGAAGGTTAATGCTGTGTAAAACTTAAAAGATTTGGATTAATAGTCTCCTGTAGGACAAGAAATATTAATCAAGTGTAGTGAAAAGGTTTTTACTTCTCAAAAATCTGTGTAACAATGTTCATGGGCTTAAAGCAGAGGCAAAGGATTTGGAATTCTGATTATTCTAGTACCTGATAACTTCACAGTGGACTGGGCAAAAAGGAAAGATTACTCCTGATGAAGGGTCTCAGGGTCTCTTGGCAGTGAACTCTGCTTTGGACCAAGTCAGGTCATTTCTGATATTGACCCCGAGGAACTTAAAGGTTTTGACCTGTTCCACTTGCGCACCACCGATGTAAATTGGGTCGTGTGGTCCTTTTGGTTCTAAATTGAAGGTATGAAGGGTGGGAATAGTTCTGTGAAAGCTGACTGTTCTCCAGTGCCATCCCTAAGTCGTCAGTTTTTCATGGTAGTCTTGACAATGGATGTTAGTAGCTTTTTGAACATATAGAGTTAATTAATACATCTGAATCTGTTGCTTTCCAGAATCTTGCACATGGGTAAGAGTAGTAGATAACAATGGGAGCATGGATTATAACTTGGACTTCGCTGGTTTGCATAATTTTGTTCCCATGTGGTACATTGGTATTGAGTTATTAAATAAGCCTGTCAAAACCTGCAATATATTGATGGCTTGCATTGGTAAATATGAATATTTATTCTATTTTTGTTTATTTACTGCAGCAATTTTTTTTATTCTGAAATCATTTTTGGACTATGAGTCATGCTTGCAAATATAAACTGGAATATGGTAGTACCTTAAAAGAACCACACAAGTAATGGATCACTACAAGAGATCTATTATGTCAAATGAACATGTAAAGCTGCATTCCAGCTTCAACAAATTGAAAATGTGCTATAGACATCGATGTATAACCTACTACCAGATGCTAATAGCAAGCATTTTTCTTCCAATTATTTAGTTAAATAGAAAATACGTGGTAATACAGAGGTGTAAAAGTACCATAGTAATTTGCAAAATCAAACTGCTTGAAATATAAGGCAAAATCTCAGAACCACTTCTGGATGAAGGTAATGATAAATTTCATCAATGCATCAGCATTGCTTCTGTCCGTCCGAACAGGTGAACATTTGAGATCAAGATCCGCAGAAAACTCACTCTGCCCATGACAAGGATCCAGTGCAGTCTTCCTGCTGACCCAGATGTACATTATGAGGTTGAAAAGATCTGCCAACTGTAGAACCATGTCTGCACAGCACAGTAAAACTTTGTAGTGAGGAATTTCGGAAACACATTCACAGCCTTGCCTTTCTCATCTGGGAACAGATGGACATGACAGAAAGCTCCATGTCATGATAGTGATTATAATCAAAAAGGAGACAAATCTGAATGTACTAACTCCCAACAGGGAAGCTGTCAAAATGCACTTCAATTGCCTTCGATAGGCTCACTGAATCATTGTTTTGTCCTTCAAAAAGTAAAATGAGTATGATCTTCACAGAGAGACAATGCAAAGCAATAAGCAGCAAATATTATACACCTATTTATAGTATGAAACCTAGGAAATGTTTTTATTATAGTTAATACCTTGAAATATGTTTTGTGTGTGGAGGAAAAAAATACCGAAATAAAAACAACTTTATTCATGTGAAAATTTGTAATTTGCTTAACAATGAAGTTGTGACTTTGCCCTACAGGAGCTCACACCAAGAGATTACCAGAATATTTATAAAATTGTAAAATAATTTACTCCAGCAAATTGCAGAATTATTTCTTCCAATTTGAAGATCAGTCATCTTGCAGGGTTCAGCAAGGTTCTGTTGGTTTTGAGGAGGTTAATAAGGACAGAGGCGTTAAATGGAGTGGCTAATTACCAAAGTATATTTTTTTTATAAATAAATTGTGGATTCTTCGATTTCTGGTCTATTGGGTTAAAATGTTGCAGTCATTGGACTAATTACCAGTGGTAACAATTCACCAGGAAGTAATCAAGCTAGAGTCTGGCACAGTCACAACAACTTGGAGCTGAATGCTCTCAAAACAGTGGAGATACATATTGACTTCAGGATAAATATGCCTCTTCTCCACCCGCTCATTATCAACAACTCTAAAGTTAGCACTTTCGGTATTCAGGTTCCCGGGCAACATTATTTCACAGGACCTCATGTAGGGTAACCCTATCTCCTGAACTAACAAAAAAGGCTTGGCAGAGGATGTGCTTCTTGCAGAATTTAGTAAAATTCTATCTTCCTCAGAACGTACTGGAGCAATTATAGAGAGCATCCTCCATATCACCCATTAGTGTCTGGTTTGTTGCAGCATCCTCTCACAATAGTGGAAACTTTTAAGAAACAGTGAGGTCAGCAGAAAATATCCGTGGCACCAGTCTACCATCATTGTGGATACTAGCCACCCTGTAAACTGTTTTTCCAACAACTCCCTTTTGGAAAGTACTGTAGGGCTGTTAAAACAAAAACTGCATGCCATCTTAAAAGTTTATTCTAGATAGCCCACCCCACCCCCCTCTCTCGCCATAATCACTACACTGTACTTTAAACACTTCACACCATTTCTTACAATGCTGTTTACATGCAAATACATATTGGTATTTATACACATTTCATTCCACATGATACTTTAACCTGAGCCATCTTGGCCAAAACTTTAGGTATGACTTAAAGTGAGAGTGTTGTATAAGTACAATCAGAAGATTTCATGTCCAGTGTGATGATTGTTGTTCAAATATGCTTAAATATGTGATTCCCTTTCTTTAATGGCAGAATATTACTCTAAGATGTTGAAATTGCATAACAAATGAAGATGAAGGTGTACTTACACTTTAAGAAATAATGTGTGGGATAAAATCTTAGATCTGGTCTAAGAACATTAACAGCATTTTATCGCCTTTTATGCTTAATACACTTTTTTAAAGTTTTTCTGCTGAAGCCATCTATCTTTTATACCTACAATTTATTTTTGAAATCGATCATGATCGACTTAGAACTATATCAGATCAAATTTTAAAAAGTGAAATGTCTTAAGTTTTCAGAAACTAGTGAATAATTGTTTCTACTTTTGTTCCTTGAATCTGTCACATGCATCTAAATTAATGTATAGCCTATACTTTCCTTCAGATATGGGTTTATTACCTTTGAAACCCAAGAGGATGCTCAAAAAATTTTACAAGAGGTAAGAGCCAATAATTTTAACTTCATGTAATTTTGCTTTAGTTGTTTTCCATCTGTTCATGTTCCAAACTAAAAATTGACCTAAGAAGAGAGAGTTTGGAATATATTTCTTGTAGGAAAATATTAAAGTGTGTATTAAACTGATGAAGAAAATACTTGGTTTTTCGGTATCATAGAGTATATAATACTTAAGCATTGTCAATCCATTTTTTTCTTGTTTAATCAAGTTGCACTTTTAGATCTTCAAAATAAGAAAAGACCAAAATAACACCAGGATATTTATTGGCCACTTGAATCAATAACTTTCTTATATCACCTAAGAATGTCATAGGAAAGATTGCATTATAAATTACCATTGCTTTTTACAGAATAATATTTTCTTAAAATATTCCCTGTAGTACTTAGGATATTCAAGTATCTCTAAAATTAAATTGTCAAATTATTGGATAGTCATTGCAGGCAATCATGATTTGATGATCGCTCTGATTGTTATAATATGCTTAAATATGCTCAGTTGCCACTTTATTAGGTACTTCCTATAATTAATAAAGTGGCCACTAAGTGTATCTTTATGACCTTCTGGTGCTGTGGCCTACCCTGTGCCCCACTTTTGTAATGCATGGTTATTGGAATTACTATCACCTTCCTATCATTTAGGACCAGACCAGCCAGTCTTCTCTGACCTCTCTCATTAACAAGGTGTTTTTTCCCACAGTACTGCCACTCACTGGATGTTTTTATGTTTTTCGCACCAACCTCGAAACTAGAGACTGTTGCACATGAAAATTCCCAGCAGATCAGCAATTTTTATACTACTCAAACCACCCTAGCTGGCCCAACAATCATTCCACAGTCAAAATCACTTGGATCACATTTCTTCCCCATTCTGATGTTTGGTCAGAACACCATCTGAACCCTTGACCATGTCTTAATGCTTTTATGCTTTGAGTTTCTGCCACATGATTGGCTGATTAGATTTTGCCAATTGTGAGCAGGTGTACCTAATAAGGTAGCCTCTGCGTATATTCATTTATTTTCATTAAATTCTTACGTAACAACATCATCACATCAGACCAGCCCCTTAAAGCTAATTCCTAACTCAGTGTCGGTGGTTGTGAATTATGTACATTTTCGCAATTGTTACCCTACACAGCCTGTGGAGCTTGAATGAGCCACCCAGCTCAGGTCCTGTGTTCCATGGGTGGAGGAACCACAAGTGCCTCTGGCTCAACTAGAGGTGCATTGAAACGGTCATGATCATGTTGTGATGCCAGGGGCATGGCAGCGGAATACACCAAATCTTGGTGGGCTAGTTTAAGGAGATCTTCTAAAATATGCAGGTTTACCCCTCTTATCTATGATGTCTTTTTTCACCATTCCAAGATGTGGAATGGGCCATCATAGGGGGCCTAAGGGGATGTTGGTGTGCATTATGGTGGACAAAAACAAACAAGGCAGAATGTAGGTCATCAGGAACCCAAGAGTGCTGTACGCCATGATGGGAGGTAGGAATAGGTGAAAAGAAACTGAATTTTTCTGAGAAGGCTGGAATGCTGTGGAGAGGCCAACCAGGCATCATGGCATCAGGAAAGAAATCACCTGGCACTTGTAACAGCTGACCATGTACCAACCAACTCAGCCCCAGCAGGACCCATAGGAGACAATCATGCCAACACTCATTGGTCAGAGCAGCATTTAAGAAGCGGTGAAACCACTTGCATAGACCATTGCAACCCAGAGGTTTGAAGTGAATTAGGGACCACAGTCAGAGGAAATATCAGATGGGATGCCAAACTGACTCAGAAGCTGGTGAACACCCAAGCCATATCTGTAGCCGTCATCAACGCTAGAGGGATGACCTCCAGACAGCTGGTGATCCAATCCACCATTGTAAGAAAGTGTGTGAAACTGGGGGTGGGGGAGGACCATGAACGTCCACATTAACATGGTCAAACTGTCTCTCAGGGACCTCAAAAGGTGCCACTGGCTTCTGAACATGACAGATAATTTTTGAAAGTTTTTCCCCCATTGGCACTACACAAACTGCATTCCAATCATGTATGTCCTTTCTGAGGCAGTACCAAACAAACATTAGTGCAACCAGTTTCTGTGAGGCCTTCCGGCCTGGATGCCGAGGCCATGTATGGAGTCGAAAACTGTCCATCTCCAGTTTGCGGGCATGATGAAATGAGGGCAACCAGTTGAGACATTCCACAGGAGAGAGACACCAACACACAAGTATAAATGCTCACAACAGCGTAGCCCATTTGCGTAGGCTACGGCGTAAGCTGGTACGCACAAGTATAAATCAGCCTTTAGTCATCCCCTATGTGTACAGTCTCAACAGCTGGCCATGAGAGGCAATCAACCATGGCATTATTTTACCCCTTGATGTGTTGTATATCTGTTGTGAACTGGGATAGGTAGACCTGATGGCTTTGCTGCCGTGCAGACCGCATCTGACATTTTGGCCATCACGTGCATGAGGGGTTTGTAGTCAACAAGTGCTGTGAAATGGCGACTCTCTAGAAGAAAACAAAAATGATGGACAACCAGATAAGAGTTAGAGAAGCGCATGGTCAAACGTGCTGTACTTCCTTTTGGGGGAGGGGGTGGAGCTGCCAATGCAAAAGGCGAGCAGCTGCCACATGCCTCTGAACAGCTTTTGGTACACAGCACCCATAGCAATATTTATGGTGTCAGTAGTAATGGTTGGGGAGCAGGAGTGCCAGTAGGGTCGTGTTAGATAGAGTTCATGTGGTATTGTCATATTCTCTGGTCACGTCTGCTGTCCAGTAAGCACTTGATTAGGGCTATTGCCTTTAAGCGTGCAATACAGGGAAAGCACAAGTTCAGCAGCTTGTGGAATGAAGCTGTGATAGAAATACACCATACCTAAGAACTCCTGTACTTGTTTAGTAGTGTGGGTAGTGAGAAATCCGTAGCAGCAGCTATCTTTGATTGAAGGGGTTCACACCTTATGCAGAGATGCGATGGCTTAGAAAGTCAATGAAAGTTGATAACCCAGTCTGACATTTCGTAGGGTTAATAATCAACCCGTGTTGGCTTAAGCATTCAAAGTGTGTGGGGATGAGATACGTATTCGAATTTTGGCACACTGGCGATGAGTATGTCATCCAGGTAAACAGTAATCTCAAGTCTTTTAATATAGCATCCATCAGCCGTTGAAAATTCTGCACTGAATTTTTTTCAGTCCAAACTGTACAAAAACTCAAAAATGCCAGCCAGGGTTATCATGTCCCCCAAACACACAGGCATCTGATGGTAGCCCCTAACTAGATTTACTTTGGGAAAACTTTTAACTTTCCAGATAAACATGCCAAAAAGTCTTGAATGTGTGGAACTGGGTAATAGTCAAGGGTGGTCTCGTTAAGGTGTCAGTAATCACCACATGGACAGCAACCACCATCAGACTCTGGGACCATATGAAGGAGTGAAGCCCAGGTGCTATTTAACAGGCATACAGTGCCGAATCTTTACATGTTGGCAAGATCAGTCTTCCTCGTTGCCAGCTTTTCTGGGTCCAGTCCATGTGCGCAGGCTTGGACTGGCAGGCTAGTTGTGAGAACGTGGTGCTCAACCCCATGTTTTGTGACTGTCATGGAGAAAGTGGCCTTGGTGAGGTTTGGGAATTTGCCTAGCAGTTAAGTAAACTCACATGCAGTGTGAATGCACTTGACCGATTCATAGTCCTTGATGTCCACAAGACAGCAGTTCTTAAGATTGATGGACAGTCCTTGGGCACATAGGAAATCAGCACCAAGCAGAGGTCTAGGCACTTTAGCCAAGACAATGAAACAGAGTGTCATCCATCATGTCCCCTAAGCCTGGATCTTGCTGTCATTGGTGATCTCTGGCAAAATTTTGTCACTCTTTGCCTTTTCATTGATATGTAATGCTGACGGCACACCTCCTTGAACACCGTGTCACCCTGAAAGGGTGTCCTTAATGAACAATGGACAACCCTGGCAGTTGGAACCCACGGTGTTCAAACCTCTGATGTCCCAACGCACTGGTACTGTGGAAGCTGTGAGGTGGTTGGCACTTCCTAGCATTTGTACCAAAATTTATCATTTTCAGGCGGGTGTTCAAGGAGACTCAGCTCTCACAGCCGGGTAACTGCTGAGTGACTCTACCGCGTGGTAGAATTAGGTGTCGTTGGTGGAGATTTCTTGCAGAGTGAGTTGGGCCTTGGCTAGTACAAACCAAACAACGGCTTTTTTCTCCCAAAACTCTGGCAGTTTCAAAGCGACTGCATTGGCCGACACGCTCGATAACTCTGGAATCGTTCTAGAGCATCGGGAACACCATTGTAAGTTTTTGCAAATAAAACAAATGTCAAGGCGGATCGACACGATGAAAGAACACAGGTACAACAAACACAATAAAACAAGCAATATTTTCTTAAACTTTATACTCTTTATTCATAGCATGCTATTTGGGAAGTTACAGACTGATCTAAAGAGCCAGTCCGGACACTACCCCTCCCCTGAATCACAGTTCTTCACAATTTATAACATTGATCATCATATACGCAGGAAATCTAACAATTACGCGAGTGAAGACAGTTTTAGAATAGTTTCGATCACATGTTAATAGTTTCGATCATATGCTAATATACTATTAGATGTAAAATCGTCATTGGTTAGTTATAATTATTTTCTGCCAAAGCTATCCTGGATACAACATCAGTTCCTTATATTGACACCTTCCCCTTTCTCTTGAACGTTCTGTCCCCTATGCTATCCTTCCCATATTTAGTTATACCTTGAGATTTCCCTTCAATCATCCTTCAAAATGCTTTGGTATGACCTGATAATTTCTTATTTGAAACTTTATCTAGCATTTTCAGAGAACAATGTCTAGTATGTCACCTGTTGCTGGGTAGGGTTTTTTCTGACTTGCCCAGTGACAGTAACATAAGGTAATTGATCATTGTTCTTAGTCTATACCCATATTTACCTATCCCTATACTCTTATCACAAAGTGATGTTTTTTGTTTAATGAAAGCTGCAACACATTTTATTGAACTCCAAAACCTAAATTTAAACAAAAGCATACTAAAAATTCTTGCATCATCACGACAGACCAGCTTCTTAAAGTGAAACCCTAACTCTTATGTCGGTGATTGTGAATTATGTACATTTCTCCCAGTTACATTACCCGACAAAGTAATTTGTTTCATGGCAGAATATTCTTCGAGGATGTTGAAATTGAAAAGTTGACATTGAAACCTGAAGTTTTGAGTTGTGAGTAGTTTTGTTATCCATGAAAGGGAACATAATGAATTAATGAAACTATGGCATTGTATTAAATATGGATTTTATTAAGGAAATTAGATAATTTGCATTCTGAATGTGATGTTTGCTCTTTGAAGTGATACTTAAAAGATTTTATAACAAATTTGGCATCATTGTGTTAATGGTAGGTAATGGAAAAATAGAAAGTACTGGTACCAATATTTAATCATATGCCATGGAGTCATTTTTTCTCATTCTATTCAAGTGACTGCTGAGGTCACTTGTACAATTCTAATTCACCAAAAAAAACTTCGAAGCAGAAAAAAATCGGGAAGAAAGCCTTTTATGCTTTCAAAGATGCTCCAATGTTCCAGATACAGGTAACCTCTAATTAACAGCTGTTAAAGTGACAGAAACTTGCCCTTGCAATATACACTTCATTTGAAATACAAAATAAAATTTGCTTTTGTAGAATTTGTGTGTAATGGATAGATGGATGTACACAAAGAAAAATCAACTTTCCTTTATTAACATATGTGCAAATGTATATTGTTGACAGAAAATTGCGGTAGGGAATATTTTCTAGCAACTCAATCCAGATTTCAGTAGGTGGGTTTACTTCTAATTTGTTTTAATTCTGTAGAATCTGTAGACCAAATAGCTTATAGCAAATATTTGCGTCAGGCTGCTATTAAAACGTGTTAAACACCATTATCTTCTCAGTACGAATCAACGAGCTTCAAAACTTGTGCCTATACAACTCTTCACAACTGGATTCTTGACTTCCTTGTCAGCAAACCACAGTCAGTACATATTGGTAATAACATCTCCTTGCTGACAATCAACAAAGGTGCACATTAAGGATGAATTGAATTGACTTTATTTCTTTCTTTTCAAATCCTTTTATTGTTATACAGAAAAAATAACAAGTACATTGAAGTAACAACGCAATGTCTCAAAAAAGTCATTATCTTAAAGATTGGAAAAAAAATTCGTGATAACAAAAAAAACCTACTAAGCAGAAAAGTGAGAGAAAAAAGAACCCATTAGGTGTACAACCCCGGAGTCATGCGTCATACAAAAAGCTTCTAAAAATAAACATCAAACTGCCAGCAAGAAAAGAAAATATACTAAAAAATTTACAATTGGATCATGGAAAAATTATATCAATTAGCTCAAATGATAATAACAAGCAAATGAGCCCCATCTTTTCTCAAAATCAAATAAAGGTTCGACTTCTAATTTTCTTCAAACTAAGACATAGCATCACTTGAGAGAACCATTGTGACAAAGTGAGAGCTGAGGTATCCTTCCACTTCAACAAAATGGCCCTCCTAGCTATCAATGCAATAACATGTTCGTCAGACACAAATACCATGAATATTTTGAGGAATTATTCTAAAAAGCACAGTTAATTTATTAGGTTGTAGATTAATTTTAAGTGCTTTAGAAATTGTTGAAAAAAACCAACTTCCAGAACTGTTCCAATATAGAACAAGACCAAAATATATGTGTCAGTGTAGCTATCTCAGTTTTACATCTATCACAATGACTATCAACATTAGAAAAGATTTTAGAAAGTCTCTCCTTCATCAAGTGATAACGATGTACAATTTTAAATTGAATCAATGAATGGCTAGCACAAATTGAAGGAGTTAACCAACTTCAAAATCCGCATCCAATCCTCCATCATAAGTCAAATTAAGTTCCTTTTCCCAATCCTGTTTAATCTTAGATAAAGGATGCTTATCCCATTGTAATAATAAATTATAAGTTCTTCCAATAGAACCCTTGATCAAAGGATTCATACTCATAATAGTATCTTAACAGGTCAGTCTCCAATATGTAAGGAAAATTACTTAAATATTTTTGTAAAAAATGTCTAACTTGAAGGTATTGCAGCAAGTGAGAGTATGAAAGAGAATATTTATCAATTAATTGTTCAAAAGACATTAATTTATCTTCTTTAAATAAATCCAAAAAAGTATTAATACCTTTATTTTTCCAAAGTAAAAAAAAGTTGGATCACTCAAAGAAGGCTTAAAAAAGTAATTTTGATAAACTACAAAGTTTAAATTTTTTAAGATTAAAAAAATTGTGGAACTGGAGCCAAATTTGTGAAGAACACTTAGTCACAGGATGTAGGTTTAAATTAACAACTTCAAGTAATTGCGCAGCTCCCAATAACGAGGTTAAATAAAACTGTTTTACAACTTCCAGTTCCAGGTCTACCCAAATCGGCCGATCACTCTTATCAACCCAGTATAACCAAAAGGACATGTATTGCACACTAACAGCCCAATAATACATTCTTAGATTAGGCAAAGCAAGACCTCCATCCTTTTTCAATTTTTGTAAGTGACATTTACTAATTCTTGGTCTTTTATTATTCCAAATAAAAGATAAAATAATAGAATCAATCCGATCAAAAAACTTCCTAGTCAAAAAAGCAGGAATATTCTGAAATAAATATAAAAAAAATTTGTTAAAATCATCATTTTAACTATATGAATACGACCAACAAGCGAAAATGTAAGTGGACTCCATCTACTAAATAAATACTTCATACTACTAAAGGAACAAAATTGGCTTTATAAAGATTCTTATTTTTTTTAGTAATTATAATACCTAAATATCTAAAAGAGTCTGTGACTTTAAAAGGAAGGAGTATTATATAGAGACAGAATCATTTAAAGGAAACAATTCACTTTTACTAAAATTTATTTTATATCCTGTAAAACCTCCAAATTCATTAAATAATTTTAGCAAGGTAGGAATAGATTCGTCAGGGTTAGATATATAAACCAATAAATCAGCGTAAAGAGAGATCTTATGCATGGTCTCATTCACAAAAATCCCATGGATATTTTTAGCCTCACGAAGAGCAATAGCAAGGGGTTCTAATATTAAATTAAACAACAGGGGACTTAATGAACAGCCTTGCCTTGTCCCCGGTGAAAGCTGAAAAAAAGGAGACCTACAATCGTTAGTGACAACAGTAGCAATAGGGGCTTTATATATCATTTTAATCCAATTATTAAAATTAGCACCAAAGCTAAAATTCTCTAAAACATTGAATAAATATTTCCATTTAACTCGATCGAACGCTTTTTCAGCATCCAAAGATACACCACATTGTGGAGTTTTAAAAGAGGACGAATATATAATGTTAAATAGTCTCCGAACATTTGAAAAAGAATAGCGTTCCTTTACAAAGCCTGTTTGATCTTTAAAAATAATTTTACCCAAAATATTTTCCAACCTATTGGCCATTATCTTTGACAGAATCTTGGCGTCGACATTCAGTAATGAAATAGCTCTATATGAAGCACAGTGAGTGGGATCTTTATCTTTTTTAAGAATTAAAGAAATAGAAGCCTTGTAAAAAGTAGAGGGTAAATCACCTTTCACAAAAGAATCCAACATTTCCTACATGTACAGAGAAAGCAACTTCCCAAATTTTTTATAAAATTCTACAGGATAGCCATCAAGTCCCAGGGACTTAACCAGATTGCATTGAAAAAATGGCTTTATGAATTTCGGCTTCAGTGATTTGAGAATCAAGAGTTTTTTGATCCTCAGCTGAGATGTTAGGAAAAACAATCTTTAGTAAAAAAGTATTCATTTCAGACGATCGTAACGGACATTGAGATATATAAAATTCAGCATAAAAATCTTGAAAAATCTTAGTAATTTCTTCATATTCCTGAGCTAAGGTACCATCTTCCCTAGGAATTTTCATGATTTGCCTTTTGGCTGCAGCCATTTTTAATTGAGATGCGAGCAGTTTATTATTTTTATCTCCAAACATATAAAATTGGCTCTTTAACTTAAGCAAATATCCTTCAATGGGATGAGTTAATAACAGGTTATATTATGATTGAAGTGCCACCCTTTGTTTAAATAAATCAGTATTGGGGGAAATTGCATAGATATTATCTAAATCTTTAATTTGTTTTGAAATTCTATCTAATTCTGCTTTAGTTTTTTTAAGTTTAGCTGAATAAGAAATAATCTGACCATGTAAAAATGCTTTAAATGTATCCCAATATAACTAATTTAGACATAGCCCCTATATCTGTGTTTCAATGAAACTGACAAGTTAGGGTTTTGCAATAATGTCTGAGACATGCGCCAAGGTGGGCAGACAAGAATGACATCATCAAACTCAAAAGAGAAACTCAGAGGCGCATGATCAGGTATAGCAATAGCATCATATTTGCAAGTTTTAACACTGGACAAGAAGCGGGGATCGCTTATAATGGATCCTCGAATATTTTTTATAAACAAGTGAAAAGAAAGAATATTCTCTATTATCGTTATGGAGATACCTCCACAAATCAATCAACCCAAAATCAATCAAAAAGGAATTAATAAATGCCGTGGATCGATTTGGAAGTCGCTGATTGGTTGAGCTCTTATCAATCGTACAATTTAAGCAGCAGTTAAAATCCCTGCCCATTATCAGCATATATTCATTTAAATCAGGCAGTAAAGCAAATACCTTTTTAAAAAAAGGATCATCTAACTTAGGACCATACAAATTAACCAAAGCAACTTTTCTGTTATAGATTGTTCCTTTAACAATTAAAAATCTACCATTAGAATCTGATTCAATATCCTCTGGAATAAATATATTAATATATTAGGTTTAATGACAATAGACACGGTGCCTTTTGTTTTACTCTGAGAAGTAGAGTGGAATTGCAAACCATTCCACCATCCAAAAAATCTATTTTGATCTCCTGCCCTGATATGTGTCTTTAGAGCAAAAATTATATCAGATTGGAATCGGTTAATAATTTTAAGTCTTTTTTCGTTTAATAGGATGATTCCAACCATGTACATTCTAACTTATTATATTAATCTGTTTAAATACCATACTATAATTTTATTCTACTTTATACATGCACAGAGCACATACCAATACGGGATGATCAAAAATGGCAGTGATGAAGAATACAACCACATAAAAAACAGGCATGCTCCGGAATCACCCAATGGGAAAAAACTCATAACTCTAAACCCACCCACCCACACTGGAAGCCCGAAAAAGGCAGCGATCTACAATAGAGTTCAAAGCTACTGACTGCTCTGTCTGTGTTTTCTTTCCCTCCCCCAGTTAGTAAAAAAGTAGAGTGACCTTGTAAAAAAACAATGAAGTCTCAGCAAAAAAAATTTACATTCCATGGACTAATAAACAATAAAGAACCAAAACAATGTTGTCTCTTAGAGAGAAAAACCAGTGCCATCTTTGAGTTTAATATTAATTCCCTAAAAAAGCTTTAAATTCAATTATAAAATGTTATAATAAAACAGGAAAAGATATATAAAAAGCCCTATTAGTAGGAAAAAACTACCAATTAGCTGATTTAAAAAAGAAACAAACTAAGTGTTAAATTAAAGGAACAAATCCCGTTCTTCTCTCAGTCGAATGTTCAGATGATCATTTAGACAGACATACTTGAGCCGTAAGTCTTTCCAAAGGAAAACCAACAGTGTGCAGTAATGAACAGCTCTTCTTGTCTTCTTTAATTAGTGTCTCAATGAAATATACAACTGACCTTCATAAATCTTCTTTCCAAAATGCGAATAATATACAGATAGCCAAACAGCCTTTCAGATAGTTCATTCAGCTGCAGCGTCAGTAACAGCGGCGGGTATGGCCTGAACAAAGTCCAGTGCAGCTTTTGGATCAAACAAAGGAAGAGGAGGAGTATTAGCAGGAAAAATTTTTAATTCTTGTCGGATACTTCAAAGAGGGAAAAAGTTTTTTATCATATGCTTGTTTCATTACCAGGGCAAATTTTGATCTTTGTTCCATTATCTCTCTTGGATAATCTTCGTAAAAGCGGAGCTCAGATTCCATTAAAAAAACTCTGTTTTCTTGCCGGTCGCATTATTTGATCTTTAATTTTAAAGTGATGAAAGCAAACCAGAACAAGATCTTGGTTTACTAGAATCCTTCAATTTTGAGATAAACACCCTGTGTGCCCTTTCTGTAGCAGGCGGCTTTGATAGAATGGTAGGAAATGTGGAAATGTGAAAAAGCTTACTGAAGTAAGCAGTTAAATCTCCATCTTCAGCTCCTCCTTGCAGCCCAACAATTCGTATATTCTTTCGTCAAGACCTAGTTTCCAGGTCTATAATCTTATTTTGATATCTTTCCAAAGGAGTTGTAGCCTCAGACAACTTTTACTTGGTTATCTTCAATTCCTCTTCATGTGTAATAACTTGAGTTTCCAGGTTTTTTTAAGTTTTCCCAGAAATGACTTCATTTCATTACTATTCTTTTCCAGTTGGTCTTTAATTGATCCATTCTGATCCTTAATTGAATTCAGTGTCCGAAGGATATCTTCACCCCACGATGGCATTTCATCAGGTCTTTCCTTTTGCACCTTTCGTTTCCCATTACCTTTATCACTAGGTTCAGGTAAATTCTTCCCATTTCTGGTAGGCATAGACATATTGTTCCCCCTCAAGAATCAGCAAGTAAAAATTTCAAATTCAAAGATTAAACTAGGGGGAGAGAAAGAAAACTAAGAGCAGCACAAAAATACTGCTACTCCATTTGCAGACAGGCAGTCCTCTGACTTTATTTCTTACATCCTTCACATACATGGGGAGTTAAAATCTTTATGTTATGTCTCTGTCTAAATGTGCAATGTGTAATCATAGTAATTTATAATAAATAGAACAATCATGTAACATAGAATTCGCTCAAATCAGCATGAGGTAATCAGTCTGATGGCCTAGTGGAAGAAGCTTTCCTGGAGCCTGTTGGTCCTGGCTTTTATGCTGCAGTAGCATTTCTGGGATGGTAGCAGCTGGAATAGATTGTGGTTGGGGTGACTCGTGTCCCCAATGATCCTTCAGGCCCTTGTTTCACACCTCTCTTTGTAAATGTCCTGAATCATGGGAAGTTCACAACTCCAGATGTGCTGGGCTGTCCGCACCACTCTGCAGAGCCCTGCGATTAAGGGAGGTAGAGTTCCCATACCAGGCAGTGATGCAGCCAGTCAGGATGCTCTTAATTGTGCCCCTGTAGAAACTTCTTAGGATTTGGGGGCCCATACCAAACTTCCTGAACCGTCTGAGGTGAAAGAGGCTCTGTTGAGCCTTTTTCACCACACAGCTGTTGTGTACGGACTATGTGAAGTCCTTGTGATGTGGATGCCAAGGAACTCAAAGCTGTTTACCCTCTTAACCCCAGATCCATTGATGTCAATGGGGGGTTAGGCCCTCTCCATTCCTCCTGTAATCCACAACCAGCTCCTTTGTTTTTGCGACATTGAGGGAGAGGTGGTTTTCTTGACACCACTGTGTCAGAGAGATGACTCCTTCCCTGTAGGCTACCTCGTTATTCTTTGAGATGAAGGCCAGTTAATATAGTGTCATCGGCAAATTTAATTAGCAGATTAGAGCTGTGGGTGGTGACACAGTCATGGGTATACAGGGAGTAAAGAAGAGGATTTAGTACACAGCCCTGAGGTGCTCCTGTATTGAGAGTCAGGGGTGGAGGTGAGGGGGCCTACTCTTACCACCTGCTGGCGATCTGACAGAAAGTCCAGGATTCAGCTGCACAAGGCAGGGTCAAGGCCAAGATCTCTTGAGCTTCTTGTCGAGCCTGAATGGAACTATGGTGTTGAATGCTGAATTGTAGTCCAAGAACATCGTTCTCATATAAACATTCTTCTTCTCCAGATGTGTAAGGACGGTATGTAGAGCAGAGGCTATTGTGTCGTCTGCCGATGGGTTGTGGTGGTAGGCGAATTGTGTCCTTGTTAGCCCAGTGCGCTACTGTGTACACTCATGACTATGTGGCTAAGCACAGCCCAAACACCTTCTATAAATTTACCAAAGGCACTGCTGTTGGCGGATCTCAAATGGCGATGAAGAGTGTACAGGAAAAAAAATAGTTCAGCCGGTTGAGTGGTGTCACAAAAATTTTGCACTCAACGTCACAAAGACCAAGGAATTGATCATAGGCTTCATGAAGAGGAAGTTGGGAGAAAACACACCTATCCTCATTGAGGGGTCAGCGTACTGAAGGATGAGCAGTTTCAAGATCCTGGATTCAATATCTCGCAATCTATCCTGGGCGCAACACATCGAAGCAATTATGACAAAGGCAAACCAGTGGCTCTACTTCATTAAGAGCTTGAGGAGATCTGGAATGTCACCAATGACACCTGCAGATTTTCACACATTGAAGAGCATTCTGACTTGTTGCATCACCACCTGGTATGGAAATGCCAATGTATGGGAATTGTAAGGGGTTTGAGGATTGTAATTCAGTCAGCTCTATCATGGGCACAGTCCTCCCTGATATTGAAGGTATCTTCGAAAGGCAGAATTCATCATCTAGCATATGTCCTCTTCTCATTACTACCATCAGGGAGGAGGTACAGGATCCTGAAGACCTACACTGTTTTAGGAACAGCTTCAGCTCCTCTGCCTTCAAATTTTTGAACAGTACATGAGCACAATCTCACTATTTCTATTTTGCACATTTTTTATTGTAACATAGTAATTTGTTATGCCTGCACTGCACTGCCACAAAACAACAAATTTCACCATTTCTGTCAGTGACAATACACCTGATTCGGATTGTAAGCATTCCTCGACTTTGCGTTATTTAGGACTTAAAACGTCATGAAGTTCTACAGTGTTTCACTGAATTTCTTACTGGTTTGGTGCATTATAATTATTTTAGAAGACTAGCATTGTACCGGTGAATTATGTCACATTTTGAAAAACTAGATATTAAATATGTTGGAGTGATTTTTGGGTTTAGGTCATCTACATTTAGCAAATGGCTTGGATTTAATTTGGAACGATGCATTTCCTAAAAGCTGTGAATCCCAGTCCACAGACGATGCTGGCATCTGTGGGACAGATGTGAACCAGAAGGTGTGAAGTTTGCATGTAGCTTCAAAAGAAAGCTACTTTGTAAATATGGAATTGTCCTTTGTGTTTAACGAATAAATATCGAGCCCTATGTTGGGACAGCAGACTGTTCCACCAAAAGCATCTCCATATGATGCCTGCTGTACCTTGTTTTGTCGAATAAAGAAGCTGCTTTGTATCTACCAGTAACTCTTCTCTCCAGTGATTTCATTCACGCAACAACAAAATATTGATGTTCAGTGACAACAATCTTACAGAGACCTCTGGATTAGTGTACAGTTGTGTCTGCATTACCCATTTGTTTGTGCTAGTCTTAATTCCATTCCTGGCTATCGATGCCCATTTATTTGCAAGCGAGTGTTCAGCCAGAAGGAAAATATATGTACAGAGTTAAACGTGGTTACTATTTAATAAATCGACAGGGAAAAAATTAGGTGTGAATTGTTTTCTTATTTTTTTCTACCCTTTATACCGTAGGTATTATTCCAAACAGCACACTTCACTTACATTGTGTTTGATGACAGTGTATGAAAATTTTGCCAGTAATTCAAGAGAATGTGTGCATAAGTAATTAGAATTCAGTACTTAAATGATGGTGTTTTCTGTCACTGGAATTTATGCTACTTCCTTTCTGAGTTTGAATACAAATAGAGACTGTTAAATTACCCATGGCAGTATTGTTACTTGCTAATGTGGATGCATCTGATTGCACAGTGAGGTTCCAATACTTCCTCTGTCCTTTTTCTGAGCAAAATTAAATTGGAATATTTGGTGGTTTTTGAATCAGTTTGTTCTCTGTCAAAGATTGGATCATAATGCAGTAAAATTCAGAAGATCAGATGAACCACAAGAGATCTGAATAGATCTTTTTTTTAAATGCACCAGGTTGATAAAATTTTCTTTACTGCCAAACTTCCTGAGCTATATGAGTTATAGAGTTAAACAATAAGGCGTGAAGAGTTCTATTCGGCATTATTGAAAGAAGCAGTTAAGTGCTAGAAGAGTACTGTCTGTTTTTGATATGGATGCCACTCAGACTGGTGATGTGGAAGATCTGTATGGTATCAAAGGAGACTCTGACTCTTCATCTTTTTTTCTCCAGTCCTGATGAAGGGCCTGAGCCTGCCGCATCGACTGTTTACTCTTTTCCATAGATGGTGCCTGGCCTACTGAGTTTCTCCAACATATTGTGCGCGCTGCTTGGATATCCAGCATTTGCAGATTTTCTCATTTATGACAGACTGGGCTGATGGATTTTTTAATTTATCAGGCATTATTCTTCTTGATTATGTTACATTCTAGTTGCAATTAGTACTAGAGTATATTTAAGAGTGGGATTTTTCCTGTCAGCACTCAAAAACAATTCAGAATAATGATAACATTGTAGGTTGGTATTTCTAATGCCTTCCCAAATAAACTATACTTGTGAATGAAATCTGTTTGCAACTGTGCTTATTTCAGGGAAGTACTCAACATTGCTTAATTTCAACTGAAATCAAACATTCAACCTTGGCAGGGGGTTGAATAGTGTTTTATGTATTATTCTTAGAACTTAGTGACTAGAAATAGATTGATACTGTCAAGGAAATCAAGAAGACAAAGAAGAGGGTACGGAGGGTATGAGATGAATCTAGCAGTGTGACTAGAGTGAGAGTATATCCCTTTCAGGATGAGCAGAGCCACCTATGTCTTGATCTGCAAAAGAAAGATGAGATTTTTAGTGAATGTTTCTCGTTTGCTTATTGAGGGGGAGAAATGAGGATTGCTCAAAAGGGAAACAATTGGAGATGCTTTGAAGGATATTTGTATAACCAGGAAGGAGTATTTGCAGCCTTACTGCACTTTGAGTGCATCCTCGAAATTTGCCGGGGGGGGGCGGGGAGAGAAGTGGAGAAGAAATTGCAGAGTCCCTTACAGAGATGTATGCTTTATCTTTAGACACTGATGAAGTTATCAAATGATGTTCCGATATTTATATCTAACAAGGCCAGGAATGACAGGCTAATCAGCCTGACATCAATAGTGCAGAAGTTACTGGAGGGAATTCTAAGGGACAGGATCTACCAACATTGGATAGATAAGAATTTGATTAGAAGTCAGTATGACTTTGTGCCTGGGAATTCGTGCTTGGTGAACTTTTTTGAGTTACTTTGAAGTAATTAAACGGTAGATGAAGATGGTAAGTGTATAGAATGAACTGCAAGAAGTGGTTGAGGCAGGTTCAGTAGTATAATTTAAGAAGCACTTGGATTGATAGTACATAGAGGGGTGGGACTTATGAGGGATAAGTGCCGAATGCAGGAAATTGAGAGTAGCTGGGTTGGGATGGACTCACTGGGCCAAAGTGTGTGTATCCATGCTGTAACACCCTATGATTCTAACTATTCTGTCTGAAGCCCAAACAATCTGAGCTCACTGGGTACTGTTTTCTCTATCCTCCTTCCAAGGATTTTGGTATGATCATCTCAACCCAAACTCTATGGAAAATAAATTAATGTTATGCGAGTTCCTGTTTGTCTTCAGTTTTACAGAGACCCTTTGTAAGGTTCAAGAAATATTTAAAGCTAAAATCTGATTGCTGCAACCACTTCAGATTTTTTTTTCCAAATTTAATGTTTTCCCCTAAGTATTCTTACAATTGTAATGTTGGTGCAATTTAGATTGAATATAATATGTTAGAAATTTTTGAAGGATACACTTAATCTTATATGTTATGCTGAAAATTTATAGCTGGGTGAAAAAATCCTTTACTTTCCAAATTCATATTAAATTATACTTTTTAGTTCTGTATATGACTTCTGTTTTTTAATTTGATAATAAGTTTTGTAACTTTATGTTTTCAGGCAGAAAAGTTGAATTACAAGGATAAAAAACTGAATATTGGTCCTGCAATAAGAAAGCAGCAAGTGGGGATACCACGTATGTATTTAATATAGTTGATAATTCTGGGAAGAATACAGTGGACTGTTTAATGACTGCACTAATGAAAAGATGTAAAAGCAAATAGATTCAAGGCAGTTTTAATAAATCTTATGGGGACAGTGCACTACCTCGGATGAAAATCCACAGCTTCATTGTGAACCATTTTTATTTACAGTTTAATTTCATGTTGAGACCGTAAATCTATTCACTGGTTGAATAGATACGTAATTATTAATGATTTGGGGAGATTCATAGTGAGTTGGGATTTTTTTAAATCAGCTTTGCCAAGTCTGATAGCAGAATATCACAAGTGATTTCAATTTGTGTATTCCTTTTATTTTGTAAATTACTTGTTTTTTACATAATTTAGTAGCAAATGCTTTGAGAGTTTCTGTTGGGATTCTGTTCATGCTTTATATTTTGTATTTCTGAAAGTTTTGCTTTGCACATTGTTGCTTTATTCTTTCTAGTCAAATTGTATTTGTGATGAGTTTCATGCCAGGGTAAGATGAATCTCATTAAGTGTCTTTAATGCTATAACATCAGTGTATTAGGGTGCTCAAAATAATTTCCCTTACAATCTTTTACCCACATGATGCTGAATTATATTGATACTGCTATCGTCTCAGGAGGATGACTTTGAGAGTTTAGGTAAATGCTTGTTAACTTTCAGCTTGTATATGAGCTGGTATGAAATTTTCTGTAGAAGATTATGTATTAACCTTTACGCATTTTTTCAGTAAGTGCTCAGTATTTTTAATTGAATCACATTGTGCCTGTTGAGTAGGAACAAGCTTAATGCCAGCAGCTGGGACAATGTACTTAACCACTTCAACAGGATACCCATATACATACCACAATGGAGTGGCTTATTTCCACAGTCCAGAAATTGCTTCTGTTCCACAGCCTTGGCCTGTGAGTAAATGCATACTTTTTTTTTAATTTTCCAGGAACCAGCATTAGAGGAAATGAAAAAATTAATGAAGGGGAACATTAGTTAGGAGAGAAAACTAGCAAGTAATGTCAAAACGAACAGGAGGATTTCAGTTAGATACATAAAAAGGGTGTAGATAGGACGAAGAAATCAGTAACAGGAAACAGGAAAATGGCAGATAGGTTTGTAACAGTATTTTGCACCAGTCTTCGTGGTGGAGGGTACCATAAGTATTCCAAAGATATCTGATGAGCTAGTTCTAAATAATATTTACAATAATCATTGTGTTCTATCAATGTGCAAAGTATTGGGGACCAAAGGGAGACAAGTCACCAGAAGCTGAAGGCTTACACCCGGGTGATTTGAAGGGCAGTGCCATTGTAGTCTGCCGGACTGACTTCTACATTGCAGTGGTCAGGCAGGTACACTTGGACACTTTTTCTTACCCCTGAAGCAGGACCCCATTAAGAATGACCAGGCCACCATCTCCCTCACCATCACCAACCCCATCACTGCAGAGGTCTCCCCTCCACAGCCTCCAACCTTATTTTTCCCCAACCCCATACCAGCTGTTTCTACCTTTTGCACAAGATTCATGAGCCAGGCTGCTGGTAGCTCCATTGTTTCTGCTTGCTTCTGCCCTGCTGAACTCATGCTCTCACATCTGAATCCATCTTGTTGAACATACCCCCCCCCCATAGAATTCCTTTCCACCTACATCTATGGTAGCTCACATGCTCTACGCCACTTCCAACAACTTTCAGTTCCCTGGCTCCAACCGATTCATTTTCAACATGAATGTACAGTCCCTGTACACTTATATCCCTCTTTAGGAAGGCCTCTGGGCTCTCGTTTCTTTGTGGATAACAAGCTCATCCAGTCCCCTCCACTACCACCCTCCTCCATCTGGCAGAACTGGTACTTGCCCTCAACAACTTCTCTTTCTGATTTCTCACTTGCTCCAGTGTAGCTCTGGCGGTTCGCCTGGGCCCCAGTTGTGCCTGCTTTTTCACTGGCTATTTGGAACAATCTGTGACCCTGGCAATGCTCTCCAACCCCCTTTCTGCTACTTTGATGACTGCATTGGGGCACTTCCTATACCCATGCAAAGCTCATCAATTCATAAACTTTGTTATTGACTTCCTTTCTGCCCTCAAATTCACTTGGTTCACCCCCAACATTTTCTCTCCTTTCTTGGTCTCTTCCTCTTTGGAGACAGATTGTATCCAATTGAGATCTTCCACAAACTTACTGATTCCCATGGAAAGCTCAACACTTCTTCCCAACAAGTTGTCTGCAAGACTTTATGCATGTCTCATGTTGAAATTGCATCAGCAATAAAGCATAACCAGTGGTGGGAAATGCCTGTTTGAATTCTTGAAGTAACATACAACCACACAGGTTTCAGAGTTTTGCTTTATATGGACAATGGAAATATCACTCACTGAGAACTCATACAAACGCTGTTTTACTGCATGAAAATGTCATGTTTTTCAGGTTTTCAAACTAGTTTGAGCATTATCTGAAAAAAAAAGCCACTTAAAAGGTCAGATTGTCCAAATGCGCAGAGTGATATTAATTTAGATGGTTTTCATTATAAACATGGATGTAGAAATCTATATTGAATATAGAATAGGGTCAGATCTCCTCAAACAGATAATGAGGACACTCAGATACATTATTTTGAAGAATTTGTGGAAAGAAGCTGAAGCAGTAGTCTTAATGTCAAATGTTAGTAAAATGACGAAATGAATTTTGCTTTGAGGTCTGCTTCAATTTTTCTGTAGCTCCTGATAATGACACTGTTTGATGACCCATGAACAAACCTGCAGGGATGAGTTACACCATATTCTTGTTAAACACAAACTTGTATCTGCCCATTGTGCCTCTTCATGTGTGTTTTGGAGGCAACAAAAGAGCCAGGGAAACATGCCTTTTAGCTGCAATGTCAGCTCAATATGGGATGGGTTTGCTTGTATGGTTTGTTTAGATCCTGTCACTCCTAAAGAACAAGGAATTAATGTAATTAAACATAAATCAGAAAGGCTGTAGGATTAGATAATAGTAATATTGCTGATGACTGAAATGGCAGAGGTGTTAATTTGCATCATACAATGTTTGATCGATATTAATGTCAATAATTTGGTAATAAATAATGAGAAAACCTTGAAAAATACAAAATGGAAATCTTAGACCAATGGGAAATAAAGTGGGAGGAGGTTCATGGTGATGAGAATTTTTGGAAAGAACTTCATAAAGAAAAATGTTATGTAAAATTTGGGGAATGAATACATATATTTGAATTGGTTAAATAATCTGTTACGATCCCATAATATTCCATAATTCTATAATTTGCTTTGATATGGGGAGGAGAAACTACCTTTTGGAGGGATTCTTATAATATGAAATCTTCCAATTGTGTAATGTTGTTTGTGTCATCTTTTATGAAACTGCTTACTGTTCTACTCCATCAGCCTCGCTCTATTTCTAGCTCACCAGTAATGGTGACTCATCAAGCTCAGCCAATTTACCAACAGCCAACATACCATTATCAGGTAGGAATTTCTAACAAACGGTACATTATCTATATAGTGAGGCAATAAATGAATGTTTTAATGTTTTACACGATCTACTGCCATCGGACAAGGGGTACGGGAGCCTTTGATCATACACCACCAGGTTCAGGAATGTTACCCTTAAAATCAGGCTTCTGAACCATTATGGATAATTTCACTCACCTCAATTCTGAACTGGTTCCACAATGTACAAGTGCACTTTCAAGGACTCTACAACCCATTATCTCAGTATTATTTATTTACTTATTTTTATTTGCACTATTTGCCTTGTATTGCACATTGGTCGATTTGTCAGTTTTTGTTTATGTATAGTTTTCATTAATTTTATTGTATTGTAAATCCTTCAAGAAAATGAATCTCAAGGTAGTATATAGTGACATAAATGTACTTTGATAAGTTTACTTTGACTTTTACTTTTTTTGAGATTAGATTTCACAAATTTATGCTATTTTAGGAGCTTTGGAAGAAATATTTATCAAATGCAGTGGTATGATGTCAAATTTCTGTTCACAGATTTTTCACTCATTTTAATTGATTAAGAGCAATACATATCACAATCTCCTAAAATATTATGATTATGTGTTTCATTTCTGTAACACCTGTTGTTTAAGGACCCCTGGTGTTCTATCTAGTATCAGTGCATTTTGTGCTATCCATTATTTTGGGAATGGTAGCACTTCCACATGTTGGATATATGTCAATAATATTGACAGTGTGTAACACTGATTTGATGCCAGTGCTGCCAAATTTGATTGCAGCAATTCAATTAATAACTAACTCATACAACAAACCAGTGTTTAACAACTGGGAGAAACCATTCCAATCCCTATCTCTGGTATTTGAAAGGACCATATGCAGATGACAGCACCCTTTTAGGTTTATTCACCTTTCTGAATATGAACACCATTGATTGCATTTGTTGCTCATCCCTGTTGTCAACATTTTGAACAGATGTAATCCAGCTGATGGGTAAGGAATTTTAAGATATAGACCCAATGAAAATGAAAGACGAACAATGTATTTTTCTAAGTCAGGATGCTATATGACTTAGAAGCATTCAGGTAATTGGATCTTGTAAGTGCTCGGTGGATAGAGATCATTTGTGTGTGCTATGTTGTCACAATAATTAAGGCAAATAACTGCATTTCATCTCAATGGAGAGAATGAGCTTTATTATGAATATTTACAAACATTCCTTAAAACTGTTAAAACTTACATAATTCAAACTAAAATAAATTGTAGCAGCATTTCTCCCATTCATGTAAATGAGAATTGCACCCATACCAGATTTGACATATTTTCTTACGATATTGAATTAGGCTATTCATCTCATCCAATTATTCTCCCTGAAACCTATTCTCTCTTGAAGGTCCATCAACTATCCATTGCCTACAATTGGGGTAATTTGCTGTATTAATTTTTATTCACTAAGAGTAAAATTGAACATGTGCTTGGGGTCTGGTTTGACGACCTCAAGAAAACCCATGCATCCATATAGATAGCACCAGAAGTCAAAGTTAAAACCAGGTCACTAGAGCTGTGAACCATGCTAATATTTAATGTACCCTTAACTTGGTGCAGGCTTATTTGGCAGGTTTTCCAGCCTTGCAATTTCAAAATTTGTTGTATTTTCAAAATTGAAGATTTTGCAATTCCATATTGAAGCAAAGTTGTTAAGTGGCATGAAGAGTGTTCAAGAAATTGTGCAATATTTTATGTTGACGTATTTCCAGTAGGTTGTACAGAATATTCTCTCTCCAATGCAGAATAAAAATTTTATCTTTGGCTGCATTTAAACAATATCTGCAGATGTGTCTTAGACTATTCAGCAGTTTTGGCAACAACCAGATTGTCAGAGGGCAAAACTCCTAATTTAATTTACAGATCCCACACTATTTAGATTGTATCCAGTAATAGCCAAAACTGTTGATGAAAATAATGTTGAATTTCAAGAAAGAAATGTATAGTTTGGATAATGTAACATTCTTTGCATTTCTGGCTTACAGTCTCCAGTTAGGAGATGCTGTATTATTATTTTTCTCAGTTGGATAATCTGAATCTAGCCTTAGAGTAGCTATTTATGTTAGCAGTGCCTTATCTATTTTGTGTTCAGAATAATGGTTTTCTATTTTATTCTTTCTTTAAAAAATGCTGCCAATGAGTTGATCGTTCTATGATCTCAGGTTTACCCTTCCGGAGAAATAGCAAGAATGTTTTTAGATAAGGAAGTACAATACAAGAAAAGTTGTATAAGCACATCTACTGAGGTCTGTCCTAGAATGCTCAGAGAAGTCAAAGTAGCTTTGTTTACAATTTATAAGCGTCCTTTGATTTGGATATGATGCTTTAGGATTGGAATGCCAATGAAGTGCTTTTTTTTAAACAAGGATAAACTATCTAATTCCTGAGCTGTAAAATTGGTAATGTGCAAGTTTTGAGGTCATAATTGAAGGCAGGCAAAAAAAAAGATGTGTTCAACGTTAAATTTCAAATTTAAGAATTTTAGAAACAAGCATGAAAGTGAAATTGTCCATAAATTAGTCCCAAACTGAACACAGTTTTGGTGATTTACCACATCAGCTTAAGAGCTTTCCCTTAAATTTCTCCTTGGGTCTAAACAAGATGCATATTAAAGAAACACACATCAAAGTTGCTGGTGAATGCAGCAGGCCAGGCAGCATCTGTAGGAAGAGGTGCGGTCGACGTTTCGGGCCGAGATCCTTCGTCAGGACTAACTGAAGGAAGCTCTTCCTTCATTTAGTCCTGACGAAGGGTCTCAGCCCGAAACGTCGACTGCACCTCTTCCTACAGATGCTGCCTGGCCTGCTGCGTTCACCAGCAACTTTGATGTGTGTTGCTTGAATTTCCAGCATCTGCAGAATTCCTGTTGTTTGCATATTAAAGATATGTTGTTGCACTATGAAAATAGGAGTGGTCTTTTGTCTTCTGAATTCTGCCACATGTCCCTGTAAACTGATAAAACCTTCCTGTTCAAGATGAATTCGAAATTGCCTGCACTCATTTCAGAAAGCCAGATGAAAAGCAAGCAGTTTGATACTGGTCATAATAGCTGTGTAGATAGAGCATTCATGTTTCTTTCCTACTCTTCAATGGAACAGTGACTTTCACCTGAACACATTTTTAAGTACACCCTATCCTCGTTATATGCGGGGGATACGTTCCTCGCAGTCGGTGCATAGTATGGAAAACGCATAATGTGAATAATTATTTAAATGGAGAAAATAGGGATGCGTTCTGGAGGGCTTCCTAAATACGTTTTATCTGTAATTTATTCACATTTTCATGCCAATACGACACAAAAGCAGTACCACAAGGAAACATTCATATTTCATCAATTTAAGGTAATATGTCATGGAAAGTTAACATACTAGGGTGTACAGTACTCACCAACAGTGGCAGGTGTGTTGTCTCCGGGAGATGAGTGGTTGTGCAGTGGTGTCGAGGGGCTTTACGTGGATGAGCTGGATGGTTGTGTGTCGTTAGGATCATCAAGGACAGCAAGGGGTGAAGGAAGACTCTCAGAAGTCTCAGAACTGCCGGCAGCAGGAGATGACACCGGTTTGAAGAAAGTGGTGAGGGTTGTTTGCTTGGCAGCATTTTGTTTTTCAGCATAAATTTGCTTGTAGGGAAGAAGGATTGACTGCAGGAAATGACTGAAATGCTGACTTTATTCTAAACTTCGGTCCATGTCCATCGCCATTTGTGGCAAGTGCTCCGCAGCCTTAAAAAATTCTGCCAGTTGAATCAGCGATGTTGTGATAGGTGGCAGGAAAAGCACTGTTATGTTAGGATGAATGCTGTCCAAATGTTTAGGATGGGCTGGCGCATTGTCAAGCAATAAAAGAACTTTAAAGGCAAGATTCTGTTCCCAACAGTAGTGTTCAGCCTCAACAGCAAAATGATTAGCAAACCAATCTTCAAAGATTTGACCAGTGACCCATGCTTTCTTGTTAGCGGCCCAGTGGACAGGAAGCATATTCTTACTCAAGCCCCAAGAGCACGGAGGGTTTACTGAATGGCAAACTAAGAGAGGTTTCATCTTACAGTCTCCATCGGCATTGCAACACATAAGCAGAGTCAACCTATCCTTTGCTGTCTTGAAACCTGACGCAGTCTTTTCATCCTTACGTAAGTGCGTTTTGGCATACGCTTCCAAAAAAGCCCGGTCTCGTTTGCATTAAACACCTGCTTTGTTGCGATGCCTAACTCAGCTATCATAGCCTGCAACTGCAAAGGGTTGCATTCAGCAGCTTCATAGTCAGCACCAGCCTGCTCACCACGCACAGGTGTTTAATGGAAACCATCCTCTACTTGCATTAAAGCTAACAATATCACTTGATACTTCCTCACTAGCCTCTGAACAAAGGCAACCATAAATTTCCAAAACTTCTCACACGAAGATAATCGGAACTGAGTGTTTTTTTTGTTTCATGATCAATGTATAAACTCAACATTTTCTACATTTTTGTCATAATCGGGTTATGCACTTTGGTAACAATCTTTGAAGACACTTGTGATGAACCAATCACTGCACTTCTTATTTTCTCAGTATTTTTCTTTATGTTTCTGATCGTGGACTCACCCAGGCCAGAGTAGCATCCCTGTTTATAATTTCCAACTTTTTTTCAAGTGTTACAGTGGTTCT
Source organism: Mobula hypostoma (assembly GCF_963921235.1). Classification (NCBI taxonomy): domain Eukaryota; kingdom Metazoa; phylum Chordata; class Chondrichthyes; order Myliobatiformes; family Myliobatidae; genus Mobula; species Mobula hypostoma. The sequence goes on from NC_086102.1 coordinate 146,639,341, forward strand.
CTGCCACTTGGCTGATGGCCCAGGACTTGACATCGGACGCTTAGGAGGCATAGTTAAATATTTCAAGCACAAAATCAGTGCACCGTAGGTAATAACAGCAAAAGTTTAAGAGCGCATCTACACGTTGCCAAAGCCAATGGGAGACTGGCGGGAGTGAGACTGTGAGGCCTGTGCACGTGACTTGTATTGGCGGGAAAGCGGTGCTTCTCATCCCAACAGCCTCACATAACTGAGTTTTGGACGCATATAAGGAGAAGTTGGTAGAAATAGTTTCAACGCATAACTGTGAGCCCGCACTGTCTGAAGACGCATATAACGAGGATAGGGTGTAGTCCTATCAAGATTGTGATCATATTTCACAAGACCATTGCAAACTGATTTTCCCACATAAAACTACATTATGTCAGTTTCGCCATATGCTATTGATCTAATTGCAAGATCTAACAGCTACAGGCACTTATAAAAACAGACATGGTACTTACAAAGTCATCCCACGCCTTAATCTTGGGCTTTCTGATCACGTCACCACGATGTTAATTCCAGCATACCAACTGCTGCTGAAAATGGAGAAACCATTCAAGAGTACTATTACTGTATGTCCTAATAATATAATCTTCTGTGCTCCAGAACTAACTGGCAGATTTTCAATGAGGGCACCACAAAGGGTGAAGAGAGAGGCCTTGAGGAACATGCCTCATCTGTCACTGGCTACATCTGTAAGTGTCTAGACAAAGTTGGTACCTCAAGAACGGTCTTCGCACGGCCCAGTCAGAAGCCCTAGCTCAACGTAGAGGTGTGCTCCCTACTAAAAGGCCAGGATGATGCCTCCAAGTTTGGAAATTGAACAGCTCTCAGAGGAGCCAGCAGCAATCACATCTTAGGTGTCAAGAGAGCAAAGACTGCCTATGCGCAAACAATTCAGGAACACCTGTCCAATAATGATCCTTGGCGTATTTGGCTGGGCATCAATGCATTGTTGACTACACAAGGGAAAATAACCTCGACTGTATCAGTGACACCTCTCCCTGATGCTGTATAAACAACTTTTATGCACACTTTCAAGGCAGCATGTAACATAACACTGGCTACAAAAGCTTTTCACTTCCACGTAAGCAGCTACTATTTGTAACAGCAGCAGATGTGAGAAGGACCCTGCAGAGGTTAAATCCCTCTTTCCCCCCCACCTCCCTTTGAGGTGGCCTGGCCAGACAACATCCCAGGCCAAATGCTCAAAGTGCACACCAGCTCACTGGCATCTTCACAGGTATCTTCAACACTTCTCTCATCCAGGCTGCTGTCTCCACATGCTTCAAATCACTCACCATCATCCCTCTACCAAAGAATATATTTCAGAACTAAACTATTACTGTTGGTTGGCATTGACACCAGTCATTGTGAAGTGCTTTGAATAGCACATATCAAAAACTCCTGCCACACTGGTCACTCACCAATATCCTACCGACAGAACTGCTATACATAACATGACATAAAATCTGTCGTGCACCTGGCCCTAACACACCTAGAAAACAAGAAGACTTGTATCAGAATGTTGTTTCTGGATTTCAGTTCGGCATTCAACACTATTGTCCCACAGTTCTTGGCAAACAAGTTCCTACTCCTTGGTCTAAATACACCACTGTGCAACTGGGTGTTGGACTTCCTAACCATCTTGTTCTTCCTAGTCAGAATGCATAATTGGTCCTTCCGCCACATCATTCTCCACATGGATGCTCTCCAAGGTTGTGTGTTGAGCCCATTTATTACACTCTGCTCACACAAGTACACAGCCAAACACGCAAGTAATCACATTGTCAAGTTTGCCAATGACATGTCACTGTTGAGGTTCATGATCTATGATGGGACTACCTACAGAGAAGAAGTGGAAGAGCTCAAAATACCTGGTGCCAGGCAAATAACCTCTTCCTTGATGTCAGCAAGACAAAGGAGATGGTTATTATCTTCATGTGGAAACTGAACAGTTTCAAACAACTGGGAATTCACAAACACTCATGCTGCCAGAACACATCCTACATATTCAGGAAAGCTCATCAACAGCTCTACTCTGAGGAGGCTGACGGGAGCTGAACTGTACACATTTATACTCATATCCTTCCGCAGATGCACAATAGAGAGCATGTTAACTTGCTACATCACTTCATAGTATGAAAACTGCACTGCAGCAGACAGGACAACTCTACAACGGGTAGTCCAAATTGCACAATGCAACACCAGACTAGCGTTCCTGCCATCTAGAGCAGTGGTCCTCAACCATCGGGCCGCGAGGAAACAATATGAGTCAGCTGCATCTTTCCTCATTCCCTGTCACACCCACTGTTGAATGCACGCGAGGTCGAGGTCATCATTAACCTACAACTACTTGAGTAAAAAACAAACGTCGCTTGAGAGTTTCTTTGGAAGAGGTGGTAGGAGACATAAAAGGCCTAACGATTATGATAATGCAGAGACAGCTGAGGCCGAAACTGCAAAAAAAAGTTTCCTTCAACAGAAAATGCGAGTCGTACATAAAATATTGGCTTTATTGCGACTAGTGACTCGCACGCTCCAAGCCCCCTGTGTGTGATAAATGGAGACAAGCTGTCTAACGAGGCAATGAAGCTCTCAAAACTGCTTCGGCACCTTGAGTCCAAGCACCCTGCACTTAAAGACAAAACCATTGAGTTTTTTTGAGCGGTAAAAACGTGAGTAAGCGGGACAGAAGCAAGTGCTGAGAGCCACCACCTCTACAAATGCTGCTGCTCTGAGAGCGTCTTACTTAATGGCTAGCCGTATTGCTAAGGCTAAGAAGCCTTTCACTGTTGGTGAAGAATTGATTCTGCCTGCTGCCAAGGACATGTGCCGTGAACTGCTGGGAGAAGCTGCAGCTAACAAGATAGCACAGATTTCTCTTTCAGCTACCACAGTTTCAAGAAGAATCGATGACATAGTGGAGGACATCAAAGCACAGCTGTTGTAACAGCTTAACGAGTCACCATGGTATGCTATCCAGGTCGACGAGCCTACCAATGTCAACAACAAGGCAATATTGCTGGTGGTTTATGTGTGATATATATTTCAAGACGATGTGCACGAGGATATGTAGTGTGCACTGCTGCTGCCAACTAACACAACTGGGGCAGAACTGTTCAAGTCCTCGAATGACTACATGTCAGGCAAACTGGACTGGTCATTCTGTATTGGAATATGCACAGACGGGGCTGCAGCTATGACTGGACGGCTGTCTTGTTTCACTACCCGAGTCAAAGAGGTTGCTCCTGAATGCCAGTCTACACACTGTACCATACACAGGAAAATGCTGGCTAGCTGAAAAATGTCACCTGATCTTAACAGCGTATTGAGTAACGTTGTTGAAGTTATCAATCGCATCAAAGCAAAAGCCCTTAACTCACATCTGAGCAGCTTTGCGAGGAAATGGATGCAGAGCACAAACGCCTTCTCTTACACATTGAAGTCAGGTGGCTATCAAGGGGGTGAGCTCTGGCCAGGGTTTTTGAGTTAAGAGAGCAGCTACAAAGATTTCTTTCAGGGAAAAAGTCACCACTGGCAGCACACTTCAGTGACGAGGGGTGGATAGCAAAACTTGCTTATCTGTGTGATATCTTCAACCTGCACAATGAACTCAATTTGTCACTTCAGGGGAGAATGACAACTGTCTTCAAGTTGGCAGATAAAAGTTTCTGTTTTCAAAGTCAAACTGAAATTGTGGGGACAGCGAGTGGACAGGGGCATATTTGACATGTTCCCAACATTAGCTGGGATTTTGGGAGAGACTGAGGCTGTACCGTCTTTCTCCCAGCTGGTGCACAATCACCTATCTTCGCTGTTGACAGAATTGGAGCATTACTTCCCAACCACAAATGACCCAAGACGTGCAAAGGAATGGGTCCATGACCCGTTTGTGAATGTCCCTAGTGAATCATCCATGTCAGCGCAGGAAGAAGATCAACTCCTCAAGCTTGCAAATGACAGTGGGCTGAAATGTATGTTTGACATAACATCTCTGCCAACATTCTGGATCGAAGTCAAGGCTGAATATCCTGAGATAGCCACGAAAGCACTGAAAACTTTGTTTCCGTTTCCAACATCATATCTCTGCAACTTATAATTGACATCACTATATTCATGCGAAGAAAATATACAGTGTGTGTTTAATATTAAATTCATTAGATAAAGCCTTTTAGAAGTGAAATTGAGTGTATTAGCCACTTATAAGTGACTTATCACCTATATTCCAGTCGTGAGTAACACCACTCACCTCCCCCCCCCACCCCCGAGGTCGGCCGGTCCGCAAAAACAGTGATCCCCAACCACTGCAAAGCATGTGCTACTGGGCCGGGAGGAAACGTAAAAGATATGAGTCAGCTGTACCTTTCCTCGTTCCCTGTCATGCCCTGTTGAACTTAAACATAGGGTTGCCAACTGTCCCGTATTTGCCCCACTAAGATAGAGCATTCCTATGAAACGGTTCGTGAGCGAAAATGGCGTAAAGCGAAGAAGTAATTACTGTTAATGTATATGGGGAAAATTTTTGAGCGTTCCCAGACCCAAAAAATAATCTACCAAATCATACCAAATAACACAAAACCTAAAATAACACTATAACATATAGTAAAAGCAGGAATGATAGGATAAATACACAGCCTATATAATGTAGGTACAGTGTAGTTTCACTTAGAATCGGGAAGATTAAACCAAAACCGATTTGTAGGAAAAAAATTGGCACGTACACGCATGTGCACACAGGTGCCCGTGCAAGGCTTCATGGTCATGGTAGTCTTTCTCGGGGTAAACAGAAATGTCCTGTATTTGACTGCTGCTTTTGTCCCTTATTTGGGAGTGAGAAAGTTGGCAACCCTAACTGTAAGGGACATGTTGAGGTGAGTTTAACCCTACTTTAACACCACCCCTCCCCGCTCCCCCGGGTCGGCTGGTCCTCAAGAATATTGTCAATATTAGACCTGTCCACGGTTCAAAAACGGTTGGGGACCCCTGATCTAGAGCATATATACAGAACGGGGCTAGTAACATCATGAAGGATCCCACCCTGCTCATGGACTGTTTCTTCACTCCTGTCAGGGAAGAGGTTTTGTAGCATCCACTCCTGGACCACCAGACTCAAAAGCATAACTTTCCCCAAGCAGTATGGCTGATCAACATCTCCACCCACTAACCCAACTCTACATACCTACCATCATCACTACTTTATCATCTCCTGACATGATCCTTGTGTATGGACAGTTCTGTGCTTAGCATCATTTTGTGGGCATACAATCAGTGTACAGTATATAATGTATATATTTGTATTGTGGGTTTTTTTGTTAATGTTTTTTTTGTGTTGTGCTGCACTGGATCTGGAGTTACAATTATTTTGTTCTTTGTGTACTGGAAATTACATAAAATAATCTTGGATCTTAGTGTGCCCGCCCACAGGGCCTGACCATACATTTCAGGTTCAGCTGCTGCTTCATGAATAAATGTTGCAGTTTTGGAATAAGGAAGGAAGAGTGCTGCCAAAGGATATATTTTGGAAAATGTGATGGTTGGGTTCAGTTGTTCTCCAATCTTCACAATTCATTTGCAAACGTTTCATCATCATACAAGGACACATCATTATATGGTGACAAAACATTTGCAAATGAATTGTCAAGGTCAGAGAACAACTCAACCCAACCAGTATTGTCAAGGTCTGAGTGACCTGGATAGGGTAGTGGAAAACTGCGCACACCAGTCCAACTAAATAATACAATGACTGAAAATTAAATCATGCGGCACCTATTTTTTGAGCACAATGCAGTTAAATTTTGACTTAACTAGAAAAGATTGTACTGAAGATCGTTTCTGGTTTAAATCATGTGTAACACAGAAGTGGATTGGATACTACTTTGTTTTCTTCTGTCACATCTGTCATTTCTTGATGTCATGCACACACCAAATGATAGCATATTTTTTAAACCATTACCAACATTAATTGGAGCAGAAAGCTACAACTTATGGTCATTGTATAAAAGTGCCTGGGATGCTGACCACTGCTGTAAGTGGATCTGAGTTTAGAACTCACTACAGGCTGCTCAGATACCTTCCAACTCCAGTGTGTTACAACTTGCAGAGTGCTTTTGTCCAGCATTTAACAATTGAGCTACTCATTGGTGGGCAAGTTGAGATTCATGATGCACATCTGCAAAGTGCACACCTCTTTGGAGCTCTGACCAGTGACAAATCCTGATATCAGAAGTTTGAGAGGAGGGGATTTCATTCAGGCCCACTGACCGAATAGAAAAAGGCAGCAGCGGATCACGACAGTTTACGTGAAACTCTGACCAGCAACGAATTGGTATTTGGGATTGATTAGCAAGAGCAAATTAAAGAAAGGAAGGGGCAAGCACAGTGGCCATAGTCAGAGTGGACAGAATTAGAGTGGTGAGGCTTTAGCTCTTCAAGGCTTCATTCAGAGAAGGCAAAAAAGAAAAGCTCAAGGTAGTTTTCTGTTTTCCTTCCCTCTTCACGTCTGCTCATTTAGGACAGTAGAGATGCCAGGCAGGATAGTTGAATGCCCCTTTTGCAGGATTTAGGACGACTACAACTGTAAGAAGTGCAGCCACCTGCAGCTTATAACAATCTGCGTAAAAGAGATGGAGCTGGAACTAAATCGACTCCGGATCATTTGGGTGGCTGAATGGGTGACAGGATGCAAGGTGCAGGACACAGGAAACTGGGTGACAGGAGGGGAAAAGGTTAAGGTGCCAGTGTACAGTACCCCTGTGGCCATCCCTTTCAACAGGTATATCACTTTGGGTACTGTTGGGGAAGGTGGGGGGGGGGGGTAGGATGACCTGACAGGAAAGCCATAGCAGTTGGGTCTCTGGCACTGAGTCTGCCTCTGACTCAGAAGGGAAGAAGGGGTAGAAGAGGTGCACTAGAGTGTTAGGTTCATTAAGGGATGGGACAGGAGGATCAATGTGCAATAATGAGATTCCCAAATGATATTTTGTATTCTGGGTCTGGGACATCTCCAATCAAGTTCTCAGCATTCTTAAGTGGGAAGGTGAACAACCAGAGGTTGTGGTCCATGTAGGTAAAAATGATGTGGGTAGGAGGAGTTATGAGGTTCTGCATGGGGAGTTAAGTGTTAAGTTAAAGGGCAGGACCTCCAGCGTTGTGATCTCACGATTGCTTCCCATGGTATGCAATAGTAAGGCCAGAACTAGGAGGATTATACAGCTTAAAACATGGCTAGCGAGTTGGTGCAGGAGGGAGGGCATAAGATTTTTGGATCATTGGGCTTTCTTCCTGGGAAGGCGGGACTTGGACAAAATGGGCGGTTTGCACCTGAACTGGAGGGAGACTGATATCCTGGCAAGAAGATTTGTTAATGCTGCATGGTGAGATTTAAATTGGAATTGCAGAGGGATGGAACCAGAGTGCCAGAACAGTTAGTGGAGAACAAAGAGAGAATCTGCAGATGCTGGAGGAACTCCACAGGCCAGGCCAGGCAGTATCTATGGAAACAGTATAGTTGACATTTCTGATGATGACCCTTTGGCAGAAGTATAAGTTAGTAGAGAGATTGTGGGGACAGATATAGTTAAGACCTCAAAGTTAGGAATCAAAAGGTTCAGCATGGTGTGACTAGTGATCATGAGCTGCATATATTTAAATGCACTAAGTATCGTAGAAAAGGTGGATGAGTTCAGGGCATGGATCAACATCTGGAATTGTGATGTAAGTGAGACTTGGTTGCAGGACTAGCAGCTCAATATTGTGGGATTCCATTGTTTTAGTCGTGACAGCAGGAGGGATTAAAGGAGGAGGAGTAACATTGCTAGGTAAGGAAAATGGCAGAACGGTGCCCTATCAGGAGAGACTGGAGAACTCGACTCCTGAGGTGTTAGCGGGGGCACTGAGAAATAAGAAAGATATGACCACGCTAATGAGGCTATACGGTGGTATGCAAAAGTTTGGGCACCCCTGGTCAAAATATCTGTTACCGTGAATAGTTAAGTGAGTAGAAAATAAACTGATCTCCAAAGGTCATAAAGTTAAAGATCAAACATTCTTTTCAACATTTTAGGCAAGATTAGTGCATTATTTTTTGTTTTGTACAATTTTAGAGTGGAAAAAAAAGGAAAGGAGCTCCATGCAAAAGTTTGGGCACCCCAAGAGATTTGAGCTCTCAAATAACTTTTACCAAGGTCTCAGACCTTTAATTATCTTGATAGGGCTATGGCTTGTTCACAGGTAATCGTTAGGAAAGGCCAGGTGTTGCAAATTTTAAAGCTTTATAAATACACTGACTCCTCAAGCCTTGTCTCAACAATCAGCAGCCATGGGCTCCTCTAAGCAGCTGCCTAGCACTCTGAAAATTAAAATAAATTATGCCTACAAAGCAGGAGAAGGCTATAAGAAGATAGCAAAGCGTTTTCAGGTAGCCGTTTCCTCAGTTCGTAATGTAATTAAGAAATGGCAGTTAACAGGAACGGTTGAGGTCTGAAAGACCGAGAAAACTTTCTGAGAGAACTGCTCGTAGGATTGCTAGAAAGGCAAATCAAAACCCCCGTTTGACAACAAAAGACCTTTGGGAAGATTTAGCAGACTCTGGAGTGGAAGGTGCACTGTTCTACTTTGCAGCGACACCTGCACAAATATGACTTTCATGGAAGAGTCATCAGAAGAAAACCTTTCCTGCGTCCTCACCTCAAAATTCAGTGTCAGAAGTTTGCAAAGGAACATCTAAACAAGCCTGATGCATTTTGAAAACAAGTCCTGTGGACTGATGAAGTTAAAATAGAACATGTTGGCCGCAATGAGCAAAGGTATGTTTGGAGAAGAAAGGGTACAGAATTTCATGAAAAGAACACTTCTCCAACTGTTAAGCACGGGGGTGGATCGATCACACTTTAGGCTTGCGTTGCAGCCAGTGGCATGGGGAACATTTCACTGATAGAAGAATGAATTCAATTAAATACCAGCAAATTCTGGAAGCAAACATCACACCGTCTAAAAAAGCTGAAGATGAAAAGAGGATGGCTTCTACAACAGAATAATCCTAAACACACCTCAAAATCCACAATGGACTACCTCAAGAGGCGCAAGCTGAAGATTTTGCCATGGCCCCCACAGTCTCCTGACCTAAACGTCATTGAAAATCTGTGGATAGACCTCAAAAGCGCAGTGCATGCAAAACGGCCCAAGAATCTCACAGAACTAGAAGTCTTTTGCAAGGAAGAATGGGCAAAAATCCCCAAACAATTGAAAGACTCTTAGCTGGCTACAGAAAGCGTTTACAAGCTGTGATACTTGCCAAAGGGGGTGTTACTAAGTACTAACCATGCAGAGTGCGCAAACTTTTGCTTCAGGCCCTTTTCCTTTTTTTATTATTTTGAAAGTAAAAGATGGAAATAAAGAAGTAATCCTGCTTAAAATATTAAAGGAATGTATCATCTTTAACTTTATGCTTTTTGGAAACCAGGTCATCTTTTACTCGCTTAGCTATTCAGAGTAACAGAAATTTTGACCAGGGGTAGCCAAACTTTTGCATGCCACTGTATTACAGACCACCCAACAGTCCTAAGTATTTAGAGGAACAAATTTGTAATGATATCACAGACTAGTGCAAGAAACCTAGGTTGTTATAGAAGATGATTTTTAATATTCCACATACTGTAAAAGTCAAGTCAAGTTACTTTTTATTATCATTTCGACCATAACTGCTGTACAGTACACAGTAAAAACGAGACGGCGTTTTTCAGGACCATGGTGCTACTTGAAACAATACAAAAACTACACTGAACTATGTAAAACAACACAATTACACTAGACTACAGACCTACCCAGGACTGCATAAAGTGCACAAAACAGTGCAAGCATTACAATAATTAATAAACAAGACAATAGGCACAGTAGAGGGCAGTAGTTTGGTGCCAGTCCAGGCTCTGGGTATTGAGGAGTCTGATGGCTTGAGGAGTCTGATGGCTTGAGGAAAGAACTTGTTACATAGTCTAGTTGTAAGAGCCGGAATGCTTCTGTGCCTTTTGCCAGATGGCAGGAGGGATTAGAGTTTGTATGAGGGGTGCGTGGGGTCCTTCATAATGCTGTTTGCTTTACGGATGCAGCATGTGGTGTAAATGTCTAATGGCGGGAAGAGAGACCCCGATGATCATTTGAGCTGACCTCACTATCTGCTGCAGGGTCTTGCAATCCGAGATGGTGCAATTTCCGAACCAGGCAGTGATGCAGCTGCTCAGGATGATCTCAATACAACCTCTGTAGAATGTAGTGAGAATGGGGGAGATGGACTTTTCTCAACTTTCACAGAAAGTAGAGAGGCTACTGGGCTTTCTTTGCTATGGAGCTGGTGTTGAGGGACCAGGTGAGATTCTCCACCAGGTGAACACCAAGAAATTTGGTGCTCTTAACGATCTCTACAGAGGAGTTGTCGATGTTCAGCAGAGAGTGGTGGCTCGGTGTCCTCCTGAAGTCAACAACCATCTCTTTTGTTGACATTCAGAGACAGGTTGTTGGCTCTGCACCAGTCCTTCAGCTGCTGCACTTCCTCTCTGTATGCTGACTCATCATTCTTGCTGATGAGACCCACCACGGTCATGTCATCGGCGAACTTAATGATGTGGTTTGAGCTGTGTGTTGCAGCACAGACGTGGATCAGCAGAGTGTGAACAGCAGTGAACTGAGCACACAGCCCTGGGGGACCCCTGTGCTCAGTGTGATGGTGTTGGAGATGCTGCTTCCAATCTGGACAGACTGATGTCTCCCAGTCAAGAAGTTTAGGATCTAGTTGCTGAGGGAGGTGTTCAGGCCCAGTAGGATCAGCTTTCCAATTAGTTTCTGAGGAATGATCGTGTTGAATGCTGACCTGAAGTCTGTGAACAGCATTGGAACGTACGTGTCTTTTTTGTCCAGGTGGAGAGTTAGAGTTGAACGGTCAGGACGGTACGTGAACTGCAAGGGCTCCAGTGAGGGGGGCAACAGAGTCCTGATGTGCCTCATGATGAGCCTCTCAAAACACTTCATGATGATGGATGTGAATGCAACGGGACGGTAGTCGTTGAGGCAGGACACTGAAGACTTCTTCGGCACGGCGATTGATGGTGGCAGCCTTGAAGCATGTAGGAACGACGGTGCTGCTCAGGGAGATGTTGAAGATGTCAGTGAGAATCTCTGCTAGCTGGTCTGCACATGCACTAGCACTCTGCCAGGAATATTTTCTGGTCCAGCAGCCTACTGTGGGTTGACCCTGCACAGGGTACACCTCACATCGGCCACGGTAAGACACAGCACCTGGTCATTTGGAGGAGGGGTGGTCTTCTTTGCCGCCACGTCATTTTCTGCCTCAAAACGAGCGTAGAAGTTCTTCAACGCATCTGGGAGGGAGGCATCACCAGCACAGGCAGATGGTGGTGTCTTGTAATTGGTAATGTCCTGAATGCCCTTCCGCATGTTGCCGCTGTCCTGGAAGTGGCTGTGGATTTACTGGGCGTGTGCACGCTTTACCTCTCTGATGGCCCAGGACAGTTTGACTCTCGCTGCTGTTAGGGCTAGATGGGATAGAGTTTGTCAAATGTATTCAGGCTAGTTTTCTTCACTCGCACATAGAAGTCTCAGTGAAAGAGTGTGCAATACCGTATCTGCCGTTGGGGAATGAGAGACAGCTGGTGACAGAAGTTTATGGTCACTTTGCATCCAGTGACCACAGTGCCATTAGTTTCAAAGTAAATATGCAAAAAGATAAGATTGGTCCACCAACTGAGATTCTAAATTGGAGAAAGGCCAATTTTGATGGTATCAGAAATTATCTGACAAGTGTGGAGTGGGAGGCCTTCAGAAGTGAAATTTGGAGAGTTCAAAGCTTGTATGTGCCTGTCAGAATAAAAGGTGAAGATAACAAGTGTAGGAACCTTGGCTTTTAAGAGATATTGAAACGCTGGTTAAGATTTTTTTTTAAGGTGCATGGTGGGTTTAAGCAATCAGGAACAACTGGTGCTTATTGAGCGTAAAAAATGTAAGAGAACACTTAAATCAGGAAGCTAAAAGACCGAGGAAAGAGGACCAGTTGGAGACAACAGAGACTTTTGGAGAAGAGGAGCTCGGTGGGTAATACCGTTCCGACTGACCGGAAGTGCACTGAGAGTGGTAAGCGTAAAGGAGTTCGGTGCTTACTGTTCTGGCTAACAACGGATGGTGCAATCCAGGGTATGTTACGATCGAGGAACGTGTTTGCAGACTGGATATTGAACTTTTTACTGTTGGACTTCGGCCACATTCCACCGTGATACAACACTTGGCGGCACGGGAGGTCGGTCCTGCCTGTGGCCATCGAACGTGCAGCTCCTCCCGTGGAGGGTCAGACACCCTGAGCCAATAGACTGGTCCTGGACTTATTTTCCATCTGGCATAGTTTGCATTTTGTTGTTTGATTGTTGGGGTTTTTTGTATTGCTATACTTACGCTCTGTTCTTGGTTGGTGCGGCTGTAATGAAACCAAATTTTCCTCGGGATTAATACAGTATATCTGTCTATCTATCTTGAAGTTGCTGTCGCAGACAAGGTGAAGGAGAATCCTAGGGGATTGTACATATACGTTAAGAGCAAAAATATTTCTAGGGATAAAATTGGTCCTCTGAAAGACCAGAATGGTAATCAAAGTGTGGAGCCAAAACATACTGGGGGCAGACAGGATATTAAATAAAAGGGAATTAAATCTTTGCATCCGTATTTACTCAGGAGAAGGACGCAGAACTTACAGAAATGAGGCAAAGTGGCATCAACTTCGTGGACCCTGTACAGATTACAGAGAAAGAGGTGTTTGGTATGCTGAGGCAAATCAGCATGGATAAACCCCCAGGGCCTGACAGAGTGTTTCCTTGGACCCTACAGGAGGCAAGTGCAGAAATTGTTGGGGCCCTAGCAGAGATAATTATTAGAGACAGGAGAAGTACAGGAAGATTGGAGGATAGCCAACATTGTTCTGCTGTTTAAAAAAGGCTGTAAACATAAACCAGGAAATGAGACAGGTGAGTCTGACATCAGTTGTGAGAAAGTTATTGAAAGGTATTCTAAGGGACTGGATGTATATGTTGGTATTTGGATAAACATGACTTTCTAAGGGTAGTCAATATGATTTCATGAATGGTAGGTCATGTCTAACCAATCCTATAGAGTTTTTCGAGGAAGTTACCAGGAAAGTGGACGAAGGCAAGGTAATGATGTCTACATGGACTACAGTAAGGCATTTGACAAGGTACCGCATGGAAGGCTAGTCAAGAAGGTTCAGTCGCTTGGCATTCAAGAGGAGTTAGTAAATTGGATTAGACATTGGCTTTGTGGGTGAAGATGGTTGCCTCTCTGACTGGAGGCCAGTGACTAGTGGTGTGCCACAGGGATCGGTGCTGGGTTCTTTGTCATCTATAGCAATGACCTGGATGGTAATGTGATTAAATGGAACTGCAAATTTGCGGATGGCACCAAGATTGAGGATGTAGTGGATAGTGAGGAAGGCTGTCAAGGCTTACAGACGTATCTGCATCTGCTGGATAAACGGGCTGAAAAGTGGCAGATGGAATTTAATGCAGACAAGTGTGAGGTGTTGCTCTTAAGTAGAACTAACCAGGATAGGTCTTACACAGTGAATGGTAGAGCACTGATGAGAGTTTTAGAACAAAGGGATCTAGGAGTACAGGTCCATAATTAGTTGAAAGTGATGTCACAGGTAGATAGGGTTGTGAAGAAAGTGTTTGATACATTGGCCTTCATTAATCAAAGTACTGAGTACAGGAGATGGGATGTTATGTTCAAGCTATATAAGATGTTGGTGAGGCCTAATTTGGAATATTGTGACTAAAACTGCACACCTACCTGCAGGAAAGATGATATAGTACAGAGGAAATTTAGAAGGATTTTGCTGGGTCTAGAGAGCCTGAATTATAAGGAAAGGTTGAATAGGTTAGGACTGTGTTCTTCAGAATGTATAAGATTGAGAGGAGATTTGAAAGAGTTGTATAAATTATGAGGGATATAGATAGGACAAATGCAAGCATGCTTTTTCCATTGAAGTTAGATAGCACAACTAGAGGTCATGAGTTAAGGGTGAAAGGTGAGAAGTTTAAGGGGAATATGAGGGGAAGCTTCTTCACTTAGAAACCCATGACAAGAAAAGCTGCCAGCATAAATGGTGCATGTGAACTTGATTTCAGTGTTTTACAAGAAGTTTGGATAGATGCATGGATAGTAGGGGTATAGAGGTCTATGGTCCCAGTGTAGGTCAATGCAAGTAGGCAGTGTAACTGGCTCTTGGTTACACTGACTGATGAGGTGTCTAAAATGGCTTCTTTGTATGTTCTATAAAATGGCTTTTCTGTAATAATAACTGTGATGTAAGGAGTTCTCTCTCTCCCTGCTTGTTTGGGTTATATTATTGATAAGAGAGAGAACGAACCAATGAGTGTCTATGTTATTCTTTTTGTGGGTGATATTCTGTCTAATGGCTGGGGACCGTGTGGTTTGGTGGGGAAGGATGTGCTAGACGCGCTCTGGTCGACCACCGTGGGTGGTCCCAGGCAGTGGGTCGAGGAGGTCAGAGGAGATCGACTGGTGGAAAGAAGACCCCGTTAATTGAGCTCCAATGGTTGTGCACGAAGTGGTTGAACTCTGATTTTGGCACCTTTTACTTTTCTTTTATATTGTATCTCTATTGTTTACATAGTTCCAGTAAGATCTATGAAGTGTAAACTGTAAATCGTATATTGTGTGCTGTCTGATATTTGATATGGGAGTTTGTATCAGGGTGCGTTACACAGCAACTACGCAAACATGAGACACGGTTTGGTGGGCGGACGGGGTTTCCCCTAGATCAACACAAGCCGATAGCCCTGAGCATTACATTTGTGGGGGCTATTGTCTGGGTTTGGATTCTGTGGAGGCTGTGTAAATGCCACGTTAAGTTAGTGTGGAGATGGACCTGGATAAGATTGCAAGCTGGTGTGAGTCCGAGTAAGTACCAGTTAATCATGCGTGCGTGTTAAGTGGGGTGGATTTTTGCACTTTGGAAGAAATTGCTAGTGCGAGGGTTAAGTCTGATTAAAGCTATCGGCAAGGTAGAACTCATAACTAGAAGGTGCGGTAAAGTAGTAGAATCCAGCTTGGTGTTGGTTCGTACGAGTGCTGACGTCATGATGTTGGAACTGCCAGCAATGGTCAGTGTCCCTGTTGAGGCGGGGCTGAGGCCTTTACACCCTCCCGGAGGACGAATGTGAGGGGACACCGGAGGAAGAGTTTGATGAGGCACCAGGGGAGGTGCCAGTAGCCACTGGTGGAGGGTTGAAGGAACTTGCGAGGGAACGAGTTCTCAGGGTAATGAAGGAGGAGGGTTCTGAGTGGGGAGGATTGGTCAGGCCCCATCCCCCAGCTAGAGGTGAGACCTCCGAGTTGGCAGCTGCCATTACCTCCCTGGCAAGAAGGGCCAAGGGGCCCCACCCGAAGCTGAGAATTTTCTCAGGAGCCACGCCCACCCCGGAAGGGGAGGACAATTATGAGACATGGATTGAAAACACATCCCAGTTGTTTGGGGAGTGCCCAGGTTCGGATGAGGAAAAGAGACAGCGATTGGTGGAAAGTTTGCAGGGAGTGGCGGCTGGTGTCGTCTGAGGACTGAAAGCTGAACAGCCCTCGGCTTCCCTGGCGGAGTATCTGGAAGCTTTAGAGTGTGCGTTTGGATTGACGGGATGTTCCTGGGAGCTCTTAGGGGAGTTTCAAAACATGCAGCAAGGAAGAGGGGAAAAGCTCTCAGAATACATTTTTCGGCTGGAGATAATGCTTAATGGGTTGCTGCGCCGAGGGGTAGTGAATGCGGACGAGGTGGTGAAGTTGAAGATGAATCAGATATCTAGGGGTTCCCTGGGGGGAGGTCAAGGTTGCTTGGAGTCTGGCAGTCCTATAAAAGGGGCCCCTCTTCCATCGCTCGTTCAGCTGATTAGAGAGGTACAGGAGGATGAGAGCGCGTTGGGCCGGAGAGAGGACTCTGGCTACCGGGGACGATCCTCAGCATTACGGGAGGTGGTGCCAGGGTTGAGAACTGAGCAACCCAAGGTAGGTATGGACCCCCTCGCATGAGTGGGTTGACAAGGAGAGCACCCCCTTCAGGGGGCAGGCCGCTCAGAGGGCTGGGAGTGGCGGTTGTCCCAGGAGAAGAGGGGCATTTCTAGTGGGAGTGTGAGCGGCAGGAGGTGTGCTACAGCTGTGAGGAAGAGGGACACTTCCGGAGGGATTGTGAAAGACAAGATACCCTGCGGAGGGCAAGCCCCCAGGTGACTAAGAAGGGAGAGATGTTGGAAAACTTAGGAGAGACTCAGTGAGGGAATGGACTAGAGTCTCTGAAGGAACCCGTTCCCCGAAATCTACCATGGGACCCCAGCAAGCCCAAGCCCTTATTCCGGAAGGATTAGTGGGACCCCGCTCCAGTGTGTCCCTACAGGTAGAGGGATTCTTTGCAAGGGCCATCCTCGACACCGAGTCGCAGGTCATTTTATTGTACCAGTCATTCTACAACAAATATCTAAGGCATTTGCCTGTAACCCTGTTTAGTACCCTGGTGATTTGGGGTATAAGTCATGGTGATTACGATGGGTACCTGTCCGTGAGATTGGAATTCTCAGAGGGTGATGTGGGAGTGTCTTGAGACATTGGTGTTGGTTTGTCCGGATCTGGTGGAAACAGGTGGCACTGCCCTTCTAGTGGGGATTAACACCTCTCTTGTGCGACAGCTCTTGGGAGCCTGTAAGGAGAAGGCGGGGGAGAACTTCCTGGAGACCCTCTTGGTACACCCAGTGTTTCGAGCGGCGTTCGAGGAAGCAGGTGGCCACAGGGAGCTGGATCCTGAATTCAAACAAGGCGCTGTGGTGTACTCAGGTGAAGCCTGAAGTGATATGGCCAGGAGAGGTGGCACTAGTGTTGGGGACCCCCAGATTCCCCGGAGTACCGGCGGGTGAGGCCCTGTTAGTAGATGCCCAAGAAGACCTTGAAGGGGGAGTCCTGGTTCCCGGCTGGGGTGCTGGTGAGACCTGAATTGCAGAGGCCCTTCGTTTTACAGGCACACTGGATGGGGGTGATTGTAAGGAACATGACGGAGACGGAGATCACCTTTAAGCGCGGGATGCCCCTCACGCACTTGTTCCCAGTGACAGTGATGTCTAGCGCCCCTGTGAGGCCCACTGGAAGAAAACTATTCGAGGAAAGGGGGCAGCTGACCGAGGAGGCCTTTAATTTTGAGGATTCCCCTGTGCCACCGGAGTGTAAGGGAAGGCTGGTGGAGAAGATGTTGAAGCTAGGGGACACCTTTTCTCAGGGCAAGTTTGATGTGGGTTGTTCCAAGAGCACGCTTCACACTATCGGGGTGACTAATGACACCCCATTTAGAGAAAGGTCATGGCGGCTGACATAGAAGATGTGCGGCAGAACTTGCGCTAGTTGAAGGATGCGGAGATTGTCGCAGAGTCCTGGAGCCCCTATGCTTCCCCCATAGTAGTGGCTAGGAAGAAAAATGGGAAAGTACGCATGTGCGTGGACTACAGGACCCTGAACCAGTGCACTGTCCCTGACCAGTATACGGTCCCGAGGGTTGAAGATGCATTGGCCTGTTTGAGTGGTGCCCAGTGGTTTAGTGTATTGGATTTGCGGAGTGGGTATTAGCAGATTCCGATGAGTGGGGCTGATAAAGAGAAGAGGGCCTTCATCTGTCCCCTGGGATTCTTTCAGTTTGAACGAATGCCCCAGGGCATATCGGGGGCCCTAGCCACCTTCCAGAGGGTCATGGAGAGAACAGTGGGGGATATGAACTTGCTCGAGGTGTTGGTGTATCTGGATGACTTGATCGTGTTTGGATCTACTTCGAAAGAATATGAGGAGTGGCTGCTGAAGGTGTTAAGCTGGCTGAAGGAGGAAGGGCTGAAACTTTCCCTGGACAAATGCCAGTTCTGCAAGACATCTGTCGGCTATGTCGGACACATAAACTCACGAGATGGAGTGGCTACTGATCCAGCTAAGATAGACGCAGTGACCACCTGGCCGAGACCCCAGAAGGTGAGCGCCTTGCGCTCGTTTTTGGGGTTCTGTGGGTATTATTGGCGATTCATGAAAGGATACGCTAAAATGAGTCACCCCTTGAACCAGCTTTTGTGCGGCTATCCCCCCATGGGGAAGAAAGGAAGGGAGACCAAGGGCAGGAGGCAGGAGGATATCTGAACCCGTTGGAGCCCTTTGGACCGAGGTGGGATGGCAATACGAGGAGGCATTCCAGTCGCTGAAAATGGCGCTGACACGGGCCCCGGTGTTGGCTTTTGCCGACCCCCAGAAGCCTTATGTGCTCCACACTGATGCCAGCCAAGAGGGGCTGGGGGCTGTCCTATAGCAGGAACAGGGCAACGGATTGAGGCCGGTCGCATTTGTCAGCCGAAGTTTGTCACCTTCTGAGAAAAACTATTCCACTCACAAGTTGGAGTTTCTGGTGCTGAAATGGGTGATGGTGGACAAGTTGAGTGACTCTATACGGGGCCAAGTTTGAGGTGAGGACGGACAACAATCCTCCCACTTATATTCTGACCTCAGCGAAACTGGACGCTACAGGGCATCGGTGGTTGGCGGCCTTGTCTGCCTATGAGTTCAGCCTGAAGTACTGGCCAGGGAGCCGGAACATCAATGCGGATCCTTTATCTCGTCGGGCGCATGAGGGATCGGACACGGATGAGGAGTGGGAGTGCGTCCCTGCCCCGGGAGTGAACGCCATGTGTCAATTTGCGAGTGACGCTAAGGCCGATGGAGCCGGATCGGGCTGTGGATCAATTGGGGGTTGATGATGACGCGCTACCCACTGTTTGCTGTAATTTGACTGCTCTGAAGAATAAGCAATTGCTGGAGTTGAGCCCCAAGAAAGTGAGATGACCCGGGCATTGGCACTTTCTGGTAAGCGGCTAGAAAGGGGGATATGGCTCAGGCGGAGAAGACGAAACACATCTCATTGCCCTTACCATTGAAGGAGTGGCCTGGGTTGAAGCTGAAGAACCAAATCTTATACCAGGTTACATTGCCCCCGGTGTTGCCAGTTGGTCCTGCCTGAGAAGTATCAGAAGACTGTGCTCAAGTCACTACATGATTATTCTGGGCATTTGGGGGTGGAAAAGACTATGGATTACTCAAGGACCGGTTTTACTGGCCCCGGATGAGGGGGGAGGTTGAAGAATACTGTAAGACATGCAGTCGCTGCATCTGGAGGAAGACACTGCCTGCGCAGGCGGCTCCTTTGCCCGCTTGCAGAGTGCAGGACCCATGGACCTAGTGTGTATGGATTTCCTGTCTATTGAGCCGGACACCAGCAACACCGCAAGTGTCTTAGTCATCACGGATCACTACACTAGTTATGCTCAGGTGTTTCCCACTAAGGATCAGAAAGCGACTACAGTGGCGAAGGTGTTATGGAAGAGCTATATTGTTCATTATGGCCTCCCTAAACGGATACATAGTGATCAGGGACTTCGAGAGCAGGCTTATCCACGAATTACTGGATATGCTTGGGGTCGAGAAATCCAGGACCATGCCCTACCACCCTCAGGGTGATCCTCAGCCTGAGAGGTTTAACCAGACCCTGTTAGACGTGCTCGGGACTCTGGAGATCTGTCAGAAGAGTAAGTGGAGTCAGCACATCGGGCATTTGGTTCACTGTTTCAATTGTACCCGCAATGATGCTATTATCTGATGTTCAAGCAGGAAGCGAGGTTGCCCCTTGACCTTTGTTTCGGGACTGAAGCAGGTGAATTACCTTTGAAGCCCTATCTGAGGTATGTGTCAGATATGAGGAGGGAGTTGAAAAGGGCGTACGAGTTGGCTGAGGCGGCGGCCACCAAGCAGAAACAAGGGAATAAGAGGAGGTATGATCAGAAAGTGAAGTTCGCCCAACTTATGCCAGGAGACCAGGTCATCATACGGAATTTAGGACTATCTGGTAAGCACAAGTTGGCAGATCACTGAGCGGCCACCCCCTATGTGGTAGAGAGCTAGATGCCGAACCTACCTGTTTACGGGGTGAGACCAGAGGACGCGAATGGGCTTGTCGAGGTTCTTCATCGCAACCATCTGTTGCCCCTGGGACAAGAGGTGCAGGTGGACGCAGCGCCTGATGTGGAGTCTGTGCCTAGTACGAGGATTCTATGGAGCCACAGGGTGACAGGGAATCCACTTCGGGGAAGGCTGAACCGTGCCCGGCCCCGAAGAAGGATACTGAATTGGAAGATGATGATTTGGATGTGTGGTACCTGCTTCCATTCGTTAAATCCCTGGTACCGGAAGAAGAGTCTCCTGACCCATTCCCCACAGAGTTAGGTGAGAGGCGGGAGAGTGTTGGGGGGCAGCTTGGGATACAGCCAGCCTTGGGTGGGGGAGAGGGTGGAACCAGAACCCGAGACAGAGGGCTCCGAGTTGCCGAGGGGTCCCAGTGAGGAAGCAGGCGAGAGTTCGACAGGTAGACATGGGGTGTCTCCAGTGGTGTCTGAGTTGGAAGGGTCGCCAGAGGATGTACGGAGGTCTCAGAGAAGTAGAAACCCCCCCCGGAGAGGTTGACCTATGTAGTGCAGGGAGAACAGGGAAGTTATGTCACTACTTTATGCACCTGGGTTGGATTTTGTGCTTTGCAAGGAGGATTGGTGAACTCCTTTAATGTCATGAGGACATGACTTTATTTGGTGGGGGAAGAGTGTAACAGGGTTTTGGTTACACTGGCTGATGAGGTGTTTAAAATGGCTTCTTTGTATGTTCTATAAAATGGCTTTTCTGTAATAATAACTGCAATGTAAGGAGTTCTCTCTTTCCCTGCTTGTTTGGGTTATATTATTGATAAGGGAGAAAACGAACCAATGAGTGTCCATGTTATTCTTTTTGTGGGTAATATTCTGTCTCATATGGTGGGGACCGTGTGGTTTGGCAGGGCTTTTCGGGAAGAGATCCAAAGAGGAAGGATGTGCTGGATGCGCTCTGGTTGACCACCGTGGGTGGTCCCAGGCGGCGGGTTGAGGAGGTCGGAGGAGATCGACTAGTGGAAAGAAGACCCTGTTAATTGAGCTCCAACGGTTGTACACAAAGTGGTTGAACTCGTGATAAGTTTGGCGCCTTTTACTTTTATATTGTATCTCTATTAATTACATAGTTCCAGTAAGATCTATAAAATGTAAACTGTAAATCATACATTGTGTGCTGTCTGATATTTGATATGGGAGTTTGTACCAGGGTGCATTACACAGCAACTACGCAAACGTGAGGCAGGGTTTGGCGGGCGGACGGGGTTTCCCAAAGATCAACATGAGCTGGTAGCCCTGAGCGTTACAGCAATTTAAATTGTTTTGGCATGGAACTAGATGAGCTGAAGAGCCTGTTTTTGTGCTGTACTTCTCTATAATCTGGACAATCATCTAGAGACGTCACATTTTATATGGACCTTTGCTTAGGTGTGTTTTTGCATGCTCAGGTTTTACATTTCTGAAATGAACTGTTCTGTAAACTGACCTTTGACTGCATTCTGGTTTCTAGATTATTTGCCCTGAGTAGGTAACCTTATGTTGTTTCTCAATTTCATTTTGTGATCTTTCCAAGTAGCAACACAGAGGTCTGTCACGTCTCCCAATTTGTTGTCTCCACTTGTGTGAAAAAGGACACTGTTTTCAAAGAATCAATATCATAGATTCTAATGGTTTCAGTGGTTTCAGAGTGGAACTGTTGGCACCAGTATTTGTTACCTTTGCTGATTTCAAACAGCCATTGATTGGCTTCATGTGTTCATAAGGATTTTGCCTTAAACAATTTTTCTCAATGCAAAATATATGATCTCTATAGCAGAATCCTTAACATAATACAGTGGGAGGCACCGGAGAATGGGTTAAATCCCTTCGTGTATTACTGCACTGAATATCATAACACGAATGAATCCCTGCTCCAAATATTTGTAAGTGACTTGCTACATTAAAACATTACATTTACTGTTAAGTGATACCTCACTTAAAGGGCTGAAACCACATGCTTAACATATTTTAGTGAGGCTTCTCATTCTGGAAAGCGATGCATGAACCACGTTGATATATCTTGGGAGATCGTGGTATCTCTGTTAGCATTGCTTATTGTGTAGAAACTCTAATGGTAACCTTTTGGTTTCCACCTCATTTACTAAGACTTACTCCTGGTATGTATTTTGCAGATAAAGACATGCATGTGCATTTGAGTATTGATGGGAATTGATTGTCATTCTCCTATAGTTTCCACCTACATGTCTGCCATGTGTAGTGACTTAATACCTTTTAAGTGCCATGCAACAAAATTTTGCGGGATATCACAATATAGTGCATTAAAAAAACTAAGTGTAAAAGGAGAGCAAAATAGGTAGTGTTCATTGGTTCATTGTCTGTTCAGGAATCTATTGGCAGAGGGGAAGTAGCCGTTACTAAAACATTGAATCTGTGTCTTCAGGCTCCTGTACCACCTCTGATGATTGTAATGCATGTCTAGCATGCAATCCCACATGTTACATACTGTCCACGTACTTCAAATGTCTCCATCCTTTGCTATGCAATATAACTGTTCAGTTTCATTCACCTGAATATTATATAGCCATTCGTGCTGGTAAAATAAATTATGAATGATGAGCCGGACAATCCAGGCAACCATTTGTGTACCTATGTATAATGCACTTGGAAAGTAAAACCTGTGTCTGTGATTCATGTACATATGTATGGTGTTCAAGGAAGAGCACATTAAATTTATGCTAGGTACATTTTAAGTCGCTTGTCACTAATACTACTTTTCACTGTAAGCATTTGCTAGTGCAGCCTGGATCTTAAAGGAAAGTACATTGCTGCTATCAGGTTTTGAAGAAGTCTTGAAAATTACACTTTTTGAACACATAGACACATATCTGTACATACGGGCTCTGCGGTGAAAAGGGCACAACAGCACCTCTTTCATCTCAGACAGGTGAAGAAATTTGGTGTGGGTCCCCAAATCCTAAGAACTTTCTATAGGGGCACAATTGAGAGCATCCTGACTGGCTGCATCACTGCCTGGTATGGGAACTGTACCTCCCTTAATCGCAAGACTCTGCTGAGAGTGGTGCGGAGAGCCTGGCGCATCTGGAGTTGTGAATCTCCCATGATTCAGGACATTTACAAGGACAGGTGTGTAAAATAGAATCATTGGGGACCCAGGTGGTCCCAACCACAATCTTTTCCAGCTACTACCATTAAGGGAGCTAGGGCTTTACTCTTTGGAGAGGAGGAGGATGAGAGGAGACATGATAGAGGTGAAGAGATAATAAGAGGAATAGATAGAGTGGATAGCCAGCGCCTCTTCCCCAGGGCACCACTGCTCAATACAAGAAGACATGGCTTTAAGGTAAGGGGTGGGAAGTTCAAGGGGGATATTAGAGGAAGGTTTTTCACTCAGAGAGTGGTTGGTGTGTGGAATGCACTGCCTGAGTCAGTGGTGGAGGCAGTTACACTAGTGAAGTTTAAGAGACTACTAGACAGGTATATGGAGGAATCTAAGGTGGGGGCTTATATGGGAGGCAGGGTTTGAGGGTCGGCACAACATTGTGGGCCGAAGGGCCTGTACTGTGCTGTACTATTCTATGTTCTATGAAACAGTATCGCAGCATAAAAGCCAGGACCAACAGGCTCGGAGACAGCTTCTTCCACCAAGTGATCAGACTGATGAGCTCACACTGATTTGAATGTACTCTATATTAGATTGACTGTTATTTATTATAAATTACTATGATTCCACATTTAGACCGAGACGTAACATAAAGATTTTTACTGGTATGTGAAGGAAGTAAGAAATAGAGTCAATTCAATTCAATTCGTTCAAGATGATTGTTAACACCTTCAAGTTCTCTGTAGTTTCTAACTTGAAGTAGTGAAATCATTTCTCTCTTTTTCAATCTTTTTATTAATTTCATAAAATGAAAACATAAAGCAAAAATACAAGTAGGAGATACATTGTTACACTTAAAATGAGTAATTGTAAAACCATATAGTATAAATTGACGAAGCTCCCAATCGTGTAGAATAACAATGAATAATACAAAGCAAAAAAAAACTGAAGAAAAGTCATGAAAAAAAATAGAAAAAAAAACAAATCCCATCCCAAAAAAAAACTAAACAGAATTAGTCAACTAAACTAAAAGACTTCGGCAATACTAACAACTTGAAAATGGGAAAAAAGAAAACCTTAGTGTCGACGACTCCATTCCTCTCAATCAACAGTACAGAGAAATAAAACAAGTTTGGAAATAGTCAAATTACATCAAATGAAAATGCTGAATGAATGGCTTCCAAGTTTTTTCAAATCTAATAGAAGGGTCATTTCATTTTGAAATGAAATCGTTTCATTTTGACTCCCAATGGTTTTTGGCATCTCCAAGCCTGAATGCTTGAAACTGCAGTTTGAATTGGCTTATTGCTTGTTTCTCGCCAACTTCGTGAAAAAAATCACTGCTTATCGAACACAAATGCATGCAGCTGATGTTATTTTTAAAAAACTGTTCACTCTAAGCATGGTGTAGTATCTTATTGGCCATTCAAGTGCATGCAACGACGTTAGTTGTAAACTGTTCAGCAGCAGTTTTCTGTCCCTATTAAGTGGCATAGTGCCCCAAATGAATGAAAGGAATCTCAGCTATTTTCTTTGTTAGTTTTTGGTTCTTAAGAATAGTCCCAAATATGTGGCTGTACTGATTAACTAATTGGCCCAATTCACCAGAATCCATTGTATTTGAAATGATGAGAGGTGTAGGTAGGGCGGATGGTAACAATCTGTCTATCCATGGCCACCTCTACTGTCAAGATGAAGCCACATTCAGGTTGGATGAACAACACCATATATTCCATCTGAGTAGCCTCCATCCTGATGGCATGAACATCAACTTCTCAAACTTCCGCTAATGCCCCACCTCCTCCTCGTACCCCATCCGGTATTTATTTATTTATATACACATTCTTTTTCTCTCTCTCCTTTTTCTCCCTTTGTCCCTCTCATTATACCCCTTGCCCATCCTTTGGGCTTACCCCCTCCCCCTTTTCTTTCTCCCTAGGCCTCCTGTCCCATGATCCTCTCTTATCCCTTTTGCCAATCAGCTGTCCAGCTCTTGGCTCCATCCCTCCCCCTCCTGTCTTCTCCTGTCATTTCGGATCTCCCCCTCCCCCTCCCACTTTCAAATCTCTTACTAGCTCTTCTTTCAGTTAGTCCTGACGGAAGGGTCTCAGCCTGAAACATTGACTGTACCTCTTCCTAGAGATGCTGCCTGGCCTGCTATGAATCTATCCGGTAGGGTGACTCAATGATATTTTATCTCAGATAATGGAAGATTGGTCTGTTGATGGAAGTATTGTTCCAGCTCAGAACATACTGCAGGAATTCCTCAGACAAGTGTTCTTGGCCAAACCACTTTCAGCAATGTTAGTGACCTATAGTTTCAAAGAAGAAATTTTTGTTAATATTCCATTCCAAGTTTAGCTCCTCGTTAAAGCAGGTAACTTTATGTGCAAGATGATATCAGTGTTCAAGTTTGATTAGTAAGTGACTAATAAGATTCGATATAAATGACAAGCTTGAACAGGATAGTCCAAGGCCTTTTTCATTCAATGGCTCAATCATCAACATCTTTGTGGGTTACCATTCATTGGAAGATTCACTGAAGTAATTTGATAAATATTCTGCTATTGGAGCATTTCAGAGACTGGGTATGTAGCAGCAATTGACTCAGCTGCTACCTTACTAAAAGATTCAAAGTACATTTATTATCAAATTATAGAAACATAGAAAACCTACAGCACAATACAGGCTCTTCAGCCCATAATGCTGTGCAGAAAATGTACCTACTTTAGAAACTACCTAGGGTTATCCATGACCCTGTATTTTTCTGGGCTCCATGTACCTATCCAGGAGTCTCTTAAAAGACCCTATTGTATCTGCCTCCACCTCCGTTGCGGCAGCTTACTCCTGACATCTCCGCTATGCCTACTTCAAAGCACCTTAAAACTGTGTGCTCTCGTGTTAGCCATTTCAGCCCTGGGGGAAAAGCCTATGACTATCCACACGATCAATGCCTCTCATCATCTTATACACCTCAATCAGATCACCTCTCATCCTCTGCCGCTCTAAGGAGAAAAGTCCAAGTTCAGTCAAGCTATTCTCATAAGGCATGCTCCCCGATCCAGGCAACATCCTTGTAAATCTCCTCTGCACCCTTCTATGGCTTCCACATCCTTCCTGCAGTGAGGTGACCAGAACTGAGCTCAGTACTCCAAGTGTGGTCTGACCAGGGTCCTATATAGCTGCAACATTACCTCTTGGCTCCTAAATTCAATGCCACGATTGATGATGGCCAATACACCATACGTAGAGTGAGGGGACCTTTGATCTTGTTAAAGGAACAGTGGATTAATAAAGACTTAGATATAAATTTGTTAGACTATATGCTGACATTCAAGGACAGGCTGTAAAAAGTTTGCGAATTAGCAAAACAAAACTTGAAAACAGCCCAGAGTGAAATGAAGGTTTGGTATGATTGACAGGCGAGAAAGAGAATTTTTAAGCCGGGAGATAAGGATTTAATATTGCTACAAGTTCAAACCCTCTTCAGGCGAGATTTTTAGGTCCTTATGGGATTGAATCTCAGGTTGGTGATGTGAATTTCATAATCAAAACCCCTGATCTTAAACAGAAAACACAGCTTTGTCATATCAATACGATAAAACCTTATGAGAAAATGACCTTTGGTGAGACACATCCAGCAGCTGTGGTGGCTGTTGACAGTCGTGGTGAGACTGAAGACCCTGGGAAGGGAATTGTTGATTCTGCTGAGATTCATTTTAAACCAAACATTGTCTCAGTAAGAATAACAAATTGGGCTATTTTAGAAAACATTGATAACAAGTTGGCTCATTTACAACCACAGCAAAGACAACAAATGAAAGAATTAATTTTGAAGTTTAAAAACTCACATCACATGATGTAGATGTGGAGAATGCCAAGCCAATTAAACAACACCCCTATTACATGAATGTGGAAAAATGTAAATTGGCTGAGCAAGAAATACTTTATACTTTACTGTCGCCAAGCATTTGATACTAGAACGTACAATCATCACAGCGATATTTGATTCTGCGCTTCGCGCTCCCTGGAGTACAAATTATATAAGGTAAATATTAAAAATCTAAATTATAAATCATAAATAGAAAAGAGAAAGTAAGGTAGTGCAAAAAAAACCCGAGAGGCAGGTCCGGATATTTGGAGGGTACGGCCCAGATCCGGGTCAGGATCCGTGCAGCAGTCTTATCACAGTTGGAAAGAAGCTATTCCCAAATCTGGCCATACGAGTCTTCAAGCTCCTGAGCCTTCTCCTGGAGGGAAGAGGGACCAAAAGTGTGTTGGCTAGGTGAGTCGTGTCCTTGATTATCCTGGCAGTACTACTCCGAGAGCGTGCGTTGTAAAGTGAGTCCAAGGACGGAAGATTGGTTTGTGTGATGTACTGGGCTGTGTTCACGATCTTCTACAGCTTCTTCTAGTCTTGGACAGGACAACTTCCATACCAGGTTGTGATGCACCCTAAAAGAATGCTTTCTATGGTGCATCTATAAAAATAAGTGAGTGTTTTAGGGGACAGGCCAAATTTCTTTAGCTTTCTCAGGAAGCTAGGGGGCTGGTGGGCCTTCTTGGCGGTGGACTCTGTTTGGTTGGACCAAGTCAGGTCATTTATTATATTGACCCCGAGGAACTTAAAGCTTTTGACTTGTTCCACTTGCACACCACCGATGTAAATGGGGTCATGCGGTCCGCTGCTCCTTCTGAAGTCAACAACCAATTTCTTCATCTAGCTGACGTTGAGGGATAGGTTATTGTCTTCGCACCATGCCACCAGGTTCTTAATTTCCTCTCTGTACTCAAACTCACTGTTACCCAAGATACGGTCGACAATTGTTGTGTCATCAGCAAACTTATATATTGAGTTTGATGGAAACTTGTTTACACAATCATGGGTGTACAGTGAGTACAGCAGGGGGCTGAGTACACAGCCTTGTGGAGCACCAGTGCTCAGAGTGATTGTAGAGGAGAGCTTGTTCCCTATTTTTACAGCTTGGGTCCTGTCTGTGAGGAAGTTGAAGATCCATCTGCAGATCTGAGTGCTAAGGCCCGGGTTCCGGAGTTTAGGAATCAGATTATTTGGAATGATGGTATTAAAGGCAGAGCTGTAGTCAATGAAAAGGAGCCTTACATATGCATCTTTATTCTCCAGGTGTTCTAAGGAGGAATGTAGGGCCAGAGAGATGGCATCTGCTGTTGACCTGTTGCTCCGGTAGAGGAATTGCAAAGCGTGGAGTTTGACTGGTTGGTTGTGGTTGATGTGTGCCATAACCAATTGCTCGAAGCACTTCATAGCAATTGATGTCAGAGCCACAGGTCGATAGTCATTCAGGCATGCCACCTTGCTCTTCTTCAGCACTGGGATTATGGTTGCCTTCTTAAAACACGAGGGGATCTTAGACTGAAGCAAGGAGCAGTTGAAGATGTCAGCAAACATTCCAGCTAGCTCGCTTGCACAGGCCCGGAGAACCCGTCCTGGGACACCATCTGGGCCCGTCGCCTTCCTTGGATTTATCTTCATTGAAATATATGCTGAAAATGGTATTATTAGGACTCCAACTTCAAATTGGAGTTCACCTTGTGTTATAATGTCTAAACCTGATGGTAGTATTAGGTTTTTCACTGATTATAGGAAGGTAAATGCAGTAACAAAAACAGATGCTTATCCTATCTCTAGAGTGGATGATTGCATAGATAAGGTTGGAAAAGCTAAGTTCCTTATGAAGATTGATCTGTTAAAAGGGCATTGATGTGTCCAATTGACAGAGGTAGAGAAATTTCTGCGTTTGTGACATCTGGGTTGTATGAATACAATGTTCTGCTGTTTGGAATGAAAAATGCTCCAGGAACATTTCAGAGAATGATTAATTCTGTAATTCAAGAGTTAAAACATACAGATGCTTATATTGATGATTTAGTCACAGGGAATGACACATGGGAAGCACATATCTCTTCAGTGGAAGAGTTGTTTGAAAGGCTTTCGAAGGCCAACCTTACAGTGAATTTAGCCATGCCACTGTGACCTATCTTTGGTTATGTGGTAGGTCAAGGTGAGTTAGCTCCTGTTCAAGCAAAAGTTCAGGCAATTTCTGAAGTTCCCATTCCAACTGGTAAAAAGACTCTTAGAAGGTTTCTGGGAATGGTTAGATATTATCGTAAGTTTTGTAAGAACTTTGTTGACGGGGTGAGAAGTTTGTTTGGACAGAACCTTGTCAGGAGGCATTTGATCAGTTAAAAGCCATTTTATGTCATCAACTTGAGTTTACGAAGCCATTCTCTATAGCTGTGGATGCCAGTGATGAAGCTGCAAGAGCAGAGTTAATAAAGAAGGATGATTGTGATGAGGTTGAACATCCTCTAGTTTACTTTTCAAGGAAATTGAATGAGCATCAAAGAAATTATTCTACCATAGAGAAAGAATTGTTGTCACTTATTTTAGCTTTGCAGCATTTTGATGTTTATATTTGCCCAGCTCAGAAAGCACTTGTGGTTTACACAGATTGTAATCCATTGGTGTTTTTGAGTAAGATAAAGGACAAAAACAGAAGTTTGTTAAATTGGAGTCAGGAATATGATCTTATGATAGCTCTCATTAAAGGCAAAGATAATGTATTAGCTGATTGTCTTTCCAGATGTTAAGCTTGCAATGTATTTTTAATAGTGAAGTAGAATCTAGTATTTGTAAATGCTTCTGCGATATGTTTTATGATCATCATACATGTATTGTTACTCATTGTGTAGTTTGCAGTTAAAATTTTGCTCTTTCAGATCAAAATTTTTCTTTTGTTGGGGGAAAGTGTTACGAACCCACAGGTTTCGTTTACTGTGGACTGATACTCCAAGAGTGCCTAAGTAAGTTGGGACTATGATGTTGTTCACTGACTGACTTGCAGCTTGTTTAACTTTAAAACAAGGACACAGACAGTCACGGTCAGAAGTGAGAAGTCAGTCAAGAGAGAGAGGAGCGACCCTGGAAAAGGGTAGCAGCTCCAGCTTGTTGAAACTAGGGATTTGGAACTCTGCTATACCCACAAGGGTGGGTTGATTATCGATCCAGTGGATGTCGAATTTGTGGGTGTCACTTCGTATAATCCATAGGAGTGGATTAAGGAATGTCCTGTGGGACCACTGGGAAGTTAACCCTTGCCTGGGTATGTTATGTGGTAACCCCTTGAAGATGACTTCCCTGTGACAGATCACTCCAGTGGTAATTCATATGTAGATTTGGAACGGCTCGACCGAGGATCTTCGACAACTGATATTTATTAATTACCATCGTGGAACCTGTGGAATTTGACGTAATTTCCTTCTCTCTACATTTGCCCTGGATTACAAATATTTCTCTCACATCATACATTCCACGGATGAACTGTACTTTCCTACTTTACCATCTCAAGACTCTCAGCTTTGTTTTCGCAGCCTAACTTAGTTTGGGAGCTATTTTACACACATATATACACATAACACTGTTAACATTTGTTTATCTTGGTTATGTTAAGATATTATAAGTAGATACTAATAAAGATAGTGGTTTTAACATTAAAACCGGACTCTGTGGAATCTCTTGCTGCTGGTTTATTCCTAAAACATTACAGTACGTAACAACCCCTTCTATAGTTTCCACATCCTTCCTGTAGTGAGGTAACCAGAACTGAGCTCAGTACTCCCAAGTGTGGTCTGACCAGGGTCCATATAGCTCTAACATTACCCCTCGGCTCTTAAACTCAATGCCACGGTTGATGGAGACCGATGCACCGTATGCCTTCTTAACCACAGAGTCAACCTGCGCAGCAACTTAGAGTGTTCTTTGGACTTGACCCCAAGATCCCTCTGATCCTCCACACTGCCAAGAATCTTACCATTAGTAGTATATTCTGCCATCATATTTGACCTACCAAAATAAACCACCTCACACTTAACTGGGTTGAACTCCATCTGCCACTTCTCAGCCCAGTTTTGCGTCCTAC
Organism: Mobula hypostoma; assembly: GCF_963921235.1. NCBI lineage: Eukaryota > Metazoa > Chordata > Chondrichthyes > Myliobatiformes > Myliobatidae > Mobula > Mobula hypostoma. The sequence goes on from NC_086102.1 coordinate 146,670,504, forward strand.
TGTGACCTCTGAGAGCCCTCCACACTATCCACAACACCCCCAACCTTTGTGTCATCAGCATTTTTACAAACCCATTACAGAAATTATGTATGCAGAATACAACTCATTCATCCTGCAGGCAGCCAAGAACAAACTCCATGGAAGCCGTTCAAGAAAACATCAAATACCCAACATGCGATAAGAAGAACAAAATGCGCATACAGCAAAAAACAAACAACACATAGAATGTCAAACCTAAAACCAGTAGTATTCATTTCAGTTCAGTTTAGCACCGAGTTGCTAGCCAGTGCAGGCCGCAGGGCCACCCCTTGCCAAAGCGCCACTGTCCACATTGGTTGCCCTGACCAAATTGCCCAAAACCAGCAAATAAAAGAGAAACCAGAATCCAGGAACACATGCAACGTGAGCATCGAAGTCCCCCAAAATGAGTCCACAGTCCTGTCAACCAACCCCAGCAACATAGATGCCTCCTCCACCATCCCCAAGACAACAACCAACGAGAGGGAGAGAAAGACCAGTCAAATGGCAGACAGCAATGAACACCCCCTCAATGCCCCAACCAGCGAGAAGCAATGAGGTCGACCATGGGCTCGCGTCCCATCTCCAGGCCACACTCCACTCCAAACCCCATTGAACTGCCCCAGAGGTAGCAGAGCACTGGATCACTCAATTGGCCCCCGAACACCGCATATCATCAAAAACACACCATCCCTACCGTGAATTATGGTGGTGGCTGTATCATGCTGTGGGGATGTTTCACTGCAGCAGGCCCTGGAAGGCTTGTAAATGTAGAGGATTAAATGAATGCAGGGAAATCCTGGAGGAAAACCTGATGCAGTCTGCAAAAGAACCATGATTTGGGAGATTTGTTTTCCAGAATGGCAATGACCACAAGCATAAAACCATTGCTTCACAGAAATTACTTAAGAACAACAAAGTTAATGTCCTGGAGTAGCCAAGTCAGAGTCAAGACCTCAATCCAATTGAGAATTTGTGGATGGACCTGAGAAGGGCTGTTAACTCACAATCCCCATGCAATTTAACAGAGCTTGAGCAGTTTTGTAAAGAAGAATAGGGAAAAATAATAATATCCAAATGTACAAAGCGGATAGAGACCTCTCCACAGAGACTCAAGTTTGTAATTGTTGCCAGGGTGCATCTACTAAATACTGACTTGAAGGGGTGAATGAATACTTAGGCAATCAATTATTCTGTGTTTAATATTTGTAATTAATCTAGATCACTTTGTAGCGATCTGCTTTCACTTTGACACCAGAGTCTTTTTCTATTGATGGTCTCAAAAAAGCCAAATTAAATCCATTGATTGAATGTTGTAAAATAATAAAACATGAAAACTTCCAAGTGGGTGAATACTTTTTATAGGCACTGTATATATTCCCGCAACCTTCTGTCAGTTATTTCTGGACAATATTTGGAATATTTCTGTGGTTTTGTGCAGACAGTGCAAAAACCCAGTTCTTCGGTTGGTCATCTATCCATTCCACAGTAACGTGGTACACAGTCTCCCACCTCCAATCATTGAAATATCCATTCATTCAGTGAAATAGTGCTTAATATTTGGTTGCAAAGATCATAACCCGAGGCGCACCCCCACAAACCCACAGCCACTACACTACCCTATTTGCCAGAGCCCCACATCCTCACCACACAAAACTCCACAACCTTATCTTTCCCAACCCCACATATACATTCACCAGCCCTACCTTCAAACCTAATCCTAAGGTCCAAGGGGGCACAGAGCCCCATTAACCCTGGCCACACCCCTCCAAACCCAATGACATGTAAGGAGGAGTAAAATCCAATAAAGGTGAGTGTTGGACCTGGTTAATGAAGGCATGGGCTAGATCAAAGTGGCAGTGTTGCATGACACTGAATCTCAAGAGACGAGATCAAGAAGCACAAAAGGGATAATTCGCTCACTGCCTGCATCCTCTCAACGGATTTGACCGGTTTAATTAAATGGTTGTAGTTGTTAGATTTTGCAAACCTTCTTCCATCTCCACCCACCCCCCCCCCCCCCCAATGAGAGAATGTCATTTTATTCAGGGGAAAACTAAAAATGTCTGGTGAATCTTCCCACTGAAAGTCTATATGTATGGCTTTTATTAACAGCATTTGGTTAACCCATGATGTTATCAACAAAAGGCATCAAACTTTTCAGGGCATTATTGTTGATCTAATATTTGATTATTTGCTGTTTTGTTTTGCAGGCACCAGCTCATTGTCTAACAGGGCAATGGCAATGGGGATTACCCCAGGTAAAATAAATACTGTTTTTTTGACTGATAGCTAACCGACTAATGGTGATGTTCGAAATTTTGATTATATTCTACTGTTTAGTAAATTGCTTGGTAATAAGTCTTCTTCATTGGCCAGGCAGCTGTTGTAGAACCAGAAAGAGAACTGAAACTGACAAAAGTTAATTGAGCTGAAATATTAACTGTTTCCAACATCTGTATTTTCCTTTAAAATGCAGTTTTTGCTGTGCTTTAAGAACTGAAATTTAACTTCTTTATTGAAGTTAATGAATCTTGTCAAAAATAACTAGCAAAATTTATTGAAGTCCATCATATTTTTGAAAAACTTTCACAATTTTCAATATTTTGAATAAGGGGTAATACATGAGTATAAAGTCGACATTTTAGGGTCTTAATGAAGTGTCTCAGCCTGAAATATCAACTGTTTATTCCTTTCCGTAGATGCTGCATGACCTGTTGAGTTCCTCTAGTATTTAGTCTATGCTAGTGGTCAACCTTTTTAAGCCCAAGATCCCCTACCTCGGCCTTAGTGAAAGGCAAGATCGACCTACTAAATCGTTTAGTCACACGCATGCGCACCGGGCAGAAAAGACCGGAAGTAAAACCCCACAACCCGGAAACAACCTCTCTTTGCAAATGGCTTTCAGTAGTGAGAGTATTGCTATATTACCATTATCTTAATTAGTATTACTTAGTTTTATAATGTTCGCATTACAACACCTTTAATTCTATGTATCATTATTTAATTTTATTTCAACACGAAAAATAAATGAATAAAAATTGACTGTTGCACTCAGTGTGATGAGTGGGGCTGAATACTTTCTGCTAGTTCCCTGAAATTTGGCTCATAGCTACAGACCAGCCAGTCTGAGACAGTCTGTGAGGTGTCTGTCAGTAAGACAGCTCCTGTACTTAGATTTCATAATTTTCATCTGTTGCAGCACAGCGCCCTCGCAAACCTCCTGACAGACTGAATATTTGAATGGACAGTTTCCTTTGTTAGACTGAATGTTGAATCTGCCACATTTTTCAGGTGTTTTGTATTGGTAAGCTGTTACTGAGACACTAGTATAAGTTTCAGAGGTACGCAAGATAATGGCACCACTGTTTTTTTGTTTCCCAGTTATTTACATTTGGGGAATGTTGGAATTTAAAGGGGGAGAAGTGTTGTGAGCATTATAAAGATAAGTTAATACAAATTTGGATAATAGTAATATAGCAATACTCCAGCTATGCAAAGCTGTTTCTAAAGAGAGGTTGCTTCCAGGTTGCGGGGTTTTACTTACACAAAATACTCTGCAGATGCTGGGGTCAAAGAAACACTCGCAACACGCTGGAGGAATTCAGCAGGTCGGGCAGCATCCGTGGAAATGATCAGTCAACGTTTCGGGCCGGAACCCTTTGTTCCAGCCGGAAACGTTGACTGATCGTTTCCACGGATGCTGCCCGACCTTCTGAGTTCCTCCAGCATGTTGTAAGTGGGATTTTACTTACAGTCTTTACCACGGTGCATGGCGGGGAGCTATACACACGTGTGCTCTGGGCAGATAGAACAGAACTAAAACCCCACAACCCAGACACAATCTCTCTTTATAAACAGCTTTCAGTCGTGTGAGTATTGCTATATTACCATTATCCTAATTAGTATTACTTATTTTTATAATGCTCACATTACAGCAGTATTTATATATTTATTTTTCTTTCCTTTTCGGGATCTACTGGGAAAGTCTCAAAGATCGACCGGTTGATCGCGATCAACCGGTTGGTGATCACTAGTCTAAGCTATTCTGGATTTCCAGCTTCTACAGAATCTGATATTTTTGAATATAGACAGATAACTTTGCAGAATTGCAATTACAATAGTAGTGTAATCCAACCAGCAGAACTGCTTTGAATTTTCAAAGTGCATTTATTATCAAAGTATGTATTCATTATACAACCTTCAGATTCATCTCCTTACAGGCAGCCACAAAACAAAGGAACCCCAAAAGAACACATTAAAAAAAAGACCGTCAAAAAATAATACAAACAATAAAAGTAAGCAAGTAACATTCAGAACTGAAGTTTTATGAAATACACAAAGCCAGGCATCACTGCAGCTGGAGCAAGCCACAGCCTCAGTTCATTGCAGAGCTGAGTAAACGTCACAGGACCACAGATACGAAGCCAGGCATCACTGCAGCTGGAGCAGGCCACAGCCTCAGTTCAGTGCAAAGCTAGTAAACATCGCGAGGCAGCAAGCAGAATATGGGTTTAAAATCTTGGGAGTGCGGGTTCCCAGACACCAAAACATTTTTTTTCTTCGAAGGTTTCCTGAATATACAACCAGTCGGAATATTAAGTGATTAAGCAGACCACTCCGGAACTCTGCATTTTTAATTTCAATCTTGTCTAAAAAGGATTCCCCATAGTCATGCTTGTCTGTTACATTTTGTAATAATATTAAAAAGATTGACTAGTTTTTTTGTTACTTGAGATGAAAAGGAATTGACATTCACTTTCTTGGCTTGAGTGACTAATGAAAGTGAAACGGCCCTCAAGATTAGTGGCCTAAATTTCTGTTCAGAAATGCCTATGTGTCATTTAGGTATCATACAGGAACATCAGGAAGGAGATGTACTGAGTTTTGTTAAAACATTGACACAAGGGGTTGGTGAGTTTTGTTTACTGATGAACCTGGATATTTTTTTCTACATTGCCTTGTATATACATCAGTGTTTTCTAAATGTATTCAAATGAACTGGTATTTTAATCTGGAGAAAATCTGATGGCAATTATGGCAAACGCTGTGCTATTTATAATGCTTTTTTGTATTGCATTAGTCACCAGCTTCCACTACCTCAGTGTTATATTTACAACCATCCGAGGTAATATATCAACCAATGGAAATGTCTCAGGATGGAGGATGTGCTCCACCTCCACTTCCAGTGATGGATGCCTCAATACCAGAGGTAAAAATGCTAAATTAGTTAAGCAAATCGAAAACATGTATTTCTCTGTCATGCCAGTTAATAAATTTAGAACAAAATGATTTTTTTTTTATTTCTGTTGCTATCTGTCTTTCCATTTGTATTGCTTACGAATGTAAATTAAATGTGTATTCTCTTTGTTTGCTTCCTGATGTCTCTCTTTCATGACTAACATTGGTTTCTCATATATTCATCTTTTATTGCAGGACTTTATCAAAAGCTGTAATTTGTAAAAATCAGTCGTACCCAAGAATAGAAAAATGGGGGAGAATGTTCCCACGTCATTGCAATCACTGTTCACATTGCATTCATTGCACTTGGTTTCATTGGTGCTCTCCTAATGAGTGTAACTGTGTTGATATCATTAGAAAATCAAAATGTAGTAGTAGTGGAATTATGACACTGGAAGAGCGTTTCTAGCATTCCATGTTGCTCTTAGCTCCATACCTGACTTTAAACATTCACTGAGTTTTTAGACCCTTGGGCTAACAGTACCCCTTCTACCCAAGCACACCACTGAATCTCAAGAGTTTTTCACTGTACTGTTTTGTGGGGAAAATGCTTAACGTAATCCAGGATAATTATAGCATGACCATAAGGTTTTGGTATCAATAAACTGAAACACAACTTCAAACTTGACTTGCAGTCATTCCCATCCTAATGTTCAGAAGCATAGTTTATTTGTAGGGTTTATCTCTTCAATCCATGGAGATGGCCCAGGAAACAAAAAGCAAAGTATCATCTTCCACTGGTGACAGCTGTTTCTTTTTGTGCAAGTGTCTTACTTGTAAGCCATCTGCATGGTGGGTCAGAAAAGAAATCAGTAAAAGTAAAGATTTGGGAAACACACTTCATTTTACACTACACCTATCAATCACTAATCTGTCTTGGTTTCAGTAATCTGGCCCCAGATTAAACTCTAACCCCTGATCTCTTCCTTTCAGTTCTTGGACTAAAGTCCTGCTCTGTCAAACTTCACTTTTTGTAATGGCTAAGGACCTGCATCAGTCAAGTGATTCAAGGTTTTCTTTACCCTCGCAACTTTGTGACTAGTGAATTAACTTCAACAGCTGGAGACGTTGCAATATCCAGAGTTATGTACTTGGAACTGACGTGGCCATTGAGAGGAACATTAAAGATATCTTCTTTTCTGTTCGCTTTCTCTCACACTTTCTGTCTTCACTTTAAGATGCACTGAACTGTTCCTGGTGCCTGTTCGACAAGATAGGAGTTGGACAATCCATGCCAGGGGTGTGTGAAAAGAGCTACTTTTTAATCAGGGCAATGACTGAGATTTTGAAGCCAGAGTTTCCTGGCAGCTTTTCTGATTTGAGGAGCAATCAGTCAGCAAGCAGCAGTGCGTAAAAGAGCTACTTTTCAGTCAGGTCCACATTCAAGATTTAAAAAGCTGAGCTTTGAGCCAGTTTTCTCTGAGTTGGACAATCCACACCAGGGGTGCATGAAAAGAGCTTTTTAATCAAGGTGATGATTAAGATTTTGAAGGCAGAGTTTCACAACAGCTTTTCTGATTTGGGGAGCAACTGTTCAGCAAGAGGGATTCATTAGAAAGGACCAATAAGAATAATTCAAGTACAAGCAGAATGGCCATTCAGTTTGGGTATCAGTGTTCAGAGTGGCTTTGGCTCATTAGGCGAGATCAGGCTTGGATGAGGTACACTGTCTTGTAAGTTACTCTCTCTGTCCTTGTTTGTTCATTCCTTATGTGTTAGGGCACAGTAGATTAGTGAGAATGGCTCCAGGGCAGTGCTTTGTACTCTAGGATGTGGGAAGTCTGAAAGACCTCCAGTCTCCCAGATAAACACATCTGCACCAGGTGCACCAAACTGCAGCCTGACAACGTTTGACTCTTATGGGAGAATGGGGAGGTGATAGACAGGAGCTACAGGCAGGTAAGTGGGTGACTCAGGAGAAAGAGGGGCATTGCACAGCTAGTGTAGTGTACACAAGTGGCGGTTCTCCTCAATAATAAGCATATAATTTCAGATACTCTTGAGGGGGACCACCTGCTGGGGGGAGCCACAGTGACAGTCTCTGGCACTGAGTCTGCTGTTACGGCTCAGAAGAGCAGAGCAGTGAAGAAGACTGCAGTATTATGAGATTCCTTAGTCAGAGGAACAGAGACGAGGTTCTGTGAGCACAATGGAGACAGCCAGATGGTATGTTGCCTCCCTGTGTCAGAATCAGGGATGTCTCAGATCGTGTCTACAGCATTCTCAAGGGCGAGAGTGAGTAGCCAGAAGTTTTGGTACATATTGACACCAATGTCATAGGTAGACAAGGTGGGTTCCTGATGCGAGATTTTGGGGAGTTAGTTAGAAAGCTAAGAAACAGGACCTCCAGGGTAGTAATCTGGATTGTTGCCTGTGCCAGTAAGGTAAGAATAGTATGATTTGGCAGGTGAATTGCGGCTGAGGAACTGGTGCAGGGGGGCAGGGGTTCTGATTTATTGATCATTGGGATGTTCTCTGGGGAAGGTATGACCTGTACAAGAGGGACGGGTTACACTCAAATGCGAAAGGGGGGGTGGGGGGGCATCCAATATCCTTGTGGGCAGGTAGTTCAGGTGGTTTAAGCTAATTTGGCACGGGGATGGGAACTGAAGTGATAGTACTGAAGATGAGGTAGTTGGTTTACAGAGGCAGTGTGTAGTGAAACTCCTAGCAAGGAGGGGCTGATGGTAGGGCAAAATTGCAGTCAACAGGATGAGTTGCAACATAACAGGTGGACAAAATCAAAAAGAATGAATACAGGACTGAAGGTGTTATATTTGAATGAGTGCAGGCTATTGAATAAGGTAGATGTAGCACAGTTGTAGATTGGCATGTATGATGTAGGCATCACTGAATCATGGTTGAAAGAAAATTATAGCCGTGAGCTTAATATCCAAGGATACACATTGTATCAAAAGGACAAGCAAGTAAGTAGAGGGAGTGACGTTGCTCTATTGGTTAAAAAAGAGATCAAATCATTTGAAAGAAGTGACATAGTGTCAGAAGGTGTTGAATCATTGTGGATAGAGCTAAGGAACTGCTAGAGTAAAAACATTCTGATGGGAGTTTACAGACCCCAAAACAGTATCAAGGATATGGTGTACAAATTACAATGGGAAATAGAAAATGCATGTCAAAGGGGCAATGTACAATATGCAAGTAGATTGGGAAAATCAGGTTGGTGCTGGATTCCAAGAGAGGATATTTCTAGAATGTCTATGAGATGGCTTTTTAGAGCAGCTCGTGGTTGTGCCCAGTAGGAGATCAGCTATTCTGGATTGGGTGTTGTGCAATGATCCAGAATTAATTAGAGAGCTTAAGAACCCTTAGGGGCATGTGATCATAAAATGGTCGAATTCACCCTTGAATTTGAGAACAAGTTTATCAGTAATACGGTGGAGTAAAGGTAATTACATGGGAATGAGAGAGGAGTTCGACAGAATTGATTGGAACATTGCTAGGGATGGTGGCAGAGCGGCAATGGCTAGAATTTCTGGAAGCAATTTGAAAGGTATGGGATATATACGTCTCAAAGAGGACAAAGTATTATAAAGGCAAAATGACACAACTGCGGCTAACAAGAAGTCAAAGCCAACATAAAAGCCAGAGGGCATATAATAGAACAAAAATTAGTGGGAAGTTAGAGGATTGGGAAACTAACAATAGTCATTAAGAAGGTAAAAATGGAATATGAAAGTAAGCTAACCAATAATATTAAAGAGGATACCAAAAGTTTCTTCAGATATGTAAAGCAGAGGCGAGAGTGAGTATCAGATTGCTGGAAAACGTTGTTGGAGAGATAGTAGTGGGGGACAAAGAGATGGTGGACGGACTGGACGAGTATTTTGTATCTATGGAAGGCATGAGCAGTATGGTGAAAGTTCCAGATGTCAGGGGTCATGAAGTGTGTGAAGTTACCATTATTAAGGAGAAAGGTTCTTGGGAAACTGAAAAGTCTGAGGGTAGATAAGTCATCTGGACCAGATGGTGTACACCCCAGAGTTCTGAAAGAGGTGGCTGGAGAGATTGTGGAGGCATTAATAATGATCTTGTTATGTGAATGAAATCACCAGAGAGAGTTACTGGTAGATACAAAGCAGCTTCTTTATTCAACAAAACAAGGTACAGCAGGCATCATACAGAGACATTTTTGGTGGAAAGGTCTGCTGGCCCAATGTGGGGGTCGATATTTATTTGCTAAAAACAAAGGACAATTCAATATTTACAAAGTATAGACAATGCTTTCTTTTAAAGCTAAATACAAACTTCACACTTTCTGATCGCATCCATCCCACAGACGCCAGCAGCGTCTGTGGACTGGGATTCACAGCTTTTAGGAATGCATTGTTCCAAATAAATCCACAATACATTTTCAAGAAACATAAGACTGGTAGCCAAAGCCATTTGCTAAATGTAAATGATCTAAACCCAAAAATCACCTTAACAGTCCCTCCTCTTGGCCCTTCTGGACAAAAATAAATTTGTACCAGAAAAGGCCAACCTAGGAGGATCTACTCAAATAGGGCAGCAAAAATGCCCTGCCTCAAAATTCTGCCCCCCACCACACACACAATTTTGTGTGTCTCGATATCTACCCTAGCATTCCCTAATCACTACCTACCAAATGTTAAGTAGAGAGGTTGTTCCAGGAATTTGAACAGGTCTTTAGAAATGCCTCTTCTTTCGTACCTGTCAGCTCTTTCCCTGCAGGCTGATTGCAGCTTAATCACATTCCTTGTCTTCACCCCTTCATTCTCTGGTCATTGAAACTCTCTTCCCAGGAGCATCCACAGGCCCTCTCATCGATGAACAGGAAGGGTTTAGGGTGGTCATTATGTCAATATCTACATGAACCTCTCCCCGGTGGCACCCCCTTCCGAATTGTCCAGTCGATCACTGGCCCTACTGCTACAAAGGCTGAGTTCCTCATTGAGACTGGAGGTGACTGCCTTCAGATGCTGTGTGCAGTCTGAAATGCTATTGATGTTGTGGAACTTGCTGTCTCTGCTTTAACTTTTTAAAAAATCCCTCTCCATCTATTTTCCAATATCTTTTCTATTCTATGCTATTAAACTAATCATCTATCTTCAGCAACCAACCTTCATTACAGAGTACCATCATCATCACATTTTAGCATGCTGTTCACGGTTTTCTGTCATGCTCTCGGGGTCTTCTGCCTTTGCGTTTCCTTCGGGTATGTTTTCATCAGCTGTGGTCAGGTCTGGCATGGCCGGCTGGTGTTTCTCTCTTAGGTTCTCTGTAATTACATGGTTACTGGGTACACTTGATCCCCGCTGTGTCTGTGGGAGCAACAAGAGCGTGAGTTGTATGCGTTAACCTGAGTCCAGTGTTTCCACTGGCTGCCTTGCTGAGTCTGCACACACGCAAGCATTGTTGGTTAAGAGTACCATCTGTGGTCATATCCATATGGGGCAAGCCCTGGCCTTTCCGGCAGCACCCTCACCTTGACTTCGCCAGACTGTGGAAGGTACCTCTCTTCCCTCTTGATCAGCGATGTGCTACTGTTGTTTCGCTCGGTCCTTCCAACACTTTTAAGTTGATTACAAAGGTCTTTCACGTACTGTGTCATTCTATCCCTGTAAGCGTAATTACCCCATGGTATAACTTCAGTAATGTCTGCCTAATACATGGTGAGGCCACTGTGACTCTTACCTCCCCATGTACCCAGCTCCCATCTGGTCCCTCCTTTGCTCCCTTTCTCCGCCACCTCTCCTCTTCATATAATTTTACTAAACTGGCTTCTGTCGTTTCTTCCTGTGCACTTGCAATAGCAATTTCAATTGCTTCTTGTTCCTCTGCTGCCTTATTCGCAGTAATGTCTGCCCTCGGAGGGACTGGAAAAACTTTATGTTCTGGAGACAGGCCATTCAGGATTGTTGCAGGGCCTGCCACTATGGGATGCAATTTTGGCATGGTCTTAAGGGCAGCATAGCCTGTTGTTAATGGATATGGTCCACTGGGCTTTACTGGCCATATAGGCGAGTTAGTAGTGGCCACAGTCTCTCTGCTTATCCCCTACTATTTTTGTTCCTTCACTATACCCTGGACAGCTGTCAGTTCATCAGTTTTTATAGGGTACTGCTTATGGGGTTTATACAGACCCTCCCCTATTTTAACTGGGTTTATCTTTAATTGGCCACAGTCTTGCTTGTGTGTAGCCCACACTGCTGGGAACTGCTGACAAAGTAACACATAGACACCGTCCTGGTTCCAGTCTCTGGTGATCCAGGCAACTGCGACTATGCTAGCCAGGTTGTGTATTCTGTTGGTTGTATTGTGTTCACCGCCCGTGGGTTGGGGGGGGTGGCGACATCAACTCAGACCATGAGAGGTCTGTGTCAGGTATTTTCATGCCTTACAAGGCATAGATTGGAAGTCTGTGTGTGGCGCCACTCCTCGCACAGACTAGAGCAATGTGTGATTAAGTGCCTTGCTCAAGGACACAAACACACTGCCACAGCTGAGGCTCGAACTAGTGACCTTCAGATGACTAGACGAACGAACACCTTAACCACTTGGCCACGTGCCCAACACAACCGGGAACTTTTTGCGCACGAGGCCCCTGACTTGTCCATGTTATTTCTCCCTTTCTCGAATCTATAACAGCTCCTGCTTCCCTTAGGATGTCTATTCCAAGGATAGTGCCCTCGATATTTGAACGTACCCAGAAATGCACTGGAAGCTGCACTTCCCCGATTTCTAGTATTTGCAACTCGCTTCTTTCTGCTTTCACTGTGTTCCCTTCTACACCCCTAATATAAATGGCCTGTCCGGTTGTTGGCAAGGGTAGGTCTGTTACTGATACCAATGCCCCTGTGTCCACTAACATATTGCATTGCTGTCCCCCTAACGTTGCTGTTGTGGGCATCCATGGGTCACCAGAATTGGCAGTGGGGCCTACCGCCACATTTTTTTCTGACCTAGGAGCCGTCCTTACTAGATCTTTGATCTGACCAACGGTCAGACTGGGCACCGATGGGTGAGAGGTTGTGTGTCTGCTGTGATGTTCACCTGTTTTTCTTTCCTCTGTTCTGGACACTGCCTCCAACCATGTCCCAAATGCCCACACCTGTTGCATCTCAACCCCTTTACCTCCCACGTCTATTCCAGCAGTTCCTTGCTTCGTGTCCTGGTCACTGGCAAACAAAACAAACTGTGGGACATCACAGCAGCTGCACCCACTGTAGCCACTTTACATTCTTGCATTTCCTTCAGTCTATCTCACTCGTCCACAAAACTGTCGCAGAGTAGGTCGACCCCACCATTATGCTTAAATCTAAAACTTCCTGGTGGGCTGAGCTCAGGCCTTCCTTCAGCATTTTCAGGAAGACTTGGTCACCTCTCCCTGGATTATCCAACCCAGAATTCTCCTCATACGCTCGATATTTACGTTCTTCATAATCCATGGCTGTCTCATCTGTTTTTTTGAATCACTGCCGTTATCATTCCCCAGTTACTCTCACCTCCCCCCATTCGCAGCCTCACTTTCCCTTTAAAAAAGCAATATCTTCCTTGATTCCTGGTGTTCCCGATAGTTGCCCAGGTACCATCCCACATGCCCTGGGCCATCCTGTCCCACATGTTCCTTGGGCACTTCGCTTTTACCAACACGTGTACATCTTTAGGGTGCATCTGGTGAATTTCAACCATTTCCTCAAGCTTACACCAGAATTCTGAATTCTCACATGCTACTTTAAGTGAGGGCATCTCTGACAAAATGCTCTGTTTCTCCCCGGGGGTGAAGGGCTTATGAATGTTTGTAATCGTTGTCAAGGGCTGGCTTGAATCATCAGGGTTCTCAACCTGACGTTGCTTGATCTCAATAGGTGCCATCCCGACAGATATATATGGGGTAAAACCTCTCCCTGAAATACATCCACACTAATGCCCACACTACGCAAAATATAAAAGACGGGTACCAGTTAAGCAGCACATAGTTAAAACTGTAGAGTATTTACTCTGCAGTCTGCCACTTTTGAGCACCTGAATTCATGATACATGCTGTATTCCTTTGCATCACACTTGCAAAATGTACACTAAAATGCAGCTCCCCGAATGAGTATACACGCCCCCACCTGGCATCTCGAACCATCGGTAACCACCCTTTGCAACTGGTGGCTCCGTCTCATCAAGTTAACATGCAAAGTTTCCTCACTTACATAAACACACATGGCACGTGCACACACTACTTTTATATATACCAGTTCATCTCTCCACGTTTGTGATACTTCGTGTTCCTATGTACCACCAACCCGAACAGATCCAAATGTGAGTGCTATTTTAGAAAATACTCACTCACTTAGACTGCTAAGATCACTGGCCACGATAGGTCATGAAGGTCTCCCATTCCTGACACCAAATGTGTGAATGAAATCACCGGAGAGAATTACTGGTAGATACAAAGTAGCTTCTTCATTCGACAAAACAAGGTATAGCAGACTTATCATATGGAGCTGCTTTTGGTGGAAAGGTCTGCTGTTCCAACGTGGGGCTCAACATTTATTTGTTAAAAACAAAAAACAATTCTATATTTACAAAGTATAGACAATGCTTTCTTTTGAAGCTACATACAAACTTCACACCTTCTGATTCGCATCCATCCCACAGACGCCAGTCGTGTCTGTGGACTGGGATTCACAGCTTTTAGGAATATATTGTTCCAAATTAAATGCACAATACATTTTCAAGGAACGGAACACTGGTAACCAAAGCCATTTGCTAAAGGTAAATGGCCTAAACCCAAAGATCACTCTTAACAATCTTTCAAAAATCAGTTTCTGGAATGGTTCTGGAAAACTGGAAAAATTGCAAATGGCACTCCACTCTTCAAGAAGGGAGAGAAGAAGAAGGGAATTACAGGCAGTTTAGTCTGAACTCAGTGGTCAGGACGATGTTGCAGTAGATTGTTAAGGATATGGTTTCAGAGTACTTGAAGGCACATTATAAAATAGACCATAGTCAGCATGGTTTCTTCAAGGGAAAATTCTGCTTGATGAGTCTTCTTGTAACTGTAGAGAGCGGGTTCTGGAGCTGCAGTATGCAGACGACTGTGCTCTTGTGGCCCATACTCCGGAGGATCTTCAAACTGTCCGTGCTGTGGCGGTGAGAGCATACAGCAGGATGGGGCCTACTGTCAATACCACCAAGACAGAAGTGGTTTGCCAATGGAGTACCAGTGTCCCACCCACTCTACCTGCCTTCACTGTTGGTGATGAAAAGCTGACAGTAGTGCCATCTTTCAAATTTCTGGGGAGCATTCTCTCTGAGGATAGCGGCATTGACAACGACATCCAGAGCCACATTAAACAGGCATCAGCTGCCTTTGGGAGACTGCAGCGTAGAGTCTTTCAGAACAGGAGCCTTCGTCCCTCCACAAAGGTTGCCGTATACCAAGCAGTCTGTGTCACCACTCTCCTTTATAGCTGTGAAGCTTGGGTGACCTACAGCCGTCACATCAAGTCTTTGGAGCGCTTCCACATAAGCTGCCTCCAGCGCATCCTGGGCATTACCTGGCGTGAGCGGGTGCCTCATACTGAAATACTTGTGAAGACCAACTGCAGAAGGATTGAGGCCATGATCACCCAGCGCCAGCTGCAGTGGCTGGGGCTCCCATAAGGATAAGGATGCCCCCATGTCGGCTACCCCGCAGAGTGTCATACGGCCAGCTACATCATGGTCAATACTCAGCTGGAGGGCTGAAGAAGCGCTAAAAGGATCAGATGAAGAATGCTTTAAGGAAGTACGAGATTAGACCCGGGGACCTGGAGGATGTTGCTGCTGACCATGCCACTTGGCGACAGCTGTGTAGGGACGGGGTTTGTATTCTGGAGATGGAAAGAACAACCAGAAGACAGCAGAAGAGAGCCAGGAGAAATGTAGCCGTGGTTGCCACCACTATAATAGAGCTTGTCGGTCCAGGATAGGACTGTATAGTCATCAAAGATCTCACCGTTAAAGGAGTGGACGTCATCATTGGATTTTGATGGACAACCGAAGAAGAAGAATTCTTTGAAGAAATAACAAGTAGGATAGACAAAGCAGAATCAGTTGATGATGTGTACTTGGATTTTCAGAGGGCCTTTGTCAAGGCGCCACACATAAGCCTGCTTAACAAGCTATAAGCCCATGGTATTTTGCAGAAGATTCTAGCATGGATAAAGCAGTGGCTGACTGGCAGGAGGCAAACGGAAGGAGTAAAAGGATCCTTTTTTTGGTTGGCTGCTGGGGACTAGTGGTGTTCTACAGGGGTAAGTGTTGAGACTCGATTCTTCTTACATTATATTTTACTAATTTGGATGATGGTTACAGGAAGTGTATGGTCATGCACTTTCGTAGAAACATAGAAAATAGGTGCAGGAGTAGGCCATTCGGCCCTTCGAGCCTGCACCGCCATTTATTATGATCACGGCTGATCATCCAACTCAGAACCCCGCCCCAGCCTTCCCTCCATACCCCCTGACCCCCGTAGCCACAAGGGCCATATCTAACTCCCTCTTAAATATAGCCAATGAACTGGCCTCAACTGTTTCCTGTGGCTGAGAATTCCACAGATTCACCACTCTCTGTGTGAAGAAGTTTTTCCTAATCTCGGTCCTAAAAGGCTTCCCCTCTATCCTCAAACTGTGATCCCTCGTTCTGGACTTGCCCAACATCGGGAACAATCTTCCTGCATCTAGCCTGTCCAATCCCTTTAGGATTTTATACATTTCAATCAGATCCCCCCTCAACCTTCTAAATTCCAACGAGTACAAGCCCAGTTCATCCAGTCTTTCTTCATATGAAAGTCCTGCCATCCCAGGAATCAATCTGGTGAACCTTCTTTGTACTCCCTCTATGGCAAGGATGCCTTTCCTCAGATTAGGGGACCAAAACTGCACACAATACTCCAGGTGTGGTCTCACCAAGGCCTTGTACAACTGCAGTAGTACCTCCCTGCTCCTGTACTTGAATCCTCTCGCTATAAATGCCAGCATACCATTCGCCTTTTTCACCGCCTGCTGTACCTGCATGCCCACTTTCAATGACTGGTGTATAATGACACCCATGTCTCGTTGCACCTCCCCTTTTCCTAATCGGCCACCATTCAGATAATAATCTGTTTTCCCATTTTTGCCACCAAAGTGGATAACTTCACATTTATCCACATTAAATTGCATCTGCCGTGAATTTGCCCACTCACCCAACCTATCCAAAATAACGAAATAGCGGAGCAGACTCGATGGGCCTGTTGTAGCGTGGATGAAATCACCGGAGCGACAGAGTCACTGGTAGATACAAAGCAGCTTCTTTATTCGACACAACAAGGTACAGCAGATGGAGACGCTTTCGGTAGAAAGGTCTGCTAGCCCAATGTGGGCTTGATATTTATATGATAAACACAAAGGCAATCGCTACTGAAAAAGTTATAGATAAGGCATAGACAATGCTTCCTTTTAAAGCTACATACAAAACATCACACCTTCTGACTTCATCCTTTCCTTCCGATGCCAACATGTCTGGGTTGGTATCCACAGCCTTTAGGAATGCAAGTTAAATCCACAATACATTTATTTGGTATTTTACATGCTAACATAGAGGACAATTAATATTATAAAGTACAGTTAATACTGTCTTTGAAACTACCTGTAAACTTCACACTTCCATCCACAGCGTCTGGCTAGTACAGGTTTCCCCCGCCGTCCGAAGGTAGAGCGTTCCTATGAAACGGTTCGTAAACTGGAATGTCGTAAAGCGAAGAAGCAATTACCATTTATTTATATGGGAAATATTTGTGAGCGTTCGCAGACCCAAAAACAACCTACCAAATCATGCCAAATAACACATAAAACCTAAAATAGCAGTAACATATAGTAAAAGCAGGAATGATATAAACACACAGCCTATATAAAGTAGAAGTACTTCTCTACAATCATTGCCTGAACTGTTCTCCATAGTGAGAATCTCACACAAGCGCTCTCGGCAAAAACACTCCAGTAACCTTTAAGCTGCCAAATCATACCAAATAATGCATAAAAATACACAGCCTATATAAAGTAGAAATAATGTATGTACAGTGTAGTATCACTTATCGGAATTAGGAAGACAGCGCCGAGCACACTGATGATGGTGTGTTAGGCTGAGTTGTCGGAGGTTGGGGTGGTGCAGTGGCCCCCACTTTCCGGGCAGTGAACCGATACTGATCTGCGAAGCATGCAGGGGCCCATCAGTGGCCAGGACGCACCCAGCACATCCTTAATTTTAAGAAAAAAGCCGAAATAAACAAGCTAATTAATTAGGTATTGCCCGGCACGTAAATGTCAGCCCAGATCAGAGACGACGCAATCGCCTCTGATCTGGGCCAACATTTACATGCCGAGCGGTACCTAATTAATTAGCTTGTTTATTTCGGCTTTTTTTTCTTGATGTGCTGGGTGCCTCCAGGCTACTGCTGCATTCCCGCGAATCGGTATCAGCGGCCTGGGGGTTGGGGTGATGGTACACTGGGGTGTCATCTCATTATCGTCTGTTTCCATCAGGCAGGCAGGTCATCTTCGTCTTTGTCTGCCTGCCTCGATGTCAAAGGTCAAGATTCATCGTCTGCTGTGGCTGATGTGGAATGCTTGAAAAATGACAATTTGCTTGACTGTAGCCTCTGGCATTTTTCGATCATACAGTTCTTTGTAAGCACTCAAACCATCCGCAAATATGCCCTAAACTGACGTACCCTTTCAAAATTAAAGTCGTACTTTAACATTGCAGCGAAAATCTCACGCAGTTGCTTCACATTCAGTTCCTGGACGACTTCACTTTCTACTGCATTCGGTTTCGATTGTTGTCCTTTCCTCTTCCAATTGCATCAGCTCTTCATCTATCAGTTCTTGGTCATGGGATGCCAAATCCTTTTCAACATCATCTTCGTCACCTTCCACAAGCCAAACTCACTTTGTCCTTACTTCGTTCACCACGATCGAAACGCTTATATGTCTAGTTTTACGCTAAGTGTAAGCTCTTCTAGGCTTTTCCAATACCTTAGAACTCATCTTGCTAACGGATGCTCAGGCACGTGTTTAAGCAATGCTGGCTGCAATGCGCTGCTTTCTTCATAACAGTGAAAACTCCTTCTGTTAGTGAAAACAGGTAACTAATGTAGGTCTTTCGTAACAATGAGGTTTCGTAAAGCGTACGTTGGAAAAGCGGGGGACACCTGTATGCCGATATTCACAGCTTTTAGGAAATGCATTGTTGTGAACTCTCTCCACAGTACTTTGTCAAATAGAAGACTGGTGGCCAGAGTCATTTAAGTGTAAATGAATCATCTACCCAAAAACTCACTCTAACAGGGCCAAATGGCCTAATTCTGCTGCTATATCTTGTGGTCTACAACAGCCTTTCTCAATCCTTTTGCCCTGGAGAAACCCTTGGAAATTTGCAGGTCTCAGGGAACCCCTGCATAAAAATTACTAAATCTACAGCTTACGATACATTAGCGTGATCAGTAATTTGGAGATAGAATAATCCAAAAATTATTGTCTAGTTGATTTTCAATAAGACTCGAGACTTTCTGATATCCTTCCTCAATCTCAAGCCCAAGCAGTAGTAGAAACATTTGAAGATTTCCTTTTGTAACGTGATTTTTTCCAAATATTCAGTTTCCTTTTAAATCCAAGAAACTTGTGACTAG
Organism: Mobula hypostoma; assembly: GCF_963921235.1. Lineage (NCBI taxonomy): Eukaryota > Metazoa > Chordata > Chondrichthyes > Myliobatiformes > Myliobatidae > Mobula > Mobula hypostoma. The sequence goes on from NC_086102.1 coordinate 146,689,444, forward strand.
AAGTCAAAACATTTTCTCCAGTGCCTTACAGAGACTTGTTCAAATGGTTTATATGATGAAAAATGTCTGGTAAGTAGGCTAGTTTTTGCAGCCATTCTTCATCATCAAAACACCCAGCAAAATCTGGCGTCCTATTTTCTTGAAAGTACTCCTGCAAATCACCTTTCAGCTTAAACATACTGTTGGAGAACACTTCGTCTGATGAGGCACCAGATTTCTGTATGTAGCAGGAGATTGGTGTGCTCTTTGTCCAGGTTTTCACAGTTTTTTTTAAACATTCTTGAGTAAACTGGTCTGTTGAATAAAGTTAACCATTTGTATAGCATCATCCAGAACTTTATTCATTTCATTTCCAAGAGTTTTTCACATGAGCACCTCCCTGTGAAGAAAGTAGTGTATTATGACAAAGTCAGGATTTTCTTTTTTTCTAACAAGAGAAACAAAACCTCTCGTAGAGCCAACCATTGATGGGGCACCATCAGTATAGATGCCACACAGTTCTTCCAAGCCAGATCTTTTGTTTCCAGCTATGAAGACAAAACATTAAATATATTTTGGCCTTTGCTTGTTTCGGGCAGCTCTTTGCAACAGAAAAAGTTTTCTTGAATTTCACAATCATTTACAAACCTTACCAACTTGGATCACCAGTCCATCTAAAACCCATTGATAAGCTTTCATTGTAAAGACAGAATTTTTTTGCGTGTTGTTGAGTAGTGCAGTGAACTGTTGTGGGGGTGGAACTGGACTCTCTGACGGTGGTGTCTGAAAAGAGGATGCTGTCCAAGTTGCATGCCATCTGGGACAATGTCTCCCATCCACTACATAATGTACTGGTTGGGCACAGGAGTACATTCAGCTGGAGACTCATTCCACCGCGATGCAACACAGAGCATCATAGGAAGTCATTCCTGCCTGTGGCCATCAAACTTTACAACTCCTCCCTTGGAGGGTCAGACACCCTGAGCCAATAGGCTGGTCCTGGACTTATTTCCTGACATAATTTACATATCACTATTTAATTATTTATGGTTTTATTACTATTTAATTATTTATGGTGCAACTGTAACAAAAAACCAAATTCCCCTGGGATCAATAAAGTATGACTATGACTAAATGGCCTTATCAGAATTGTCCATAGGCCTAGAATCCTCCTCTTCCATCTACTCCAGTTTTTAAAATGAAAATTTCACTCTAATTTTCTACTACACCAGTAGAGTTTGTTTGCTCCAGTAAGCTAGTCAGTGGCATGTATGGGGAAGTTAGAGGAAGTAACTCTTGGGAGGGAGAGGCTGACATAACAGCCCCAAGTTGGGCGAGTACATTCAATGCTTGAAAAATGCACTTCACGCTCCTCATCAGCTAACCAACCTCCCCTCCGTGCAATACCGAGTTCACCAATTACCAACAGCCTCCCCTATCTTGTGTCAGAAACTGAGAATGAATTCAACCAAATAAATATGGTCCTATTGCGCACTGCCATAGTGGGCTGAGAGACCTCTCACGAGATTGCTCACAGGGCAGCTCAGTCACTGCCCACCACTGCGAGTGTTAGCATCACACGCTGTGCGAAGTTCAAAAAAACATTTTATTTTTTTAATCACGATCTCTCACGAAACACTGGTCTAAAACATAAGAGCTCCAAATGCCTGATAATTGTAGAAATAATCATTGACTAGTGACAAGTCTTGTTCAGGGCAGTAGTACTTTCTGTTACACTTATAATTCATGCAATATACTTGCTTGAAAGCACAAAATAAATTCATTCCTCCTTGCTTGACTCCTGCTCACTATATTTTTCCTAACTTGTTTGATGCTTTGTTCATACTTTCGTCTTTTATTTGTAAGATGATAGGGCTTATAATTACACTTGCAATTTTTCCTTAGTTTAGCTTCATTTACAAAGTGAAGTAGATACTTAATATACAAACTTCACTACATATTAGGTTACTGGTAAAATGGTATTTTTAAGTCATTGATTCTAAGTTAGTAACTGGGTTTTTTTTATTCGCCTTTAGCCCTATGCTGATCACAGTGTTCAAACACCATACCACCAGGTTTATACCCAAAATCCCATGGCAGTGGCAGCCCCTGTCATACAGCAGGAACAGGTGAAGGTAGGAAAACATTAACTTTGAACTATTTCTAATGTCTCCTGAGCAACCCCAGATCAATGTGGAGGAAAGTAATCAGATAGTAAAACTAGGGTGTGCTTCCTCTGGTGTTATCTTCCTACACAACAATCCTAGATTAATGATTCCATCCATGTGCAAGTGGTATAAATATTGCTAGAATGAGGCAAAAACATGTGGTATTAAGATAATATTTTTATCATCCTCTGCTTCATGTATAAATTTGTGATTTGCTATAATTGCAAGGCAGTTATTTCAGGGCAATTGGGGATTTAATTAACATCGAGAATAGTATGCCTCCTTTATTAAATTTACATTGAAAGCAATGGGTGGGAGAGCTAAGTAAAATAAATGGAGAATAGTATTAAGAGAAAAATAAAAATACGAAAAATGCAAAAAGAAAAGTTTTTAAAAACTTAATTTGCTATATGAAAGAATGATATTGGGTATTTTTTACCTTTTTGGGGTATGTAAGTTTCGCTTTTATCAAACCATTAAAAGGGTAGCTCGGTTTAATTTAAAAATTTGATGTGTTATGTGGATATATAGGAGAGTAGTATAAATTAATTATTGTTCAAAAGATTTGTAATATGTAATGGCTGACTAAACTGAGCCACGTGGAAGCTGTAACCTGGGAGATATATATGTCTTTATTCAATGCAGCAGATCGTCTGGTAAGAATCTAGAATGTCTCTTGACACATTGTTTTATACTTCTTAAACACAAAAATAACAACAAACAATTAACTACAGTTTTTTTAATTTGGACAGAGTAACACACATAAAGTACTGGAGGAACTCAGCAGGTCAGGCAGCATCTATGAAGATGTATAAACAGTCAGCATTTCGCTGAGACCTTCATTTTGAAGGGCCTTGATGATATGTCTCATCCCAAAATGTTGACTGTTTATTCCTGTCCATTACTACTGCTTGACTTGCTGAGTTCTTCCAGTATTTAGTGTATGTTATTCTGGATTTCCAGCTTCTGAGAATCCTGTGTTTTTGAAGATAGATAACTTTTGCAAACTTACATTTACAATATTAGCACAGCCTAATTAGCAGAACTGCTTTGTTTATTTAATATTGGTTTAGAAGCTTCTGAATGCAAACTCCCAGACACCAAAATATACCTCTTGTTAGATAGCTTCCTGAATATACAACTAGCCAGCATCTTAAGTAACAAAGCAGACCTGTCCTGAACTGTGCATTGAATGGTAGGGATATGCCTTTAATGATGCATTAGTGAGGGTCTGATCTCAATGATCTGACACACTCACAATGTCCTCCACCCAGTGATTGGTTTCAGTAGCCTTAAAATATGACTCAATGTGTAATGCACTGTATATTTTTAGAACATTAAAATTCTCAGAGAGGAAAAAACTTCAGATAATTTTGTACTCTTTTTGTTGATGAAAAGTTAGTATTTCCCAGGTGAATATTAGTGGTATGAAAAAAATTCAAGCATTGTAATGACCGCTTAAGCAAAAAAGTCTATTTTTCCTACAAACTCTCTTGCCTTGATTGTAAGTAAAACAATAAAATGTCATTGTATAAAATAACTATCTGTAAATTACATTGTAGAAAACTCCAAATTGTTATGCAGCGTGGTAAAGAGTTGCAAAGAGATTGAGTGCTGAAAGAAGGAAAGCATTGCTGTAACCGTTTAAGTACCTTACGGAATCTTGATTAATCTATTTTCTGTGATTATTCATCTGTAAGTGGTCTTTCATATTCACAGATGCTGCTGCCATATCTTCTGGTGTCCTAGTAGCAATGTGTACCGTCAGTAACATCCCAGGCACGAGGGAAGCTAACCATTGTTAAAGGTTCTTAAACTTTCTTGCAATTAATTTCAGTAATAATGAGGAGAGTGAGATTAGATACTATAAAAGTTAGCAAACTAATGAATTTATGGTGACTTTTACAACCACCAATAGAGCATGTCCCTCTGGTGCAGAAGGTCTTGTTTTGGGAAGCTGCAATCTGCAGCAGCCTACTTAGAGAAACAGCCCTCTGATATTATAGATCCAAGGAAATTACTTTTGGCCAGCTCACCATTTGAGTAGTCCCACTCGCCCATTGTCTTCTATTAGGCCCAGCTGCTGTACATGCTGGTTGTTGAGACTGCTGTTGTTGGTCCTGTTCTTCCATCCAAATGAAACATGCAATAATAACACCTATGATAAGCAGATAGAGCTTTCTGAGGGTAGCAGAAAAAGATTCAATACTTTAATTATCTGACTAATCCTTTCCACAGAGTGGTGTTAGGTCTTATGAATCAATAACTTGAAGTTTACTGCACCTATAAATATTGCTTTAGAGGCTCTAGGATTAATCCTGCTCATTTTCACTGCCAGGCTAGGCTCTGAATGAGTTTTATAAGTGGTTTTAAAAGTAGTGTTGCCTTTTAGTCCTAATTGGTACAAAGGATGTTGATATTTAACAAACTAAAAAAACTTGCAACACACATCAAAGTTGCTGGTGAACACAGCAGGCCAGGCAGCATCTCTAGGAAGAGATACAGTTGACGTTTCGGGCCGAGACCCTTCGTTAGGACTAACTGAAGGAAGAGCAAGTAAGAGATTTGAAAGTGGGAGGGGGAGGGGGAGATCCAAAATGATAGGAGAAGACAGGAAGGAGAGGGATGGAGCCAAGAGCTGGACAGTTGATTGGCAAAAGGGATATGAGAGGATCATGGGACAGGAGGCCCAGGGAGAAGGAAAGGGGGGGGAGGACCCAGAGGATGGGCAAAGGGGTATAATCAGAGAAAGAAAAAGGAGAGAGAGAAAGAATGTGTGTATATAAATAAATAACGGATGGGGTACGAGGGGGAGGTGGGGCATTAGCAGAAGTTAGAGAAGTCAATGTTCATGCCATCAGGTTGGAGGCTACTCAGATGGAATATAAGGTGGTGTTCCTCCAACCTGAGTGTGGCTTCATCTTTGCAGTAGAGAAGGCCGTGGATAGACATATCAGAATGGGAATGGGATGTGGAATTGAAATGTGTGGCCACTGGGATATCCTGCTTTCTCTGGCGGACAGAGCGTAGGTGTTCAGCAAAATGATCTCAGTTAGTCCTGACGAAGGGTCTCGGCCTGAAACGTCGACTGTACCTCTTCCTAGAGATGCTGCCTGGCCTGCTGCATTCACCAGCAACTAGGAATACTTCACAGACCTGTTGTTTAGTTTGAATAAATTAATAGTAGTATAGCAAGTGAATAAAGCTGACACAGATATATGACTTGCAAAAGATAGTCAATAAGATGCTCAGGGATATGCATGATGGGCAATAATGTGATTGATAAAAGTGAAACAAAGGACATTGTTCATCGGCATAGCTTGATACTTTTCACAGTCATTAAAAAAGAATCGTTTTGATGGTATGTAAGAAATCTATAGATTGCATTTAGAATGGTGACAAATGGCACAGTCCATAGAATTGTGGGCTAATGTATTTAGATAATCCTCACAAGAGAATGCACAAGTGTTAGGAGACACAAAACTTGAAGAGTACATCTATAGATCTCTGGAGGAATGAAAGGGGTTAGATAAGCTGGTTAGAAATGTGCACAGGTGATTTCTTTCAGTAAGATACCTTTCATTCTTCTAAACTGTAGAAAAGGGAGGCCTAACCAAAACCTTTCCTATATGACTGTCTGCCATCCTAGGAACCAGTCTTTTCTGTTATATTTTCTGTAAAGCAAAGTTTTTTAAAGTTAGATCAAAACTGTACACAGTACTCGTGTGATCTCACCAAGGCCCTATATAATTGCAGTAAGATTCCTTTACTCTTGTACTGAATGCCTCAAGTAATAAAGGTCAGTGTGCCATTTGCCTTCCTAATTGTCTGCTGCACTTACATACAGCTCTCAGTATGCTCAAGGAGAGTCAAGCCCCTTGGAACATTTCCTAATATCACCATCTACCTCTTGTTGGATGTACTTGGAGCCTGAGAAGATAGTGTCTGAATCTTACATGTTTTCAGATTATCTTTACATAATGTGACATCTAAATAATTTTCTTTGTGTTGAGATTTATGTTTATTAGCCTTTTAATACTATGGGGTTTCTGAATTTGTGTTGATGGCAGATCCACTGTTTTTTGAAATACAAGTTTCAAATTTTCAAGCTGCTTTTTATATATTTGATCTGGTGTTCAACTAAATGAAGTCACTGTATTATGTTTATGAGGAGACATCTACAGAATAATAACTGAAATGCGTGTCAAAATTCATATTTCCATCCCACATTAACATATTGCACATACAGACCAGCAACTGTACTGTTGCAGGAAAGCAGAAATGACTGCTTTTATCAAGATGAAATTAATGCAGGTCCATGTGTGGAGCTGTGTTTTTGAATATGATAGTTTCTTATTTAAGTATACAGCAGAGGAATCTCCAGAGAGTAAAGCTACACAAAGTGCTAAACAACCATTCAGAAATTTTGATGGTTTGGAATCTTGTTTGCCACACTCTCTTCCCACTCCCCACGGCGCCAGTTCCTACATTGCTCTTCTATGAGGCCCTCAGCATGCTACCTGATTGCATGGGGTCTAGTTCCCACATTCTTTCAATTGACACCAGTTCCACTAAGGTATTTTACAACTTATCCCATTAACTGGAAACTCTGTTATACTAAAAGGTTAATTAATAATGTGTTGGGATTATTAAAAAGCATAGCATTCAGTAGTCTAGAAATTTGCTAAACTGACACCATCACAGTCCCAAGCATGCCACAGTATTGATGTTTTTCCAAATATAAATAAAAAGAAGTGAATATACACTCAATGGCTATTTTATTAGGTACACCTGTACACCTACTCATTAATACAAATATTTAATCAGCCAATAATGTGGCAGCAATTTTGTGCATAAATGCATGCAGTCATAGTCAAGAGGTTCACTTGTTGTTCAGACCATACTTCAGAATGAGGAGGCAACGTGATTTAAATGACGTGGACTGTGGAATGATTGTTGGTGCCAGATGGGATAGTTTGAAGAATTAGGCCATTTGGCCCATCGTGGGTGATCCATTTTCCCTCTCAGCCCCAATCTCCTGCCTTCTCCCCATGTTGCTTCATGCCCTGACCAATCAAGAATCTTATCTTCTACCTTATATACACCTAAAGACTTGGCCTCCACAGCTGCCTGTGGCAATGAATTCCACAGATACACCATTCTCTGGCGAAAGAAATTCCCCTCTGTTCTGAGGCTGTCCTCTGGTCTTGGACTCTTCCCACCATAGGATACATCCTTTCCACATTCACCCTATCGAGGCCTTTCAACACTCAATAGGTTTTATTGAGGTCACCCCTCATTCTTGTGAATTCCAATAAGTACAGGTCCAGACCCATCAAATGCTCTTCATATGACAAGCCTTTCAATCCTAAAGTCATTTTTTGAACCTACTTTGAACCTGCTCCAATGGCAGCAAATCTCTTCTTAGATAAGGGACCCAAACTCTCACATTACTCCAAGTGAGGCCTCCCCACTGCTCTATAAAGCCTCAACATTACATCCCTGCTTTTATATTCTAATCCTCTTGAAATGAATGCTAACACCACATCACTGACTCAACTGTTGAATTTTCTGTCCATTTAGAAAACAGTCAAACTGTTCATTTCTCCTACCAAAGTGTATGGCCATACACTTTCTGACTCTGTATTCCATCTGCCACTGCTTTCCCAATCTCCTACTCTGCCCAAGTCCTTCTGTAGCCTCTCTACTTATTCAAAACTACCTGCCACTCCACCTGTCTTCATATCGTTTGCAAACTTAGCAACAAACCTATCAATTCCATCATCCAAATCAGTGAGGTGTAACGTAAAAAGAAACAGTCCCAGCTCTGAGCCCTGTGGAAGACCACTAGTCATCAGCAGCCAACCAGAAAATGCTGCTTTTATTCCCACTCTTTGCTTCCTATCAACCAGTCACTGCTTTATTCATCCTAGATTCTTTCCTGTAATACCATGGGTTTGTAACTTGTTAAGCAGGCTCATGTGTGGCACCTTGTCAAAGGCCTTCTGAAAATCCAAGTCCACAACATTGGCCAATTCTCCTTTGTCTATGCTGCTTGTTATTTCTTCAGAGTTCCAACAGATTGTCAGGCAAGATTTTCCCTTGAAAAAGACCATACTGACTACAGGCTATTTTATCATGTGCCTCCAAGTACTCCAAAACCACATCCTTAGTAGTCAACTCCAGCATCTTCCCAACCACTGAAGTGAGACTAACTGGCCTATAATTCCTTTCTTCTGCCTCGCTCCCTTCTTGGAGTGATATTTGTAGTTTTCCAGTCAACCAGAACTTTTCCAGAATGTAGTGATTCTTGAAAGGTCATTACTAATGCCTCCACAGTCTCTTCAGCCGTCACTTTCAGAACCCTGGGATGTACACCATCTGGTCCAGGTGACTTACCTATCTACAGCAGATCTTTCAGTTTCCCAAAAACCTCTCTAGTTATGGTAACTTCACACATCTCTGCCCCTTAAACTTTTGAGCTTCCACCATACTGCTAAGTGTCCTCCATAGTGAAGACTGATGCAAAATACTTATTCAGTTTGTGTACCATTTTGTTGTCTTTTATTACTACCTCTCCAGCATTGTTTTCCAATGGTCTAATATCCACTCTCACCTCTCCTTTACACTTTATGTATCTGAAGAAACTTTTGGTATCCTCTTTAATATTATTGGCTAGCTTACTTTTGTATTCCATCTTTAGCTCCTTAATGACTTCTGTAGTTGCCCTCTGTTGGTTTTTAGAAGCTTCCCAATCCTCTGACTTCCCACTAATTTTTGTTCTATTATATACCCTCTCTTTGACTTTTATGTTAGTTTTCATTTCTCTTGTTAGCCATGGTTATGTCATTTTGCCCTTAAAATACTTCTTCTTCCTTGGGATGTATGTATCCTGTATCTTCCGAATTGCTTCCAGAAATTCCAGGCATTGTTGCTCTGCCTTCATTCCTGCCAGTGTTGTTTTCCAATCAGTTTTGGCCAGCGCCCCTCTTGTGCCTCTGTAATTCCCTTTACTCCATTATAAAACTGGTCCAACTTTCGCTTCTCCTCCTCAAATTGCAGGGTAACTTCAATTATATTATAATCACTTGCCCTTGAGAGTTCTTTTACCTTAAGCTCTCTGATCATTTCCAGTTCTTTGCACAACACCCAATCCAGAATAGCTGATCCCTTAGTGGGTTCAACCACAAGCTGTTCTAAAAAGCCATCTTGTAGGCATTCTATAAATTTCATCTATTAAATTCAGTACCAACCTGATGTTCCCAATCTATCTGCATATTGAAATCCCCCATGCCCTTTTGGCATACATTTTCTATCTCCCATTGTAACTTGTAAACCACTTCCTTACTACTGTTTTGGGGGGTTTGTATATAACTCCCATCAGGGTCTTTTTACCCTTACAGTCCCTTAGCTCTACCCACATCGATTCAACACCTTCTGATCCTACTCTTTCTAATGATTTGATACCATTTTTTTTAACCAGCAGAGCCATGCCATTCTCTCTGCCTACCTGCCTGTCCTTTCATTACAGTGTGTATCCTTGGATGTTAAGTTCCCAACTATAATCAACTTTCAGCCATGATTCAGTGATGCCCACAACATCATACGTGCCAATCTGTAACCGTCTACAGGTTCATCCACTTTATTCTGTATACTGCATGCATTGAAATATAACACCTTCAGTTCTGTATTCACCCTTTTCAATTTAGTCCTTTACATTGCAACTCAGCCTGTTGACTGCAATTTTGCCCTATTAACCAGTGGTCTCCAACCACCGGGCCGCAAAGCTTGTGCTACTGGGCCACGGGGAAAGGATATGATTTGGGGATATGAGTCAGCTGCACCTTTCCTCATTCCCTGTCACACCCTGTTGAGCCAGTACGCATGCGAGGTCATTACCAGCGCGTCATCCATGTCAGTGCGGGAAGGAGATCAACTCCTGGAGCTTGCAAATGACGGCAGGCTGAAAAGGATGTTTGACATAACATCTCTGCCGGCATTCTGGATCAAAGTCAACGCTAAATATCTTGCGATAGCCACGAAAGCACTGAAAACGTTGCTTCAATTTCCAACATATCTCTGCAATGAATGCAACGAAAACTAAATTGCGGAACAAACTGGACATAAGGAACCCCCTTCGAGTATCGCTGTCTTCCGTCACCCCTTGATAGGACCGTGTTGCAGGAAAACAAGCCCAGGGCTCCCACTGATTTAGCGATATTGGTGTGTTGCAATGATTTTATATGTTCATACAGGGGAAATATGTGCTGTTTGTTTAATATCCAAATGTTACTTAAAATGTTATGATGCTATTGACTTATAAGCAACTTGTATAACCATATTACAATTACAGTACGGAAGCAGGCCATCTCGGCCCTTCTAGTCGGTGCTGAACGCTACTCTCACCTAGTCATGCCGACCTGCACTCAGCCCATAACCCTCCATTCCTTTCCTCTTCGTATACCTATCCAGTTTTTCTTTAAATGATAATATCGAACCTGTTTCTGCCACTTCTACTGGAAGTTCGTTCAACACTTACTTCAAGCTCCCCTGTCCTTCCCTGATAGTTGACTTATCACTATATTCATGCGAGGAAAATATGCGCTGTGTGTTTAATATTAAATTCGTTAGATAAACCCTTGTAGAAATGAAATTGAGTGCATTACACCCCCACCCCCGCCCCGAACAGAATCGCCAAAAACGATTTGCAGAAAAAAAAACGGCACGTACACGCATGCGCAGGGCACACATGCACTGGTGCCCGCGCAAGGCTTCATGTTCATTGTAGTCTTTCTCTGGGTAAAGACAACATATTTGACTACTATTCTTGTCCGTTGGCAACCCTACCCCCCCCCCCCCCAGGTCGGCAAGAATATTGTCATTATTAAACGGGTCCACAGTGCGAAAAAGGTTGGGGACCCCTGCTATTAACTGCCTCTCCTCACTACATATTACCAGCTACCTCATATTCATCAGTATTATCCACCTTTCCTACAATACTTATTGCATTGAAATATATGCAGCTCAGGACAGCAGTCACGCCATGCTTGAACTTTTGATTCTTTGTCTGAGTCTTAGCAGCATCTGCCTCCACGTCTCCACAAGGCCTGATGTGTCTTAACAGCCACACAAGTTGTGCATGACTGACACTAGTTAGAAATTGTTAGGCAACAGTCTTTTGTGCTAATTAAGCGGCATAGTGTCCCAAATAAACAAAGGGAATCCTGGCTATTTTCTCATTAGTTTTATTTTCTTTTTAAGAATTGTTCCCAGTCAACGGCTGCCACAATTAACTGAAGGCCCAATTAACCGTTATCTTCTGTATTTGGAGAAGCAGAGTCTGGATAGAGCCTTATTAAATTCTTTGAGCATGTGACAAAGCACATTGATGAGGGTGGATATGATGTATATGGATTTTAGTAAGGCTTTGATAAGGTTCCCCATGGTAGGCTGATTCAGAAAGTTAGGAGATAAGGGATCCAAGGAAACTTGGCTGTGTGAATTCAGAATTGGCTTCCCCACAGAAGGCAGAGGGTGTTAGTAGATGTAGAATATTCTGCCTGGAGGTCAGTAACCAGTGGTGTTCCATGGACCCCTGCTGTCTGTGATTTTTCGACATGGCATGGATGAAGACATGGGAGGATGAGTTAGTAAATTTGTAGATGGCACGAAAGTTGGTGATGTTGTGGATAGTGTGGAGGGATGTTGTAGGTTGTAATGGGGCATTGACAGGATTTGGAGAATGTGGAACTGGGCTAAGAAGTGCAGATGGAGTTCAACCCAGAAAAATGTGAAATGCCTTTAAGGCAGGATGTAGGGTTTATGGTAGGATTCTTGGCATTGTGGAGGAACGGGGGGAATCTTGGGGTCCGTGTGCATAAATCCCTCAAAGTTGCCACACAAGTTGATTGGTTTATTAAAAAAGCCTGCGGTGTGTTGGCCTTCCATTAGTTGGGGAGGGGGGTGGAGTTCAAGAGTCAAGAGGTGACGTTGCAGCTCTATAAAGCTTTGGTTAGAGCATACTCTGAATGTTGTTTGAAGTTCAAAGAAAAGTTAATATCAAACAAATATGTCACCGTATGTTATCCTGAGATTCATTTTCTTGCCGACATTCACAGTACATACAAAGAAACAATGTAATCAATGAAAATCTCTTCACAAACAAAGGAGACAAATTGTGCAAATACAAAAAAAACTAATAATAACAATAAATAAGTAATAAATATATTGAGAACATGAGTTGTAGAGTCCTTGAAAATGAGTCCATAGGTTGTGGAATCAGTTCAGTGTTGAGGTGAGTGAAGTTGTCTACGCTGGTTAAGAATCTGATAGTTGAAGGGTCATAAATATTCGCAAACCTGGTGGTGTGGGACCAAAGACTCCTGTACCTCCTTCTTAATGGCAGCAGCAAGAAGAGAGCATGGCCTGAATGGTAGTGGTCCTTGATTATGGTTGTTACTTTCCTGTGACAATGTAAATGTGCTCAATGTTGGGGAGGGCTTTTCCTGTGATAGACTGGGTAGTATCCACTACTCTTTGTAGGCTTTTCCATTCATGCGCATTGCTATTTCCGTAGCAGGCCATAATGCATCCATTCAGGATACATGCCGAATCTGTACAAACTTGTAAGAAAGAAGAGGCGGTGCTGCGCCTTCTTTGTAATGGCACTTGCATGCTGGTCACAGGACAGATCTTCTGAAATGATAATGGCAAGGAATTTAAAGTTTCTGACCCTCTTCACCTCCCAACTCCCAATGAGAACTGGCTCAAGACCTCCAGTTTCCTCCTGTGGTCAATAATCAGCTCTTTGGTTTCGCTAACATTGAGTTGAATATGTCATTGGAGCTGTACTTAGATGCACAGTAATAAGTATAAAGCGAGTAGAGCAGGGGACTGGGCACACAGCCTTGTGGTGCACCTGTGCTGATGAAGATTGTGTAGGAGATGTTGTTACCAATCCAAGATCATTGGGGTTTACAGATGAGGAAGTCGAGGATCCAGCTGCACAAGGACATATCGAGGACTAGGTCTTGGAGCATATTGATCAGATTTACGGAGATAATAGTGTTGATTGCAGAACTGTAGTCAGTGAAAAGCATTGTGTTTAGTTCTGGTCGGTCGCCTCATTATACGAAGGATGTGGAAACTGTAGAGAGCATACAGAGGAGATTTCCAGGAGGTAACCTGGACTAGAGAGCATACCTTATGAAGATAGGTTGAGTGAGCTAGAGCTTTTCTCTTTGTGACAAAGGTGGATGTTGGTGACTTGATAGAGATGACAAGGTGACAAGCTACACAGAAGTAAATAGCCAGAGACTTTTTCCCAGGGCAGCAAAGGCTAATACAATCGACACAATTTTTAAGGTGATTGGAGGAGGATGTCAAGAGTTAAGTTATTTTTTTATGCAGTGTGGAATGCCTGGTGGATGATGCTAAAGGCAGATACATTAGGGACGTTTAAGAAACTTAGATAGGCACATGGATGATACAAAGGTGGAGGGTTATATAGGAGGAAAGGGTTAGATTGATCGTAGAGTAGGTTAAAGGGTTGGCACAACATTGTGGTCTAAAGGGCCTATACTGTACTGTAATGCTCTATATTCATAAGAAACGAATTCTGCCTTCAGTTACTAGTGTCCATCTCTCACTTCACCAGTACCTTCTATAGAGTTGTAAATTGATACTGTGAAACTGCATGGATCGTTAGTATTCCTGTCAGGCTTCTGTGTTTTTGTAAAGATAGAATCATGCAACAAGCAAATGATTATTGAATGACTTGTTTGCTATTATACTGAAAGATGTACTTTGTGGGATGGATGCTAGAAAGTAATTATTGTCAATAATAGAAGCTGTCATTGACAAAGTATACATGATAAAAAATGGTATAATTGTTGGTACGGTAATTATGCATTGCATGATCCTGCTTTGCCCCACTTGATGATGTTACTATCAGGGTTTAATGTCACTGACGTATGTGAAGTTTGTTTTGTGATAGCAGTACAGTGCAATACATGAAATAAGCGATAAATTACAATAAGAATTTTTTTTTTAATTAAGTAGTGCAAAAAGAATAAAAATAGGTAGTGTTCATAGATTGGTTCATTGTTCATTCAGAAAATCTTGTTGCAGAGGGGAAGAAGTTGTTCCTAAAATGTCGAGTGTGTGTAGCTCGGCTTTGATAGTAATAAGAAGATCACATGGCCAGGGTGATGGGGATTCTTAATGATGGATGCTCCCTTTTTGAGGCATCACCTTTTAAAGTTGTTGCAGTGCTGGAGAGGCTAGTGTTTATGATGCAGGTGGTGGGGTTTGCAGCTTTTTTACCCTGGGCAGTGAGCCCTCCATACTAGATGGTGATGCAAACAGGAAGCTCTCTATGGTTTATCTGTAGAAATTTGCTAGAGTCTTTGGTGATGACTCCACAAACTCTTATTGAAACATACCAATATGGCGGGTCAAGGATAGATGTTGACACCCAGGATTTTGAAACTTCTTTAGTTTTCATGGCCCATGAAGTTTTGGAGAGACTGTTACATGGGCGTCAGTAACCAGTGGCAGCATGATCTTAGATTATGGTCCTCCTCCCTATCAACCCCCCCCCCCAATCTATCTATCTATTTCACTCTCTCACTCACCCTCGATCCCAGCACACATACCCTTGCAATTTGAAATGTGTTAGTAGGCAGTATCTTGTGTTGGAAGACCAATAAATTTTAGGCAAAACCTAAGTGCTCCTTTAACTGATGATCTTCCAGCAGCAGTTGACAAAGACGGTTACATGATTTTCATGTTGCAGTATCCTTTTTTTCCACTTCAGGGATCTTCTTCCCTGCAACATGGAATCATAGCTGAGGCAACTATGAAAGGAACAATGCTTCTTTAAATGGATGCATAAAATAAGTTATTCTGATATATATTTCCAATGTAAATGAGGGCATCATGGTAGCACACAGTGATGCGTAAAACCTGTAGAATTTTCTCTATTTCTGTATAAATATGACCTAAAATGTGATCAGATATTCACACAAGTTCTAAAACTAAATAGAAAACTCAATTAAATAAATAACACAAAAAAACATTATACTTGTTCATTTATTTATTGAGAAAAATGATCCAATATTACATGTATTCGTTGGAAAAAGTATGTGAACCTCTGAGGTAATGCCTTCTACAAAAGCTATTTGGAGTCAGGTGTTCCAATCAATGAGAAGAGGTTGGAGGTATAGATTGTAGAGGAGCCCTGCCCTATAAATAGACATACAAAATCAAAGCCTGCTCTTCTCAAGCAAGATCCATTTATGTACACCATGCCTAGATCAAAGCAACTTTCAGGGGACCTTAGAAGAATTGTAGAGATGCATGAAGCAGAAAAGGGCTACAAAAGTATTTCTAAAGACCTGACTATGGACTGATGAACACTAAGAGAAAATGTCTACAAATGGAGGAAACTCAGTATTGCTGCTACTCTCTCTAGGAGTGGGCATCCTGCAAAGATCACACCAGCAGCACAATGTGCACTGCTGAAGGAGGGTAACAAACCTGCAGAAATCCCTAGAACTTGCTAAAGTCTCTGTTCATGTGTCCACTATAAGAAAAACACTGAACAAGAATGGTGTTCAGGAAAGGGCATCACAGAGGAAACCACTGCTCTCCAAAAAAACTTTATTGCATGTCTCAAGTTTGCAAAACACCACCTGGATGTTTTACAGTGCTTCTAGGACAATGTTCTGCAGACAGGGGAGACAAAATTGAGCTTTTTGGCAGAAATTTATATAGCTATGTTTGGAGGGGAAAGGGCACTGCATACCGACACCAAAACCTCATCCCAACTGTGAAGCATGGTGAAAGGAGCAAGCATCATGTTTTGGGGCTGCTTTGCTGCCTCAGGGCCTGGACAGCTTGCAATCGTTGAAGGATCAACAAAACTTAATAGAAGTTTGATAATGAAACAAGACAATGATTCGAAAGACAAGAGTAAATCAAAAATAGAATGGTTTAAAATAAGAAAATATATGTTTTGGAATTCCTGGCCTTAATCCTGTAGAAATGTTGTGGACAGACCTGAGCAAGGATGCCACCAACTTCCCAGAGTTGAAGCAGTTTTGTAAGGAGGAATAGCCTAAAATTCCTCCTAGCCGATGTGCAGGACTGATCAACAGTTACCAGAAACGTTTGGTTGAAGTTATCACTTTACAAGGGAGTTACGCCAGTTATGAAAGCAAAGGTTCACATACTTTTTCCAACACCAGCTATAAGATTGGGGTTCAATCCCGACTGCTGTCTGTAAGGAAGTTCTCACTGTGATTGTGGATTTCCTCTTGGTGCTCCAGTTTCCTCCCACAATCTAAACATGTACAGGTTTGTTTGTTTATTGAGATACAGCACAGAATAGGCATTTCCATCCTTTGAGCTGCACCACCCAGCGATCCCCCAATTTACGCATTGAGATATAGAGACGTACAGTACCGAAACAGGTCTTTTGTCTCATCTAGTTCATGCTGAACCATTTAAATTGTCTATTTCCATTGGCCTGTACCAGGACCATAGCCCTCCATACACCTACTATCCAAGTACCTACACAAACTTCGCTTAAACTTTGAAATTGAGTTTCCATACACCACTTGTGCTGACAGCTTGTTCCACACTCTCACAATCATCTTGAGTGAAGAACTTCCCCTCATGTTCCCTTTAAACTTTTCACCTTTCATCCTTAACCCATGACCTCTGGCTGTAGTTCCACCCAACCTCAGTGGAAAAAGCTTACTTACATTTACCCTATCCATGCCCCTCATGATTTTGTATCCTTCCATATCATTCTCTCAATCTTCTATGTTCCAAGGAATAAAATCCTAACCTATTCAAGTCTTTCCTTCTAACTCAGCTCCTCCAGACCCATCAAGATCCTTGTAAATTTTCTCTGTACTCTTTCAACCTTATTTACACCATTCCTTTAGGTAGGCAACCAAAACTGCACACAATACTCCATTTATGTCTTAAAACAACTTCATCATAACATCTCATCTCCTATACTCAATACTTTTGATTTATGAAGGCCAATGTGCTGTAAGTTTTCTTAACAACCCTATTATCTGTGACACCATTTTCACCTAATTATGGACCTGTATTCCCAGATCCCTTTGTTCTACCACACACCTTAGTGCCCTGCTGTTCACTGTGTAAGACCTATCCTGGTGTGTCCTACTGAAGTGTAACACCTCACACTTGTCTGCATTAAGTTCCATCTGTCATTTTTCAACCCATTTATCCAGCTGATCTAGATCCCTCCACAAGCATTAATAGCCTTCCTCACTGTCCACTGCACCCCCAATCTTGGTGTCATCCACAAATTTGCTGATCCAGTTAACCACATTATCATCCAGATAGTTGATACAGATGACGAACAACAACAGATCCAGCACCAGACCAGTCCTAGCCTAATCACAGGGGCAATTCACAATGACCAATTAACCTACCAGCCTGTATGCCTTTGGACTGTAGGAGGAAACTGGAGCACCCAGAAGAAACCCACGTAATCATGGGGAGAACATACAAATTCCTTACAGGCAGTGGTAGGAATTGAACCTGGATTGCTGGTACTGTTGTGCTGACCACTGCTTCTGAGCCGATAGTATGTTGGTGCCAGAAATGTGGCGACACTTGTGTCTGCCTCCAGCAAATCTCAGACTGTGTTGGTTGTTGATACAAAGCAATGCATTTCTTGGTGTGTTTTGATATACATGTGACAAAGCCAACCTCATCCAATCCAATGTCGATAAATGCAATTGATAAAGCAGATTCGATTGTCAGATGCACTTGCAGGCATGTACAGAGGATGAGAAAAATGGCGAAGCTATCAAGTCCTGCAGAAGTAAGTTTATCTATTTGAAATGAAACGAAGTCCTTGGAGAAACTCAGCATGACCATAAACCAAAAGGTCATCTATACCTTTGCCTCCACAATTGCTGCTTACCCTGCTGAGTTCCTCCAGCAGTTTAGTATTTTTTGTTCCAGCATCTACAGTTTTGGCTTCAAAACTGAAACAACTCAGATCAGTAGGCATCTAATAAGATAGAAACCTTCAATATTTTATATCACTGACCTTTTATCAGAATTCCATTTCTATATTTTGCAATGATTTGATTTTAGAAGTAAATATCAGAATTTTGGAAAGCTAATTTTCAAATTATTTGAAGGTATCTTTGATAGTCTTAGTAATCACTAATTTCTGAGTCCAGTTTTTGACAACATTTAGTTGTATTTTGGTGTTTGTTTAGATCAACATTGGTGCCATGTAAATTAATGTCACCAAAGATATAAGCATGATCGTGAATCATATTTAAAATATTTTTCTTCCAGGAACCTCGGTTGCATCCTGTCAGAAGAAATTTTTCCCAACCTCCACCACTTGGGATTAAACCTCGTTATACACGCAGTCCTCATTACCATATGAGGAAGGAATATAGAGCAGAAGATTCTATACTTACTCCACCTTCATCAACTGAATCTGTGAAGTAGAAGAATTTGTAATGCTATTGTTAAAATTCATATGTATGAAAGAAGGCAAGATTATTGTCTTAATTCTCAAAAGTGCAGATAAGAAGTGATTCTTAAAGATATAAAAATGTAAATGGTTAAATAGTGTAAGTTTAAAATACACTATATTGTAAATCAGTAGAAAGTTAATGTTATCAAACATGCCACAGTTAATATGTCTAAGTATGTCTACATTTTATACTTCAAACTGAAGAGATGTTGCAGTGTAAGTAACCAGTATATTTTTAAGAATCATGGCAACAATGTGAATTCTTAGAAGTTGCAAATAATCCAGACCAGGCATAATATGTGGCTGTTTGGTGCACAGTAGTGGTTATGCGGATTTTGAGAAACAGCAGGAGATGAAAAGGAGAATTTTATTTAATAAATAGAAGGAAATAAGCCACAGTTTTGAAGCTTGAATGAGGCACCTCTAATTTTTAAGAATTTTAACGTTTACATGTTTTTACACTATCTCCTTTGTTTTATGTCTTTTCCACTTACATCAATCTTTTTTTAAAACATCATTTGTGTTATGTATCCTTTATTTATAGTAATTTGGTTTATATTATTTATGTGAAAGTTTAAATTAAAGTATGTTATTTTAGATTAGATTCTTTTTACCCTTTCTTACAGTTACTTAAGAGTTACTTATAGTGTAAGGCTTGAATAAAAGCCCTGAATTTTGGACCACTTTTGCACACAGTATTTTTTTTGTTGTGTTGCCTTGATAGATGTCCCAAGATGTCAAGTTTTTACATAGGTAACCAAATAATGTAGTATAATGTTGAAATATTACTGTTTATTGTAGCTTAGATTGTTGTAGCTTAAGTATAGTTAAGTAATTCTTAGAGTTTCTATATATAAGACAAATTGGTGCATCCTAAATAATCAACTGGCATTGTAACATTTCAGTGCCTTAATATTTCAGAATAAGCAGTAGCATCTTTGGATGCATGTTCTATTCAAAATAATTTTACAGATTTGCTCATTTGTTGTCATTTACTTTGTTAAAAATTGGTGGTATCCGATCTTTTCAATGTGATGATTAGTATACCCTGAGACCATGGAGTTGATTTATAACTATTCCTGCAAGAAAGGATATGGCAGCGTTGAGTAGGTCATCAGATTTACACACCATCCAAATTTCTTTTCTGGTAAAGATTCATTGGAAAGGAAACTAGAACAGGAATAAATAAACAACTGATGTTACTGGAAGTTTTCAACTTTCCACCAATCCCCACTCTGACCTCTCATTGATACAAACACTTGCTATGGGCTGCTTTAGGGCAATGTCCTGGGCGTACTAGGTATTTTTTAGGTTAAATTCATGATTTTGAATAGTTAGGTTTTGTATTGTTATCTTACAACAGTTATAACAACCCACTAAATCTGAGATGTATCACATTCCTGTAATGATTGTTTAATTTGCACATATTTTTGATTAAAGCTGTCCCCCAACCCACCTCCCTAAACGTATGATCGCAAATTTTAGCATGTCAGTTCACACTAATAAGCTATATTCATTGGAGTCCATCTTGTATCAATTGGAGAGCCCTTTTTAGTGCATTTCAGCCCACTGGCTACTAAGCAGCAACGAAGAACAATATTGAAAACAAGCTCTTGCAAGGAATTTTAATCAGTTTGTCATGTGATCTTTGCAGGGATATAGAAGTCAGCTACTGATTTAAGAGTAGTGAAAAGACAATGCATGGTTCCTATAATTAATTTCCATTAAGGAATTAATATCACATTGACAAATTCTTGGATTTCATATAGGCACATTTATCTGTTCTTTAATATTCAAACTGCCTCTGCAAATAATTTCATTGAAAAATGTGAAGAACAATTGCTTGAATAAGAGATGCATCTGTCATCTGGTAGCTCAAGGAAAATGCATTTAAAAACTAATAGATGCCAAATAGAACTACTATATCTTGGATATATGCTTAATGTTCGTTATTTAATATATTTATAGATTCCTTTTGCTATTAATATCCAACAATATGAGGTGATATCTTACAAACTAGAAGGTGCAGTTTATAATCTTTGCTGTTGTGAAGATTGACTGAAAATGTCAATTAAAATCCATTAACAAAGTTAATATCAGTCTTAATTGTCGATGTAAATGCTATGAAATTTCAGCAAGATGAGAGAGGCATATTACAGGATCAGATAAATATGGTGAAACTTAATATCTTTTAATGAAACTTAAGAAAACACCTTTATTGTGGTCAACCACTTGATTTTTCATTAGGACCATGTTAATCTAGGTTCAGTTGTAAAACCACAGTCTTTAGGAACTGTAATGAGTTGTGTTCTTTGAGTAGCACTGCTAAATTATTTCAAGTATCCGTAATAACTAAATTTGTCTTCTATCATATTTGGAAGTGTTAATTAGGCTGGCAGAGGCAATACTAAAAGCTTTTAGAATATAGGAGCTTTATTCTTCTGTGAACTTGAGCTAGTATGTATGTGATCTCTTATCCATTAAAATTTATTTTCTGTATGTCAGTGTTACCATGAGTAAAATATTAAAATAATACATTGGTTTGTTATTACATCTGACAAAAATGAAAGATAATTATAGTAAAAATAATCAAGTTACAGTATAGAAATCAACCAATTTAACTATAGTTACTTTATTAGTAAATTGTTGAGACTTACTAGCTAACAATATTAGCTGATGTCCACTGCCTATCAAATGTTCCCTCTTAACAAGAACCTGGTAAGGGATATTGTTATACAAAAGAATCAGTGCATGCAAGTTCAGACACTCTATCCATTAGTTTGCCAAAACCAGGATTTCTTCAGACTTTTAAAAGTTACTTTATTTCCCAACATTTCATTGAACATAGAAGTTGGAAAACTATTTATTTTGACTGCTATCACTGGCTTTGTGAAATGTAACATCATAACCAATCTTTTTCATGTATTTGTTGCAAATTAACCATGTACATTATACTGTCCACATTGTTTATTTTCCTTCACTTTTATTTTGTGATAAATGATATTACTGCTTTGTTGTAGTGCTTCAGGACCCACAAGTGTACAGGTAGAATTTATGTGCCAAATCAAATGACCTTGCTACCTCATGAAAAAGTCATGCATTGAAATCTTGCTAAAGTGCAACATACACATTATTTAATAGGAGGAGGAATGTTGGAGTGAACTTATCTAGCTAAATTTAATGCTAATTTGAACCTATTTATAACTCCTATCTTGATTGTGATGTTATTTTTTTGTTGGGGGTAATTTTCACCTCTGTTGCTCCAGCAGTAATCTGATGTTGTCTGAGAGCAGAACACATTTCATTTTTACACTGTTAGTAGCATGAAAATTGATCATCTAGCCAGTTAAATTGACAAAGATCCATTTTGTGTCTCTACTTGTTTGTTAATCTGGGCTGAATTTTTATTGCATTTATATTTACAGTTAAGATACCAGTGTTTCACTGTTGTCTGATACTGGCAGCAGTCAGAATATCATCTGTGTATATTGTTGCAAAAACACTATCTTGAGAAATTATTACATGATATGCTTTGCTGTAAATAATTTATGATCTATATCCTTTTATTAGCAAATAAAGTAAGTTTTGGTGTCATCCTTACAATAATCTATGCTTTGCAGAGTTCTTGAAATATTACTTTGTTACTCAACAGCTTCACTGTAATTCTGCAAGTACGTTTTGTTTTCTAACCCCAAAGCTACACGATGTGTCTTTTTTACAAAGGCCATGTGATCCAAGATCAGCAGGTGTTCACTGAACATCAAATGTCATGCATGGAACAGCCTACATTTATATTTGTACAGTCTGTAGAACCTCACTACCTGTACTCAGTCTAGACTAAAACATCAGCATTTAAAATACTTGGTGTTTAAGTTGAAAGAATGTTCAAACAAAAAGAAATTAGCAACTGCTGTAGTTGAATGAATAATATTTTAAAAGGTTTAACCTTTGTTAGGCTCCTTTTCCATTGAATTTGATTTGTTGCACTTTACAGGTTAAAATTGTAAAGATCTCATAAGTTCTCAAGCTGCTGTGCTTTTTATTTGACCACAACCAATTTCTAGAAGAAAAACAATCAATACAATGTTCTTTGCACCTCAAACAGTAACTACTTATAGAAGTAATTAGCTAGCAGTGAAACACTTTGAGAATGAGAAAGTTTGTCTAAATAAATGATTTTTTACTCCCAAACCCTATTATAGTCCCTTGGGTAATCTTCTCCTAACACTAAAATGCATTAGTTTTTAAGCCAGTTTCCTCTGTTATCTCCGTTCTAAATCTGTCAATAATAAAAAGTCTCTGATGTGGTGCTAACTGTTCGATTAACTAGGTCCAGTATGTTAGAAAAGTCTATAGAATGGTAATATGCAGTTCTACAAATGTTCTGATTCAAATGACAAGCGCAAATTTACAAATGTTGTTGGCTTAATCTTAAAAAATTGATCTTTAGTGAAGTTTTAAAGTAACATACTTCCAGTAGGCAATGGTATTAGTTAAATTCTACAGTAATATCCAACACACCCTCTGAAACAACTTGATGTTACAGGATTGTATTAAGAAATTTGTAACCACATTTTATCAGGTAGTGTATAGTAAATTTACTGCTGATTAGTTATTAGTAGTACATTATTGCTCAAGATGCCATTATCAAAGTTTGTCCAATCAAACTAGCAAGTAATAAGACACACAATAAAAGATTTTCCTGTTATTATTAAAATACAACAGTGTAATTTCTGGAGATGTGCCATTGTTGTTTATGATAATTTGCTACAAATATTGCAACTGTAAGTAACTAATAGTGTACAAACTAAACTCAGTTCAGTGCATCACATCCAACATTTCTCAGTTTGTTAGCCGACTACATTGTCTAAGCATCTTACATGGATTTTGTAGAAATAAGTTGTCAAAATTTTACATGCAGTTTTTAGTTGTAATATTTAATTTCAAGCAAGGAAAATGGTTATCACATACATAAATGGTTATTGAGCTGTGTGCAACTTTTACTATACTCATAAAAATAAGAAATTATATGCAATGACTTTTGTGAATTATTTGTCAGATACATGCAACAACGTAGTCTGATTTTTTGTGAAGCAGAAAAGCATGGTCTAATTTACGAACATAGCCATATTTTTGATAACTAGATTCTGAATGAGGACAAACAAATGTTTTTTTTTAATGTGATGCAGATTTGAGTTTGGTTTGGTACCAAGGTATATCCAAAATGTAGCTTTGTATTAAGTATTAAAGCAAGGCAATAACAATCAAAATAGGGAAAATGTACCATATTTGACCAGTAATATTTGTTAAAATATAACAAAATCTAAAGCTTATAAGTCAGCCATGACCAGCAACTCAAAGAAACTGCAATGTCTTAAATTTGTGTTGGTTTTGTAAGCCCTGTTGTAAATAAACAGTTCACTATTATGATTATGTGTTTCTGTATTTAACTATAAACAAATAAGACCATAAAATATAGGAGCAGAATTGGGCCATTTGGCCCATCAAATCTGCTCCTCCATTTCATCATGGCTGATCCAATTTCCTCTCGGCCCCAATCATCTGCCTTCTCCCCATATCCTTTCATGTCCTGACCAATCAAGAATCTATAAACCTCTGCCTTAAATATACATAAAGACAGCCTCCACAGCTGCCCGTGGCAGTGTTCCACAGATTAATTGTCCTTAGTTCTAATAGTTTGTATGACTTAATGAATTTATATTTAGATAAATATGCTGATTAATTACAAAGAATAGCTTGCAATAAATTATGAAAACATATCAGGATGGAAATTAAAATTAAAAGACTGAAAAATTCTCCATGTTGGGCAAAGGTGAAGTGATCTAAATTAATATATAAATTGTTGAAGGTTT
This sequence comes from Mobula hypostoma, assembly GCF_963921235.1. Lineage (NCBI taxonomy): Eukaryota > Metazoa > Chordata > Chondrichthyes > Myliobatiformes > Myliobatidae > Mobula > Mobula hypostoma. The sequence continues at coordinate 146,714,007 of NC_086102.1, forward strand.
AATAAGTACAGGAGGCATCAGGATCAGACTCTGGTGATTAGGAAGGTATTGCAGGAGTAAGAGTTCTGCTGAATGAGAACAGAGCATGGGAATCTGCAGCGACACAGGAGCGCAGCAAAATACTGTTGAACTAGAGTGTGGGAGTGAATGGAAAGGGAGTGTGGGATCTAGAACCTTGGTGAGTCAGAAGGGAAGAGATGATGGGGCCTGGTGAGCTGGAATGCAGCAAATATTACCATGATGTATAAATGAAGTCACTAGAGAAAAGTACTGATAGATACGAAGCAACTTCTCTATTCGACAAAACAAGATACAGCAGGCATCATATGAAAACACCTTCAATGGAAAGGTCTGGCTGGCCCAAAGTGAGGCTTGATGTTTTATGTGCTAAACTTCAAAGGATAATTCCGTATTTACAAAGTATCCATACTTCCGTTGTAACTACACATAAACTTAACACCCACACCACAGACATCAAAATGAATTTAATCATTATCTAGTCTGCGAATCAAGGCTTTTAGGAACCTATTCAGAGCTGCATTTTAAATTCATAATTCATATTCAGATTTGAAAATTGGTGGCTGAAGTAATTTGCTGAATGTAAATGTGTTAAACCCAAAATTGCTCTTAACAACCTGATGAGCCAGATGCTAAAGTATCAGGATGAACAAATTAGTAGATTATTAAAGTTAATGTATAATGCTTATATCATTTTACATAGTTTGGAGTATGTTAACTTGAATTAAGATATGAAAAGAACAAGACTGAGGTGTTCTCAAGTACACAAAGAATTATATCAGAATTTATATTTACAAATAATAATGAAGCTTAGTTAATTTTTACATTCAAAAACTACACCAAAGGATTACTCAAAAGAGGAATTGCAGGAAACAAAATAGGTTTTAAATAGAGTGGTGGTTCCCAAAGTACGTAATACTGCCTTCGGGAAGTGGGAGTACCTAAGGGAGCAATAAAGTTAAAGGAGGTGGTGGGGGTACTCGATAGCAAGGGGGAGTTGGATCACAGGCATCATATAAGAAATAAATTATAAGCATTTGATCCTCAGTGTCTCATAATTGATTGCAATGATCACTTCTTGTATTGCTAAACTATTATTCTCTGCTTGAATTGCTTTATAATTGTTGAAAAACACTATGACACTTCAGTATTTGGCATATCATGAGAAATCTGGACTGAAGTAATATTATTTCCACACTTGGTCTGTGCATTATTGCCATTCAAAACTGCTACAGTGGTAGTGCAATTCCCATACTCAAATCACCCAGTGCAGCAATTCCTGTGCATTAGGGTATGGTGTTCAATAGGGTAAAGTTCAGTATTTCTTGAATGATCTTGACCACATTTCTCTAGCCCACGGCCCAACCAAGATATCGCTGCTCCATTTTATGTACCTTATGGCAGAGAGAAAATCGGGTTTTCTCTGAGCTACGATGACATAATTTCCCCTTCGTAATTTGAGTTTAGACTTAACCAATGGGTGATTGACTATGGTCATTACTCCATAGCAGAAGCAGACCAAACAAGAAAGAAGTGTGGACAACGTAGTGTAGAGAATCTGAAATATGGAATTACACCGGCACCAAGCAACCAGTGTGTCTGTTGTGTGAAAAGGATTTTTCAAATAGGGCAATTAAGCTATGAAGGCTCCTTGAACATTTGAAGGGAATACACTCTGATAACGCAAACAAGAACTTGGCTTATTTTAAGTCACTTAGTGAAAACTTGAAGCAACTTAAAACATTTCTTGTTTGCCAGCACTTCACAACAAAATAGTGCTTCATGCAACATTTTGTTGCTCATTGCTAGATCTTGAAAGCCCCATACACTTGAAAAAGAATTCTGCCATCAGTAAGTGGGGGGGGGGGTTGAGTATGGTTTTGCACAATAAAGCAATTTCACTCAGTAAAAACTTTTGTTCAATGACGAATAGATGAAATGTCTGAGAATGTAGAAGGCAGATTGTGCAACATACTTAGGACAACAGAATTTGCAGTGTGATGAGTCAACTTTGTCAACGAATCTTTGCTTCTTGGTTATGTTCTCTTAAAATATGCAAGCATGGTTCGAGTTATATGCATGGGTACAAGAAACAGATACGAAGGGGGGAGTCAATATTTTGGGTTGTTGAGCAATTTTTTCAAAGAGAAGGATATTCCACTCACCAACATTCTTACTGGTGCAATAGATGAGGCACCAACAATGACAGGTCACCAGCGTGGGGTCATTAACTTTCTTGAAAAAAGCTGCTCCTAACATTTACCATTTACTGTGTAATTTGCAGACAACATTTTGTCAGCTGCACAAATCACTAAATACTGTAACCACAGCAGTAAATAAAATCAAGCCCTATGCTCTCAATTCTTGACTATTTGAGAGCTTTGTATTGAAAATGATGAATAGTTTGAATGCTTGCTGTTGCACACAGAAACCAGATGGCTCTCAAAAGGAAACTGCCTGAGATACTTCTATGCACTTTTTGAAATCGTGGTATTGTTTAAATGGAAGGATGCTGTTCCGCCTAATCGTGCTCAGTGGTTACGGGATATTATGGCATGCCTAAATTTAGAGAAGATTCGTCGTTCAATTTCTGACACTAACCAAGATTTTCAAAATTTGTGGGGGCCATTTTTAAATTATTTTCATAATCTGACTTCTTGTTAAAGTACAGAAGTTGGTTAATAGTATATTTTATTATCTGACAAGTTTCTTCTTTCTTTTTTTCCCCAAACAGCTTCAACTTTGGTACTGGGTGTAGATCTTTTTTTGAATAAAATTGTTTATATTCTAATATATGAATTAATCTAATCCATATGCATATAGAGTAAGGAGTTCGTTAATGTGATTCAATATACTGTATCTGGTATTATATTTTGTCTTCTATAATATGTATTCTCTTGAACTCTTCCATATATAGAAATCAATAAAAAAAACTGAAAAAGAGAAGAAAAATGGTAAAATTCTTTGAAGTCTCAAATGCTTCATTCAGTGATCAACTCAAGAATATTAAGCATGACATTGCTTATTAGAATTATTTGCAAAATTTAAATCAATCTTCAATTTCAAGAAAATGATATGAATCTTACAAAGTTAAATCAGTCATCTCCAGATTTTTGTCCAAGTTAACCCTATTTAAGTTTAACTGTTTAAGTCTAACTTCTAAAACTTTTGACAAACTTCTATAGATGTGTGGTGGAGACTATATTATCTGGTTGTATTATGACCTAATATGGAAACACCAATGCCCTTGAATCGAAAATAGTACAAAAAGTAGTGGATACAGCCCAGTCCATCATAGGTAAAGCCCCACCCCACCACCTTTGAACATATCTACGTGGAACACTGTTGCAGGAAAGCAGCATCCATCATTAAGGACTCCCACCACACAGGCCATACTCTCCTCTCGCTGCTACTATTAGAAAGAAGGTACAGGAACTTCAGGACCCATATCACCAGGTTCAGGAACAATTATTACATCCATCAGGCTCTTGTCCCAGAATGGATAACTTCACTTGCCCCATTATTGAACTGTTCCCACAAAATATGGACTCACTTTCAAAGACTCTTTATCATATGTTCTTGATATTCATTGCTTATCTATTTATTATTACCACATTTTCCTCTGAATTTGCAGTTTGTTGGCTGTTGCACGTTGGTTGGTTGTCCTGTTGGATGCAGCCATTCATTGTTTCTATTATGTTTCTTGGATATACTGCGTGTACCCACAAGAAAATGAATTTCATGGCTGTATATGGTGACTTTGAAAACAAATTTACTTTGAACATTGACCATTGCAACCTTTTCTGATTTCTGATCTTCTCTAAGTTGGAAGAGAAAGAATACTGGATGATGATCTTCAAGAATACTGTGCCCACCTGAATGAGCTGCATAAAGACATGTCAGAAGTATTTCAGGATCTTCACTCGATCCAAATTCCAGATTGGGTAATAAATCCATTCCTGAACATTTGTAATGAGGAATTAACAGGAAAGATGGAGAAAGAACAGATCTCACCACAAAATGACTTTGAGCTGAAGTCAGGGTTCAAAAAAATCATATTAAGACTTTCTGTTGCAGAAAGAAATCTTTAAATGCTATCCTGCATTGTGGAAAAATGTCAAAATGTTCTTTATTGCTTTTCCAACATTCTATTTCCAACAATGCAGTTTCAGTGCAATCACTCAACTTCTTTCAAAGTAACGAAACAGACTGTAAATTACTGAATGTGGGGATGTGAGCCTCCTGAGTGACATTCAGCCTGATGTTGAGAAGCTGATATCACTACACCAAGCCCATCCATCTCAGTGAAAAGTGAAAATGCAATGAAGTAGTGAATAGTTTGACTGCTCATGCACGCTGTAAAATTGCTGGTGAAAATCATTTTATTGTAATTAAATAAAGAAATGATTTTATTTGTAGCTTTAAATAGATTTGAATAATGATCCTTTGGAACCTTTTTATGCACCTGTTTCTGAAAAATGTCCTGAATAGTGGGAAGTTCACATCTACAGATGCGCAGGGCTGTCCACACTACTCTCTACAGAGTCCTGCTATTGAGGGAAGTACAGTTCCCAAACCAGGCAGTGATGCAGCCAGTCAGGATGCTCTCAGTTGTGTCACTGTATAAAATCCTTAGGATTTGGGGACCCATACCAAACTTCTTCAGGTGAAAGAGGTGTAGAAAAGTACTTTGAGAGTAGAAAAGTACAGGCAAAACCCTGTGTAAACAGCTAAAGTAGAAAATGGTTATTTCCTTCAGTAATATCTGCAGAGTATAATTAACATATAGAGATAATCAAGGGATTGTCAGAAGGCATAGCTGGTGGAGTCGCTGCTTCACAGCGCCAGCAGCATGGATTTGCTCCTGACCTCTTGTACTGACTACACATAAAGTTTACACATTTTTTCTGCAACCTGTGAGGTTTCTCAGGATTCCTGCCATATCGTAAAGACACACAAGTTGGCAGCAAGTAGTGGAATCTAGGATGACTTGATGGGAATATGGCGAAAACAAAGTGGCATTGAAGTGAATGTACATTTGATAGTCGGCACAGACATAGGGAGCCAAAGCTCCAGGACTCTATGACAATTGTATGTTTTAATATGTCACTCAAAATAATTCCCTATAGTAATAAGATGAAAAATTGACGGAAGTATTACTTACAAATGGGTGTGGTCATTGAGAAGGTAATGGCCATCTGAGTTCTGGAATTTTATCCATTAAGTCACAATATTTCATTCAGAGTACATTCTGTGACCGAACTATCCTCAGGCAAATCAATGCTCTGAGCAACAAACAACCTGCTAGTTTTTTGTTGCAAGATCTGTGAGAGGAAAAGAACAGTCAATTTTCTGGTTCAAAACGCTACACTAGGGTTCTGAGATATGTTTTTAAATGCTGATAATATACATCCCAAAGAAAGTAGCGCTGAAAATAGTGGATATATGGGTGACCTTCTTCCAGAAATCTACGGACCCTGGAGCAGTTCCAATGCATTGGAGTGTAACCTCACCTTTTAAAATAGGAGGAAGTTAAAAACAGAGTTATTGACAGCCCAATGTCTGTAGTAGGGATATTTTAGGACATATCATAAAAGGTGCAATTTTAGAACAAATGGAGAACATTGATGGGACTGGCTTTAAGAAGAGGATTCATAGCAATTATCCATTGGAGTTTACTGAGTAAAACAGATAAGGGAAAACTAGTGGATGTTGTATTTTGCAGTTGACTTTCAGGAAGCTTTTGATAAACTTCAATAGAAGTTTAACATGTAAAACTAAAGTGCATGGGTTTGGGGTTATATACTGCCATGGTTGAAGAATTAATTGGCAGTCGGGTAAGTGCAGAAATAAAGAGGTATTCTTCTGTATTGATGGCAATGAATATTGGGCTGCTGCAGCAATCAGTGCTTGGGACCCAGCTGCTCACACATACACTGTACATTAAAGTACTAACTATAACATTTCCAAGTATGCAGCTGACATGAAGTTATGGCGAGTGTGAGGAGGATGCAGAAAGGATCTACTTTGATCTTGACAGGTTGGATGAATGGAAAATGCGTGGCTAAATATGGAATCACCCATTTTGATGTTAAAATTAAAAAGATTATTATCTGAACGGTAATAGTTTGGGAAAGCAGAGTTGCAATGAGTGTGTCATTAGTCACCAGAAACTGAAGCAAGAATTCAGACGTTAGGATTACTTGAATATGATGTTTGTATTAGAATTGCAAGAGAATTTGAATACAGGAATCTTTCTAAGCTGTACAGAGCCTTGGTGAGACTCTTCCTGGAGATTTACCTGCAGTTTTGATCTTTTTATCTGAGGAAGGATGTTCCTGCTAAGTTCCAGACTGAATTTTGAGATGGCAGAATTGATGCATGACATTAGGCTCATTTAGGCCTATAATCACTAGAATTTAGAGATGGGGAGGTGATTCATAGACACCAATAAAATTTTAACAGGGATGATATTCCCAAAGGCTGAGTGTCCCAAATCAGGCATTACACCTTCAGGATATGGTGTATGCTATTTGAAACTGAGATCAGGAAAAAATCTGAAAACCTAAAGATGATGAGCCGGTGGCATTCTCTAACACAGAAGGCTGAGTCATTAACTATACTCAAAAAATAAATAGACGTATTTCTTAATGCTAGAGAGATTTGGGACAGGGATAGACAAGAATAGGGTACCATAGTGGATGATCAGTTGTTATACTCTTGAAATAATGGCCTGCTCTTCTTATTCTTAATCTTTCTAAAAAAAACACTTATTTCCATGTACTGCCCCTTTCTAGAAGTGTATACAATACATCCAGCTACTAGAAATTGATAAAATATTTACACAACCATACTGTCACTGATCTATATAGGTTCTATTTGTCTAATACACTAGGCACAACTTTTGGTGGCAGTATTATTTTGTAGCATACTTTCGTAGAATTCGGTGACAAAGTCCAAATGCTTTTTTGCAATAAATAATCACAAAGAACAAAGGGAACAGTTGATTATCTTGCATGATATTTCTGTGAGGATGCCACACCTTGAAATCTTAGTCCGGTGTAGAAGTCAGAAATTGGTACATAGCATTCCTCCTAATCCCCCCCAAAAAATTATTTTCATCTGAAAACTATTTATTCGTCTTCCCAATTAGCTTTAAGTTCTCTCATGAAGTAAATTTGCATTTTCATTTGCTCCACCTTGTAAAAGAGGTCCACCAGATTCTCAAAGGTGTGTGAGTTTCTTTCAAATACCTACTTCCAGATTGTTTTGGATGCAAGTATGCAATTCTGTTATAGCCTTTACTAAACAAAAATAGCCTTCCCGCACCCCCCACCACACCTTTTATAAGCAAGGAGCAGCCTTTTAAGAACAACCGCCTGAATGGATTTCCACATGTCATGCTGCTGGCTGGCTATCATGATTCTGAATATTATGCGAGGGAACCAATTAAATGCAACTTTAACAAAATTGGTAACAGCTATCGTTCCATGCTACCAGCCCAAGATCATAAAACTAGGGCTCTAATTTTGAAGTAAGACAAACCTGCAATTTTATGTTACAGCACTCTACAAGTTAAGTAACTCTTGTGTACATGTGTATTTAATTAATTTTGAAAGAGATAACAAAAAAAGTAAAGTTCAAGCCTCACTTAACTTCTACAAAGTTATTGTGCAGGGCAGTGTATTTTTAATATTGCAGCAGTTACTTGTATAGACTGTGGTGATTGTTTTGAATTCCAGATGTATTTGTAATATTGCAGTACTCCATGGAGGAGATGATTTTGTGGTGCTTAAGAAATTGCTTCAGCATATTTTCCTTCTTTTAATCATTTTGAATTTATGAAAAGTAAAGGAAATGTAACCTTTGGGAATACTTGAAGTAATTTTAGTCATCTTAGAAATCTTACAGTTTTACAGTCCAGTCTACTTTTAGTTTAATTCCATTCACTGCCGTTCACTGTTTTCAGTTTAGTTATAAAGTAGTTATACCCATGCAACTCGGACAAGACTGTTATTTTTTTTGGATTTTAATGCAGCAAGATCAATTTGTTGTAATTCTACATGACAAATTAGTTTCCTGAAACAAATTCTTGATTTGCTGTGGTTTTCTAAGTGTCCAGGAACTATACTTTAACCTAAAAAGTGAATGGCCTCAACAGAACCTGAAGCTCTCACTGCGTTAACGATTCCTCTCAGATGCCAGAAACAGTTTCCTCTCAGGGATTTTACTTCCTTTCTGGAAATGATTTTAGTCTACAACCATTTTGGAGCTTTCTACTTCAGACAGAGTTTCCATCTGCAGATTGAACAGACATCGTCTGGTTCCAGAGCACTTTTTCTCATCGCAGGTAACGCCAGCCAAGTTTTATTCTTGCCTTTTGTTTACTTGTTAATTACCTACTTTAAATCTGTGGGGGAGGACAAGGCTTGTGTCTACTATTAAACTATTAAGGGCCTTGGAGCAGACTGACGTGGCATGAACGGCTGTGATAAGTGAAGCTGTATGTGTGTAGTACTAATGGATGTAACTAACTTCAAGTATGCAGGGATTATGCTTAAAATATTCCCTCAAAAAACTCAAATAAATGGGCAGGAGTTTAATACTGTATGTTAAGAAAGAGCTGACTTTTTTGTGAGTTGAGGGGCCCTGTTTTACTTTTAACTGACTTCAGGATTTATAGAGGCCAGAGGCATAACAGAAATTATAACTGCCCTTTGTTGAAATCAGAGTCACAGTACTCACGAATATTTCTTGAATCTGACCGTCTGCAGATCCTGCCATGGGTTGTGGGCTACGAAAGCTGGAAGAACCTGATGATAGCAGTCCTGGCAAAATATTTTCTACTCTGAAGAGACCACAAGTGGAAACAAAGACTGAGATTTCATATGAATACCTTTTACTGGATTTTACTTTAGACATCAGTGAGTTGCTTTTACTTTGTTGCTGTTTCTGTTAAAAGCTACAGTTAAATGTTTTTTAATATTCATGTTAATCAAAAAATAGTTGGTTGAGCAATTGTTTATCCACATTTCAGCCAATAGTCTTCAGTGTAGTTATTGTAACTTAGCACTAACATCTGTCACCTCCAGACGCACAATGATAGCAAATAGGAGTTGAGGTCTTTTTTAGTTAACAAAGCTGCTTTAGAAATGGCTCCAAAGTTAAATACTTAGCTCAATTTCAAGAAATAAATTACATGCATACTAAATATTATTTCTGGGTGTTCAGTTGCTATCCTGTTCAGAATTCTGCTTTCTCCCATGGGTTTTATGAAGATAGCACCCGTGGCTTAAACTGTGTCCGTAGACAAATAAACAAACCCAGATGGCAGCGTTTTGGAAACAGAATATCCAGTGTCCATTTGAGGTTCATTTAACAGTTTTAAGTTGTAGTTCATTTGAAATTTTCCAGTGGCTCAATCAGATTGTTATTTGTCGAAGATAATGTTATCATATCTGATGAAAGCTATATGTTTAAAGAAAATTGAATAAAAGTAATTACTGTAATGTTTTTATGATTTTGATATTCTCCTCTGCTCCACCTCTGTCCCTTTCACCACCCACTCCCTCAACACATTCCCCCACCGTTTTTCAAAACACAGTGACTCTATTTGTTGTCTACAGTTCCATTAATACACAGGAGCCAAAACGACTATTTTTCATAGATAAACTGAAGCAATCTTAATGATCTTTTAACTGCTGGGATTATTACAGCTGAGTTTATTCACATTAAATCCACACATAAGAGCACTTGGTAGTAGTAATGATTACTGTGCTTTGTTTGCCTGCTTATAGAACATAAACTAATTGCAGCAATGGCATTGAAACTCTGCAAATTAACACTGGAAGCAGAGAACTAAGATAATAAAATTTAAATCTCAGGTGCTAAGAGAGGGAAATTTTAAAGGAGCTTATTTCCAGCCCTTTAGTTCAAAGTTCATAGTAAACTTGTTATCAAAGTATATAAATGTCACCATTACAACCCTGAGATTTGTTTTCTTGTGGGCATACACAGTAAATCAAAGAAACGTAATAGAATCAATGAAAGAAAGTACTCAACGGGATGGACAAACAACAAATGTGCAAAAGACAGCAAATTGTTCAAATACAAAAGGGGGCAAAAAGCAATAAATATCAAGAATATGAGATGAAGAGTCCCTGAAAGCCCTTCAGTTGTGGAAACAGTTCAGTGATGGGGCAAGCGAAATTATCCTCTCTGGTTCGAGAACCCGATGGTTAAGGGGTGATAACTGTTCCTGAACCTAGTGATGTGAGTCCTGAGGCTCCTGTACCTTCTTTCTGATGGCGAGAGCATAACCTACATGTTGAGTGCCTTTGATGATGGATACACGAGGAATTCTGCAGATGCTGGAAATTCAAGCAACACACATCAAAGTTGCTGGTGAACGCAGCAGGCCAGGCAGCATCTGTAGGAAGAGGTACAGTCGACGTTTCGGGCCAAGACCCTTCATCAGGACTAACTGAAAGAAGAGATAGTAAGAGATTTGAAAGTGGGAGGTGGAGGGGGAGATCCAAAATGATAGGAGAAGACAGGAGAGGGAGGGATGGAGCCAAGAGCTGGACAGTTGATTGGCAAAAGGGATATGAGAGGATCATGGGACAGGAGGCCTAGGGATAAAAAAAGGGGGGGAAACCCAGAGGATGGGCAAGGGGTATAGTCAGAGGGACAGAGGGAGAAAAAGGAGAGACAGAAAAAAGAATGTGTGTATATAAATAAATAACGGATGGGGTATGAGGGGGAGGTGGGGCATTAGCGGAAGTTTGAGAAGTCAATGATGATGGATGCTGGTTTCCTGTGATAGCCTACAGACTTATATACTTTCTTTGGAGGATCAAGCAGAAAAGAGGAAGATATAAAGACGCTGTCGTTACTTTGCTGTTCTAGAAACTATATGGCACATTACTGCTTGATTTCTAATTTTTTAAAATATGGACTCTGTCCATCGATTTGTTTTCGTCTCTGTATAATAATTTAGAATGGTGTTAAGGATGGGTTGAGAGGAGGTTTCCTAAGAAGACAATTACTTTAAAAAAATAATCACAAATAGATGTAGATACGCAGGTTTGTCTGAGATTTCGACAGTAGACTTGCTTGCTCAGTTCCATAGGAAATGTTGTAGAGTTTTTGCTGCTTTCCAAAAATATTCATAACAAGAATGTTTATTATGGAATACTTAACATTCCAGAAGAGTGCAGTAGATTCAACATGATTCAGATTGTAAACTGGAACCTGAATGAAATATAGTTCTTTCTTAGCTCAGATCAAAATGAAGAGCAAATTTGAAAAGAACAGGTAAAATTCAAATTGTAATATTGTTGTCTTATCTCACAAAGAGAAGTTAATGAAATAGATGTTTTATTATTTAACACCCAAAATCATAGGATGAAAGAGAAATCAGGCATGGTATCTTACTACCATTTCCCTCCTTCATTTCAAAAATCCCATTGTTGCAAACTTCGCAGCCCAATCCTTGTAAATGACACGACACTAAGATGAGAGTGTTTCATATTTGGCTCCTTTCCTCACTTAAAATGTTGGTCATGTCACATGAAAGGTTTAAAATAATATTAAGGCATTTTTGTCCATTTAATCATGCTCTGCTGCTTTTGGTGCTGGAGTGGGCATCCGCTATAACATAATCAACCTTTAGTTCCTTTACAGTGACAGCTCTCTTTTGATAACACACTTGCCTCTGGGTGACTGCCCTGTGCTCAAAAAGAGCCATAGCTCAAAATAAAAGGAGTACATTGATACCGAGCTGTAGGAGCATGTGTAAAAAACCCCCTGTGATTTCCCTCACAGATACGGCGGGAAAATCCAGTCCAAAGGACAAAGTGATGAATTTTCTGTCAAGGTGGAAGCAGCTAAGAACTGGTAGATGATGGATGTAAAGAGAATTGCAAAAAGAATAGGAAGTAGCTTAATGAGACATTGAAAAGGCAGAAGATTCATGTAACAAAATAATTAAAGATACAATTGCAAGTGCAGGAAGTTAAAGCAAAGTCAGACTATTCAGGGCCCACAGAAGGTCTTTCAGCATTTAACAGAAGAAATAAAAAGGCAAAGTTGTTCCTTTACACTGAAGATTGTAGCCCAAAATGACCATTTCATTTTTCTCCAAACCTTCATGAGAACCTGAAACACTAAGTACACAACAATCACTCCTACCACTTCCGAATGAACAAGAAGGAATGACTTCACTCAACTTCACTGAACTGTACTCACAGCCTATGAACTCTTCTGCTCATGTTCTCAATATTTATTGCATATTTATTCATTATTATTATTTTGGGTTTCTTTTTGGTGTCTTTGTACTTACTGTGAATGCCTGCAAGAAAATGAATCTCAAGGTTGTATATGGTGACATACGTGTACTTTGATTATAAATTTACTTTGAACTTCTGAGTGAGCCAGTTGAAGTGTGAATGATTATTCAGAGAACTGCAGGAAGAAAAGATAGTTAAACACTGCAACAACCCAAATTAGGAAATAAACTAAAGTGATAAATGATTAGCAGAACTTTGGAACAAGGCAATTCAAAATGATTTCACCTTGAATTGGTTCCACAGGATGATAGGGTGGTAAATGAGGTGTACAGTATGCTTGTCTTTATCAGTCAAGGGATAGGAAGTTATTCTGCAGCTTTATGTGTCTCTGGTTAGGCATGTCTAGAGCATTGCATCCAACTTTCATTGCCCCATTATAGGAAGGATATGGAGGCTTTCAGAAAGGTGCAGAAGAGGTTTACCAGGATGCTGCTGGATTAGAGGTCATGTGCTATGAGAAGTGATTTGACAAACTAGGGTTATTTTCTCTGGAGCAGTGGAGACTGAGGGGAAACCTGATAGAAGTTTATAAAATTGTGAGAGGCAGAGATAGACTAAACCGCTCATTTCTTTTTCCCAGGGTCGATATGTCTAACACTAAAAGGCATATATTTAAGATGAAGGAGTAAATTTCAAACCATTAATGTAGGGCAAGTTTTTTTTCACACAGAAAGTGGAATGCATTGCCAGGAGCAGTGGTGGTGGAAGGTACAATAGCAGCATTTAAGAGGTTCTCAGATAGGCACATGATAGAGGTGTTATTAGCTTAATTAGTTCATTACAACATCACGAGCTAGAGGGCCTTTTCCAGCTTGAATGGCATCTCTGTAAATTACAGTCTCACACTATTAGTTCAATGATGTGGGAAGAAATAAACAGAATTTTCATTTTGTACATTTATATGGTCAGGAAAGTGAAGATGGAAGTTGGGGTGGCCATAGAATATATTCTATAGAGGGGTGGTTTGTCTCGTAGTTAAATAGTAAGTGAAAGCAACCTGGTACTGGAATTGTGTTGTAAATCATGAAAAATTATCTAACAAATCCATAGATCTGGGATGGAAAGTTGTGATGCAGGAGAGATCCTGTTCCCATTGAAGGAAGACGGACCAAGAGTGGAAGCATGGGAAATGAGCAAAGGTCAGAGGGCTGCCCACCACTGCTGAGGTAAGCCTCAGAGGAGGAAAATGGAGGTCTGCAGCAGAGAAAAAGTGATCAGAATTAATAAACTGCAGACAGAGAAACCAGTGTAAAGAGCAAGAGAGACCCTGAAATCTGCTCTAGAATGACTGTCATCTGGTGGGCTGGGACTTCTGCCTACACAATGCATCTGTACTAACCTGGGAGAAATCCATGGTCAACCATTCTTAATATTCATGGTCAGGATCAGGGTACCCAGAAACTGTGACAGATTTATGAGGAGGTGATGCATCTTATTTTGTATTTTGAGGCTGCACGGCTCTTACAACAGATCTACAGTTGGAACTCTCTGAGCTGGTATTCTGTGGTGCAGCAGCTGCCGTGGTCTGGCATTCTTTGAATCTGTAGCTCTATACTAATTAACTAATTCTAACTAAGATCTAAAATTATAAGCAAATGATTTGAGAGGATGGTTGAAGACTACATCTGCAGCATGCTACCAGCCACACTGGATCCCCTACAATTCGCCTTACCAACAGAACCGGTCTACTGGTGATGCCATAGCCACAGCACTACACACCATCCTCACTCGCCTGGAGAAGAGGGATGCATACATTAGAATACTGCTCCTGGACTACAGTTCAGTATTCAACACCATATTTCCCTCCAGACTTGACAGGAAGCTCAGAGACCTCGGCCTGCAACAAACCTTGTGCAGCTGGATCCTAGACTTCCTATCAGATCACCAACAGGTGGTAAGGATAGGCTCCCCCACCTCTGCCCCTCTGACACTCAACACAGGTGCTCCCCGGGGTTGTGTCCTGACCCCCCTCCTCTACTCCCTTTACACCCATGACTGTACTGCCACACACACAGCTCCAATCTGCAGATCAAATTCGCAGATGACACGACTTTGATCGGCCTTATTTCTAATGGTGCTGAGACACCCTACAGAGGAGAGGATAACACCCTGACGCAGTGGTGCCAGGATAGTAACCTCTCCCTTTATGTCCAAAAAACAAAAGAACTGATTGTGGATTACAGGAGGAATGGAGACAGGCTCGCCCCGATCAACATCAATGGGACTGCCGTTGAGAGGGTGAGCAGTTTCAAGTTCCTCAGTATACACATCAACCAAGATCTCACCTGAACTGTACACACCGGCTTGGAGGCAAAAAAAGCACAACAGCGTATCTTCCACCTCAGGTTACTGAAGAAGTTCAGCATGGACCCCCAAATCCTTAAGACCTTCTACAGGGGCAGCATTGAGACCCTACTGACTGGCTGTATCACTGCCTGGTACAGGAACTGCACCAACCTTGATTGTTGGTCACTGCAGAGAGTGGTACAGGCAGCCCAGCACATCCGTGGATGTCAACTTCCCTCCACTGAGGACATTTACAGCAGCAGGTGCAGAAAGAAAGTCTGGAAGATTGTTGGGGACACTCGTCACCTCAACCATAAACTGTTTCAGCTGCTTCTGTCTGGCAAATGGTACCACAGCATTAAAGCCAGGACCAACAGGCAACTGGACAGCTTCTTTCTACAGCCATTAGACTTTTAAATTCACATGCTGTACATTGCAACGGAGTCATAACGCAAAGATTTTTACTCCCTCATGTTGTGGGATGTATGTAAGATCTAAATAAATGCTAATTCTAATAGTAAATTAACAAAAACTTGTACTAAATTGTAGGCAATTAATGTGCCAATGCAACTTTTACAATTTTAGCTTATTTTGGAAAACTGGGTTACCAACTGTTATCAACAAATACAAAATGCTGGACAAATTCAGCAAATCAGGCAGAATCTAAGCTGCAGAAGGTTGTAAATCTAGTCAGCTCCATCTTGGGTACTCGCTTACAAAGTACCCAGGACATGTTTAGGGAGCAGTGTCTCAGAAAGGCAGCGTCCATTATTAAGGACCTCCAGCACCCAGGGCATGCCCTTTTCTCACTGTTACCATCAGGTAGGAGATACAGAAGCCTGAAGGCACACATTCAGCGATTCAGGAACAGCTTCTTCCCCTCTGCAATCCGATTCCTAAATGGACATTGAATCTTTGGACACACCCTCACTTTTTTTTAATATACAGTATTTCTGCTTTTGCATCTTTTAAAATCTATTCAATATACGTAATTGATTTACTTGTTTATTTATTATCTTTTTATTTTTTTTCTCTCTCTGCTAGATTATGTATTGCATTGAACTGCTACTGCTAAGTGAACAAATTTCACGTCACATGCCAGTAATAATAAACCTGATTCTGATTCTGATCTATGGAAGGAAAAGAAAAAGTTGATGTTTTGCACCAAGTCTCTTTATTGGGCCTGGAAAAGAAGAGGGCAGAAGCTGACTAAAAAGGTCCGGGGGTTGGGAGGGATGATGTGAGAAACTAGGAGGTGATAGGTGGAAGAGGTAAAGGGCTGAAGAAGGAGGAATCTGATAGGAGAAGACGTGACCCTTGGAATATGTGACCCAAGGAGTGTATATATTTTAAAAAGCTCAGAGGAAGATGATCAGGGACATTTTCTATGGTCCAGATATTCTGTGGTCTGTCACCACTCAGGTCCCAAGAGGGCCAGGCTAGAGAGTTCCAAGTTGTGTATGGTCAGAGATGAACAAAAAGCTTCAAGAGGATGGAAGAAATCTTAAAAATACATAAAGAAAGAGCACAGTGGTAACTCTTCTTTCAGTTAGTCCTGACGAAGGGTCTCAGCCCGAAACGTCGACTGTACCTCTTCCTAGAGATGCTGCCTGGCCTGCTGCGTTCACCAGCAACTTTGATGTGTGTTGCTTGAATTTCCAGCTTCTGCAGATTTCCTCATGGTAACATTTCCAGACTTTTTTTTGTTGAATGTAATACTTTGAAACATTCTTTTGTTGGAAATTTACAGTAGATTTGCAGTGAACTGAATCCAGTTCAGGCTTTAATTATTATAAAATTTCCTGAAGTGGGGTGGAGAGTGGATGTGGAGCATCTTGCTTATCACAGGATATGGCTGCCAGAGTATTGAAAGTCTCTGCCATTGGTTTATGATCCTTCCAAGTCCTCATTTGCATTGAGCCTCATTGATGTTAAGGAACTTGGCATTTCAGGCAGCTTTGATTTCTTGGCCCATGCAGAGCATGGCAGTAGAACGTAAGAACATAGGACATGGGAGCAGAACTAGGCCATTCAGCCAATAAAATCTGCTCCACCATTCCAAAATGATTCATTTATTATCCCTCTCAAACCCATTCACCTGCCTTCTCCCTGATGCCCTGACTAGTGAATGTAGTGTATATGGACTAAACAAAAGTACAGAAGGGATAAGCGGAGCGGCCATTGTCGGGAGTAGGCCAGTGGCAAGAGTAGAAGTGACAGGCTTTGGCTCATTCAGGCTTCGGCGAAAGCGGGCTTCAGCGAGGTAAGTGGGTAGGTGGACTTCATTTTGGTTTTTCTTTGCATTTTTTTAAGGAATAGAGAGCATGTCAGTAGGGTTAGTATTTTGCTCTGGGTGTCAGATGTGAGAATCCTGGGAATCTTCCAGTCTCCCAGATGGCCCATCTGCGCTGGGTGCAGCTCCTGAGAGACCGTGTTAGGGATCTGGAGCTGTAGCTCGATGACCTACAGCTTATTAGGGAGAGTGAACAGGAGATGGAGAGGAGCTACAGGGAGTTAGTCACCCCGAGGCTGCAGGAGTTAGATAAGTGGGTGACGGTCAGGGAAGTGAAGGGAAGAGCTCAGACAGTAGAGAGCACCCTTGTGGCCATCCCCCTCATTAATCGTTATGTTGTTTAGGATGCGGTTGAGGGGGATGACCTGACAGAGGACGACCACAGCGATCAGGTCTCTGACACTGAGTCAGGTTCCGTGGTGCAGAAAGGAACAGGCAGGAGGTTCTGTCAGCCTGATAGATATGCCCGCATGGTGTGTTGCCTCCCAGGTGCCAGGGTACGAGGTGCAGAGTATTCTGAAGGGAGAGGGTGAACAGCTAGAAGTCTTGGTATATGTTGGTACCATTGACATAGGTAGAAAAAGAGAGGAGGTCCTGAAGAGAGAATCAGAGAGTTGGGTACGAAGCTGAAAA
The DNA here is from genome assembly GCF_963921235.1 of Mobula hypostoma. NCBI lineage: Eukaryota > Metazoa > Chordata > Chondrichthyes > Myliobatiformes > Myliobatidae > Mobula > Mobula hypostoma. Next base: position 146,731,587 of record NC_086102.1, read on the forward strand.
GCAGGACCTCCAGGGCAGTAATCTCAGGATTGCTGTGCTATGCGCTAGTGAGTGCAAGAATAGCACGATCAGGTGTATTAATGTGTGGCTGAGAGATTGGTGTATGGGCAGGGATTCAGATTCCTGGATCACTGGGGCCTCATCTGGGGAGGTACAACCTGGATGGGTTACAGCTTAACCCAAAGGGGTCCAATATCCTAGCAGGCAGATTTAATAGAGCTGTTAGGGAGGGTTTAAACTAATTTGGCGGGGGATGGGAACCGGAGTGATAGGGCTGAGGAAGGGGAAAACAGAAATAAATCAAAGATAGCATGCAACAGATACTATAGAAAGAACAGACAGGAAATGAGGCTTAATCACAGCCAGTGGCATGAGTTACAGGGTAATAGAGGCATGGTGCAGTTAAAACAGAAAGCAACAAATACTGGACTGAGAGTGCTGTATCTGAATGCACTCAGCATGAGGAATAAAATGGACGATCTTGAAATTCAGCTACAGATTGGCAAATGACATTGTGACCATCTCTGAAACTTGGCTAAAGGATGGCTGCCATTGGGAGCTGAACATCCAAGGATATACGGTGTATCAGAAAGATAGGTTAATAGGCAGAGAGGGTGGTGTGGCTCTGTGTATAAGAAATAATATTAAATCATTACAAAGCGATGACATAGGATTGGAAGGTGTAGAGTCTCTATGGGTTGAGTTAAGAAATGGCAAGGGTAAAAGAACCCTAATGGCAATTATATACAGGCCTCCAAACAGCAGCCAGGATGTGGATAGGAGATAGAAAATGCGTGTCAGAAAGGCAATGTCATGATAATTGTTGGGAATTTTAACATGAAGGTGGATTGGGAAAACCAAGTCAGTACTGGACCTCAAGAAAGAGATTTTGTAGAATGCTAAGGGATGGCTTTTCAGAACAGCTTGTTGTTGAGCCCACTAGGAGATCGGCTGTCCTGGATTGGGTGTTTGCAATGATCCGAAGGTGATAAGAGAGCTTAAGGTTAAGGAACCCTTGGGGAACAGTGATCATAATATGGTCAAGCTCACATTGAAATTTGAGAGGGAAAAAATAAAATCCAATGTGTCGGTATTTCAGTGGAATTGAGGAAATTACAATAACATGAGAGGGAAACTGGCCAAAGTTGACTGGAAAGGAACATTTGCAGGAAGGACAGCAGAGCGGCAATGGTTGGAGTTTCTGCGAAAAATGAGGGAAGTGCAAGACAGATATATTCCAAATAAGAAGAAATTTTCAAAGGGAAGAAGGACACTACCATGGCTGACAAATGAAGTCAGAGCCAAAGTAAAAGCAAAAGAGAGGGCATACAAGGAAGCCAGAGCTAGTGGGGAGGCAGAGAATTGGGAAACTTTTAAAAACTTGCAGAAGGAAATTAAGAAGGTCATTAGGAAGGAAAAGATGAATTATGAAAGAAAGCTGGTGAATAATATCCAAAAAGATACTAAAAGCTTTTTTAAGTATATAAAGGGTAAAAGAGAGTCAAGGGTAGATATAGGACCAATGCAAAATGACACTGGAGAAATTGTAATGAGAGATGCAGAGATGGCAAAGGAACTGAATGCGTAACAAGGTGCCGCACATAAGGCTGCTTAGCAAGATAAGAGCCCATGGAATTACAGGGAAGTTACTAGCATGGGTGGAGCATTGACTGGTCGGTATAAAACAGAGAGTGGGAATAAAGGGATCCTATTCTGGCTGGCTGCCGGTTACCAGTGGGTTGGTGTTGGGGCCGCTGCTTATTACGATGTATGGCAAAGACAATGATTTGGACTATGGTATTAATAGATTTGTGGTTAAATTTGCCAATGATATAAAGATAGGTGGAGGAGCGGGTAGTGTTGAGGAAACAGAGAGCCTGCAGAGAGACTTAGGTAGTTTAGGAGAATGGGCAAAGACGTGGCAAATGAAGTACAATGTTGGAAAGTGTATGGTCATGCACTTTGATGGAAGAAATAAATGGGCAGATTATTATTTAAATGGGGAGAGAATTCAAAATGCAGAGATGCAAAGGGACTTGGGAGTCCTTGTGCAAGATACCCTAAAGGTTAACCTCCAGGTGAGTCGGTTGTGAAGAAGGTGGATGCAATGTTGGCATTCATTTCTAGAGGTATAGAATATAAGAGCAGGGAAGTGATGTTGAGGCTCTATAAAGCACTCATGAGACCACACTTGGAGTATTGTGTGCAGTTTTGGGCTCCTTATTTTAGAAAGGATATACTGACATTGGAGAGGGTTCAGAGAAGATTCACAAAGAATGATTCCAGGAATGAAAGGGTTACCATATGAGAAACGTCTGGCAGCTCTTGGGCTGTATTCCCTGGAGTTCAGGAGAATGAGGGGGGATCTCATAGAAACATTCTGAATGTTAAAAGGCCTGAACAGATTAGATATGGGAAAGTTATTTTCCATGGTAAGGGAGTCTGGGACAAGAGGGCACAACTTCAGGATTGAAGGATGTCCATTTAGAACTGAGATGCAGAGAAATTACTTTAGTCAGAGGGTGGTAAATCTGTGGAATTTGTTGCCATGAGCAGCTGTGGAGGCCAAGTCATTGGGTGTATTTAAGGCAAAGACAGAGGGGTTTTTGATTAGCCAGGGCGTCAAAGGGTATGGGGTGAAGGCAGGGGAGTGGCAATGACTGGAAGAATTGGATCAGCCCATGATTGAATGGTGGAGCAGACTTGATGGGCTGAATGGCCTATCTGCTCCTATACCTTATGATCTTATGGTCTCGTGGATCTCAGTAAGGCATTTAATAAGGTTCCCTATACAAGGCTCTTTCAGAAAGTAAGGAAGCATGGGATCAAAGGAGACCTTGCTTTGTGAATCCGGAACTGGCTTGCCCACAGAAGGCAAAGGGTGGTTGTAGATGGTTTGTATTCTGCATAGAGGTCGGTGACCAGTGGTGTACCTCAGGATTCTATTCTGGGACCCATTCTCTTTGTGATCTTTATAAGTGACCTGGATGAAGAAGTGGGGTGGGGGGTTAGGGTGTTAGTAACTTTGCTGATAACACAAAGGTTGGGGGTGTTGTGGATAGTCTGGAGGGTTGTCAGAGGTTACAGCGGGACTGGATGCAGAACTGGGCTGAGAAGTGGCAGATGGAGTTCAACTCAGATAAGCATGAAGTGATTCATTTGAGTAGGTCAAATTTGAAAACAGAATATAATATTAACGTAAGACTCTTGACAGTGTGGAGGATCAGAGAGATCTTGGTCCATGTCCATAGGATACTCAAAGCTGCTGCGCAGATTGACAGTGTTGTTAAGAAGGCATTCATCAACTGGCATTCTCGAGTTCCATTTGTAATGGAGGGAGGAGAAGATGGCAGCGCGATGCAGCGCGCACGGCCGTTCCGAATGAATATCGATATGTGTAACTAGGGGTGCCGTGCACAATCCGGATTTGATAGAGACAGCCGTGAGAAGCGCAGAGGAACATCTGGAGAAACTTCTGAAATGCCTGCTTCACTGCCACTGCTACTGTGTGATCGAGAATCTCTGGAGACGAAGACCCCAAATCCTCAGCTTTGCGTATCACCTGTTGCCGGGGCTGGGGTCGAAACGCTCGACAGAGGTGGTGTTCAGTGCTCGGTGTTGGGAGGTGGTTGGAGGCTCGGAGTTTTTCGGACGGACTCGGAGTCAGACTGTGGTCAGACGCTTCTGGGATGCTGCACCAGCAAGTTGGCGGCGCTGGAGGTTTACCGTCTACGTGAGATGATGGGACTTTCGAGAGACTTTGAGAATTTTACTGTGCCATGGTCTGTTCTTATCAAATTACGGTACTGCTTTGCACTGTTATAACTAGATGTTATAATTATGTGGTTTTTGTTCATTTTTAAGTCGGTTTGTCATGTGTTTTCGTGATATCATTCTGGAAAAACATTTTTATCATTTCTTAATGCATGCATTATTAAATGACAATAAAAGGGGACTGTGTGTCCTCATAATCATCATAATCATAACTGAGGGATTGAGTTCAAGAGCCGTGAGGTAATGTTACAGCTACATAAGACCTTGGTCAGACCCCACTTGAAGTACTGTGTTCAGTTCTGGTCACCTCACTACAAGAAGGATGTGGATACTATAGAGAGAGAACAGAGGAGATTTACAAGGATGTTGCCTGGATTGGAGAGCATGCCTTACGAGAATAGGTTGAGTGAACTTGGCCTTTTCTCTTTGGAGCGACGGGGGATGAGAAGTGACCTGATCAAGGTGTATAAGATGATGAGAGGCATTGATCTTGTGGATAGCCAGATGCTTTTTCCCAGGACTGAAATGGCTAACATGAGGGAACATATTTTTAAGGTGCTTGGAAATAGGTACCGAGGGGATGTCAGGGGTAAGTTTTTCACACAGAGGATGGTGGGTGCATGGAATGTCCTGCTGACAATGGAGGTGGAAGCGGATACAATAGGCTCTTTTAAGAGCCTCTTAGATAGCAGAGGGCTATGCACTGGGGAAATTCTAGACAGTTTCTAGAGTAGGTAACATGGTTGGCACAACATTGTGGGCCAAATGGCCTGTAATGTGCTGCAGATTTCTATGTTCTATGTTCTATGTTCAGTCAAGAACCTATCAACCTCCACTTTAGTTATACCCAATGACTTGGCCTCCACAGCCACATATGACAATACATTCCACAGATTCACTACCCTCCGGCTGAAGAGTTGCTCTTCATTTCTGTTCTAAATGGACTTCCCTCTATTCTGAGGCCATGCCCTCTGGTCCTAGACCCCCTACTATAATAAACATCATCTCCAAATCCACTCTGTCCAGGCCTTTCAGTTCTCGACAGAGTTCAGTGAGATCCCTCATCCTTAACTCATGCGAGTACAGGCCCAACGCAATCAAACACGACTCGTACGTTAACACTTTCATTCCTGGAATCGTTCTCGTGAACTCTCTCTGGACGCTCTCCAGTGCCAGCACATCTTTTCTTAGATAAGGGGCCTAAAACTGCTGACAGGAGTCCAAGTGTGGTCTGACCAATGCCTATAAATCCTCAGAATTTCATCCTTGCTTTTATATTCTAGTCCTCTCGAAATAAATGCTAACATTGCACTTGCCTTCCTTATATTGACTCAACCTGGAAGTTAGTCTTTAGGGAATCCTACACGAGGACTCCCACGTCCTTTTGCACGTCTGAATTTTGAATTTTCTCCCCATTTAGAAAATAGTCTATGTCTTTATTCCTTCTACTAAGGTGCATGACCCTACATTTCCCTACACTATATTCCATTGCAACTCCTTTGCCCATTTTCCTATTCTGTCTCTGTCCTTCTGCAGTCTCTTGATATTCTTTCTTCAGGACCTTATCCTTTTTCTTCCCTACGCTGTTGGTACCAATATGTACCCCAACTTCCGCTGTTTGCCCTCCCATTTTAGGATTCTGTGGACCTGATGCAAGACATTTCTGACCCTGCCACCTGAGAGGCAACATACCATCAGGGTTCTCTTTCATGTCCAAAGAATCTCCTGTCTGTTCCTCTAACTATGGAATCCCCTATCACTACTGCAGTTCTCTTCTCCCCCATTCCCTTCTGAGCCACAGAGCCAGACTCAGTGCCAGAGACCAGGTTGCTGCAGCTTCCCCTGGTAGGTTTGTCCCCCTTATAAGTATCCAAAGTGGTATATTTATTATTGAGGGAAATAGCCACAGAGATACTCTGCACTAGCTGCCACTTCCCACTCCATCTCCGAACAGTCGCTTCTTTTCATTCTCCCACCAAAGGTGATCAAGTTGAAGCTCCAGTTACTTAACAGTCTCTAAGGAGCTGCAGCTCAATGCATCTTGTGTAGATGTAGTTATCAGGGAGACTGGAGGTCTCCCAGAATTCTCACATCACACACGAAGAACATATTACTAGCCCTGAAACCATTATCACTGCACTCGCTATGTACTAATAAGCGAAGCAAGAGAAAAAAAGTTTACTAGAAATTTCCTTAAACCTCTGTCATATATATTCCTATATGTATTGGATACCCCAGAGATTATCTGAACACTTGAACGTAATAGTGGTTTGTTTATAAAATTTATCAAGTTGTGGCCCTTACTGTTGGTTTTGTGTACTTTAGTGTATTCCCATTGATCATTTTAATGGCCATAGGGCACCCTTGCCCCAAAGGGCAATTCAATTCATTGTCCTTCATTAGAAAGGATCATAGAGCAGATTCATAATTGTTCCTACATGTTTTGAAGAATCTAGTCATCAAGAGTGCAGGCTACATAGAGATGGAGGCATAGTAATTTGACTAGGAAATTTTTGATCTTCATATGGACTGCGATAAGCAGACTAACAAACTGATAAGTGGTGAATTTCAAGAGCATGTTGAAAATAGTTCTCTGTAACTTTATTCCATGAAACCAGTTGAGGGAAGACTATATTTTATTTAGTATTGACAAACATGATGACTTACATTATAGCCAAACATTGCAAGAACCTTCATTAAATGGCATTCATAGTGCAAACTAATGTATTTCAGAATCAGAATCAGGTTTATTATCACCAGCATGTGTCATGAAATTTGTTAACAGCAGCAGTTCAATGAAATACATAATCTAAAAGAAAGAAAAAAATATAATGGTAATAATAACAACAAATAAATAAATTACAGTATACATATATTGAATAGATTAAAAATCGTGCATAGAACAGAAATAATATATATTTTAAAAATGAGGTAGTGTTCAAGGGTTCAATGTCAATTTCAGAATCGGATGGCAGAGGGGAAGAAGCCGTTCCTGAATTGCTGAATGTGTGGCTTTGGGCTTCTGTACCTCCTACCTGATGGTAACAGTGAGAAAAGGGCATGCCCTGGGTGCTGGGAGTTCTTAATAATGGACACTGCTTTTCTGAGACACCGCTCCTTGAAGATGTCCTGGGTACTTTGTAGGCTAGTACCCAAGATGGAGCCAACTAAATTTACAACCTTCTGCAGCTTCTTTTTGTCCTGTGCAGTAGCCCCTCCATACCAGACAGTGATGCAGCCTGTCAGAATGCTCTCCACGGTACAACTATAGAGGTTTTTGAGTGTATTTGTTGACGTGCCAAATCTTCTCAAACTCCTAGTAAAGTATAGCCACTGTCTTGCCTTCTTTATGACTACATCGATATATTGGGATCAGGTTAGATCCTCAGAGATCTTGACATCGAGGAACTTGAAACTGCTCACTCTCTCCACTTCTGATCCCTCTCTGAGGATTGGTATGTGTTCCTTCATCTTACCCTTCCTGAAGTCCACAATCAGCTCTTTCGTCTTACTGACGTTGAGTGCCAGGTTGTTACTGCAACACCACTCCACCAGTTGGCATATCTCAGTCCTGTATGCCCTCTCATCACCACCTGAGATTCTACCAATAATGGGTGTATCATCAACAAATTTATAGATGATATTTGAGCTATGCCTAGCAACAGAGTAGAACAGCGGGCTAAGCACACACCCCTGAGGTGCACCAGTGTCGATCATCAGCGAGGAGGCGATTTTATCACCAAGCTGCACAGATTGCAGTTTTCCAGTTAGGAAGTTGAGGATTCAATTACTGAGGGAGGTACAGAGACCCAGGTTCTGTAACTTCTCAATCAGGATTGTGGGAATGATGGTATTGAACGCTGAACTATAGTCAATGAACAGAATCCTGGCATCCACATCAAAGTTGCTGGTGAACGCAGCAGGCCAGGCAGCATCTCTAGGAAGAGGTACAGTCGACGTTTCGGGCCAAGACCCTTTGTCAGGACTAACTGAAAGAAGAGCTGGTAAGAGATTTGAAAATGGGAGGGGGAGGAGGAGATCCAAAATGATAGGAGAAGACAGGAGGGGGAGGGATGGAGCCAAGAGCTGGACAGTTGATTGGCAAAAGGGATATGAGAGGATCATGGGACAGGAGGCCCAGGGAGAAAGAAAAGGGGGAGGGGGAGAAAACCTAGAGGATGGGCAAGGGGTATCGTGAGAGGGACAAAAAGGAGAGAGAGAGAAAAAGAGTGTGTGTATATAAATAAATAATGGATGGGGTACGAGGGGGAGGTGGGGCATTAGCGGAAGTCCTCTCATATCCCTTTTGCCAATATCCTCTCATATCCCTTTTGCCAATCAACTGTCCAGCTCTTGGCTCCATCCCTCCCCCTCCTGTCTTCTCCCATCATTTTGAATCTCCCCCCTCCCCCTCCCACTTTCAAATTTCTTACTAGCTCTTCTTTCAGTTAGTCCTGATGAAGGGTCTTGGCCCGAAACATCGGCTGTACCTCTTCCTAGAGATGCTGCCTGGCCTGCTGTGTTCACCAGCAACTTTGATGTGTGTGGCTTGAATTTCCAGCATCTGCAGATTTCCTCGTGCTTGCATTTTTAGAATCCTGGCATAGGTGTTTGTGTTGCCCAGGTGGTCTTGAGATTGCATCTGCCATTGACCTATTGAGTGGATAGACAAATTGCAATGGGTCCAGATCCTTGCTGAGGCAGGAGATCAGTCTAGTCATGACCAACCTCTCAAAGCATTTCATCACTGTAGATGTGAGTGCTCCCGGGCGATGGTCATTAAGGCAGCTCACATTATTCTTCTTAGGCTCTGGTATAATTGTTTCTTTTTGAAGCAAGTGGGAACTTCCGCCTGTAGCAGTGAGAGGTTGAATATGTCCTTGAATGTTCCCACCAGTTGATTGGGACAGGTTTTCAGAGCCTTACCAGGTACTCCACTGGGACCTTCCGCCTTGCGAGGGTTCACTCTCTTTAAAGACAGCCTACTGTTTGAAGAAGGGGAACACATTGACATAGATTCTAAATTTAGAAAAGTCTGGCTTCATGTGATGAGATGAGACTGTTGTCAGTGTCTGGACAAATTCATTAATAGAAAAAGTGACAGTAGATCAGCAGGAGATTAAAAAAACAATTTAATCTGATTTAGAACCAGTTTATATCCCGAAGGAGAAAGAGCTCTACCTGCCATAAAATAAAAATTGATTTCCAAAAATATGATACATTGAAATGAAAGTACAGAAGAAGAATATATAGTGATGATTTTGGGAAAGTTACACAGCCTAGCAATACAGATCGTAAGAGATGCCAACTTCGCAGTTCTGCAGCAGCACTGCTGTCTCACAACTCTAGGGACCGAGATTCAACTCTGATAATGATTGTTTCTGTGTGGAGATTCAACATTCTTCTTATGACTTCCTGGTTTCCCTGCAGGTGCTCTGATCACTACCTACCTATCAAAGATATTGGTAATTTTAATTTTTCCCTAATGAAGGTAGGTATTCAGGAATGGGGTGGGGGCAGGGTTGATGGGCATATGAGAGAGGATAGGTTAAAGAGAAATAAGTGGGTAAATGGGAGTGTTGGGGATTGTTTTCGTGCAGCCTACATAACCCAATGGGCTGAATGGACTCCTCTTGTACTTTATTAAATAAAATAATAATGGAATCTTGGAAATAACCTGGCAAAAGATAACAAAATTAACTCAGATAACTTTTTCAATTAACAGCAAGTTGGCATGATAGCATAGTGGTTAGCCCAATGGTTTACAGTACCAGCGACACAGGATCAATTCTTGCCACTGCCCGTAAGGAGTTTGTACATTCTCCTCATGACCGTGTGTGTATTTAAGGTGAAAGTTGATCGTTTCCTGATTAGTCAGGGCACCAAAGGATACGGCGAGAAGGTTGAGTGGGATCTGGGATCAGCCATGATGCAATGATGGAGCAGTCTGGATGGGCTGAATGGCCTAATTCTGCTCCAATGTCTTATGAACAAGTTGAACCTTTTAAAACTTGATGTTATTGAAATTAACAATTGAAAATAAAACATAATGAGGAAGAATCATATCTTGCCTTAGTATTTACATTGTGTGAAAAGGGCAGCATTCCAGGTATCCCAAGGAATCAAATAATGAACCAGCAAAAGAGGCTCATCAAAATTAATTAAAGGAATGTTATAGTAATAAATGAAATAATGCATTTAAAGGGGTCTTCTCTAGGAATGATGATTAAAAGAAATTGGTGAAAATATTGTAGGATCCTTTACTGTAATCTTTCAAAGTTATCTTTGTTTCTTTACCTTCCATAATGGTGCATGCTACTATTTCAGAAAATTGAGAAAGAAATTAAGGGAATCCTTTGATCTGTTGTAGAAAAAATGTAATTAAGAATAAAGGCTCTGAATTCCTTGAAAATATTAAACTAATCAAAAAGGACCAGACCTAATAACATGATTATAATTTTCGAAGAAGTGAATATACCTTGAGGTTATTTATTCTATACAAATGTACTTTGGGAGCGCTCATAAGAACCAGCAATGAAGCTCACAAAAGTAAAAGCAGTTAATTGTAAAAGCATGTAAGTTGACCACAGCGATTGCCAAACAGAGTAGGAACTTGAATTCAAAATGTGGAGCAGATTCTTAACAATCCAAATTTACTGATGGCACAAAGATTAATAGCATTCTAGCTAATCGCACAAAGGCAAATAAAGTACAAAGAGATATTAGTAAACAAGTGATCCCTAGCAAAGCTGCAAAAAATTGATCTCATTGCAAGCAAATGTGAGGCCATACACTTTGGGTCAAAACTGATAAAACAGAGTGCATTCTAAATACTGAATGCTGAAAGCACTGGAAGTTTGGAGTAATTTACCAATTCACTTGGGTAGATCATTAAAATGCCATGGACTGTTACAGAGATAACCAGAAAACCTAGAAGCATCACGCTCCTCATACCTAGTGAACTAGAGAACAAAGAATCAGACATCAAGCTTGCAAAGCACGTGTGAATGCATAGCAGAGTGAAAGCTATAGCATTGTTGTTCTATAACAGTAAATTATACGGAGTGTTTCTCATTAGCAAGTTTACATAAGAAGACTTTTTTAAAAATTACATGCAATTTAAGGTACTACCTCATTTAGATGGTAATTTTGGTGTCTACATAGTATCAAACTATCAAACACATTCTGTTAATAGATAACTGGAAAGCTTCTATCTCACTGTTATCAGATTCTTGGACAGACCTCTTGTATGATAAGATGGACCCTTCACTTCACAATCTACGTTGTTATGATCTTGCACTTTATCATTTACCTGCACTGCACTTTTAAAATTTATCCTGCACTCTATTAATGTTTTTTGTTAGTCTAGCTCAATGCACTGTGTAAGGATTTTATCTGTATGACCAGTTTGCAGGACAAGCTTTTTTTCACTGTCTCTTGTGCATGTGGTAATAATGAACCAATACCAATAGCAATATTAATACCAAATCGAATATCACTTACTGCATACATAAGATTTCACTGAAATAATAATGCAGAAACTTATTTCATGGTATTTGCTCTCACAGAATCAAGAAGATACCCCTACCACCTAAACATAGCTTTGATTTCTTTTTTCTTTTAACTATCTCTCACCTTTCTTAAATGTAAATTACTTACGTGAAGTAGTTGCTCTGTTTTAGTTAACAATCAGAGAAGATGCTTTTGAGCCATATATATTGTTCATCGGCCATACTGGAGACTAGTATGTCCAGTGAGTTAATGCTCCTCAAAGCATGCAAGGAATTTATTGAGTGTAATATACTTGGTAGTTAGTCCTCAAGCAAATCAAACTGCAGGATTTTCTCTGAATTGTGGGAAACACAAGCTGCTACAGCTTCAGCCAGGAGTGCCAAAAAGTACATAACTTTGCAGCAGCTAGTTTTGTTGTGCCTTTGAAGTTCAGCCCAGTGACTGAGAGAGAGGATAATAGATGACTGAAGGGAAATAATTATGAAGACTGAAGAGTGACAGGGTTAGAGAAGATCAAGAGAGGAGAGAATCAGAGTAGATAGAGGAAAATATTGGAGTGCTTGTGAGGAGAGGATGCCAGAGTTGCTGTGAGACTGACATTAGAGGGGAAGATTCTGCTGTTTGCACACTCAGTGAATATTCAGTTGAGAGGAAAAATATAATGTTGAGGTGTTAGCAAAAAAGACAGCCAGCTTTGAAAACTTTCCTGAGAAAATGTGACCTCCCAAAACTCTGCAGCAGTACTCCCAAGAACATGTCCTTTAAATAACTCAAAGAGAGAGGCCTCAACTCTTTGGTTCTGACCTGCTTCATTTTGCAAGCGTCACACTTTGCATCATGTTGAAAGGTTTGTAGGCTTTGCCTGTGGATTACAGTTTGCTGTAAGTGATGTCAAAAATAGCAAAGCATACTGTTTGGTAGAATAAGAAATTGGAAGAGATGTGGTTCATCAAGCCCCTTGAGTTTGATCCACCACTCAGTGAGACTGTGACTGATCCAACCTTGGTGTCCACACAACTTTCTTGCTTGAATCCATAACTCCTGTCTCCCCTATAGACTGAGAAACTACCTAACCCCTGTTTTCAGCATTATGTAAGCTGCATGTACAGAAAAATCATGTCTAAATCCTGGAATTCTGTCGTTGGCCAAGAAGTTTAATCGTGTTTATCAGCTGACTGTGTTAAAAATTCTATTATATGTTAATCAAACTAGTTCAGAGCTACAATTGAATTTCTAGTACATAACCACCAAAGAATCAAAGGTGGAAAACAAACCATCGTTCTTCACGATGATGTATCACTAAAACAGTGTCGTTTCAGGCCAGGCAGCATCTATAGGAAGAAGTACAGCTGACATTTCGGGCCGAGACCCTTTGTCAGGACTAACTGAAAGAAGAGATAGTAAGAGATTTGAAAGTGGAAGGGGGAGGGGGAGATCTGAAACGATAGGAGGAGACAGGAGGGGGAGGGATGGAGCTAAGAGCTGGAAAGTTGATTGGCAAAAGGGATACAAGGCTGGAGAAGGGAGAGGATCATGGGACGGGAGGCTAAGGAAGAAAGAAAGGGAGAGGGGAGCACCAGAGGAAGATGGAGAGCAGGCAAGGAGTTATTGTGAGAGAGACAGAGAGAAAAGAGAGAGAGAGAGAGAGAAGGAAAAAAATAATGAATGAATGAATAAATAAATAAGGGATGGAGTAATAAGGGGAGGGGTGCATTAACGGAAGTTGGAGAAGCCAATGTTCATGCCACCAGGTTGGAGGCTACCCAGATGGAATATTCTCTAACTTCTGTTAATGCCCCTCCTTCCCTTCTTACCCCATCCCTTATTTATTTATTTATTTATTCATTCGGTTTTTTTCCTTCTCTCTCTCTCTCTCTCTCTTTTCTCTCTCTGTCCCTCTCACAAATACTCCTTGCCTGCTCTCCATCTTCCTCTGGTTCTCCCCTCCCCCTTTCTTTCTCCCTAGGCCTCCCGTCCCATGATCCTCTCCCTTCTCCAGCCTTGTGTCCCTTTTGCCAATCAACTTTCCAGCTCTTAGCTTCATCCCTCCCCCTCCTGTCTTCTGTCATTTCGGATCTCCCTCCTCTTACTATCTCTTCTTTCAGTTAGTCCTGATGAAGGTTCTCGGCCCGAAACGTCGACTGTTCTTCTTCCTATAGATGCTGCCTGGCCTGTTGCGTTCCACCAGCATTTTGTGTGTGTTGCTTGAATTTCCAATGTCTGCAGATTTCCTTGTGTTGATAGTGTCGTTTCAATCAGTTGTGATCTGTTTGCCAGAACTTACCTTCTCTAATCTTCTCTGGTTTCTTTCACCTTAAGAAATCCATTTTGGGGGAAATACAATAAATAGTACAATTTTAAACATTATACAGGAACAAAGAGAACAAGGGGTTTGCATACATACATCGTTGAAGTCAGAAGCCATCAAACCTATCTAGTATCTAATCTTATCAAACAAAGCCAGGTAGTTGTACTAAACATAAAACAATGTTTAGGCCCCAGGTGGAGTGATATTCATGCTTTTGAGCTATTGCAGAAGAGATTTACTTGAATGACCCCTTGAACAAGGGTCAGTTACTTGGAAAGACTGCAATTATTCCCCTTTATACAAAGGAATACAAGAGATTTAGAACGATGTTCAAAGTTATTGACAGACCAAAAAAGGAGAAACTGTTTCCACTGGCAGTAGGGTTGGACTAAAGAGAAATAATTTTTCAAAATACAAACACAGAATAATGGTTTGAATTCCCTCCATTACCTGTGTGATCCTGCAATTCTATACCTGCATAATGATATTGTTGGAGTTCCTTTCATATAAGAATGAAAAAAAAATTATACTAGACTACCTAAGATTAACTGAAAACTATAGAATGTGTCGCTGAGAGTTACACATTATTACTTCACAAATACAGCAGATCCTTTCAAAAGGTTGAAATACTGATGTGTGTTTTATTAATATCCTAAAAACCCTAGGAAATACCCCTCCCTTAATTAATTAAAATTATTAATTGAAGCAGTTTTTTCTGTGGAAAACAAATTTAGTCTGTTTTATTTTCGTTTACTGTTCCCTTAATATTTATCAACTAATTATATTAAAAATCTAATACAACACATCATTAGCCCTTAGTAATGGATTCAGAGTGAATACCTAATGGTACTGAAATAATCAATGCAGACTTTTCTTAAGAAATTCCCTATAAAATCTACTTGTTTAGCATTCAGTGTTTTTTTGTTGCCCACTAGTCCTGGGAGCTTTTGTGTATGGGATTTATTTTTATTTTGTAGCTCTATCTGCCCTGTTAATACAGCCTGGAGTCTCTATAACTTCCCTTGCTTTGCAAATTGCTAATTTTCTTTTCTGGGAAAGTTTTATGACTTTAACTTCTAATGGGTCCTGATGGACAGTGAAGTGGTCATAGCAGTAGCACATCAGCACCAATTCCTGATTTTGTAACTGAATGCCTGGGCTGAAGAGTCACACAACAGAAAAAGCAATAATAATCATAGGGTTAGGATACTTTTTAAAATTGTCACTATGTTTGCTCTGAAGTTTTTGAAAAAACAATCAAGCCACAGATAAGTAACAGCCTTTCCAACTGCTAATATATTTTCAACCACAATTTGACAAAGATTAACTCTTTGTTTAAATTTTATCTACAGGGACAAAGTTCCATTAGATTTTTGAGGGATCTACACACACACACACACACACACACACACACACACACACACACACATGCAAACAGTAGATTTTCAACACTGACATTCTGTAAAAACTCTGAAACGTTAAGGAAAAGTTCCTGGAAATTCATTCTTTATGAGTAATTGCACAAAGAAAATACATTCCATTAAAGCCACCACAGACATTCACGTTTGCTCTCTTCACCTCTGCCCCTTTCTATGCCACTTAAACTTAATTTATTTCTACTTTAATCCACCAATGCTGAAAAGGCAGAAATGTTAACTTTGTTTCTCTCTTCAAAAAATGCAGCCTAACTAAAGATTGTTGAGGCCTGTGGATTATTTCCTCATAGCAAGATATTTGATATAGTTTGAAACACCGATGTGTGTTTTGTTAATACTCAAAATACCATAAGAAATGACCTTTCTTAAATGAAGTATTATTAATTGAAGCAGTTCTCTCTGTGGAAAAAAATTCACAGAGAAAGAAATAAAATCCCTGTCAGCTGGCATAATGATCCAAGCATGTCATAATGTTTGTTAGGTGGTATAATGGGCAACCTACTTACACATCCTCATCTGTTCAACCAGGATGTCCATCAATGAATCACTAAACTAGATGCTCTTAAGTGCTAAATAATTAAGGCATTTTAGAGAAGGTATCAAGGCCTGACGGTATCCATGGCTTAATATCACAACATGAAAACACTTGAATATTGCATCCAACAATATATAAAATTATTCTTAATTTTATTGCGGTGTTTTATATTCAATGTGATCTATAACAATGACTTTGCATTTACTTAATGTTACAATGTGAGGGGATGCTTCTACAATTTGCGATTTTAAAATCTTTATATTTCATATTTTAGGAATTAGAGCATCTTTAACAAGAGCCCTGTTTATTTTGTCTTTTATTCATACCATAATAGGTTCATCAAATCCAGATGTTATCCGGATCTCTTCTCTCTTGGACCTTAATTCTAAGCTGGAAGGATACTATAGGAAGGGATATGTTGTTGCCACCGTACACCCTACAATTGTTTCTGTGGGACGAAGGAAACGTTCTCCACTAAGTTACATCTATAGAGTTATATTAGCTAAAATAAAATCAGGGTAAGTTAGATTCATGGACTTTTTTGTATTTAAACATCAGTTCAGGAATTCAAAAGTTCTCATTCAAAAAAGATCAATGAATTAAGTTGATGTTTGAAGATTCTAATGTGCTGCAAAGCACAATTCAAAGTTCAAAGTTCATATATGTCACCATATACAATCCTGAAATTCATTTTCTTACGGACATACTCAAATCCATAATAGAATAATGATCATGATAGAATCAATGAAAGTCTGCACCAACTGGCAAATAGCTTTTGAATGTGATAATAATTATCATTTGTTTGGAGCTGTTTGCATTTCAATTCAACCAAAGATCAACCCATGATCTAATGAAATGATGGAGCACACCTAAGCAGATGAGAGACCTACTCCTGCTCCTAATTTGTATGTTTGATTCTTAGTTTTATTGCTGCAATTGGAGCAACAGGTCCACAGCAGATGTCCTTTCATTGGCTCTTCACTCAACCCTGGAACATCAAGACAGCAAAGATGCATACATCAGGATGCTCTTTATCAACTACTGCTGATCTTTATCAGCATTCAACCATCATCCCCTCAAAACTAACCAATACGCTCCAAGACCTTGGCTCCAATACCTCACTGTGCAATTAGATCCTGGACTTCCTCATTTGCAGGCCCCAGTCAGTTTGAATTGGCAACAGCATCTCCTCCATAATCTCCATCGGCACAGGTGCACTACAAGGCTGTGTGCTTGGCCCCCTGCTCTACTCACTTTACATTTATGACTGTATGGCTCAGCGCAACTCCAATGCCATATTCAGGTTGGCTGACGACACACTGTTACAGATCGAATCAAAACTGGTGACAAATCAGCATATTGGAGAGAGATTGAAAATCTGGCTGAGTGGTGCCATAACAACAACCTGGTACTCAATGTCAGCAAGACCAAGGAGATGATTATTGACTTCAGGAGAGGGAAACCAGAGGTCCAGGAGCCGGTCCTCATCAGAAACTCAGGGGTGGAAAGAGTTAACAACTTTAAATTCCTCAGTGTTATTATTTCAGAGAGCCTGTCCCGCCCAGCACTTGAGTGCAATTGCAGCAGCGCCTCTACTTCCTTGGGAGTTTGTGGAGATTTGGCATGACATCTGAAACTTTGATGGGCTTCTGTGGATGTGTGATAGGAGAGTATATTAACTGGCTACTTCACAGTCTGATAAGGGGGCAACAACAGCCTTGAACAGAAAAATCCTGCAAAAAGTGGTGTATGCGGCTGCTCCACCTTGGGTAAAGCCCTCTTACCTTAGAGCACATCTAAATGAAACACTGTTGAAGGAAAGCAGTATCCATCATCAGGGATACTCCAACACCTAGGACATGCTCTCTTCTCTCTGCTGCCATCAGAGAGAAGGTACAGGAACCTCAGCACTCACAACACCAGGTTCAGTAAAAGTTACTCCCCCGTCAACCATCAGCTTATTGAATCAAAGAGGATAACCACTCTAATTCACTTACCCCATCATGGAAATGTTCCCACAGCCAATAGACTCAGTTTCAAGGACTTGTCATCTCATGTTCTCGATATTTATTGCTTACTTATTTATTATTGTTATTTCTTCTTTTTCTATTTGCACAGTTTGGTGTCTTCTGTAGTCTGTTGAATGTGTTACGACACGCACCCAACTGCATCAGCTTCTGATGTTTAGATGCTCTAACCCTCCAGAGTATGGATAGCTAGCGAAGTTTCTTTAAAGATTCGGGAGCGTCCCACTAACTTGCAATCAATGTTTTGGCTGGCAAGAATTGAGTATTTAAAGAGCACCTGAACTGAGGTTTGGTGCTCAGTCGTAAGCCCTATTACTGATTTTGCCTGGTGTTTGTTTTGTGCTCAGTTCTTGATCCTGTTTGATAGTGTATCTCAATCCTTGCTTCGGATAATCCAGCATTTGGGTCCAAGTCATCCTCATCAAGGACACTTGTCACAGTACAATTGAACCAACTTGGGTCCAGTGGGGTATCGGAGCCTTTCGTCAGCTGTGGTCAGCCATAGTGAACAAATTTCAAGACAGAGCCTGGAGATACACGACCTCCAGGTCGCCGTGTGCCAACTATTGTAGGAAGGAAGCCAAGGTGGCTGTTGGTCACTCTGCAGAGCCTGTCTTTCTTTCAACCCAGGAGAGATTCAACGGTGACCCGGGTTCTTGCCGCAGCTTCCTCATCCTTTGCTCATTAGTGTTTAAACTCCAGCCGTGTCGGTTCCCTTCGGAACGTGGAAAGATGGCCTCATTATCCCCCTTCTGATTGGAAGAGCCCTGGCCTGGGCCACCGCACAATGGGAATGCAGGTCAGTGATTTGCTTGGATTGGGAGGAATTCATGGGCACTATCAGGAAGGTGTTTCATCACCCCGCTGGAGCCAGCCAAGCCTCGGACTGCCTGATGAAGATTTGACAGGGTGGTAGGTCAGCAGCCGACTACGTGATTGAATTTCAGACCTTGGCCATGAGAGTGGCTGGAACCGGGAGTCCTTGGCAACTCTATACCACTGCGGATTATATCTCGACGGAGATGAACTGAAGGATGCCCTCGCCTTGTGAGAACCAGCTGAAGACTTAGAGGTTCTATTTGACCAATCCATTCATCTTGATTGTCTGGCAGGAAATAAGTGGGACAATATCAAGAAGTCAAAGAGGGCTAGCCTGAGCCCGGCCTCGACTGATCATAATTCCATCCCTTGATCTCGGACTATGACCCGCCTATCTCCTGCTCAGGATCCTGTGAAGCCCATGCAAGTTGGCTGCATAAAAATCTCCACTGATGAGAAGTTCTAGCTTAGGAGTCGAGGTTGCTGCCATTACTGTGGGCTGAATGTCTGAAACTGCAGCTGTCTGGAGAACTGTTCAGACCATCCTGTGTTGGGAGGACTGTGACAGTAGCAGCCACTACCTCCAACTTCAAAGATTTTGAGGGTGGAGATCTCCTGGGGTACAAACCAACAAGAGGTGAATGCTTTTTTGGACTCTGGAGCAGAGGGAAATTTACTGGACTTGAGGAATGCCTGTTGGTTCAATACACCACTGCAAGTGTTGAGCCAGCCCTTTGCCCTCGACTGCCTTGGACAGCCGTCTGCTTGATTCCTGGTAGATCCGACAGCAGACACTGGTTTTACAGATGAGGATAGAGGATCATGTGGAGGACATTAGTTTCTGTATCATTGAGTCTCCTCACATACCCCTGATCCTCAGACACCATTGGCTGTCCCAGCATAATCCTTCCATGAACTGGTAGAAAGGGAGGATCACTGGCTGCAAGAGGGTATATTTTCGGCTTGGTGTTCTGACCCCCAGACTCTCCTGAGACGAGCAGGAGATGAGGGGCAAACTTCTGTTCAGGGTAACCTGGAGCCTTCAGGAATACCCAATCCTACCTTTAAAAGGAGACAAACCAGCTCCAGCCAATAGGCCTGTGCAAGTCCCAACCTTACCTAGTCAGGGGTGTGCTGGCACCAGATCTCTAGTCCAAGAACAAAGTGAGGAGGTGCCCAGACAGTGGCAGCTAAGCCAAAGGGCTCCAGTTGCCAGGTCCCATCTAAGGGGAAAGCTCCAAAATGGAGATCCTTGGAGCCTAGTCCCAGGAGCACAGGGAACATTTGTCTCATCTGGCTACCAATGTCTGAGGAAATGGACGAAGATTGGACTGTGATTTGGCCTCTGTTTTCAGTAAAGACTTTTGTAGGCCTATGGGGGAGACTCTGGAGTCTGCCAAATTACCCCTGCTACCTACAAGGTCTCGGTAGTCATCCTCAGAGGAAGGTTCGAAGGTAATTGCAGCTCCCAAGCTGTAGAAATCCCTTCCGTCTACAAGGATTTGGAAGAGGTCTTCAGTAAGGGAAAGGTTTCAACTCTTTCACCACACCGACCCTACGACTGTGCTATGGATCTTCTCCTTGGTGCTTGTCCTCCGCAGGGTCGATTATATGCGCTTCCAGGCCCAGAGAGAAGCACTATGGAAGAGTATATAAAGGAGGTTCTTGCCTTGGGATTCATTTGGCCCTCCACCTCTCTAGTTGGTGCTGACTTCTTCTTCATACAGAAGAAGTATGGGAGCCTGGGGCCGTGCACTGATTATAGAAAACTGAATCACATAATGGTCAAGAATCGTTACCCTCTTCCACTCCTGAACACTGCCTCTGAGATTCTCCAAGGGGTAAAAGTATGAACTGCACCCATGTGGGTTCTTTTCCAAGCAGCTATCTCTGGCAGAGATGATTTATGACAGCGGGAATTCGGAGCTTCTTGCTGTTGTTAACTTTGGAGAAATAGTATCATTGGCTAGAGGAGGCCGAGAACCCTTTTATTGTTTGGGCAAACTATAAGAACCTGGCTTATATTCAGGAGGCCAAGAGGCTGAATTCCAGGCAGGCCATGTGGTCTTTGTTCTTTAACTGCTTTAATTTCATCCTGACCTATCGACCGGGGTCAAAGAATCAGAAGTCAGATGCCTTGTCCGGACAGATTGACAAACCGAAATGAGAAGAGCCACTTACTACCATTTTGTCCCAAGCCAAGATGGAATCGACTCTCTTGTTTGCAGGGCCCAAGCTCAAAGGGAGATTCCTAAGAACAGTCCTCTGAGTCGGCTGGTCAACCCGAGTTCTGTCCAGTCCAAGGTACTCCAATGGGGACATTCATTGAGAATTACTCAGGGATTGCCAGGACCCTTGAGTTTATCAAGAGGAGATATTGGAGGCCCGGAATGACGAAGGAAGTTTGGCAATACATGCAGGCATGCAAGGTGTGCGCCTGGAACAAGGAGCCACGTACGTGACCCCAAGGGCTTCTCCACACCCTACCTGTTCTGGACAGATCATGGGCTCACATCTCCATGGACTTTGTCACAGCACAGGGGCCCTCTTCCTTCCAAGGGGAAGACCATTATCATGATAATAGTTGGTCACGTTTCAAAGGCCTGCAAATTTATCTCTTTGGACAGACTGCCATGTGTGGCAGAGATGGCTGAAATTGTCCTGCACTATGTCTTCAGGATCCATGGTTTTCTGGTGGACATTGTGTTGATTACAGTCCACGATTCACATCATGTTTCTGGAAGGCATTTTGCAAACCAATTGGGTCAACAGTGAGTCTTTCCTCTGGGTTTCACCCGCAGTCCAACAGCCAGACAGAGCGGCTGAACCAGGATATGGAACGTACCCTAAGATGCCTGGCCTCTGAAAGACTGGACAAGTGGAGCAACCATTTGATGTGGGCAGAGGTCACCCACAACACATTACGACATTCAACACACAGGATGTCCCTTTTCAAATGCCAGTTTGGGCATTCTCCACCAATCTTCCCTGAGCAGGAGGCCAAGGTTGGGATTCCTGCAGCCGAAGATCTCGTCCGATGCTGCAAGGAAAGATGAACTAGTGAAAGGGATATTTTGTTATCTTCTACCCAGAAGGTTGAAATAAAGGCTAACCGCAATAGAAGACAGGAACCTGTTTTGCAGTCTGGGCAACAGGTCTGGCTGTCAACTCAGGATTTGCCTCTCCAAGTGGAGTCTAGGAGATTGGTGCCCAAGTTCATTGGACGTTTAAGATTCTCAATGAAGTAAACCCGGTGACCTACACCTTGCAGCTCCCCAAGACCCTCAAGATCAATCCCACTTTCCACATTTCTAATATAAAACCTGTGAACACCAGCCCTTTGGTCCCACCACCATGCTGGTTTGTTGATGGGGAACTGTGAGAAGAATTTTGGATTCACGAATTGTTCAAGGTGTCTGGCAGTTCCTTGTGGACAGCGAAGGATTCGAACGTGAGGAATGGTGCTGGGTTCCTGAAAGGGACATCTTGGATCTGGCTCTCATCCATTACAATCATCATCTCTCCGGGCAGCCAGCCCATTAGGAGTTGGCCATAGAGGAGGTGTCCTGTTGGGACCCACAGCCAACTGCACTAGCTTCCGCGTTAATGCTCTGACTCTCCAGAGTATAGATAGCTAGTATGGCCCATTAAAGATTCAGAACCATCCTACTGGCAATCATGTTTTGGCGCCAAGAATTGAGTATTTAAAGAGCATCTGAACTGCGGATTGATGCTCAATTGTAAACCTTACTAGTGATATTGCCTCGCATTTGTTTTGTGCTCAATTCTCGATGCAGTTTGGTATCATGTCTTGATCCTTACTTCAGATACTCCAGCGTTTGGGTCCAAGCCATCCTCATCAAGGATTCTCATCACAGAATGCCCCAGTTGGGTGGTCTTTCATTGGTTCTGTTATGGTTATTATTTTATAGATTTATTGAGTATGCCCACAAGAAAATTAATCTCAGGGTTGTATATGGTGACATATATTTACTCTGATAATAAATTTACTTTGAACTTTGAACTTTGCCCTGCCCTTAATTTCCATTTCATATTTTAATAGTTAGGATAAACATTGCAATGTGTCAGTTTACATTTGGTGATGTCTGCTAAACTAAAGAAATACTGCTTACTTTGATGTTTAGCTACTTCAGGAAAGGCAAACTGGTCTGATGCAAAACTTTGAAAAAAGAGTGCTTCCATTAATCTCGTCATAAAATGACTTTTCTCAAAGTGAATGTAATTCAGATTATCAGAATATTTTTGATAAAATCAATTCAAAAGTGAACAGAAATGATAGTGTTTAGTTGTTCCATGTGTACATATGTCCTGGAAAAATCTCTTATGCTTAATAAAAAGGCCATTGCTCTAATGTAGTTTCTGTGTATTTTTCTTCAATACAGTGTAAAGAAGTCACAAGGAGAACAAAGGCACAGCAAATTAGTTGTTGAAGAATGGCCTGTCAGCAATCAAATGCTTTCCAGTGGTGTTGTGAAAGGGCTTTTGGACAAGGTACTCTCACATAACGCTTGCCTTTCAGAGAGGCCTGTTGAGTTGCTCACAGAATCAAGAATGAGTTCATTGAAGTCATGAATAGAGTTAAACAAATGAGTACTGTGTTAGTGAATAGGTTCTGGAGGAGCACCTGGGTATATAAACTGCATATGCATAATTGATCAGTATTCCAGCTGAATAATGAGTCATTTTCTTTTGGTTTGCACTTGCTGATTTTAAAGTTTCACTCTTGATGTTTGCAGTATTACCTGGAGAATATCTACTGGATATACACCAGATGAACTATTCAGTCGTGACCAGGGCATATTACTTAACATAAAATCAACAGCACCTTTTAGGAACTTCAATTTTAGAAAAATACCTTTATTGTATTTAAAATATAGTTGTTTATTTCCTTATATGTTTCTTTTCAATATTAGAAAAGTAAATCAATTCATGTTTTGAAACACTGCTTATTCCATTAAACATTTCTTACATTAATAATGCACTATTATTTGCAATTTAATTGCTTCAACTGAAGTTTATTGAAATATGAACAAAACTGAAAAATAAATGTCTTTTCATCAAGTCTAATATTAAATTAGACAAACAGATCAATATATCCTAACTACTCCTCACAACAATTTTAACCATAAATTTGACTTGCACAGAGTTTTTTATGGTTTATGAACCGAATAACAATATTCAAAGTTCAAAATACATTTATTATCAGTGTATGTACACAGTATACAACCCTGCGATTTGTCTTCTCCACAGACAGCCATGAAACACAGAAAACAATGGAACCTGTTCAAAGAAAAACATCAAACCTGCCCCCCATGCGCAATAAAAAACAAATCGTGCAAATGACAAACAAGAACATCAACCCCCCACACAAAAAAAACAAATCGGCAAACGACAACAAGAACATCAACCCCCCACATGCGGAGTCCAATTTGAACTACAGTCCAATCCACAAACTGTAGACCCAGAACTTTGGTATCATCCTCTGACAGCATCGAGGGAAAGAGAGATCATTTGAATGCAGGAAACTTTTCTCGGAGACAGCAAACGAGTGGGAGACAGGGACCATCAGACACAGACACCTTCCTCCAGCAGCCAAGAGCGACAGGCTTGCTCCCTGATATTTTCTGATAGTTTCCCTGATATTTTCAGAATATTCTGTCGGGCGGGAGGAGAAGATGGCAGCGCGCCTGCGTATGCACAGCCCTCCGGTGAAAAATGATATCGTACCTGTTAAATAGGGGCCGTGGACAATTCTGATTTGATGGAGAATGGACGTGAAAGCACAGAGGAACATCTGGAGAAATTTCTGAAACGCCCATTCGCTGCTGTCGTTACTGTGTGTTCGGGAATCTTTCAGAGGGTAGGCCTCAAAATCCCCGGCCTTGCCTGCTCTTGGCGACCGAGAAGAAGGTCGAATTGTTCGGACAGAGATGGCGCTCAGTACTCGGTGTTGGAGAGCTGATCAGAGCTCGAAGTTTTCGGATGACTCAGAGTCGGATTGTGGTCGGCATGGCAGGGAGAGTTTTTCTTCCTTCTCCCGTCTGCGTGAGATGTGGGACATTTGAGAAACTTTGAACTTTACTATGCTCACGGACTTCTTCATCAAGTCATGGTATTGTGCACTGTTGTAACTGTATGTTATAATTATGTGGTTTTGTCAGTTTTTCCAGTCTTGGTTTGTCCTGTGTTTTGTGATATCACACCGGAGGAAATAATGTATCACTTCTTAATGCATGCATTACTAAATGACAATAAAAGAGGACTACGTGTCTTCATAATCATGTAAATCATGTATATTTTCATATTCTTCCAGGGTACAATCTAATGGCACAAACACCGATTTTTCGAATGTTAGAATCCTCTCTTCCACTGCCTTTTCCGCTTCCCACCACTCCCCAACTAATTCCAAACCTCCTCCAGTCCTACCATTTTGTGTTCCCTTTCCTATCACCCCTCCTCTGTCTACCAATCACTTCAGGCACCTGTCTCAACTGTTTCTACTGGCTATCTCTCCTCTCCACTCTCATAATGCAGGGTTTCAACCTAAGACATTCTCCTGACAGATGCCTCTGAACCTGCAGAATTCTTCCAGAATGTTGTTTGTTACTCCAGATTCCAGCTTCTGTAGCCTCTAGTTTATCTAAAACCCACCCTAGGAATACAGCATTTCTCTTCCTGTTTGCAAAACAAAATGAAGGTGTAATCTCCGTCTTGTTCTGTGAATATCAGTGAAGTAGCATTCGAGTTCAAGTGGATGTTGACCATGTGGGTTCTGATGTCCTAGGATGCCAGGTTCACCTTGAAGTGGAAGGTGCCTGCACGCATATTCTTTAACTAAGCAGTGGCCATTGGATTGATAGTTTCCATTTTAGATATGATGATCATGATTCTAGCTGCTTGAACTTAATCCTACTGTTGACAGTGGTCAGACAAGGCTATGTCCTTGTCCAACCCACTTCCTCATAGTTACAATGCACCTCGCATCCATAAGTTCCCCACTGTAGTGGAGCCATTTTACAGAACAATTGGTTCTAAGTCACCTCCATTCTAGAATCAGGGTATACCAACCTCAGCTAATGAACTACAAAGCAGAGATGATACTTGCATATTGTACAAGCTTAGAAGCCAAGCTTGCAAGTCATCACAATCTGCTTCACTGGACTTACAAGTGAATAAGCTTTCCATTTGACACTGTTAGACAAAGGTCCTCTACTGATCAGTCCTCATTGGATAAAATCAGGCCTTGTCAATAAAGTTTAATGATGAGATTCTGAAAAATGTAGACCATTTCTTGTATCTCAGGAGCTACCTGTCCATGAAGGCAGACATCAATTTACAACTTCCTACTGTGCACCAGCATAGGATTTAGCCATCTAAAGAAAGGGCTGTTCTATAAAAACCTCATACCTTACACTAAGCTCATGGTCTACTGGGCAGGAGTGTCTCTTAATCTGTATGCTTCCAATATGTAGGGCAGGAACCTTAAAACACTAGTGTGGTAGTGCTAATGCTGTCTCCAGAAAATGCTCCAAATCCACTGGCAGAAGATTGTAAATAATAACAGTGCCCTTCCCAAGACCAGCATTTCCAGAAGGGAAGTACTAAAAGTTCATGCAGACCCTATGGATGGGTCACATTGCTGAAAGCAACTTCTTAAAACAGGCACTCTGTTCCTGTCGTGGCAAGAAATTCATAAGAAAATGGAGCAGGTTGCTTAATGGATGGTATTAATATCTGATAAGACAATAAGGCATAGGTGCCGGATTAAGCCAGCTCAGAGCTACAGAATTTGAGAGAAAGCAAGGCATCTCCAGTTCCAATTTGCTTACTGGCACAACAGGACCACAGCAGATGCCATTTCATTGGTTCTTCACTCAACTCTGGAACATCTGGACACCAAAGATGCATGTATGACTTACAGCTCAGCATTCAATACCGCCATCCTCTCAGAACTAATCACTAAGCCTCAAAACCTTGGCCTCAATACCTCCTTGTGAAATCAGATCCTGGATTTCTTCACTTGGAGTCCCCAGTCAATTCAGATTGGCAGCAACATCGACTCCACAGTCTCCATTAGCGCAGCTGCACCACAAGGCTATGTGCTTGGCCCCCTGCTCTAATTTCTTTACAGTCATGACCATGTGGCAAACCACTTCTCCAATGCCATATTTAAATTTGCTGACGACATCACTGCTGTAGGCCATATCAAAGGTGGTGACAAATCAGCATATAGGAGGGAGATTGAAAATCTGGCTCAGTGGTGCCACAACAACAACCTTTTAGTCAATGTCAGCAAGACCAAAGAGCTGATTATTGACTTCAGGAAGAGGAAACCGAAGGATCATGGGTCAGTCCTCATCAGGGAGTCAGAATTTGAGAGGGTCAGCAAATTTAAATTCTTGGTGTTATCAGTTCAGAGGACCTGTCCTGGGCCCAGCACATGAGTGCAATTTCAAAGAAAGCACAGTAGTACCTTTAATTCCTCAGGAGTTTGTGAAGATTCGGCATGACATCTAAAATTTTGACAAACTTCTATAGATGTGTGGTGGAGCATATATTGACTGGCTGTATCGCAGCCTGGTATGGAAACACCAATGCCCTTGAATGGAAAATCCTACAAAAAGTATTGGAAATGGCCCAGTATATCACAGGTAAAGCCCTCCCCACCATTGAGCACATCTACATGGAGCATTGTCGTAGGAAAACAGCATCCAACATCAGAAACCCCCACCACTCAGTCTCTCTTCTTGCTGCTGCCATCAGGAAGCAGGTACAGGAGCCTCAGGACTCACACTGCCAAGTTCAGGAACAGTTATTACCCCTCATCCATCAGGTTTTTGAACCAGAGGGGATAACTTCACTCAACTGCACTTGCCCCATTACAGATATATTTCCACAACTTATGGACTCACTTTCAAGGACTCTTCAACTCATATTCTTGATATTTATTGCTTGATTATTTATTTATTTATTTATTTATTTATTTATTTGCTTGCTTGCTTGCTTATTTTCTTTGTTTCTTTCTTTCCTTTCTTTCCTTCCTTTTTTTTCTTTTTGTATTTGCGGTTTGTTGTCTTTTGCACACTGGTTTTCTGCTCTGTTGGTGCAGTCTTACATTGATTCTATTATGGTTATTGGATTTATTTAATTTGCCCGCAAGAAAATTAATCTCAGGGTTGTATATCTTGACATACATGTACTTTGATAATAAATTTGCTTTGAACTTTTGAACTTTGAGCTCCAAGAGATTGCTTCTGCAATAACCGAGAAGGCTTCTAAAGCAATCCACTGATGCACTGATTTTTCCAGAATGCATCAGATGAGATATTCTTAAGGAGGCAGTGAATCCATTAGGAGCTGAAGAAGGAACTCAATCCCTGATCTGTCTATTTGTCTCTTGGAAGTCTATATTTGGAGTGGAATAACCAATCAACATTTCAGGCCAAGACGCTTCATCAGGACTGATGAAGGGTCTGGGCCCAAAATGTCAACTCTTCATTCCTCTCCATCGATGCTGCCTAACCTATTGAGTTCCTCCAGCATTTTATGTGAGTTGCTCTGGATTTCCAGCATCTACAGAATCTGTATTTGGAAGTAATGTTTTTTTGTCTTCCCATTGTCCATTACCAGGACTACAACCTGCTGCTTCAACAGTTAAATTATAAATAAAATACATTTGTGTCATATTAACCTGCATATTATTTTTTGTCTTAGGTTAATGACTCAGCTAAGAAAGGAATGAAGTTCATTGGATTTTTAAACGAGCTCCATTCTAAATCAAAACCTTGCAATGGCACAAATTTATTAACAGAGTCAGATGTGGATTTGGCTCAGGATGCCAGCTTTCATCTGCATTTGCCAGATAAAAGTAAGCATGATCCTGACAATGACTCTCTAAAATGCAATGAATTAACTTTGAACATGAAGCCCATGGAATCTGCAGAAGGAGAAGATTCTTCAGATAAAATCACCAATGTTTTAGAGAATGGTCCATCTCCAGAAGATCTTTTACATGGAAGAGGAAGAGCAATGGGAAAGGAAAGCTCTACTACCTCTCAACCAAATGAAGGTTTGAATGATGGTTTATTTTGTTTCTAGTTACTACTTTCATAAGTATAGTTAGGTTTAAAATGTAGTTTGTATATTAATAGAAATAGGTGTATTGTGAAGACCTGAATTTACTTCACCCTCATTATAATGCAACATCTGTTAATATGTATATCCTTCAACAATATGAGTTGTAACATGAGAAATTATGTCTCAATTTTGCATCCTATAAAGGGAAAGAATATTTTGTTATTCTCTACATAACCATGTCCAATCCTAAAAAGTCTAGTCGCCCTTTTTTTGCACTCTTGCTACCCTCATCCCCATTTCGTCAACCATTTTACACCCTTGTACAAAACCTCACCAACATAATTAGACCAAATGCTGTTTCTGTCGGAAAGTAAAATTACTTGGCTGGCGAAAAACTGATAAACAATCCAAATCTATCATAGAGTCATAGAATATGGCAAATGGATCTTTGTCCCAAATTGTTCATGCTGACTAGGTTGTCTAACTGAGCTCGTCACATCAGCTGCATTTGGTCCGTATCCCTCTAAACCTTTTCTACCCATGTACCCATCCAAATGTCCTTTTTAACATTCTAATTGTGCCAGTGTCTACCACTTCTTCTGGAGCTCATCAACTCCATCCTATGTGTGTGAAAACATTACATTCATATCTATACCCTCTTGACTTAATTCTAAGCCTCTCTAGTTTTATTCTACCCTACACTAGGAAAAGGGTAGAATACCTTATCTAACCCCGTCATGAGTTTACATTCAGTATTTCCATCCGGTCACTCCTCAGCCTCCTTTGCTCTAGGGCAGGGGTTCCCAGCCTTTTTTTATGCCATGGACCCCTGCCATTATCCAAAGGGATCACAGACCTCAGATTGGGAACCTCTGCTCTAGGGAAAATAGCCCTGGGTATTCATTCTATCATCATAACTCAAACATTCCAGTCCTGGTAACATCTTTATAACTCTTCTCTGCATTTTTTCCAGCTTCCTATAACTAGGGGATGAGCTTTGTTCTAACCAGCATAGGTCAGAACTCTACAATATTTTGCTGAGATGCCTGCTTTAGCTCAATAGGAAGAGCATAAATGAATTGTTTTTTTTGTATTTCTTTCCATTCCAGATTTGAAACTGTTTGCTCTTTTCAATGTTTCTGATGAAAACTTCAGTACACGGTCCTACCATGAAGGCAATCTCACCCTCAGAGTAACAAGGAAAGGCCAAACTATTTGTACCCTGGAAGCAGATTGGCTGGAAATTACAACAACTTACTACAAAAGAGGAATGTCCTTGGTTGACTCTTTCATAGACTGGGAAATAATGAAGGGTAAATATTTGTTAATATTTGCTAAGATTTGTAAAGGTACTGAATCAGCAGTTTTTCCATGTATGGCAAAATCTATATTGGGTAGAACACATTTAATACTTTAAGTGAAATTGCCCATAGGTTATCATATTTTTAAAAATGCCTTGAAAATAGTATATACTATCATTAGAAATGATAAATATATTATGTCTGTGTCAATTAGATAAAATTGGAAAAATTATATTTGTTTGGATTCAGCGGGCACACATAGGATCAAAGACATGGTGTGAATGAATGTGATCTTTTGCATTAAAAGTACTTTGTGGAATGTTAGAAGATAATCATTCACTGAAGCACAGGAGAATGCCACAGAGCAGGTCATCGAGCAATAAGCAATGGATTATTCATTGAAAGATACCTGAAACTGAGAAGTTTCAAAGATATACGTGGCACTGAGAAAGAACTGGAGGCAATAATCCTGATGGATCATCAATATAGGTAAGTTCATTGAAGTATGTCTTTAAATATGAAACTATTTACCAACCACACTTCTTAGCACAATGTACAAAAATGTTTTTTTTTCCTCTCCACATGAAAGTAGCAGTCACTTGTGTAAACTGTAAACTTTGGGCTGTGTGTTGGGAGATTGTATCTCTGATACTGTGGAGCTTTACATCCATACGTGTCTCCTTCATTGTCAGTGTATCAGATCACCTTCTGTGCTTCTGCATCAGTGTATTTTATTAGAGTGTTGTATAGCTGTTGATTAGGATAAGTGGATACATTAAAATTGTTGTATCCAAATATCCATCTCATGTTAGCAGCTGGGTTTATTTCACTCAGGAATGTATTTAAAACTTGTCAATGCCACATCACCACGATCTTCATCTGCACTATGCTCCTTTATTTTAGGCATTGAGAAGATGAATTTCTGAAACATTGTTTCCTAAAAATTGGATTACATAAAATGTTTAAATACTGAATCGTTATTTCACCAATAGAAAATGTCCTAGTTATGGCATAAAATTATTAGAAGTTATTCCAGGTTAGTTCCACTCCAGGGATCATAGACCCCAGATTGAGTGTGGCAAACAACTGAAAAGTAAGGAAAAGATCAGTATGCTTATATTAAATGTTCTGTTAATAATACCCAACTGGTTTGTATCCCAGTGGATGTAAATTACAGTCTACTATTGAATGCTTTCTTCGTCATCTGAAAGCAATTTATAAGGCAATCATTTATACAATAGCCCCCATTTTTTAGTAAATTGTTTTCAGATTCTCAAAAGAAATACCAAAAGAAAACTTTTGCTTTTAACTGGATTATTTGGAATAGTTTAACAATTTTATGGAAGCTGAACAGTGACCAAAATATTAGCATTTGCTGCTAGGAAAGTGACAACAATGTCTGAAATACGTACAGTATATACACAATAAAGATAGAAACCCAACGTGCTGTCAGAGATTTACTGCTTCTTTCCAGAGCTTTCTTTGTTGTCTGGAGCCAGCAAATTGCTGAAAGGTTTAGATGTTTCCAAACTATCTGCAGTGTGAAGATGCTGACCATGTTATTCAGCTGAATGAAGTGCAGCTGAGTTTTTAATGCCTTATCAACTTCCCAGCCCTCTAACTGAGCCTACATATCGCACCATACATTTCCAGTGTGGAAAATAACTCTCCAAACATTACACGAGTGTCTGAATTTCCAACACTACATTATTTAGCCAGAAATACATTAAAACTATGTTTTATTCTGGGAAACATTGACTTCCTGTAATACTGGTATCCAGTAATGCTGAAAGAGGCAACATGGTGTGATTGAATTTCTGACAGACTGATTTTAACACAATCCTTCCCATTTCATTGTTTTATTTTGATTTTTTTGCATTTATGCATTGCAAATAGGTAAAATAAACTTTTTGCTCTTTGATTGATCTCTACAAGAATGTTTAAACTCATTTGGTTATTAGGCCAGACTGACGATACTGGATTATTGGACAGCCAGTGTTCCCTTTTGACCTCGCTGATCATTGCAACCAACATTGAAAAGGAGAAATCCATGCCACAGGAATCACTAAATCTTGTAAGCATTCTTAAATAAGTGTTTGAAGAATCCAGTGCAATAAAGAACTTCAGTTAAGAGTGTTGAACACAACTTGGGCGCAGGGTCGGAACATCCACTCATAAAGTCTTCCTAGTAAACATAATCTTGCCTGAAACCTATGATAGACATCAGAATACGTGAATCAGGCTCCTAAGGCCATTTGCTCAATGTCTTTGGAGTTCCTTTAAATGGAGGTCTGGAGGCCTCCAGAAGAAATAGATCGTGCAGAGGAAAATCTCACAGCAACCACCATGTAAGAGCATACAGTATATCTGTCCAAAACACAACCACATAGTGCAAAAATGATTCCATGACTCCATAGAACGTTGCCATTCGAATTAGGATGTTGGCTGGAATATGATCTGCAAGCAAGATCTACCATACCATTCACCTTATCTTGGCTTTGCAAGTCACAGCTGTCACTATTTGTTGATGTTACATGCTGCGTCATTTGGAATTTTTCCACTAACACATCAAACATGAAGTGGGAACATTGCCTCACCTACATTTGTTCATCTCTCCATAAGGCTTTGTAGTTTTACTATTTGGCAGCATTTCCTCAAGTAAAAGGTCTCAGTGCGAATGCTAACATGCTACCTACCTATTACAAATGCTGCATCAAAAAATCTGGCATCTCATCAACACACAAGTGTTTTCAGAGCACAGGAAAAGAATAATTCAGATGAAATGAATGAGAACCTGATATCTATCAAAGTAACTGGCTTTGTGCAGGCCTACCAGACTCTCACCATGTCAAGGAACTGGCAAACTGAGGGGCAGCTTCTAAGAGACTGAGTAAAGATTATCTATATTTGGTTGCCATATATTCATCAAAACCTACAGTGAGATGTGATGTTTGCATCAATGACCAACATAGTCCAAGGCTGTGCTGGAGGTAAGTGTCACCATACTTCCAGCACCAACATAACATGCCCACTACTTAGTGACCCTAACCCGTACATCTTTTTGGAATGTAGGAGGAACCTGGAAGACTTGAATGGAACCTATGCGGTTACGATGAGAACATACAGACTCCTTACATACAGCAGCAGGAATTGAATCCCGATCTTACAACTGGTACACTACTGCGCCACCCCAGTACCATTACTGACTGTTAACACCAGAGGAGAATCCTCAAACAAGCTGACATAAAAGTACAGGATATATGCTGGAACAGAAAGTTGGTAGATTGAAGCAGAAATTCTGCTATCATTTTAGGTTGGACTTTATTCAACAATATAGAAGTCTCAGAAATGTATTTGCTGTTCCCTGCATAATTTCATCTCTTCCTCTAACTCCAAAGGAAGATGAATTTCCATAGTCAGAAAAACTGACATATTACACGGTGATGGTTAGGTTTTATTATATAATAATGCACTCACTGGCCACTTTATTAGGTACATCTGTACATCAATAAAAATAGCTAATCAGCCAATCATGTGGAGCAACTCAATGAATAAAAGCATGTGAACATGGTCAAGAGGTTCAGTTGTTGCTCAGGCCAAACATCAGGATGGGAAAGAGATGTGATCTGAATGACTTTGACCATGGTGCCAGAAGGGGTGGTCTGGATATCTGAGAAACTGGTAACCTCCTGGGGTTTTTACACTCAGTGTGCTGATCACTATATGGCAGGGAGAATGTAATAGTTGTGGGGAGGTTGCAAAGTCGATTTACCAGTACATTACCAAGATGGAGATTGTTAATTCTGTTGAAAGGTTAGATAAGTTGGATTTGTTTTCTTTGGAACAAAGGTGGTTGAGTGGAGAATTAATCCAGGTGTACAAAAACAATGAAAGACCTAGACAGGATGAACAGAAAGAACCTATTTCACTGAGACATAATTTCAATGAAAGTGATTAATGAGAAGTTGAAGGAACGTATTTTCATCCAAAGAGTGCTTGAGGTCTTGAACTCACTGCCTTAAAGAGAGATGAAGGCAGAACCTCTCATCACATTTAAAAAGTAACTGGGTGAACATCTGAAAATATATAATATATAGGATTTAGAACAGGGAGTGGGATTAGTTGAATTTTTTTTAGCCAACACCTAAATATCAGCCAAAAGCACCCTGACATTTTACCATTCTATGAAATAGTGTCTACCCAGGTGAGTCTACTAAACATCAAATAAATCCAATCCGGCAAAGTATCTTTGACCTGAAACGTTAACTCTTTTATCTCTTTCAACAGATGCTGCCTGATTTGCTAAGTGTTTCCAATAATTTCCGGTGCTAATCCAAGTCCGTGACTGGAAGAAGTTTACAGCTCTATGGCTTCAATGAAGATGACAAAAATGAAGAAAGGTCAATCCCATTTCCAAATGTGAAAGACCAGCCTACCTTCAAGGTCATAAATCAGCTTAAGAAATATCATACTTCGAAAAGCACTTCACTTACTACCTCAACAAAAGATTCACACAATGAAAAGACATTGCACCTGATAAACAGTGCTAACGGTTGAATTTAGTCCTCCACTCCCACCTCCACATCTAGAGACAACAGTGTCCCAAGAGGTCAAAGAGTCAGAAACATTTTTGATACTGTTCAAATTGTGGACATTGCACTATGGCCCTATGTGGCTTTAGAAAGGGATAGCCAAATTTAGCTGAGACTGTTAGTCCTCTTTTTAGTCAGTCAACAGCATCATTGTGCCTCTTCATTGCAGAATGTCAGCACATACCGCAAGATCGTAAGCTATTGGAGTTGGAGTTAACCATTGCCCCTTCAAATCTGATCTACCATTTATCACAATCACAGCTGATCTTCAACCTCTGCATTTCCTATACTATACTCATAATCCTAATCTCTCAATGTCTGATTTGAAACAAACAACTGAATCTCCACGACAAGCAGAGTTGAGAATTCCAGAATTTCATCAAGCAATCTCTCCTTGCCTCAAGCCTGACAGGGTTATCCTTACTCTCAGTTGTGATACCTGGTTCCAGACTTTCTATCCTTCCTATATTCGGCTCATTGTTGTGATTGCTTTAAGGAAAATATATATTTTTTTTAGATTAGTAGACATAAACTGCACTAGATTAAACTAAACGTGTACAGCTGCCATCTCACCAAAGTGCTATACCTTTGGAATATAACATCCTTACACCTGTATCCAATTCCTCTAGTATTTGTTGGCTTTCAGTGACTTTCATGCTTTGATCCCTTTGAAAATTAACATTAACATTACTATTAAATTTTATCATTTAAAGAACATTTTGCCTTTATATGTTGTTCACTAAAGTGGATAATTCCACTTTTTCTATATTACATTTGATCCACCATGCTCTTGTACACACACTCATCTTATCTATATCCTCTTGAACCACTTTATATCTTCCTTCCTACTCACAATCCCATATCATTTTGCATCACTGCCAAATATGGAATTATGACATGATCCACTCAACCAAATCATTGATATGGATTATCATATCTATAGCTAGGGCTCAAACACATATCCATGCATCCTCATAAAGTCTCCATACCTGAGAAAGAGCCATTTACAATTCCTCCCAAGCTTACAAACACCTAAGCTGTATACAACTTGTATATCCAAATAAGCATTTGGGAGACCAGCGGAACGGACTTGTTGGCTGCTGTGGTGCTGTACATGTCTTATGCCAAGTGGGATCTTGGTTTATGGCCATATTTCCAACTTACAAACTGTTTTAGTTATAAACAGATCTTAGAAGGATCTGTATTCCCACTATTCCCTTTCTATCTGATTACATGTGTTGTAGCATTACTGTTAGAATCTCCACTGCGGGACCTAATCAAAAGCTTTCTTGACAATCCATATTCACAGGTTCCCTCTTATCTATTTTGCTAGTTGCCTCCTTGATAGCTCCAGCAGATGAGTTAAATATTATTTTCCTTTCATAAATCCATCTTGACTCTTTTATATTTTACAAGATCTTCTGTTGTAACATCCTTCACAATAGACTCCAACATCTTCCCTGCACTCACTTTAGATGAGCAAGTTAGTAGTTCCATCTCTTCACTCTTCTGCCTTCTCAGACAGCAGGGTCATATTTGCTGCCCTCCAGTCTACAGTAACAATTCCAGATTGTATAGAGGTATTTGGCAGATGATAACTACCTCTACAGCGACTGTTTCAAAACCCTGGGTAGTTGAGTAGTGGATCTTCAAGTTTATGGGATTTATCAGTTTTTAATCTCTCCAACATCTCTTTGATAACTAATATTTTGTTCATTAGCATCCACTTATAGACCCCTACTTCTCAGTATCACCATAATTTTTTGTGTCTCTTTTGCTGAAGAGAGAATCAAAGTACTTGTTCATTTCCCCTGCTTTGTTATTATTCCTGATAAATTCTTTTATAATCTCTATTTTCCCTCATTAGTCATTTCTTTTTTATACCTGTATCATGTTGTTGTAAGATCTCCTCGAAATCTTTCACTACTCTTCCTGGATAGTTTGTTTCAGCAGCTTCAACTGCCGTGGGGTAATCTGGCCAGCTCTGACATTTGATGCTGATGTTTTAGAGAACTCTGATCATGTTGACTTTTCCCAATGGTTTTCTATAAGAACTGATGTATAATATGTTAATATAATTTAATTATTACTTTAATAACTAAAAAAAGACAAATAAAAAAATATTTATTTACACTTCTGCTTCAAAATTGTTTTCTATACTTATATATAAAAAGCACATGACAGCTATAGAATACACTGATGGTAATTGGTAATGAGAATGGTATGGTTTATTTTTCAGTATGAGGTTTGTGTTCTATGTTTTCCATTTTTCACATCTTCTGGTAACTGGGTCATAATGTAAACTCTGGACTTGCAGCTGTTATACAAATTAGTTAAGCCACATGGAGTTTCATACATTAAGTTTAACATTATTATTTCTCTGCAGGTTATAAAATATGAAAGCTGTCCATTGTCCAGAAATTTAATTTTTATTACAATTCCATCTTGATCAATGATAACTAATTCCAACATTTCTTATTGTCACAGGTTAATCAACAGCCATCCATAAGAGAAGCATTATAAATCTTCTTTCAAAAGTTTCCAGGATGTTTTCTTAATAATTAAACTACTGTTTGGAGATATAAATTAATGAAAAAATAAAGATTTATAATTCATGTTTTCTTTATACTTCCTCCTCTCTCAATTTCCTGATCTCAGCTTTCTTTCTGTCTCTTTATTTGGCTTCCACGCATGATTTGATGACTCAGGTTTTGCTGTGTTGATAGAGAACATGGCAATCCTCAGTCATCGAGTGTTGAAATATAGGATGAAGGAATAAGATTCCACACATGAAAATTAATGTTCTATGCCAGGAGACCATTTCAAATGGATTAAAATTTAGCTTGATGTTAATAATCCAGGGGTTGCAGCCAGTGATTCCCTCTTCTTCCACTGAGGGTATTGAGGCTAAATTTCAGTTTGGAATCTACACAGTTCATGTGAAAAATTAAATACCAATATTATTGGTCCATTATCAGTTAGCAGTAACTGTTTTTTAATCACATAATGGGTCATCATTATTGCCGACTTTTTTTCTGATCTTAAAAATTTTCAGAAATGTGAAATTTTTTTTGTTCAAGGAAATTAATCTTCCAGGTTTTCAAAAAGATAAGCTTCATAATTCTTCCTTGATTCTATATGTATATCCTTGTTATTTTTCAGTTTTGGTTCAATATCAAATGTAATTTTTATCTCTTGTTTATTTACTACCCGCTTTCCACCTAACATGACTTTTCAGATTGATTAATGATCGTTTAAACAGCCTGGCTGCTGCCTGCTCTGTTTTAAACTCCAAGGGTTCCCTGTGAAGGGCACCAGTTTCAAAGTAACATTAGAAAAGGGGACAATGGTCATCTAGAATAAATCCTGTAGGCAGCTTCTTTCAAACTAAAAGGTGAGCACAGTTCCTTCACTGTGATCCCATGCATGGGTCATTATAATTGACACTTCCTGGTTCTGAATTTGCAAAGGTTTGATAACAGTTCATCAACTTGGCTGTTAGAGGAGCTGTGCAGTTGCTCATTCTCTTCATACAGATAATTTGCTACAAGATGCAGCAAACAACCTGCTAAAAGAGTTCAGCTGTTTGAGCTGCTTCCGTGCAAGGACAGGAACTGTCAACATTTTGGGTCGAAACCCAAAGAGTTGCATGATTTTGACCCAAAACATCGACAATTCTTTCCTCCCGCCGATGCTGCTTGACGTGCTGAATTTTTCCTGCAGATTCTTTTTCTTCAGATTCCAGTGTCTACAGTCTCATCTGTTTCCATCCTGTGTAAGATCCTGCATGCAATGGTCTTCCAATCGCAGCAAGCCCCAGTGAATAAACTCACAGAGAGTGTGTGGGCAAATGTAAACGTAAAAAATACCTTTGACAACTTGCTTGATATGTTCATATTCAATTTCAGGAGACTATTTATCCAAGTCTGTGGATGGAATGTTTATATATGAAGAACATCATTTTGATACAGTTAAGTCAAACAAGATGCCAAATGATGCGATAGTTGTTGAACAGTGGACTGTCATTGAGGTAAGGTATTGCCTTCCTTACTTACAGACTCAACCCGCAAGTTAACCTTGAGAGAATCCTACACCGGGACTCATTGCACCTCCAAATTCTGAATTTAATCCATCTATCAAAGTGCATGACAATACATTTCCCTTCACTGTGTCTACTAGGTAGGCACAATGGGGAGGTGCCAGATAGCATGTCTGTCATTGCCCCTCACCTTCCTCTTGCTACAAACTAAACAGGTCCTAGAATGACACCTACCATTAGAGCTGTAGCAGTAAGTGGTTGACATTTTGGTAGACACAAGGGGAGCACAGTTTACTCTCTGTGACAGATAGTCAAGGATTGGGGTGACATTGGTGTCCTATGAATGAGGTGTGTTTATCAGTTGATGGTTGGAACCAAAGAAGAGGAATTGAGACTCTGCAGTGATGGATGGTTGTAGAGGACAGCAGAGGGAAAGTGAGGAGATCAACAAGCAGGAGAAGAGACAGGCAAAGGTAGAAGATCAGTGGTTGAAGTCTGGGCATTGAAGATCATGTGATCAAGATTGATACCTTGAGTACTTGATGTAGATTGTAATGGGAATCAGGGAAAGGGGGATGAGGGAGAGTTGGATTGTTGATGAGAGGTAGGTGTTGGATATAGCAGACAGCTTGGAAGAAAATCTTGTTCCATAGGTTTCTGATAATAGTTGCTCGCAGAAAAACTTGGCCCAAATGATGCTAATCAACAGTGAAATTTGCTGGCACATGTGTTTTCATAGTGGCTTAATAAACAATGCCCCTTGTTGAGAAAGAAATATAATTAATGAGTTGGGTTCAAAATTTTGATAGTGTGAACAACAAATAATTACTCACTGGCAAACTTGAGATAATTGGTGAATAAAAAATAGAAAGTTTTTTAATGTTGCAAGTTGAAATGATCTGTACCTCCTGCAAGGCCGATAGTAAATGAATCAATATCATATTTTTTTAAATTTTGGCTGTATACTGTAAAGATTTAAAAAATATTTTCTGTGGAAAATACGGACTCTTTCAGTCAGCCAGCACACACTTGAAATACCAAATTGTTTTTGTTGGTGTAGTGATGTTCTATGATTTTTATTCCACTTTGAATTATTTTAATAATTGAATTTTTTAATTGTAGCTTTACTTGTTTTTACAGGGTTGTGAAGTAAAGACTGATTATGGTCCGTTGCTGCATACACTTGCAGAATTTGGATGGCTGGTTACGTGTGTGCTTGCCACACCTATTATTCGCCATGACAGGTACCATAGCTTCATAGAGAATTGATTGAATAATTTGCTGAAGTACTTTTTAAAAATCACACAAGTAATATTTAAGCAAAACAACAGAGTATATTGTCCATTCGCCATATCAGTCCATGTAAGACTGGAGCATGTATTTTGCACATCAGTTGTATTCTTAAGTAAGTATAACGAGCATAAATAGATGAGTGGTGGTTGTCCGTCATGTCCAACGATGATAGGAAACCTGTATGGGAAAGTTTTAAAAGTGGAAAAGCCACTGTACTGGGGAAGCTCCACTCCCTCAATCTCGGAGGTCTGGGTCCAGTGGTATAAACAAACATCATAATTGGGGGTGTTCCTTGGTTGCAGTGGATGGCCATGACTTCTGTGCCTCGTTGTGCTCTTTGCTCTCAGCAACGCATTGCAGAGCCACCTTCTTGGCCATTGGATCTCACTGCAGATCTCATCCACCCAGTTTGCTGGAACTGACTTTGCATGCAAGGGCAGGCATGTCCCTATCTCATCAGGGCATGAGCTTGCCGGCTACCTTCAAACAGATGAATAGGAAGAACATATTGCCTTAGAGAGGCCAATGACTTGGGAGAATATATTTGAGATAAGTCGTATAAGGACATGAAGGGAGCTGAGGAATTATCTTTTCCACTCCAAAGTGATGAAGGTCTGTAACTCACTACCTGAAACCCTGGTAGAAGCAGAAACCCTCATCACATTTAAAAAGCACCCAGATGAACATTTAATGGGCTGTAACCTAGAAGCCGATGGACTGAGCTGTGTGTGGGATAAATCAGAATAAGTTTTTTTTAACATTGCTCAATTATAATGGAGCTTCTTCAGTGCTATAAAGTTTTATGATTCTATATTAACAGGCCCAGGCAATTTCAAGAACAGATTAGACAGGATGCATATCATTTTTAAAACAAGTTATGTTCATTAATCTTTATCGTCCCTGTCTTAAAAGGGCAGAGCAATGTGGATTCTCCATCATGGAGAAGCGACTGCCTTTATGGTCATCACGTTATCTTCTCGTCACATGGATGGGTCAGTGAAATTAACAAGGAAGCTGTGATCTTGTGCCTTCCACTTTGAATCTGTAATTGCAGCTATAGAGATTTGGAATAGAAAGAAGGGAGCACACATCGTCTGTAAGGATCAACAATGGTGGTGCAAGCTATGCAGAGACCACGGCCAGCAGACGGGATATTGAAGGGGGTTCTCCTCATTTTCTCCTCACTTTGAATGTTCCTTGACTCCTCGAACTGGCAGTTCCTACCACCATTCTGTTGTCAGTTTTTAAGAGTTTTTTTGCGCCTAATACTAGACTAATCGTTATGATCTTGCAGATCTTATAATCAATGTAATTTACTTCATGTTTGCAGTGAAGGGAATTTAGCAACGAAACAAGTGATATTCTTACAGAGATCTGCCATGCCCAGCCATGACCTGTGTCTGGAAACAGCAGAGGTAGGTTAAATTGAAAAATACCATAATATCTTATTTATGAATGCTATTTATTGTGATTTTAAAGCACTCATTTGAAATCTACCTTTCCAATACAAAAGAACAAAAAGGAAATTTCCATGCTAATTCCAAGATCTACAGTCTCAGGGAAACAGATCAGAATTTGTATAAATTACTTCCAAAATCAGGTGCATTTAGAGTGGAGGAAATGCAAGATATTAATTCATTCATAAGATATGGATGTGGTTGGCAAGTGGAATTTTTCTTAACCATCCCAAATTGCTCTGACAATGAAAAGCCAGCTCAAGGGCATTTCAAAAGGCAACTGAGAGACAGTGACATTATTGTGCACATGGAGTCACTTAGAAGGTAAAAATAGTAGATTTTCCTTACCTAGAGGTTATCTGTGAATCAAATTGGTTTTTACTTACCCACAGATTTCTATTCCAAATTTATTTAATTTATATTCTAGAAGGAAATTGCAATACGTTGAACTTCTTTTAAAAATGCTTTTCCAAAAAAAAATATTGCAGATTTTCTTTGGATATTTTGTTCTATTCACACATAACTGCCCCACAGTATTTATGAGCCTGATCTTACATTAGCTATCAAAAAAGTTCTGATTCTTTCATCTTTTCACTGAGCTTACAGGTCATCCTGTTACATAGCGAAGGACTAGTTCACTTCAATTTACTTATGTATTTGCTGTCCACTAATCTGTAGCATTTTTATTAATTTATTGAAACACAGTGCGGAATAGGCCCTTCTCGTCCTTCAAGCTATTCTGCCCCGCAATTCATAAGACCATAAGACATAGGAGCAGAACTAGGCCATTCAGCCCATCGAGTCCGCTCTGCCATTCCATCATAGCTGATCCCGGACCCCATTCAACCCCATACTCCTGCCTTCTTGCCATATCCTTTGATGCCCTGACTGATCAGGAAATGATCAACTTCCGCCTTAAATATACCCATGGATTTGGCCTCCATGCAGTCTGTGGCAGAGCATTCCACAGATTTACTACTCTCTGGCAAAATAAATTCCTCCTTACCTCTGCTCTGAAGAGTCACCCCTCAATTTTGAGGCTGTACCCTCTAGTTCCCCCACCATAGGAAACATCCTCTCCACATCCACCCTATCTAGTCCTTTTAACATTCGGTAGGTTTCAATGAGATCCCCTGCATTCTTCTAAATTCCAGTGAATACAGGCCCAAAGTTGCCAAACGTTCCTCATATGTTAACCCCTTCATTCCTGGAATCATCCTTGTGAACCTCCTTTGGACTCTCTCCAATGACAATACATCCTTTCTGAGTTATGGGGCCAAAACTTTTGACAATACTCTAAGTGCAGCCTGACTAGAGTCTTATGAAGGCTTAGCATTATCTCCTTGTTTTTATATTCTATTCCCCTTGAAATAAAGGCCAACATTGTATTTACCTTCTTTCCCAGACACTCAGCCTGTAAATTAACCTTGTGGGAGTCTTGCACTCCCTATTTCCTCTGCACCTCTGATGTTTGAACTTTCTCTCCATTTAGATAATCGTCTGTACTATTGTTCCTTTTACAAAAATGTATTATCGTATCTTTCCCAACATTGTATTCTTCTGCCACTTTTTTGCCCATTCTTCCAATTTGTCTAAGTCCTGCTGCAATTGCAATGCTTCCTCAGCATTACCTACCCCTCCACCTATCTTTGTATCATTGGCAAACTTTGCCACAAAGCCATCAATTCCATTATCTAAATCACTGACAAACAATGTGAAGAGCAGCAGTCCCAATAGTGGTCCCTGAGGAACACCACTAGTCACCAACAGCCAACCAAAAAAGACCCCTTTTATTCCCACTCACTGCCTCCTGCCTGTCAGCCATTTCTCTATCCATGCCAGCATCTTTCCTGTGACACCACTGGATTTTATCTCATGTGGCACCTTATCAAATGCCTTCTGAAAATCCAAGTAAATGACATCTATTGCCTCTCCTTAGTCCACCCTACTTGTTACTTCCTCATAGAATTTGAACAGATTTTTCAGGCAAGATTTCCCTTTACAGAAACCATTCTGACTTTGACTTGTTTTATCATTAGTCTCCAAGTACCCTGAAACCACATCCTTAATAATAGACTCCAGCACTTTCCCAACCATTGAGGTTAGGTTAATTGGCCTATACTTTCCTTTCTTTTGTGTTCCTCCCTTCTTAAAGAGTGGAGTGACATTGCAATCTTCCAGTCCTCTGGGATCATGGCAG
The DNA here is from genome assembly GCF_963921235.1 of Mobula hypostoma. Lineage (NCBI taxonomy): Eukaryota > Metazoa > Chordata > Chondrichthyes > Myliobatiformes > Myliobatidae > Mobula > Mobula hypostoma. The sequence continues at coordinate 146,774,978 of NC_086102.1, forward strand.
ATCAAGTGATTCTTGAAAGATTATGACCAATGCATCGGTTATCTCTTCAGCAACCTCTCAGGACTCTGGGATGTAGCTCATCTGATCCAGGTGACATATCCACCTTAAGATCTTTGAGTTTGCCTAGCACTTTTTCCTTTGTAATAACAATAGCACTCACTCCTCCTCCCTGACACTCACGGACCTCTGGCACACCGCAGGTGTATTGTACAGTGAAGACTGATGTAAAGTACCCATTAAGCTTATCTGCCATTTGTTTGTCTACCCATTACTACCTCACCAGCATCATTTTCCAGTGGTCCAATATCAACCCTCACCTCCCTTTCACTCGTTACATAACTGAAAAAACTTTTGGTATCCTGCGTTATATTATCATATTTCATCTTTTCCCTTCTTATAGCATTTTATTTGCCTTTTGTTTGATTTTAAAAGTTTTCCAATCATCCACCTTCCCACTCACTTTTGCTACCTTATATGTCCTTTCCTTTGGCTTTTATGCAGTCCTTAATTTCCTTTGTCAGCCATGGTTGCCTACCCCTGCCATTTGAGAACTTCTTCCTCTATGGGACATATCTATCCTGTGCCTTGTGAACTATTCCCAGAAACTTCAGCATCTCTGTTCTACAGTCATCCCTGCCAGTATCCCCCTCCAATCCACCTGGGCAAGCTCCTCTCTCATGCCTCTGTAATTCCCTTTATTCCATTGCGATACCGATACACGTGACTTATGCTTCTCCCTCTCAACTTGCAGTATGAATTAAATCATGTTATGACCACTGCCTCCGAAGGGTTCCTTTACATTAAGCTCCCTAATAAGATCTGGGTCTTTACACAATCTAAGTTAGCCTTTTCCTTAGTAGACTCAAGCACAAGCTGCTCTAAAAAGCCATCTCATAGGCATTCAACAAATTTCCTCTCTTGCAATCTGACACAAGTCTGATTTTCCCAATCCCCTTGCATATTGAAGTCCCCCATTACAATTGTGTCATTACCCTTATTACATGCATTTTCCAGCTCCCTTTGCAATCTCAACCCCACATCTTGGCTACTATTTGAGTCCTACATATGATTTCCATAATGTTTTTTCCCCTTTGGGATTTCTTAATTTCTCCACAAAGAATCAGCGCTCTCTGACCCTATGTCACCTCTTTCTAAAGATGTAATTCCATCTCTTACCAACAGAGCCACAGAATCGATTATGCCTTCCTGCCTGTCCTTTTGATACAAAGTATATCCCTTGTTGTTAAGCTCCCAACTATGGCCTTCTTTCAGCCATGACTCAGTGATACCCACAATGTTATACTGACCAATCTCTAATTGTACCATGCATTCTTCCACCTTATTCCGAATGCTACGCGCACTTAAATACAGCACCTTCAGTCCTGCATTCTTCACTCTTTTGAATTTTGCCCCTGTGGTACAATTTAACTCTTTGCTCTGTCTGCATTTGTACCCAATCATTGGCTTGTCTTTTGTTTCATTTATATTACACCCATCATCAACTGCTGGCTCATCCTCAGCTCTATCATACCGGTTCCCAACCCCCTGCCCTGTTAGCTTAAACCACTCTCAACAGCTCTAGTGAAACTGCCCGCAAGAATATTGGTCCCCCTCTGATTCAAGTGCAATCCATCCCTTTTGTTCAGGTCCAACCTGCCCCAGAAGAGGTCCCAATTATCCAGAAATTTGAATCCCTGCCCCCTGCTCCAATTCTTCAGCCACACGTTTATTTGCTATCTCATTCTAATCCCATCCTTTCTGTCACATGGCACAAACAGCAATCCTGAGATTACTACCCTTGAGGTCCTGCTTCTCAGCTTCCTACCTAACTCCCTTTTTTTTCAGGACCTCCTGCCTTTTTTCTTCCTATGTCAATGGTACCAATATGTATCATGACTTCTGGCTGCTCATCCTCCCTTTTCAGGATTCTGTGGATGTCCAGAAACATCTCAGACCCTGGCACCTGGGAGGCAAACTGCCACCACTGTTTCCCTTTCCCATCCACAGAATCACCTATCTGCCCCCCGAGGATAGAGTGCCCTATTACCGCTGCCATCCTTTTCAGTTCCCCACCCTTCTGAGCCACAGGGCCAGACTCAGTGCCAGAGGCACGGCCACTGTTGCTTCCCCCAGATAGGTCCCCCCCCCCCGCAACAATTTGGAGTACATATGTACTCAAAATGGAGTACGTATTGTTGAGGGGGGAAGGCCAATTTAAATCCCCCAATTTAATCCTAGCTTAATTCAGGGGACAATTTACAATGACCAATAAAATTACCAACCATTTTCTAGAACCTTGAGTTTTATTTGGCTTTTCTCCCTTAGATTAAGTTTCTTCACAATTAATCACAATTCTCTAAAAAATATGTCAAGGATCTTCAAAACGCAATTTTTTGAGCGAACTCCCCATATTGGCTTATAACTAAGCTCATTTTAAATAAGGGAGTTACATTGAAGAGGATTCTTTCCATCACTAATGAGTTTAGAACATTATTGTGGACAATATCGCATGTCCCCACGAATACACTGTTTTGGACTTCTGAAGTAACTGGGAGCATTAAATTGAGTACTATGTTCCTCGAACCATCAGCACAGAAACATATTTTTTAATTTTTCTTTGGAGACTCAAGAAAAATAGTGGTTCTTCCTGGCTTCTAGGCAGCAACTAATTAATCCATCCAGGGGTTCCATTTGAGCTGAGTTCTGGCCATCCTTCTCCCACCTCTCCATTCTCCATCCTCCTTTAAGACTTTTCGGAATTATCTAGTTTGTTGATCAAACATTTGGTCATCTGTCCACGAGTCAGATTTTATTTGATAATATTCCTGTGATATATCTTTGTATATTTTACTACATTAACAGTACTAAATACAAATTGTCGACAAGATTTTCCAATTCATGGATTGGAATAAGCTGAATTTCTACCAACGGGATTTTTCCATAATGGGCCAAGTTTTCGTACATCGCCTACTGTAAAATGACTTATGATACTGTACCTACCCTATGTTGTTGTGGCCACTTTCCCTCTCTACTAACCATTTGAAGATAGCCCTGCATATCACTATCAAGCGTCCTGAGATCCAATGGCCATATTACCATAGAACCCAGAACAAAACACCTTGAATCAAATTATGTGTATTCACATCCAATTATACTTGTCTTAAAAAACACACAGAACTGTCTAGTCTTCCATCTTCACATCTTCCTCCTTTTTCTCTCCTGCTGATCAGAGCTCCAGTTCCTAAGTTTCCACAAACACGAGGAAATCTGCAGATGCTGGAATTTCAAGTAACACACATAAAAGTTGCTGGTGAACGCAGCAGGCCAGGCAGCATCTCTAGGAAGAGGTACAGTCGACGTTTCGGGCCGAGAACCTTCGTCAGGACTAACTGAAAGAAGAGCTAGTAAGAGATTTGAAAGTGGAAGGGGGAGGGGGAGATTCAAAATGATGGGAGAAGACAGGAGGGGGAGGGATGGAGCCAAGAGCTGGATAGTTGATTGGCAAAAGGGATATGAGAGGATCATGGGATAGGAGGCCTAAGGAGAAAGAAAAGGGGGAGGGGGGAAAAACCCAGAGGATGGGCAAGGGGTACAGTCAGAGGGACAGAGGGAGAAAAAGGAGAGAGAGAGAAAGAATGTGTGTATAAAAATAAATAACGGATGGGGTACAAGGGGGAGGTGGGGCATTAGCAGAAGTTTGAGTAGTCAATGTTCATGCCATCAAGTTGGAGGCTACCCAGACAGAATATAAGGTGTTCCTCCAACCTGAGTGTGGCTTCATCTTTACAGTAGAGGAGGCCGTGGATGGACATATCAGAATGGGAATGGGACATGGAATTAAAATGTGTGGCCACTGGGAGATCCTGCTTTCTCTGGCGGACAGAGCGTAGGTGTTCAGCAAAACGATCTCTCAGTCTGCGTCGGGTCTCGTCAATGTATAGAGGGCCACATCGGGAAGTGCGGGGTGTGGGAACTATAAAGTTGGTAGCCCACACCCTGCACTTCCCGTTTCTACCTCCTACCCAAGATCCACAAACCTGCCTGTCCTGGCAGACCTATTGTCTCAGCTTGCTCCTGCCCCACCGAACTCATTTCTGCATACCTCGACACGGTTTTATCCCCCCTTGTTCAATCCCTTTCTTCCTATGTTTGGGACACTTCTCACGCTCTGAAACTTTTCAATGATTTTAAATTCCCTGGCCCCCACCACTTTATTTTCACCATGGATGTCCAGTCCCTATATACTTCCATCCCCATCAGGAAGGTCTCAAAGCTCTCCGCTTCTTTTTGGATCCTGGACCTAACCAGTTCCCCTCTACCACCACTCTGCTCTGTCTAGCAGAAATAGTCCTTACCCTTAATAATTTTTCCTTTGGCTCCTCCCACTTCCTCAAACTAAAGGTGTAGCCATGGGCACCCGTATGGGTCCTAGCTCTGCCTGCCTTTTTGTTGGCTTTGTGGAACAATCTATGTTCCAAACCTATTCTGGTATCTGTCCCCCACTTTTCCTTCGTTACATTGACAACTGTATTGGCGCTGCTTCCTGCACGCATGCTGAGCTCGTTGATTTCATTAACTTTGCCTCCAACTTTCACCCTGCCCTCAAATTTACCTGGACCATTTCCGACACCTCTCTCATTTTTCTAGATCTTTCTGTCTCTATCTCTGGAGACAGCTTATCTACTGATGTCTACTATAAGCCTACCGACTCTCACAGCTATCTGGACTATTCCTCTTCCCACCCTGTCTCTTGCAAACATGTCATCCCCTTCTCACAATTCCTCCGTCTCCACCACATCTGCTCTCAGGATGAGGCTTTTCATTCCAGGACGAGGGAGATGTCCTCCTTTTTTAAAGAAATGGGCTTCCCTTCCTCCACCATCACCTCTGCTCTCAAATGCATCTCCCCCATTTCACGCACATCTGCTCTCACTATATCCTCCCACCACCCCACTAGGAATAGGGTTCCCCTTAGCCTCACCTACCACCCCACCAGCCTCTGTGTCCAACATATAATTCTCCATAACTTCCGCCACCTCCAATGGGATCCCACCACTAGGCACATCTTTCCCTCCCCCTCCCCGCTTTCCGCAAGGATCGCTCTCTACGCGACTCCCTTGTCCATTCATCCCCCCCATCCCTCCCCACCGATCTCCCTCCTGGCACTTATCCTTGTAAGCGGAACAAGTGCTACACATGCCCTTACACTTCCTCCCTCACCACCATTCAGGGCCCCAGACGGTCCTTCCAGGTGAGTCGGCTGGGGTGATATACTGCATCCGGTGCTCCCGATGTGGCCTTCTATACATTGGCGAGACCCGACGCAGACCGGGAGATCATTTCGCTGAACACCTACACTCTGTCCGCCAGAGAAAGCAGGATCTCCCAGTGGCCGCACATTTTAATTCCACGTCACATTCCCATTCTGATATGTCTATCCATGGCCTCCTCTGTTGTAAAGATGAAGCCACACTCAGGTTGGAGGAACAACATCTTATATTCCGTCTGGATAGCCTCCAACCTGATGGCATGAACATTGACTTCTCAAACTTCCGCTAATGCCCCACCTCCCCCTCGTACCCCATCTGTTATTTATTTATATAGATACATTCTTTCTCTCACTCTCCTTTTTCTCTCTCTGTCCCCCCTCACTATACCCCTTGCCCATCCTCTGGGTCTTTTTCCCCCCTCCCCCTTTTCTTTCTCCCCGGGCCTCCTGTCCCATGATCCTCTCATATCCCTTTTGCCAATCAACTGTCCAGCTCTTGGCTCCATCCCTCCCCCTCCTGTCTTCTTCTATCATTTTGGATCTCCCCCTCCCCCTCCCACTAAATCTCTTACTAGCTCTTCTTTCAGTTAGTCCTGACGAAGGGCCTCGGCCCGAAACGTCGACTGTACCTCTTCCTAGAGATGCTGCATGACCTGCTGTGTTCACCAGCAACTTTTATGTGTGTTGTCTAAGTTTCCACATTTTGTTTAAGTTGTTCCGACACTTCTTATGTGCGTTTTAGAGAATAAAGAATTCTCGTTAGCCCATTGTTCACATGTTGATCTTCCCACACAATATAATTATATTCTAATTACCTTTTTATACTCATTAGTTGAATCTCCTATTAAAAAATGGTGTTACAGGTGACGCCAAGCATAAGCTTGTTTTTAAAATGGTTTTCTTTAGGCTCCATGATCACATGGCCATTGAGTCTCAGGATCCAAGTGTCAGCACCACAGCTAGGTACTGCACAGGGTTTCTCGGGATGGTGGTATCCAGAGCTAACTTCAAATGGTTAGCAAAGAAGGTAAAGTGGCCACAGCAAATGTAGATAGGACTACATTGACAGTAGAATAAAATAACAGTGGATGAGGAGGCAGCTGCTTTAACTGCTGAGATTAAGAATTAGCTTTCAATGTGGTTAGCTTTAAGCAAAGAAAAAAATAATCCTCCTTTTGCTTTGACAAGCTGAGCTACTAAGACTTACCTTACAGAAAAGATCTACTCAGCAACCAAAAGCTAATGAGAAAAGCAGAAGCTGGAACCGAAATGTGGGTGTGAACACTGGTAAAAATAAGCCTTCGGAATCTGCTGAACATTCCTGTACTGCTGCTGAGAAAACCCCCTGGCTCAGAGAGCCATCCAGTCAATTCGATGTCTTTTCAGGGACGCCCAGCAGCATGAGTGTTCTCAGAGACTTGGATGATGGGCAGCTAGATCAAGAAGAAGAAACACCTCAGGTTACCTGCATCTGACACTGTTCTTGTTTCAAAAAGTAACAAATTTAAAGATAACCAGACTTCCTCGATCTTATGTTACTGAGAGCGAATAGCTTTAGCTGAAACATGAAGAATTTTGCTTTGAACAGAAAATGTGTTTGAAAATGTATTTTTCTTTTTTACTTTCTTTTTTTACTTTTATGTAAGCTTACAAAAAAGATGTCAATGAATAGTTTAGTCTGTCAGGTTCTAAGATGATAGAGTCCGTTTCTTTAACAAATCAGTCATGATTTATCCTTAGGAAAAACTTCAACTCTGTTATAAAACTACTTTCTACTTATTTAGTAAAAGCATCCACAGGAAAAGGAATATTTAGATATCCATAAATATTTATATTTTACTTTATTATTTTCAAGTGATTTTTTGCTGTTTCTTCAATTTATATTGTGTGTGCTGATATTTTTAATTATAAGTAATCTCTTTTCTTTTCATTGCTGTTTGTACAATTCTTTGATTTTTTTATACTTCTATCATTTAAGAACATGTTCACAGAAAAAGAACTTCTCAATGCATTATCTATTTGAATCTGGAGCACTGTTCATCAAAGAAGTAATGGTAGTTGCCCTGCCAAGTAATGTATTTGTCATAACGAGTTGTTAAAAAAAATACTGTTAGTCTGTCCCTTTAATATCAGCTAGACCTACTGATGGAATTATTAACTTCCAATGCACTGAGAGGTATTTTATAATCCAGTCTGGCACTGGTGTCAGTACAAAATTCCCTCAGTTAACTTATTCATTTCCTCAGTTCATTAGGAAAATAACAAAATATTATGGTTGTCCTTTATAAAGAGCCTTTGCATCAATTTTTATACAATTGAAGTACTCAGATAAATCATGTCCTGAACCTGCATCACAGTGTACTTTCTTATTCGTTATTCTGCACAAATGCTGATTATATGTTATAACATTGAAGAACGTGAACAAATGAGAGTAATAGTCATCCATCCTTTAGAACAGGGGTTCCCAACCTTTTTAATGCCACAGACCTCTACCATTAACCGAGGAGTCCATGGACATCAGGTTGGGAACCCCAGCTTTAGAACAATAATTCCGGAGTCATCATGGACATGTTATACTTGCATTGTTAATAGGATGCAAAATTGGAATGCACCCATGCAGATGTCCAGCAATAAAGTAAGTCTGTCAATGACTTAAAATGAAAAGTCATTGATAGGAAGAAAAATTGGGAATGCAGCTGCATTTGGATGACTACAAGATGCACCTTAAGTATGTGTGGCAATTTTCTGTTAGACCAAATTGACAAAGATAAATAAAAATAATGGAGCTGTTTATCAAAATTTCTAGTTTGAAATTATCCTTACAATCATCACAAAACAACCTAATTTTAAGTGGAATGAGGTAAATGTCTTCATTTTTGTATAATATTATTAATTAAATCTGCTGAATTTGTTAAAATTTTTAACTATAAGTTACTGTTTAGAAGCGAGGTTTAATGGGTTTCATGAAACTGAAGCTTATCACTTTGTTAGTGTGATAGAATGGAATGGCAGAGAGTAAATGAAGCTGAAGCTGTGTTGTTTTTGTGTTGTTTGACGTTATAGAGGGAAACGGTTTACTAATATCAAACCATGTAATACACATTACGGGTATTTGTAAGTTTGATAAAGCTGGATTTTGGATGATTTGATGTAAGTGCTGCAATTAAATCACAGTCTGCCATTATTTTTGATACATACTGTAAAATAAATTAAAATAGCACAAACTATAGTGTCAAGAAAACGGTTGAGTTTTGGTATCATCACAGCAGGGTGCAAGCTCACCAAATGATTGTCAGAAGGTTTCAACAAAATGTACTTTAGCAGCAAAGCAAATTATAATGCTGTTATGGCTATAGTTATTAGAATAATGTGTTAATGATCTTCTGTTTGCTTAAATATAAAATGCTGCATAGCATGGTTGGTATTAATTTGAAAGACCATTAGTTACCCTCCTTTGGTGTTTTTATGACAAAACTTGTTTTTCCATGTTATATTTGTTTTACCATAGTGTTATTTTCATGTTTTTACACAATATTTTCTATTTACTTATTTAAAGCTGTAAAGGTTGTATGCAGAGTCCAAATAAACTGTTGACACATTTTGAAAATGAAATCTTTGTCGACTTTAATTATAAAACAAATAAAATATTCAAAAATGTATACAAAATGTAACAACGATTGGGTGCTATTGAGCGTATGTTTTACTATTTGTGCATCAATTCAGAGAAGCCATAAAGTAATGCTGAACATGCTTGGGACTAATTTTAAAACATAGATTTTCATTCCCATTACTTTCACCAACATAGCACAACAGTGATTGATGAATAATCCCTCCACAGTCTCCCCTACAAACACATTCGCTCCTGCGACCAGTCATGCTGTTATTAGTCTAAATATGGCACAAATTTTGAAGCAAAGAAGTTAGCAATCTAATACACAACTGGGATCAGAAATGTTGTTCCCAAATCGCAAACAGCTCAGGTCAGGATACTGAGGAATTTAAAACACTGGGATTTACCGCAGGTGAACAAGATGAGACCTGATTTAACGTAGTTTTGTGTGGTGATTTGAGATATTTGGAAGAAGAGAGCCAACAAGGAGAGAATTAAAGCAACATACACAAAAAATGCTGGTGAACACAGCAGGCCAGGCAGCATCTATAGGAAGAGGTACAGTCGACGTTTCGGGCTGGGACACTTCGTCAGGACTAACTGAAAGAAGAGATAGTAAGAGATTTGAAAGTAGGAGGGGGAAGGGGAGATCCAAAATGATAGGAGAAGACAGGAGGGGAGGGGTGGACCTAAGAGCTGGAAAGTTGATTGGCAAAAGGGATACCAGACTGGAGAAGGGAGACGATCATGGGACGGGAAGCCTGGGGAGAGAGAGAAGGGGGGAGGGGAGCCCGGAGGGTGGAGAGCAGGCAAGGGGTTATAGTGAGAGGGACAGAGGGAGAAAAAAAGAGAGAGAAAAACAAAAAAAAGGGGGGGGGTTTAAAATAAATAAATAAATAAATAGCAGATGGGATACGAGGGGGAGGTGGGGCATTAGTGGAAGTTTGGGAAGTCAATGTTCATGCCATCAGGTTGGAGGCTACCCAGACGGAATATAAGGTGTTGTTCCTCCAACCTGAGTGTGGCTTCATCTTTACAGTAGAGGAGGCCGTGGATAGACATGTCAGAATGGGAATGGGATGTGGAATTAAAATGTGTGGCCACTGGGAGATCTTCCTTTCTCTGGCGGACAGGAGAGAATTGACTTCATCAAGTCTCAGAACAAATGCAGGAGCATCCTTGTGACTGATGCATTGAATGAAGAAAATGGAAATGAACAGTCTTGCTGTCGAATAGTATAGAGGATTAAAAACTCAGTACTGTATGTGTTGAACAGGATGCCAAATTGTGAAAGGGTAAGTTTAGCCTGATGAAATGGCTTGGAATAAGATAGGAGACATTAGCAAGAAGTTAGTTTGTAACTCAAAAATTGTTTGTGGAGAGATGCAGTTCAATTTGCCCTATTAAATATATCTAGAAAACTGTTAAAATTGTAGAAACATTTATCTGTGTAAATTCCTCGTGTGCCCTTCAGATCTGTAATCAACTATATTGCACTTAAAGTCTGCTCAAGGACTCACGTACAACGTGTTATCACTGAAGCCAGAAGGAATAAATCTCTTTCCTTCTTATCGCTGCCATTTTACTCATCATTCATTGTTCATCCTACAAGGTCGATATCATGTAAATAAGTTCAACATACAATTTATATTCATGATGTTGACTCTTCACCCCTTCTTACTTAACCCCCGCAAAGCTCAAAATACATTTACTATCAAAGTACGTGTATGTTATATACTACCTTGACATTCATTTTTGTACAGGCATTTACAGGAAAAATACAGTAGAATTTTACAATAAACTATACATGGACAAAGACTGACAAAGAACCAATGTGCAAAAAACAGATAAACTGTGCAAATAAATAATACTGAGAACATGAGTTGTAAAGAGGTTCTTAAAAGTGAATCATAGAATCAGTTCAGCGTTGTGGGGAATAAAGTTTTCCATGCTGGTTCACGAGCCTGAGGATGGTGGGGTACTGTAACAATTGTTCGTGAACATGGTGGTGTGGGACTGAAGACTTCTTTATTTCCTGCTTGATGGTAGTAGCGAGAAGAGGGCACGGCTTGAATGGTGGGGTCTTTGAAGACAGATGCTGTTTTCTTGTGGGAATTTTCTCCCCTTCCCCTTCCCCTTCCCAAATTCCTGTATCAAAATCACAGGAATAACAACTATACATGTGATTGGTAGTTTCAAATCAGAAGCTAGGAATGACAATTTTTTACTCTCTCTGATTAGGTTAAATTAGCCATTGGGTCATTTTCCTTTTAAAATTTTATCAAATTTTTATACATTTCACATTTTCCTTGCTCTTTTTTTACAGAATTTTAGAAAGCAACAGATGAATTTACATATGATTTTTTTTCAAGTGGAAGTTGATGTTGAAAGAATAGTGCTGATGCATCAAAAAAATCAATACATGACCTGTGTCATCAGTACACTGTTATGTTTACACATTTTCATGAGACTGTGTTCTAAGTATGTTGGCACCAATGTAGAGGAAAAAACTGTTGGAGCATTTTTTGGGGGGTTAGCATATAAAGCAAATAACTTCAGCAACTGACTTCAGACATCAGTCTTCAGATTCATATATGAATTGTGGATTTAATGTAAAATGCAAGCTCTGAACAATGGGTTCCTAAGAATCTTGAACCACAGTTAACTGGAAGACCAGACAATGCTGATTTAAGTTCATTATTTGGGTGTAACTTGGGTGTCTGTCGTGTGGGTGTGAAGAGGGAGGTGTGAAGCTTGTGTGTATTTGGGTGTCTGTAGTGTGGGTGCGGAGAGGGAGGTGTGAAGGTTGTGTGTATTTGGGTGTCCGTCATGTGGGTGCAGAGAGGGAGGTGTGATGGTTGTATGTATTTGGGTGTCTGTAGTGTGGGTGTGAAGAGAAAGGTGTGAAGGTTGTGTGTATTTGGGTGTCTGTAGTGTGGGTGTGAAGAGGGATGTGTGAAGGTTGTGTGTATTTGGGTGTCCATAGTGTGGGTGTGAAGAGGGAGGTGAGACAGTTGTGTGTATTTGGGTGCCTGTAGTGTGGGTGTGAAGAGGGAGGTGTGAAGTTTGTGTGTATTTGGGTGTCTGTAGTGTGGGTGTGAAGAGGGAGGTGTGAAGGTTGTGTGTATTTGGGTGTCCATCGTGTGGGTGCAGAGAGGGAGGTGTGAAGGTTGTGTGTATTTGGGTGTCTGCCGTGTGGGTGCAGAGAGGGAGGTGTGAAGGTTGTGTGTATTTGGGTGTCTGTAGTGTGGGTGTGAAGAGGGAGGTGTGAAGGTTGTGTGTATTTGGGTGTCTGTCGTGTGGGTGCAGAGAGGGAGGTGTGAAGGTTGTGTGTATTTGGGTGTCTGTCGTGTGGGTGCAGAGTGGGAGGTGAGAAGGTTGTGTGTATTTGGGTGTCTGTAGTGTGGGTGTGAAAAGGGAGGTGTGAAGGTTGTGTGTATTTGGGTGTCCGTCGTGTGGGTGCAGAGTGACAGTTTAGAATGGTGTAGAATCATGTATAGACTGGGTACAGGGCAATTCAGTTAAACGTTCAATTACCCAGTCTTCACATTTTTTTCTTGGTACTAACTACAATTCACTTAATTTGTTGAAACCAGTATGTCAGTTTGGAGAGATCAATAGTGAATGTCCACTTTCTGGGCTCATCCCATTGTATCACAATTTTACATTTTGCCCACCTTTCACTATTTTTCAACTCAATCATCCAATTTGAATTAAATATGGGAAACTTTACTCTGGGAAATTTTAGAACTGGGAAGCACATTCCCAGTCTTTTGTCTTTAACCCATGCAGACTGCAGGCTTTCAGCGTGCAACTGAACAGTTCTTCACCAATCTGAAAGCTGATTTTAATGATCTTGCTCTCACTGAAGTTAAGCTGCAGCAGACACAAAGGCCATTTGGAATTTTAATGTTTCATACCAATTACCAAAATTCAACATACCCAAAAAAATACAGTCACATCTGAAAACGTTTGAACTGTTCCTGAAACTCCTGATTGAATGGAGGAAAATTTATAGAGGGAACTGGGAAGGCACGTGGGTTATTAGAATTGTGGTGTTTATTTCAAGTGGATGGAAGAAAGGAAGTCTTGCGATGAATCTTGAATGTCAGTGACACCTCACTTTGAGGATTGCATATAGTTCTGACATGAGGGAGAATACATTCACAGAAGGCAAATGAGTTGTTCATTGATTCTAATAAGGTGCACTCTTACGAGAAAATGTTGTGCTGTTTGGGCTCATTGGCGTTAGAAGAATGAAAGGTGAGCTTATTAAAATATAAAAGAATGAAGAGGAAAGGATAGAACCAGAGAAGATACCTCTCTTCGTGGAAGAGTCCAGGACCTTGAGGAACGGTTTCAGACTAAGTGATCACCCATTTAAACTGAAAATAAGGAATTTCTTTTTTCAGTGTTCTGACTCTTTGGAATTCCCAGTCCAGAGAGCTGTGGAGTGCAAATTAATGAGAGTTATAAGAATAGCTCTCTGATAGACCAAATATAAATCTCAATCTTAATCAACATATTTAAGACCAAGATTTATATTTGGTCTATAAAATAGTTAACTTCTTACATACACCTGTTAGGGTGCATTCTCCAGTTACCTTATAAGGTAACCATAGCCTTCATACAGGAGCAGATGTCATCAGGTGGTTCCCAACCTTCACAGAGTGTTTCGACCCTTAACCACGACACTCTCCAGTTGGAGATAAAATAGTTAACAGTCTCAGTCGCACAGTTTTGGATTTGCTTTTTCAATGGAGTCAGTTAGGAGAGCTAAGAAGAGCAACCTTGCAATCAACATCAGTAAGACCAAGGAATTGATTGTGGACTTCAGGAAGGGAAGTCAAGGGAGCACACACCAGTCCTCATTGAGGGATCAGCAGTGGAAAGGATGAACATCTTCAAGTTTTTGGGTGTCAACATCTCTGATCCTAGACCCAACATATTCATTTAACTACAGGGAAGGCACAACAGTGGCCATATTTCATTAGGAGTTTGAGGAGATTTGGTATGTCACCAAAGACTCTCGCAATTTTTGCAGATGTATCATGGAGAGCATTCTAACTGGTTGCATCACCAGATGGAATGGGGGGTGGTGTGGGAGGGGGTCACTGCATCAGATTGGAAAAAGCTGCAGAAAGTTGTAAACTCAGCCAGCTCAATCATGGGCTCTGGCCTCCTCAGCATCCAGGACACCTTCAAAGGGCGATGCCTCAAAGAGGCAGCATCCACCCTAAAGGATCCCCATCACCCAGGACATGCCGTCTTCTCATTGCTACCATCAGCGAAGAACAGAAGCCTGAAGACACACACTCAGCATTTCAGGAACAGTTTCTATCCCTCTGCTATCAGATTTCTGAATGGATAATGAACACTACCTCCCTATTTTTTCTCTCTTTTTTCACTACTGATTTAATTTTTTATTTTTTATAGATACCTCTTATTGTAATTTATAGATTTTATTATTATGTATTGTAATGTACTGCTGCCCCAAAACAACAAATTTCACGACAGAGGCCAGTGATATTAAACCTGACTCTGGCTCTGAATGTTCTTTTGTCAAATCTGGATAGAACGATGAGGGTTTTGAGCGTATTTCGGCTGTCATGGGGATAAAGGTGGGCTATGCAAGAAATTTCAAACTCCTGGGAGTGCACATCACACACAACATCTCAAGGTCCCAGAACACATCCTACACAGTCAGGAGAGCTCGCCAGTGCCTCTACTTTCTGAAGGGCTGAAGTGAGCTGGATTATGCACATCCATAATCATGTCACTCTACAGATGAGCAGTAAAGAGCATCCTAACAAACCACAAGACTCTTTGCTATGGAAACTGCACTGTGGCAAACAGGAAGGCTCCACAATGGGTAGAACTGTCCAATGCATCACAGGCACTAGCCTACCCACCATGAAGGACGTTTATACTGAAAGGTGCTGGAAAAGGGCCAGTAACATCATGAAGGATCCCACCCACCCTGCTTATGGGCTGTTTGTCCCACTCCTATCAGGGAGGAAGCCAGGACCACCAGACACAAAAACAATTATTTTCCCCAGGCAATAAGACTTAATCAACACCTCCACCCACTAATCCACCCCTCCACATCTCCAACCACCACTTTATCATTTCCCGTCAGTCACTTTATGCACAGACACTCCTGTGCCTAGCCTCACTTTATGGACATACAATCAATCTATTTATATTAAGCTATTTTATGTATTTATTATTATTGTGTTCTTTTTGTGCTGCATTGGATCTGGTCTAACAATTACAGTATTTAATTCTCCTTTACACTTGTGTACAGGAAATGACATTAAACAATCTTGAATCTTTACTGTTACCCAGCTGAAATTGATCCTTGTGATGGGGGAGGTATGTAGTTGGTTATTCAGTTCATCTTCAAGTGGAGTCTGAGTTTAAAGCATGTGAGTTTGGCTTGAGGGGATGGATCAGAAAGGAAGATGGTATTAGTTGCCAAGAGACTATATGTGCCAGGAGGGGCAAAGTGAATGGCTTCACATTTCCAAGTCTTCAGCTGGACACAATTGAAATCTTTTATCAGAAAATTTGCTGCTCTACAGAGGCCCATAAGTGAATTTTGTACATAAATTATAAAATACACAAAAATCATTGGATAGGGTAAGCATACCTCCATGGAACCTTAATAAATGGCATGAAAGGCACTTGCGAGGACAATTACCAAAAGTGGGGAGAGAAAAACTAGTTCTGCCACTTGTGGGAGTGAATTGTATGTAGGTGAATGGTAGAATTTGGCTGGAAGTTTAGGATCTGAGGAAGAATAAAATGAGTGGAGTAAATGGGCATTTGTTGCTGGGCCTGTGCTGTTAAATTCTGTTAGGTGCTTTCATTCCTGTTGGATATTTGCATTTAGCAGTCAATGTTTCTGTCATCTTGCACAGATGGTTCATTCAGTGAGTGGTTGCAAAGGAACATTTTATCAGTCAGCACCCTCAGTTCTGACCTTGTTAGAAAGTCATTGACAAAGCAGTTAAATACACTTGTGCTTAAGATACCACCCTCAAGTACTCCTGCGGTGTTGACCAGGGATAGGGAATATTGACCTCCACCACCATAACATCTTCCTTTGTGTAAGCTACAATTTCAGACACTGTAGTGTTTCCCTCTGATTTTGGTTTTATCAAGATGGTTTCTTAATGCTGCCAGTCACGACGTTTCTATCTTTGAAATCCAGTTCATTTATTTTGATAGTTACATTAACCAACCTGAACAGATTATTGACAAGTAGGCTGACAAGCTGGTAACTAGCAAAGCTGGACTTGTCTTGCTTTTGTGAACCACCCATTCTAGTAGATGCCACTATTACAACTGTACTAGAACAGCTAATGCTGAAGCACATCTTCAATGCCACGATAGCATCACGGTTAGCACGACACTGTTACAGCTCAGGACGTCAGAGTGAAGAGTTCAATTCCAGCCTCTCCCTGAATGTGTGGTTTTCTCTGGGTGCTCTGGTTTCCCCCCCACCCCCACAGCACTGGTAGGTTAATTGGTCATTGTAAATTGTCATGTGGATTAGGCTAGGGTTAATTGGGGGTTTCTGGAGAAGCACCGCTCCAAGGGCCAGAAGGTTCCATTCCATACTGTACCTCTAAACAAAATAAATATTGCAACTAGTATGTTTTCTCATCCATAGCCATTGTTTCACATCTCCAGGAGTCAATTAGACGAAGCTGGGTCCTGTAACTACAGGGATTGCAAAGAAACAAAAGTGAACTATCTAATGGGCACTTCTGCTTGAAAATGGTGCAAGTGCTTCAGCATCTCTTTCAGCTATCACAGGGGTTAGGAATATTCTTAGTCTGCTCCTCCTATCACTATTTAACTCCCATCAAAACCAGGTGCAGCAAGACAGCACAGCTTCAATCTTCACCTTCAGATTTCTGAAAACAAGGAACCCGTGTACACTACCTCACCATTTTGTCACACTACTTAATTTAGATTTTTTTCCCTTATTGTAATTTGTAGCTTTTCATTACATATTGCAATGCTGCTTTCATATTAAACCTGATTCTGATCTTAGTGAAATCAGTTGATTCAGAAATAAAATTAATCAGTATAATAAAGTTTTACTATTATTCCTTTTAAGTGATAAAAATCCAAATTCCTACAATAAATTGAACCACATTCAATATACATTTCATCTGTTTCAGCAGCTTCTACAGGGCTCAACAAAGGTGTTATTGCCTTTGAAAGTTATTTTTAAAACAATCGCTATATCCTGGAAGGTAAGAATACCACAGGTCTACCCCAGCAGTGAGTTACACATTGGCAAATTGACAAAGCTGGACTTGGTGTAAATTGTGCTGGCTGCCTGTATCCAGAATTTGTCCACAAAGGTGGCGTGCAGTCTAACAGCAAGTCTTAGTCGCTTTTCTTGTGGAATGCTGCAAGTCTAATTCACGGATTTATTGGCAAACAGTGTGGTGCAGCATCTAAGTTAAAGTTGGTGCTGCCCCAGTGTTCGCTCAGCAGAAAACAAGGCTTATTGTGTTCGACTGCAGACTGCTACGATGTTCATGAACTCAGGGTCTTGGACTATATTTTATGTGACTGTACTGTATCAGTACCTTATTGCTTGTGACCTTGTTTCCATGCTAAATGTGCCTTGTGCTGTGTGTTCTTGGTGGTAGTGTTTTGCACCTTGGCCCACAGCAACACATTTGTTTGGCTGTATTCATGCAGGTTGAATGACCTGAACTATAGTTATTGAGCAACTGGCCAAGTTGCCAAGGGCATAATTACAGCCTTTGGTTTATCTACTGTTCTTGGGGGAAATAAAATCTTAAAATGTGAACAAGAATCCTTACAGTTCAAGAATTTTATTCACTAGTTTATACTTCCAGTGTAAGTAGAAACACCTCAAAACGGGATAGAGAAACTTCAGGTTTACTGTTGATTTTATTATACTGTACCAAAGTTCAAAATAAAAGTTATTTACAGACTGGAACGAAAAGACAAGTAGTTCACGGAATGGTCAGTTCGTGAAACTGACAGCAGCGTCCAACGTCTATTCTGTGTATTTTCCAAGAATATCTCCGTCCCTGAACAAGAAGTAATCCTGAAGGGGAGGAAAAAAAGGAAAAGCAGATTATTGACAGATACTGAGATACAGAGAAGAGCTCATCTTGCATTCTGTTCATACAGATCAAATCATTACAGTGCATTGAGGTACAACAAGGTAAAACAGTAACTATGCTGAATGAAGTGCAACTGCTAGAAAGAAAGCGGAGTGTAGGTAAATGAAGAGAAAGATCACAACAAGGTAGGTAGTAAGGAACCATCTAGTAGTCTTACTACAGCAGTGTAGGTGGTGTCAAGGAAAATAACTTATTCATCTTCAAAATGTGGATGATAGTACTAACCTTATCTTCTAAAACCACTTTAGTTCCTCCATATTCAGGGAGTAGAACGGTTTCACCAACTTTTACACTAACTGGCTGTACATCTCCATTCTAAAAAAAAAAGAAAATGAGTTTGTGTCCATCACTGCTCCATCTTATGACAACCATCCTAAATCACTTAGAAAAAGCCCACATTCCAAAGAATGTTACAGATAATTACCTCATTTACAGATGGAATAACCAGGAAAACAGGTTATTATCTGAATGGTGGCAGATTAGGAAAAGGGGAGGTGCAACGAGACCTGGGTGTCATTGTACACCAGTCATTGAAAGTGGGGATGCAGGTACAGCAGGCGGTGAAAAAGGTGAATGGTATGCTGGCATTTACAAGCAAGAGGATTCGAGTACAGAGGCAGGGAGGTACTACTGCAGTTGTACAAGGCCTTGGTGAGACCACACCTGGAGTATTGTGTGCAGTTTTGGTCCCCTAATCTGAGGAAAGACATCCTTGCCATAGAGGGAGTACAAAGAAGGTTCACCAGATTGATTCCTGGGATGGCAGGACTTTCATATGAAGAAAGACTGGATGAGCTGGGCTTGTACTCGTTGGAATTTAGAAGATTGATGGGGGATCTGATTGAAATGTATAAAATTCTAAAGGGATTGGACAGGCTAGATGCAGGAAGATTGTTCCCGATGTTGGGGAAGTCCAGAACGTGGGGTCACAGTTTGAGGATAAAGGGGAAGCCTTTTAGGACCGAGATTAGGAAAAACTTCACACAGAGTGGTGAATCTGTGGGATTCTCTGCCACAGGAAACAGTTGAGGCCAGTTCATTGGCTATATTTAAGAGGGAGTTAGATATGGCCCTTGTGGCTAAAGAGATCAGGGGGTATGGAGGGAAGGCTGGTGCAGGGTTCTGAGTTGGATGATCAGCCATGATCATACTGAATGGCGGTGCAGGCTCAAAGGGCCGAATGGCCTACTCCCGCACCTATTTTCTATGTTTCTATGAATAAGATTTGAGTACATTTTCAACACAAAGAATAACAAACATTCACTAAGAGCCTCTGCAGTAAAACTACAACTGTAACATTTTTGTTTTGAGAGATAGTGCACACTTTGAAACTTCCATTAGGGTTACATTTCCTTAGAGTGCAACATTACTCATTTTTCAAACCAAATTTTGAGCTATGAGACCAGGAAATTCCTTCCTCTAACAATCAGAAAACTTCACTTAGCTTACAACTGAGTTTAATGTTAAAAAATTGCCAGATATTGAAACAGGGAAAGTGAAATTTATTTGGGATCCGGAGAATGTGGTTAAACAAGGAGTCACTTTATGTAGAGGCGAACCTTTACTCGACTCCCTGGTCCAATTGCCACTACTGTTGCCTGCAAAACTTTTCCCTGAGACTTTTCTGGAATCATAATGCCACCTTTCGTCATGGTTTCTGCTGCAACTTTTTCCACCAGAACTCGGTCAAAGAGGGGAAGAAACCTTTTGAATGCTTGACCTGCCTGTTGAAATAAGCAAAAGAAATTCAGTAACTTATTAACCAAGATTACAAAATACATTCCTTAAAAATCATTATAAACCCACATTCCTTAACATTGTCATTACATTTATGAATAACCATCAACATTATTCAGTTACAGTGAGTTGGGCAAATTGATGCCATATCTGTAGCTTGTTTTTAAACTTGAAACAATAAAATAGAAGTCACTAAAATTAGATGAAGAAAAGCACGTTTAAAAAACATTTTCGATTACAGACTGTTTCAGTAGTATCAGTGTTAACATTACAGGCGGGAAAAAAAATCACCGGAAAATGTGAACATGGAAAAATTACAAAGGCATTTCTCAAGAGAAGATTCTTGATAAACAACAAAGCTTGTAACGTTTCTTTTAACAACGTAAGATAGAAGTCGGTGAAATTGTATTATAAAAGCACGTGTGAACGACATTTTCGATTATAGACTGGCTCAGTAGTATGTGTAGTAACATTAAAAGTGGGGGGAAATCGCATGAAGATGTTAACACGGGAAAAAAATCACAACATTCTTAGTGAAGATTCATAATAAATAACAAACTTTATTTTTTTTTCTTAAGGCAAGCCCCCCTCACCACAATGTTTAAAAATGAGCATTTGACCTTGTAGACACTCCCAGCCTCACACAAGGTCACCCATGTAAAATGTGCGTTAACAATAGTAGCTATTCACAGTCATTCGAATAAAATTCAGGATACGATAGCAATAATGTATCGACATCTTCCATCAACAGCGAGTATGTTACCAATTGGTTTCTGATACCACCGTGGATCAGAAATCACTATTATCTATTCCGACTGTAATCATTACCATCGTTGTTAATGGCTTTACTTCAATACTAATGGATTTAAATTTTTTTAAACAATCTCCACTAAAAGTATGCAAAAAAAATTCTATGGCAGGCAAGCGCTTACACTCATCACATATAAAAGACTGGCTTTATCAAGCCTAGCAAAATCTCCCTCAATAAAGCACATAGAGAAAGCTTGAAACGTGCATTTTAACGCTTACCATTTCTCCTCTTTCAGTTGGAGCAAGCCCTGTGAATCACACAGCTCGTTTGCAGGCTCGTCTCCGCAGCGGCGACTATGGCAGCCGTTCCACGTGAAGAAATAGCCTTCGACCCCGGCGGCGTGACCTCGAACGTCAGGAGAAGGTTGCATTTCATCAGAACGCAACTTCTAGAACCTCGGGCATCCCCACCTTTCATTCACCAAAAAAATATAAAATTCACACAAGCGCAACCCACGCCTCTATGTAAGCATATGCAATTTAGAATTTATTTTTTTGGAGAAGAATTGCAAATAAAATTATTGCATAACACCAATTTCGCTTAAATAATTGCACTTTGACCTTGCCTACGCTATGCGTCTGGAAGATTCTGGAAAGCGAAGCCCTGAAACCGAATATGAACGCAACTTATTTTCACTTCTAGCCCTAGCGTCGGTTGATTCAGATGTTTTGCGGCTGAAGTTCAGAAATACTTTAATTCCGGTAGGTAAGCTGCAATTTGTAAGAAAAATACCTGATTATTTTGCAGCTGTGGGGTCCAAAGGCCGGCGATTATTGGGCTATGCAGAGTAAGGGGCGGCAGCGAGTCGCCCGGCTGTAGACTCACGTGTTCACGCAGGGAGAGTCGCCGAGGCTCAGGCTCAGACCAGGGTTTGTGCAGTGGGTGTGCAGCGGCTCAAAACTCGTGTCGCAGGGTGATCAGTCTCGTTTGTACATCTGTGGGGGAAAAAACACAAATTAGTGAGTATGATAGTTGTAAAATACGTATGTTGAATAGTTATGGGCTTGTAAATATTTTGCAAAATGCTATCATCTATGGAATGAAACGAACCAATGAATGAATTGGAGAAACTACGGGCTATGGCGGGAGTGTTGCGTTTTAGTGTAACCTTCGTCTGTATGTCTTATTTACAAATCCTAATGTTCTTTTGTGCTGTATGTTGGTGAGTTCTTTTTGCGTTTCCTTTAATTTTCCGCCTCTTTGATTTGACCTTGTGACACGCGTCCCTCCACACAACACGTGGGAAAGCCTGTGTCTGGAGGCTGAGACAAATCTCTGCGTCTGATGCACCGCTCACGGCTTAAAACTATCTTCTTGTCTCGCCCTAGACAATGCTCCGTTTACCATCTGCTTTGCGCCAAGTGAGGTCCGCAGCTCGGCTCCTGGCACCTGGTCTCAGCCGAACCTACGCTAAGGATGTGAAGTTCGGATCTGAAGCCCGGGCTATGATGCTGAAGGGTGTCGATCTTCTGGCTGACGCCGTAGCTGTTACCATGGGACCAAAGGTAGTCGGAATTTAGACCTGTCGTTGGCGGGTTGGGATAGTATTTTACTACTACAACGTTTTGATACCAGTTATAGTTACACTTTTGGCAATGAACTATGTTGTATAATGGGCTGTACTTCCCTATTCGTGAAGCAGGTATGTGACCTGGTATTAAAGTAAATTGTTAATGAGACTGAAGAACGAGTAAAGTATACTTGGTGAAAGGCCTGGTCGAATTTGCAACATTGTCCCTTTCAGTTCCATTAAATCAGCATGTCCTCACGTTCACAATTTGGTTCTGACTCTGCTGGCCAGAGGGTCCAATGTTCAGTTGTGTTACAACTGAGCTTTGAAGTAATGAACGTTTACTTTAATGTGTAGTGTTTGACTTGCATGAAAAATCGTGCTTCTATATCTCTTTAAACCAAGCTGCTGGAATGTTCCAATGCCGTCTAATGAATGAACAGTCCTGGAGTGAAAGGGATTACCTAAACTGCTCTTTTCAGGTGCACCATTCAGCTGGTGCAGCTTTGGAACCTCAGGGCTGCTTCATAAAGAGAGAGTGCAAACAGTTGATGGGCAACATCGATGGGTTTTTCCTCATTGTTAAGTCTTGATTATTCCATTCTTCCCGAAAAATCTAATCCAGCATTGTTCTTGCTCCAGTAATTCCCAAAACTTCTGATTACAAACCTGATAAAATTATAAGAGACATAGATAAGATGGTCAATCTTTTTATCATGGTTGGGTATCAGAAAGAATAGGTTTTAAGGTGAGAGAAATTTAAACTTTGAGAGGGAAAGGTTTTTTTAAACACAGTGATTGATATCTGGGAATTTGTTACCAGACCACTTGGTGGAATCAGATTGTCGCTACATATAAGAAATGTGTAGAGAAGATGAGGTGGTTCTGCACTCTACAACTCAGACTTGGTGCTCGAATAACTAACAAACAATCTTGAGCCATTTATATCTCCAATGCCCTAAATCTCATTGGGCTTCTCCTCTGAGTATTGATTGTTGCCCTTTGATACCAATTGCTTAGCTTGAGGAAGGCTGTTACATGAGTTTGGGTTTGAATGGCATTAATCTCTTTTAAAACCTTCATTAATCATCCTGGTTTAAGTATCCGGACCAATCATTGTTCGCTGGTTGTTTATCATTAACTATGTTGTCATTAAGTATAGTCAGATTCTTTAGTGTATGTAGTTTACAGATTGCTGGATCACTAAGATTTACACATTTTTAGATGGGATCTGTTATAGGGTGAGAGCCTTCTTGGGTTTCTTTTGGAATATCAAAAACTTAACAGTCAATCCTATCTGGCGTATTTTGCAGTAAAATTATACTGTAGAAAAATGGCCTAGTGGCTTGCTCTTGAATGCTATCTGACCGTAATGCATCATTGTGACCTTTGGAGGAAAAAATGTCATGTCTCCAAAGAAATATCAGAGGTAAGATCCCCCTCCCAAAGGAATCCAGAAAGTATTATGGTTAATACGGGAGGGCATAACTTTAAGGTAATTGGGAATGTCAGCATTTTTTACAGAGTGGTGGGTTTGTGGAACACACTGCCAGGGATTGTGGTAGAGGCAGATAAGATTGGAGACATTCAAGAGATTGGCACTTGAATGATGGAAAATTGGAGGGTTTTGTGGGAGGGAAGGTTTAAGTTGATCTTAAGAGTGGGTTAAAAGGCCAACACAACATTGTAGGCTGAAGGGCCTATACAGATTAGCTGAATCCTGTTTGTTGCAAGAGACCTTGGTTATGAGCCGAAATCTATTTAACTTGAGCTGAGTGTCCTGTACTGATGGTTAGACCAAACACATTCCAGTCCTTGAGTCAGGAATTTTTACTGTGGATATCTTTAAGTTTCTGATAACCCTTGCAAACTACTTCAAACTCTGCTGTTCAAGGCCCCTTGGCTAAATATTTAGCATAAATATTATTTTTGTTGCCTTTTATACTTCCTTCTCTCCCTGGAGGAAAAAATGTCTGCAGTGCAAATTTCATTGGGTTGCACAGACCAGTTAAAAACTTGAGCATACTGTGGGAACTTCCATGCCCCCAGAGCACTCCTGGAGAGGATGTAAATTTCCTCAGTGGGTAACACAGTGATGGGGGTCATAGAGGCCTTTTGGCCCAACTGATCCAAGACTACAAAGATGCCCACTAAGCAAGTCCCATTTGCCCTCTAAGCTTTTCCTGTCTTTGTATTTGTCCAAATGTCCTTAAAATGTTATTGGGCCAGCTTCAACCACTTCCTCTGGTAGCTCATTCCATAAACACACCACCCTCACCATTGAAGAAGTTGCTTCTTGGGTCCCCTTTTGTCTTAAACTTATACCCTCTAGTTTTTGCTTCCCTTTCCCTGGGAAAATAACTGGGCATTCACCCTATCTATGTCTCTTATGATATTATATAATCCTGTAACAGGGGTATCCTTTTTTAAATCATGGACTCCAGGTTGGGAACATCCCCACAGTCTCGTACATTTCAAGGAACAAATTGCTCTTCTACCCATCCTCTGCCTCTGAGTCAGACCCCTGAGACCTGCCAATGTTTTTGTAATTCTTTGCACCTATGTGCTGCCTTCACCCTGTCTACCCATGGTACTGCTATGTTTGTACTCCCAGATCCCTCTGCACAGCACTCGCCAGAGCCCTACTGTTCACTGCATAAGCTTGACCCCGGTTTCATTTCCCAAAATGCAACACCTCATTATTATCTGGATTGGCCACCATTTGCCACTTCTCAGCCCACTTACCTAGTAAAATTTGATAACTGACTTGACTGATAATCATCTACGTTGCTATTATATGGGATCTTACTTGCCATGCCTTGTGTGTTTGCATTCAGATTAGTTATCTATAAATAACCTACAGCATAGGTCTGAGCACCAACCCATGTGGCACAACACTATTCTCCGGCTTCCAACCTGAGGAACAATGTTGAGGCAATTGTGAATCCATTGGCTGGCTCTACCTAGATCCCTTGTGACTGTATTGAAGGCCATTTAAAATCTAATACTGCCCTTGGGTGCCATCTGTGTGGATTTTGCATGTTCATGCAGCTGTGCAGGTTTCCTCCCTTGTCCCAGAGATGTGTGGATTGGTAGGTTAGTTAGCCACTGTAACTCGCTCTTGATGTATGATTGAATGTTTAAATCTGGGAGAATGAGGTGGCGAGAATAAGGGGAGAAAAGGTAGGTGGGGTTTATTGAAATAGCTGGTTGCAGGCTCAATGAGTGGAAGAACCTGTTTTTGTGCTGTGCATTGACTAGTGAACTGGATTGAATCGGGTTGAGACAGGAGAAAGCAGATGCTGGAAATATTGAGCACCTGTCCATTGCCCTCCATAGATGGCGCTAGGGAGCATGGTGGAATCTTTTACAAAGGATGTGATAACTGGACACTCGGGGTGGAGGGGGTGTGGTTTGGTCGATGGGATCAAAGTCAACATGAATCCAGGAAAGAGATTGTTAGGCAAAGCTACTGAAGGTTTTTAGTGTTAGTGCTGATAAGGAAGCATTGGATTCACTGAAGTCCTTTGATAAGCCTCTATGTAAAAGCTTCATGCATGTGAGATTGCAGGTTATCCACTGGCATGGATTAAAAACTGATCAACAAAGTCTGGCTGGCAGGCCTGACTGCAGCTAAGAAGATTGTCATCCAGCATTGGAAACCTCCTCATGATATTTCAAATACTCACTGGCTTCGGAGCTTTTTGGACATTTCTTACCTGGAACTTTCATCAACAAGAGTAAATGATGCACGACCAAACACAATTATAATGTGGACAAATTTGATGTCTAACTTAAAAGATCTTTTGTTAAAATAAGAATGCTTTGTCTGTGTATGTACTACTATTCAGTTGGTTGGTGGAGGGGGGGATGGTGATGAAGGTTGGGGGGTGGCTGGGTTAAACAGTCAAAATGTAATTAGCAGTTGGTTGTATTGAATGTAATTTGTTGGTCTTGCAATAAAAAATTAGAAAGAAAAACTGATCAACAGACAAAAAAGAAGTGGGTCTTTTCAGGGCTGACAGTGGTAACTACAGTTCCCATGAAGATCCATGCTTGTGCCTCATCTGTTCAGTGATTTGGATGAGGGAACCAAATGCATTTTGAATTTTTACTTATTGCATAAGTGTTGGCTTAAGTTATGTGGAAGCTGCGGAGAAGCTTCGAGGCCACTTGCATTGAACAGAATATGAAGCAGGTGCAATATGACTTGGATGATGTGAACTTGTGCACGTGAGTAGGAAGAATAAAGATGGAGGGATGAGTGCAGGTGGTGGACATCTGGAGGAACTCAGCAGGTCAGGCAGTTTCTGTGGAGGGAAATGGACTCAACTTTTTGGGTCGATCCTTACTTGGGTCTCACAAGAAAGGCAGTGTTATAGACCTGAGGGGAAAATTCTGTGGCTGAAGGGTGTTGAACTTGAGGGATTCTCCACCAGAGAAGACCACTTAAGGCGATGGGTTTCCAGGCAGATTAAAGGAAATGGGGAAAGGGCAGAATATGTTACTGAGATAAAGGATCAGCCATGATTCTTCAGAGGATAGGCTAAAAAAGTGAGTGGTTTGTTTTTTCTGTTTCTGATGCATTTTCATGTCCTTTCTGGTAGAAAAATAGGCAAAGAACACCAAACAGCTTTCAGTGAAAATATTCTTTACATCGTAGTTGATGTACCATAAAGGTAATCTTTCCAGAGTAAATATCCACAATTTTTTTGTTACTGGTGTTGGCTATCCAAGCACTTGACCTGTTTATTGAGAGTGCTGTTTTGAGATCAACTTGATCATTTTGCAAGATGCCAGAAGAGTTGTGGAAGTAGCTGGAACCATGTTGTCATACAATACAAGTGGGCATAGTAATTACCTAATAGAGGTGCTGCCTCGCAGTTCCGAGGACCTGCCATACTCCCTCCATCACCTCCTGAACTGCCTGTGGGCACTTCTGCATTCTTCCACATTCCAAAAAAACTGCAGGGCTGGCAGGTTTGTTGATCTTTGTAAATTTGACCACAAGGGAAAAGGGAGGTGAAGAATGGGTGGAAATGTGGAAAGGATAAAGTGATTAGTGTAGGATGCTTGATGGTTAACATGGATATCGGCCAAAGGAGCAATTTGCATGCGGTATGAAAAATGGGTGCCTCAGGCTGGGGGGTGGGGTCCTAAGAAAATTTTGAATAATATATTTTGATAAATGAGTTCAAGGTAAAATTATTGTCAAAGTGCATAGATGTCACCACATACAACCCTGAGATTTATTTCCTCGTGGACACACTCAGTAAATCTATAGAATAATAACCATAACTGAACAAATGAAAAACCCCACCCAAGTTGGGTGTTCAACCAGAGTGCGGAAGACAACAAACTGCGGACACAAAAAGAAAGTAATAATAATAAAATAAATATGCAATAAATATCAAGAACTTATTTCAAGGACAAAGTCCTTGAAAGGGAGTCCTTCAGTTATGGGGATGGGGCTAGTGAAGTTATCCCCTTTGGTTCAAGAGCCTGATGGTTGAGGGGTAATAACTGTTTTGGAACCTCGTGGCATGAGTCCTGAGGCTGCACCTGCTTCCTGATGGCAGCAGATGAAGGAGGGCGTTTCCTGGGTGGCCGGGATCCCTGGTGATGGATACTGTTTTCCTGTGACAGTGTTTCAGTGCAGATGTGTTCATTGGTTGGGTGGGCTTTGCCCATGATGGTCTGGGCCATGTTCATTGCTTTTTGTATGATTTTCCATTCGAGGGCATTGGTGTTTCCATGCTAGACCAACCGTGATTGTTGTTTGCTGGCTTTTATCTAGGGTCGAACCGTCATTCTTGAACAGAGTTGGGGAAGTCCTAAAGTAACAAAAGATGGAGTGACAGTGGCCAAAGCAATTGATCTAAAAGACAAATACCAAAATATCGGTGCAAAACTTGTCCAAGATGTTGCCAACAACACAAATGAAGAAGCAGGTGATGGAACGACCACTGCAACTGTTCTTGCGAGAGCTATCGCTAAAGAAGGATTTGAAAAAATCAGTAAAGGAGCCAATCCTGTTGAAATTAGACGAGGTTAGTTCAGATTATTTTATATTGTTAAATGCTTTATAACATTCTAACTTTTCTCCAGTCAGGGTACTGTAAGCTTCAATATAAAAAAATTATATCTAAAAATATGTGTAACATTTAATGTGTTTAGTTTTGGGAGTAATGATAATGAGACTGCACCTCCCACTTGTGCAAATCAAAGCACTGCAAATGCTGGAAATGTGAAATAAAAGCAGATAATGCTAATAAGGCAGCAGGTATGTACAAATAAACAGTTAACATTTGAAATATCCTTCTTTGAAATTGGGAAGTGAGAAGACAAGTTTACAATACAGAGGAATGGATGGGACGTGGGGAATAAAGTGAATTCCAGTTAATTGGGGGACATCGGGACCAATATATTTTGACCTACCCATTTAAGCAGCTGCACCAATTAGATGAAGTTTCACTGAAATCGTTAAAAAGATATTTCAAAAAAGGGCAAACTACCATTTAACTGAGCCACAAATTAGGTATTTAAATGAAACGCAGAACAAAATAGAACATGCAGTACTACTGGTCTGTCATATCTGGCAATGACCGGACATCTGTGCAAGAGAGTTTAAGCTGGAAAAACCATTGCACTGGGGCAGACACACTATTGACCTCAGAAATCTGTAGGCATCACAACTGGGGTCTTCCCTGTTTGCAGTCAGCGACCATGACTCTGTGTCTTGGCATGCCCTTTGCTCTCTGTGTAATGTTGCTGAGCCACCGTCCTGGTCGTTGGATCTCTCTGTAGATCTAATATGCCAAGACTGCCAAGAGCTGGCTTCGCACACTCTGACAGGCATGTTCCTATGTCATCCCTCACCTAGTTTAGCCCACTTGGTGAAGCGGTGTACTGGGGTGTGGCCGCTGTTTCATGCAAACAGCTGCTTGAAGCCACAGTGAGAGCTGGGTATCCAGTGGGGATTAAAGGTCCAACATTCAAGATGATTGTCAGTAACTTCAAAATCTTCGTAGTTTTTTTTGAAGTAATGAAATCATTTCATTTTCACTGCTGGCAGTTTCTGGCATTTCCAATGCTTAAAGCCCCCAGTGAGAAAAACCTGTTCTGAATTCTCTTACTGCTCATTTCTCGCCATCTATCAGTGACAAAGATCACTGCTTTTTAATAAAAGCACATGCAGCCATCATTATTTAATAACTGTTCACTAAGCATGGCATAGTGTATGATGGTCACAGGTGTGCACACAACTGATGCTAGTTAGAAACTCTTCTGCAACAGTCTCCTGTCCCAATTAAGTAACATAGTGTCCCAAGTAAATGATTGGAGTCCTTGCTATTTCCTCAATTAGTTTTGGGTCTTTAAGAGTTGTCCTAAATGAGTAACTGCCCAGATTAATGGATAGCCCAATTAAACAATCCACTGTCTTATCTGAAGGGGTAAGGTCAGCATTACTGAGGTGATTCCTATAAATCTTCATCCTCTTAAAATTCCCTTTTCCACTCTTATATTGTTGACTTGTTCTTAATCCTTGCATAAAAGCTGGAAATGCACAAGACTGATGTAAACATTAGCGATTTTGACTTGGATGAGGAAGGTAAATATGTGGATCTTTTAAATTCCGTTACACTTTAGTATAAATACTCTGAAACCAGTTAAGGTGTAAGGTCCTTGAATGGTGCTCAAAATAAAGATACAAACTTTTTTTTGCAATTTAATCCTTTGATACGAGAGGGCAGTATTGCACCTCTTCAGTATCCTCTCTGTGACTTGATCTTTATTTCTATTTTTGTTCTGATGCTTGAAATTGAAATATAATTTTACTCAGCAGACATGAATACCATGATCGGGCATTTGATCTTATTTTTACTGGATTTATTGTTGTTTGGCAGCTCTTCCCTGCATAGACCAGTGTTTATGGTTAGATCCCTTCACTATTGATTTGGATTGTTCAGTGATTACTTGTAGTGTTATTTCACAAAACCAGTGCGTTGGATCCCATTTGCCCAGTTCCAAACCTCTTACAATTTTGGAGATTGATGGCTACGTATTTCCATTTTTTGAAACCATCTTGCCACATATTGGGAGCTACGCAGCCCTGAATTCTGGTTTCAGTGTTCTTCTTTCTGCTCTATCTGTTCGTTGTCCATCCCTGTTCACTGGAGTATTTATCTCCTAATACATCATGTCACGTTGATACTGCTTGGTTCCAGTGCTTCAAGTTCAATCTTGATCCTGAAAAGAAGAATTAGGCCATTTGGCCCATCGAGTCTGCTCCACCATTCAATTATGGCTCATTTATGTTCCCTCTCAATGCCACTCCCTGCCTTCTCCCCATAAACTTTGATACCCTTACTAATTAGGTACCTATGGACTGCTGTTTAGATATATCTGAAGGGGGCTCGACCCAAAGCATTGACTGCTCATTTTCCTCCATAGGTAAAGGTGCTGCCTGGCCCACTAAGTTTTCCAACTCCCTTGTTTATTGCCACCTGTCTTTGTTTTCCTCTGACAATGCTGGTTTCTTCTCGTGTCCTAAAGACATGCTAATTGTTAGGTTAATTGACCACTGTAAATTTCCATAGGTATGCTGGAGAATCGGAAGACCATAAGACAAAGGAGCGGAAGTTGGCCATTCGGCCCATCGAGTCTGCTCCACCATTTTATCATGAACTGATCCATTCTCCCATTTAGTCCCACTCCCCCACCTTCTCATCATAACCTTTGATGCCCTGGCTACTCAGATACCTATCAATCTCTGCCTTAAATACACCCTATGACTTGGCCTCCACTGCCACCCGTGGCAACAAATTCCATAGATTCACCACCCTCTGGCTAAAAGAATTTCTTCGCATCTCTGTTCTGAATGGGCGCCCTTCTATCCTTATCATGCCCTCTTGTACTAGACTCCCCCATCATGGGAAACAATTTTGCCACATCCACTCTGTCCGTGCCTTTCAACATTCGAAATGTTTCTATGAGGTCTCTCTCATTCTTCTAAACTCCAAGGAATACAGTCCAAAAGCAGACAAACGTTCCTCATATGTTAACCTTCTCATTCCTGGAATCATTCTAGTGAATCTTCTCTGTACCCTCTCCAACATCAGAAAGCTGGAGTGTGATCAAGCACCTGAGAGAGTAGGCTACAGACAGTGTGGGGGGGGGTGTGAGGGGGTTGATGTACTTGCACTGAGCCAGTATGACCTCAGATCTTACAACAAATTCAAGTTGCTGTCAGATTCAGGAACATTTGCGGGTTTTTGTGAAATTAAGAGTGATGCTATATAGTGGAACAAGATGTGATTGTATGTCAATGTGTCCATTTTACTATAAAATAGAAACTTTGGAATTATTTCCCAAATTTTTGCATTCAGGAAGTGCTTCGTTCAACATGCAGAATTTTCTTGGTGGCTACTTAGTGGGATTGATCTCTGTTCTAAGGCTTACTGCTAACAGATTTGTATAACCATATAACCGTATAACAGTTACAGCACGGAAAAGTAATTCAATTGTTAATCTGAAATGTTCTGTATGTCCAGTTTCAAATTCTTTCTACTCAGCCATAAAATGTTTAGAATGTGCTAAATTTTATTGCAAAATGCATCTGTTTCAAATTACTGTGTGTGATTTGAAATTTTAGCTGCAGGGAGAGCTGTGGTAGACATTTCAGTACAGCACCATCTAGTGATAGGAAGAGAGTACTGCAAGATTTTCTGTGGCAACCTTCCCTGAAAATTTGAACCTTCTGTTCAATTTAGATTTTTGAACATTCTCATCCTTGCACTGAAAATTTTTATTTGTTGCACTTAATTCAAATAATTCATTTTTTTGTTTTCCTGCTTATTATGTGGTAAACTAATCACACCACCAGGTTCAGGAAAAGTTATTGTCCCTTGAACCAAAGTGGATAACTTCACTTAATTTCAATCACCCCATCATTGAAATGTTTCCTCAACCTATGGACTCACTTTCAAAGACTCTTCATTTCATGTTCTCGATATTGCTTGTTTATTTATTATTCAGTAATGGTGCGCCATTAAGCGGCGACTACGTGGAGGTCTGGGAATCATCAGATATTCCCATTTAGGGCTACTACAGCTGAAATCCACAGTCACAGGCATGAGTATTTCAGTGAGCAACATTATTTCAAGGCTTTTTTAAAAAATCTATAAATAAGTAAAATTGAAGAACCTTGGCAGACTCGGGTTGTGAGTGCAGTTCCTCTTTAAGAGTGTGGAGATGGGGACACAGTTCTAGTCCACAAGTTTGATTGAAACGCAGAGGCTTCAGACTTCTGCCCCAAACATCATGCTGACAAACATGCAGTCTTGAAAAATAAAATTAAACACCTCAGACCAAGAGTGCTGTATCAGAAAGGCATTGGGGACTGCTGTGTGTTTTGCTTCATGGAAACATGGCTCACATCTGCCGTTTTAGACAGCACTGCAGCTCAGTGGCTTCACCATTCTCCGCAGAGTCTGGACAGCTGTCTTTTATGATTAGCTCATTGTGGTGCACAAATGTGGCAGTTCTATCTTAGTCCTCACCCAACCTGGAACATTTTGCAGTCAAATGCTGTCCATTTTATCGGCTGGAATTATTTTCCACCATGATCCCGGTAGCAGTGTACATTCTACCTCAGGCCAACACCAGGTAGGTTCTGAGAAGCTGATCAACATAAATCTGCAGCCACAAAGCTATGCACCCTGATGCCTTCCCTGTCTGTGCGGGAGATTTCAACCAGGCCAGCTTGAAGAAGTCTAAACAATTACCACCAACACATCACCTGTAGAACTAAAGAAGCCAACATACTTGACCACTGTTACACCACTATCAAGAGCACTTGCCATGCCATCCCACACCCACACTTTGGAAAGTCCGGTCACCTTGCTGTACTTCCATTCCCTGCGTACAAGTAGAGAATAAACATTGCAGCAACAAGAAGATACGTATAGTCGAGGGTGATGGAGGAGTGCTTTGAGTTGGTGGTCTGGACAATATTCAAGGACTCATTTTGGAGTTTAATGAATATGGCACAGTTGTCACTGAATGTGTGCCTTCAAGAGCAAACTGGATATACCCCAATCAACAGCCATGGATGAACCAGGAGATTCATAGTCTCCTGGGGGCTAGATCTGTAGCATTCTTAACCAGTGATCCAGAACTGGTTAAGTCCAGGTATGACCTGCAGAAAGCTATCTTAAGAGGGAAAAAAACAATTCCGATTGAGGTCAGAGCTGGAATCAGATGTTCATCAGCCTCTAGCAGTGTCCTCGGGCTATTACTTCCTACAGAGCAAAACCTAACCTCGTGAATTGCAGTGATGCTTCACTCCCAGATGGGCTCAGCATCTTTTATGCACGCTTTGAAAGGGAGAATAGAAGTTGTGTCTATGCGAATCCCTGCAGCATCCAGTGACCCTGTGATCTCTTTCAAGGGGGTGAGCCCTCGCAAGATGTCACATCCTGATGGTGTACCTGGTAAGGCTCTGAAAACCTGTGCCAACCAACTGGTGTTCAAGGAGATTTCTATCTCACTGCTGCAGTCCAGAGGTTCCCACCTGCTCCAAAAGGACAATGATCATACCAGTGCCCAAGAAGAGCAGGATGAGCTGCCTCAACAAGTGTTGCTCGGTGACTGAGATGAAGTGGTTTGTGAGGTTGGTCGTGGCTAGAATCAGCTCCTGCCTAAGCAAGGAACTGGACCCGATGCAACTTGCCTGTTACTGCATTGGGTCGACAGTGGCTACAATTTCACTGGCTCCCCACTTGGCCTTGGATCACTGGACAATAGTAATACCTGTGTGGATCAGAAATGGCATCTTTTCTCCCAGACAGTTCTCCCAGCATGTCTCAAGGATGTGTGCTTAGCTTACTGCTCTACTCTTTACACCCATGACGGTGTGGCTGGGCACAGCCGAAATGCCATCTGTAAATTTGCAGATTATTTTTGACAGAATTTCCGTTGGTGACGAGAAGGCGTACAGAGGCAAGGTAGATCAACTGGTTGAGTGGTGTTACAGCAACAATCTTGTACTCAACATCATTAAGACCAAGTAATTGATTGTGGACAGCAGAAAGGGAATTAAGGAGAACACACCCCAAGACCCATTGAGGGTTCAGTGGTGGAAAGGGTGAGCAGCTTCAAGTTCCTGCGTGTAAGTATCTCAGAGGATCTGTCCTGGGCTCAACACACTGTAATCAGAAAGAGGACGCAGCAGCAGCCCTACTTCATTTGGAGTTTGAGGAGAACAATATGTCACCAAAGACTTGCAAATTTCTAGAGGTGTACAGTGGAGATCATTCTGACTGTATCACAGGGTGGGGGGGGGGGCCTCCATTACACTGGATTGCAGGAGGCTGCAGAGTTTTGTAGACTCAGCCAGCTCCATCATGGGCATCACTCTTCCTTCAAGGTCATCTTCAGGAGATGGTGCCTCAAAAAGGTGGCGTCTGTCATTAATTTATTTATTGATACACCACAGGATCAGCCTTTGAGCCGCGTTGCTCAGCTATCCCTGATTTAACCCTAGCCTAATCATGGGACAACTTATCTGCCAATCGGTATGTCCTTGGACTATCTGGAGGAACCCCAGAAGGTCATGGGGAGAATCTCATTACAGGCAGCAGCAGGAATTGAACCTGGGTCATTGTCACTGTAAAACCTGCAAACCACTAATCTAATGTTCAGTCCCTTCACCATCCAGGACATGCCCCCTTGTTACCACCATCAAGGAGAAGGTACAGGAGACTTGCTCAGCAATTTAGCAACAGCTTCCTCCTCTGTCATCGTATTTCTGAATGATCCATAAATCCGTGAACACTTTTTTCTTTAATTAGCACTGTTTATATATTTAGCAATTTATAGTAATTTTTGTTCTTTTGCACAATATTGCCACAAAACAACAAATTTCTTGATATAGGATTCTGATATTGGTCTTTATTATGAGAGACTCAGAAGTTGAGTGAAAACCTTATACATAAATTGTATGGACTATAAGGCTTGAGAACAGAATTAGTCCATTCAGCTCATTGAGCCTGCTCTGCCATTCAATCTTGGCTGATTTGTTTTCCCTTCCACTCCTGTTCTCCTTCCTTCTCCCTGTAACCTTTGACCTTAATAATCAAGAACCCATCAACCTCCACTTTAACTATGTCCAATCGACTTAGCCTTCATTGCCATCTCTGTTAATGAATTCCACGGATGCAACACCCTCTGGCTAAAGAAATTTCTCTTCATTGTTCGTAAGGAGCATTCTTGTATTCTGGGGCAGTGCCCTTGATTCTAGATTCTAGATTCTACCACTGTAGGAAACATCCTCTCCACGTCCACTCTATTTAGGCTTTTCAGTATTTTATAGGTTTCAATGAGGTTCCATCTCATTCTTCTAATCTAAAGGAAGCATAGGCTCAGAGCCATCAAACACTCCTGTGTTAACCTTTCCATTCCTAACATCAATCTCACAAACCCCTGGAGCCTTCAATGGCAGCACATCCTTTCTCTGATAGAGGACCCAAAAGTGCTCAGAGTACGTGGTGGGAACCGAACTGAAGAGACTGGGGAAGAGGAGGTTGGCACACAAATAGAGAAAGTTTATAGATCGTGCAAGAGGGAGGATAGGCAGGTGATAGAGAAGGAATGTACTTAGATCAAAGGTTTGAGATGTGTCTGTTTTAATGCAGGGAGTGTTGTGAACAAAGCGGATGAGCTTACAGCGTGGATGGCTACTTGGAGA
Source organism: Mobula hypostoma (assembly GCF_963921235.1). Taxonomy (NCBI): domain Eukaryota; kingdom Metazoa; phylum Chordata; class Chondrichthyes; order Myliobatiformes; family Myliobatidae; genus Mobula; species Mobula hypostoma. The sequence goes on from NC_086102.1 coordinate 146,810,847, forward strand.
AGTGATGTGGTGGCCATTACAGAGACTTGGATGGCTCAGGGACAGGAATGGTTACTTCAAGTGCAGGGTTTTAGATGTTTCAGAAAGGACAGGGAGGGAGGCAAAAGAGCTGGGGGTGTGGCACAGTTGATTAGAGATAGTGTCATGACTGCAGAAAAGGTGGGTGTGCCATGGAGGGATTGTCTATGGAGTCTGTGGGTGAAGGTTAGGAACAGGAAGGGGTCAATAACTTTACTGGGTGTTTTTTATAGGCTGCCCAATAGTAACATGGATATCAAGGAGCAGATAGGAAAACAGATCCTGGAAAGCTGTAATAATAACAGAGTTGCTGTGATGGGAGATTTTAATTTCCCAAATATCGATTGGCATCTCCCTAGAGTAAGGGGTTTAGATGGGGTGGAGTTTGTTAGATGCGTTCAGGAAGGTTTCTTGACACAATATGTAGATAAGCCTACAAGAGGAGAGGCTGTACTTGCTATTGGGAAATTAATCTGGTCAGGTGTCAGATCTCTCAGTGGCAGTGCATTTTTGGAGATAGTGATTATGATTCTATCTCCTTTACAATAGCATTGGAGAGAGATGGGAACAGACAAGTTAGAAAAGCATTTAATTGGAGTAAGGGGAATTATGAGGCTATCAAGCAGGAAATTGGAGGCTTAAATTGGAAACGTTCTCAGGGAAAAGTACGGAAGAAATGTGGCAAATATTCAGGGGATATTTGTGTGGAGTTCTGCATAGGTATGTCCCAATGAGACAGGGAGGTTATGGTAGGGTACAGGAACCGTGGTGTACAAAGGCTGTAATAAATCTAGTCAAGAAGAAAAGAAAAGGTTCAGAGAGCTATGTAATGTTCTAGAAGATTACAGGTCTAATAGGAAGGAGCTTAAGAAGGAAATTAGGAGAGCCAGAAGAGGCTATGAGAAGGTCTTGGTGGGCAGGATTAAGGAAAACCCCAAGGCATTCCACAAGTATGTGAAGAGCAAGAGGATAAGGCATGAAAGAATAGGACCTATCAAGTGTGACAGTGGGAAAGTGTGTATGGAACCGGAGGAAATAGCAGAGGTACTTAATGAATACTTCAGTATGGCAAAGGATGTTGGTGATTTTAGTGATGACTTGCAGCAGACTGAAAAGCTTGAGCATGTAGATAAAGAGGATGTGCTAGAGAAACATCAAGTTGGATAAGTTGCTGGGACTGAGATGTACTGTGGGAGGTGGGGGAGGAGATTGCTGAGCCTCTGGTGATGATCTTTGCATTATCAAAGGGGACAGGAGAGGTTCCGGAGGATTGGAGGGTTGCGGATGTTGTTCCTTTATTCAAGAAAGGGAATGGAGATAGCCCAGGAAATTAATAGACCATTGAGTCTTACCTCAGTGGAGTTGATGGAGAAGATCCTGAGAGGCAGGATTTATGAACATATGGAGAGGTATAATATAAGTTAGGAATCGTCAACATGGCTTTATCAAGGGCAGGCTGTGCCTTACGAGTCTGATTGAATTTTTTGAGGATAGGACTAAACACATTGGTGAAGGAAGAGCGGTGATGTAGTGTATATGGATTTCAGCAAGGCATTTGATAAGGTACCCCATGCAAGGCTTATTGAGAAAGTAAGGGGGCATGGGATCCAAGGGGACATTGCTTTGTGGATCCAGAACTGGCTTGTCCACAGAAGGCAAAGAGTGGTTGTAGGTGGGTCATATTCTGTGTGGAGGTCGGTCACCAGTGGAGTGCCTCAGGGATCTGTTCTGGGAGCCTTACTCTTCGTGATTTTTATAAATGACTTGGATGAGGAAGTGGAGGGATGGATTAGTTTACTGATGACACAGAAGTTGGAGGTGTTGTGGATCGTGTGGAGGGCTGACGGAGGTTACAGCGGGACATTGATAGGATGCAGAACTGGGCTGAGAAGCGGCAGATGGAGTTCAACCCAGATAAGTGTGAAGTGGTTCATTTTGGTAGGTCAGATATGGCAGAATATAGTATTAATGGTAAGACTCTTGGCAGTGTGGAGGATCAGAGGGATCTTGGGGTCCAGGTGCATAGGACACTCAAAGCAGCTGTGCGTGTTGACTGTGGTTGAGAAGGCATACGGTGTACTGGCCTTCTTCAATTGTGGAATTGAATTTAGGAGCCGAGAGGTAATGTTGCAGCTATATAGGACCCTGGTCGGACCTCACTTGGAGTACTGTGCTCAGTTCTGGTCATCTCACTACAGGAAGGATGTGGAAGCCATAGAAAGGGTGCAGAGGAGATTTACAAGGATGTTGCCTGGATTGGGGAGCATGCCTTGTGAGAATAAGTTGAGTGAACTTGTCCTTTTCTCCTTGGAGCGACAGAGTATGAGAGGTGACCTGATAGAGATGTATAAGATGATAGGAGGCATTGATCGTGTGGATAGTCAGAGGCTTTTTCCCAGGGCTGAAATGGTTGCCACAAGAGGACACAGGTTTAAGGTGCTGGGGAGTAGGTACAGAGGTGATGTCAGGAGTGAGTGTTTTTACTCAGAGAGTGAGTGCGTGGAATGGGCTGCTGGCAACGGTGATGGAGGCGGATATGATAGGGTCTTAAGAGACTTTTAGGTAGGTACATGGAGCTTAGTAAAATAGAGGGCTATAGGTAAGCCTAGTAATTTCTAAGGTAGGGACATGTTCGGCACAACTCTGTGGGCCGAAGGGCCTGTATTGTGCTGTAGGTTTTCTGTGTTACTCCAAGTTCAGTCTGACCAGGGCCTTATGAAACCTCAGCACTGCATCCTTGCCTTTATATTCTATTCCTCTCAAAATGAATGCTAACATTGAATTTGTCATCTTTACTACCAACTCAAAACCTGCAAGTTAAGTTTTTGAGAATCCTGCACTAGAACTCTAAAGTTGCTTTGCATTTCTGATTTCTGAGTACCCGCCCAATGCTGTTATTGCTTCTACCACAGTGCATGACCATACTCCTCCTCTCTACTCTGTAAGGATAAAACTTATAAAGCTACTGTCTTTTTTGGAATGCTACTAAAATTGCCACTGGATCGTTGCTGTACAATGGCCTGACCTCAGTGGCAGTGTTCAGGACATTTGTAAAAGGCAAAGCCCATGATAGGGTGTAAGTGCAACATAAACATGATGCTGACTTTGGGGAAAGATACAGAAAGGTATATGTCATGAATTTTGATTTGAAATCTTCAAGAATTAAAAACATAAGCAGGTCAGCAAACATAAGTAAATATATAAGAAAATTGCCATTTGATTTTCTCCCCCCGCCCTCCACTGTAGATCTATTTTAACTGATAATTGAGATGGGCTGCAAAGGGAAAGTTGCTTCGAGGTAAAGATTTCTTAAGTAGTAATGTTGAATTATGCTGATATTTAAATGAAATAGTAATATTTTTGTGGTGTGGATATTTTGGTGAAATTATAGAGCTTTAGCAATTTATGCCTTTTTTCCCCCATGCAGGTGTAATGCTTGCTGTAGATACAGTAATTAATGAGCTGAAAAAAATGTCCAAGCCAGTTACAACTCCAGAAGAAATTGCTCAGGTATGTGTTTCAAGCAATAAATACATAAGTGCTTCTGAGAATTTGTTGGAATCTTTATTATGTACGCTAGCCATCTGGACATTAAATTGGGGTTTGCAAGTCACTTTCAAGCATAAATTGCACACTCTGAATAATGTTGATATATATAGCAAAGATGTTCAATGGAATAAAATTGAAATGAGTAAGACTTTGACGGGGTAGATGGTGAACGACTGCTATAAACGAATGATCTGAAAATAAGGTACAGCGTCAGAGATGTTATTTGTAATTGCTGTGAAGAGAAATTTCTCAGTCTTGAAACTTGGCACTCTTCATCCAAAAGGTCTGTTCATTTTGTGAGTTGGTATATTCCGAACTACTGGACAGTGAGGGAGTTGGGTGGATGGGGATAGGTATGATAGCAGAACTGAGGCTAGGGTCAGCCATAATAAATATCTGACCAGGCACAGGACACTGCCCCACAGTTGCTCCAGTGAACTCTGTTTGCTTTACACCACTTTCCAATGATGCATTGTGATCTTGAATCAAAATCCTGTTCTGGTGCTATACTTTTGCAGATAAAAAATAACTAACTAGTATCTTTCAGCTCATTGTTTGGCTGATTGCAAATGAGAGGACTTTCCTGCCCAAAGATGTTTTGAGAGGGTCATTCTTTTTATTTTGCATACTTGCTGGTTGATTAAATTACATTGCTATCGTAACTAACAAGTAATTTGTTTCAGGTTATATATTGTACACATTCTCTGGTATTAAATGAAACAATTGATGCAAAGTTGATATATACATGTCCTTAAATGAAACAATTGATGCAAAGTTGATGCATGTCCTTAGTGAAATGGTAACCCATCTTTGTGTAGAGTCGTGAGTGGCCAGAGTGAAATTGCTATTGATTTCATTTGTTGTTGTATCAAAATATTTCTGCTTTAGTTTTCTTGCACCGGTTCAGTCAGGCTAATTTCAAATGTGTGTTGGTTTGAAATATATCATGGACCTTCAAATCAACCTTTAGGTCATTGCAGAGTAGAATTTTCTGATGAAGATGACAATGAGGGAAAGAAACAAAATAACAAGGTCAATAATGCACTTGGGGTTGGGAGCAGGGTAGACCACTCTGCCTTTCCTATCTGATACCTTTTCACCTTGCATGTCGTTCTCCCTCTGCCTTAAAATAATTCAAAGCCTCTATATTCACTAACAGGAGAACATCTGCAGATGCTGGAAATCCAAAATGTAACACAGAACTCAGCAGGTCAGGCAGCATCTATGCAGAAGAATAAACAGTCAGATGTTTCGGTCTGAGACCCTTATTCTAGACTGGAAAGGAAGGGGAGAGTTCAGTAAGGTGGGAGGGGAAGTACAAGATGGCAGGTAATAGGTGAAATCGGGAGGGTGGTGAAATAAAGGGCTGGAGAATGGGGAATCTGATAGAGGATCAAAGAAAGGGGAGGGGGCACCGGAGGGAGGTGATGGAGATAAAGTGAGAGGGGGAAACGGGAATGGAGAAGGGTGAGTGGGGGGTGCAATTGCCACAAGTTTGAGAAATCGATGTTCATGCCATCAGGTTGGAGGCTACCCAGACGGAATATAAGGTGTTGCTACTCCAACCTGAGTGTGCCTCATCCTGGTAGCAGAGGAGGCCATGGACTGACATTTGGGAATGGGAAGTAGAATTGAAATGGGTGGTCACTGGGCGAACGCTTTGCCGAGCACCTTTGCTCTGCGTCAAAAAGCAGGATCTCCCGGTGGCCACTCATTTCAATTCTACTTCCCATTCCCCTTTCTCCAGCCCTTTATCTCCTTCACCAATCAACTTCCTAGCTCTTTACTTCATCCCTCCCCCTCTCCTGGTTTCACTTGTCAGCTACTACCTTGTATTACTTTCCTTTCCAGTCCTGATGAAGGATCTGGGATTGAAATGTTGACTGTTCACTCTTCTATTAAGTACTGCATGGCGTGCTGAATTCCTCCAGCATTCCTTTGTGTTCTCTGCTTTTTGGAAGATGAAAGCTCTTCTGTCTTAGTGATCACTAGTTCGAAGCTCTGTCCTTGTCAGCCTGGTGAAGCACGTTCAGGATCTTGTTTCAAACCAGTCTGCCCTGCTCTCGGATTTTTTGAAAAGTTTTTCAAACCATGCCCATTGTCTAGGTCTCTAAGCACTGACTACTAGCACTTCCCCCTATATATTTTTACGCAGGAGAAATTTTATTGAACGTGGGTGACTGCAAAAAGACGAATATCTCCAAGGGCTGCCAGTGTAATTCCCTCTTCAACGTCTTCATCACTGGCATTCCATGTTCTAGGTATTGGCCTAGAGTTCCCTTGGCACGGCTGATTTCCAATAGCGTAACTTTAGAAAACCTGCTTGTGTTGATAAATAGGGCCTCCTCCAAAGTTGGAATGATAGCTCCAAAGAAATTCTACACATTGAGTGTGAATCCTGTCTATTGACGTGTGGTTTTAAAGAGTTTTTGTTTTGCAGTATTGAAGCAGTTTCACTTTTACCTATTAGTATAATACTTTTTACAGGAATCTTGGGTGTCTACAATGTGATTGTCTCTGTAACTAATGTTTTCCTGACTTTATTTTTCTCTAGGTGGCAACTATTTCAGCCAATGGAGATAAGGATATTGGTGATCTTATCTCTGATGCAATGAAAAAGGTTGGACGTAAGGGTGTCATAACTGTCAAGGCAAGTATATGTTTGGAATATTTATCTACTATACAATGGAGAAAAGTTTGCTGTTCACTTTTTAGTTATTTTTAATCAGTTTTGTTACATGTTCTGTAAAACAGGATGGTAAAACGCTTCATGATGAGCTTGAATTAATTGAAGGAATGAAATTTGATCGAGGCTACATCTCACCTTACTTCATCAACACAGCTAAAGGTAGCTTTCAAGTCTGCAATCAGTTCCTGCTTTTATTTTTAGAGTTTGTTATTAAAGTACCCAGGGCGGGGGACTACATAAGAACTAAAGTAGTGCCATCTTTGTGTGTTTTTCCCCACCCTCTTGTCAAAAGGTATGGGTTAGTTTCCTAAATGTAGATCTCGGTGGGGGGGGAGGGGTTAAGTCATAAACTGCAGGTTGTCCATGCCATACCACCATACATTTGTTCTCACTAGGTACAAATTCTAGTGGTGATGTAGGATTAAAGCTAGTTTCAGCTACATCCACATCTTGAGAATGAATATTCTTTGTGTAAGCGTAATGAATCTCTGTAAATTATGAACCACGAAGAGTTGTGGCATTTTCCATGTCTGCTGGACATTTCTCCATTCTGTTTTAAACCTGATTCAATTGACTTAGCATTATCTTGGCCACTTGGGATAAGTCTTTATATATCAATGTTTCATCACTGAGAAGTTAATTCTGTCTGCCCTTTTTTGCCCCCCATTCTCTGTGCTAAGTAAAGGATTTTGGTAATGTTAGGGCTTCATACTGGAATTTGAGCATACTAGTGTTTCCCAGCTGCTGAATTGATCAGATATCTAGAATATAAATGAATGTTTTAAATTTAACAGGACAGAAATGTGAATTCCAAGATGCATACGTTCTACTCAGCGAAAAGAAAATCTCGAATGTCCAGTCAATTGTGCCAGCCTTGGAAATTGCAAATACACATCGTAAACCTCTGGTTATTGTTGCTGAAGATATTGATGGAGAAGCACTTAGCACATTAGTGTTAAATAGGTTAGTTCACAAACTTTAATTTAAGGTAGGATTTATAAGACTACAAAACAACACATTTTGGTGTCTGTGCTTTGAGGGAATAGAGTTTCTGTTTAAAATCCAGCAGGTCTGCTCAGATTTAAGCATTTAATTGGGCTGGATTTTGGGACTCCTGAATCCAGGAAGTGTTGTTCCTGGTACACAGGCACCATGTAGGTGGTTGTCAGTGTCCAATGGGGCATTGATATTCCAGCTGACAGGCTGTTGGATCTGACACTGAACCTGTGCTGGGGTAAGCTACTGCAAATGACCGTGGTCTTGTTAAAGTGAGCAGGAAGAAATAATTGGTTGGAAACCAGTAAGTTAATTTATTTGATATAATCCTGTTTGTTCAAATGCTTTTAGTTTTAATCTGTAAAAATGTTCTGGAACTACTTTTTCATTTTTGTGCCAGATATGTGCGAACAGTCTTGGTGACGGATTAGACAGATGTTGGCATTAGAGTAGGGTCTCCGTAGCTGTTGAAAGCCATTCTGGGGGTGCACTTACCTGCTTACCAGCAGGAGGCAGTGCAACAAAAGAGAGTCAAGTCTGCGTTCAAGATTTAATAAGCAGAGATTCACAGCAGTTTTCTGAGTTGGACATTCGGCATCAGGGAGTGCATAACAAGAGCTAGCTTTCAGGAAGGTGATTGAGATTTTAAAGGCCGAGCTTCGTGACAGTCTCTCTGAATTGAGGAGCAATCAACCAGCAAGAGGGATTCATTAGAAAGGGCCAATAAAAAATAGCACAGGTGCAAGCAGAGCAGCCATTCTGCGTGTGCCAATGCTTTGGCTCATTGGGCTTGGGCGAAGTTAAGTTTCTGTCTTTCTGTTGTCAATTCCGTATTGGTTAGGGCATAGTAGTTTAGTGACAATGGTTTCGGAGCAAGTGTTCTGCACAGTGTGTGGGATGTGAGAAGTTTGGGAGACCTCCAGTCTTCCAGATAAAGAGGTGCACTGAGCTGCAGCTCCTGAGAGAACAGATTAAGGAGCTCAGTGACCTTCAACTCATATGGGAGACTGAAGAGGTGATAGACAGGAGTTACAGGCGGGTAGTCATCCCTAGATTGCAGGAAATTGGTGACTGGCGGGAGTAGGAGGGGAATTGCATAGCCAGTGCAGAGTACATCTCTGGGCAATAACCTCAATAGTAAGTATACAACTTTAGATACTGTTGAGTGGGACTACCCACCAGGGGAGCCAGAGTGACCGGGTCTCTGGCACTTAGTCTGGTGTTGGGGCTCAGAAGAGCAGAGAGATGAAGAGGACTGCGGTGTTGGTAGAAAATTCCCTAGGCAAAGGAGCATAGACAAGACTCTGTTGGCATGATAGAGACACCCAGATGGTATATTGCCTCCCTGGTGCCAAAATCATTTGGGTCCATGGCATTCTCAAGGGTGAGGGTAAGCAGACAGGAGGTACCAAAAGTTTCTTCAGATACATAAAATGTATAAGAGAGGCGAGAGTGGGTATTAGACCGCTGGAGAACTATGCTGGAGAGGTAGTAATGGGTGGCAAGGAATTGGCATCAGTCTTCACTGTGGAAGTCACTAGCAGTTTGATAAACGTTCCAGCTGTCGGGTCATGAGGTGTGTTACCATTACTGGAGAGAAGGTTCTTGGGGAACTGGAAGGTCTAAAGGTAAATAAACTCACCTGGACTATGGTGTACATACCAGGGTTCTGAAAGAGATGGCTGAAGAGATTTTAGAGGCATTAGTAATGATCTTTCAAGGATCACTAGCTTCGGGAATGGTTCTGGAAGACTGGAAAATTTCAAATGTCACTTCACTCTTCAAGAAGGGAAAGAGGCAGAAGAAAGCAAACTATAGGCATGTCGGTTTGACCTCTGGTTGGGAAGATGTTGGAGTCAATTATTAAGAATGAGGTCTTGGCGTTTGTCATATGAAGAGTGTTTGATGGCTGGGCTTATATTCACTAGAATTCAGAAGAATGAGGGATGACTTCATTGAAACCTATCGAATGGTGAAGGGCCTTGGTAGAGTGCATGTGGAAAGGTTTCCTGTGGTGAGAGAGTCAAGAGGATACAGTCTCAGAATAGAGGGGTGTCCTTTTAAAACAGAAATGAAGAGGAATTTCTTTAGCCAGAGGGGTGAATCTGTAGAATTCCTTGCCACAGGCAGCTGTGGAGGCCAAGTCTTTTCATTGGTCAGAGCATGAAGGGATACAGGGAGAAGTCAGGAGATTGGGGCTGAGAGGAAAATTGGATCAGTCATGATGAAATGGTGGAGCAGACTCAGTGAGCCAAATGGCACAATTCTGCCTCTGTCTTATTAGTTTATGTTCAGAGAAGCCTCTTTTACACTGAGCTTTGCTGATGAAAGCCAGCCTTCCAGAAAATAATTGTACTTGGACCACACTGAATGCTGCATGCAAGTTTTGTGACTCGTTGCTCAATAGAAAATCATCTCATTTGGGTTTATACATATTTTTTTAAATCTGTTGGTTTTTGTATAGAATGATATACTTTGAGGTTAGTTAAGTGTTTAGTGTTTTCATGAAGATGCAAATATACCAAACATTTGCTGTTTCTGAGAGAAATTAGTGTTGTTCATATTGTCTGTTTTAATTGAAGTGTGATAAATGTTTTTTTGCTTCTGATCTACAGGCTAAAGGTTGGCTTGCAGGTTGTTGCTGTTAAAGCGCCTGGATTTGGTGACAACAGGAAAAACCAACTAAAGGACATGGCCATTGCCACTGGTGGTACAGTACGTAGTGTTACACTATTTTCAGTAAAAAGATTTGCATAGAGGATATTGCTTCAGCACAAAGATTAGCTTTATTTGTCACATGTACTTGTGAAACATAAAGTGAAATGCATTATTTGCATTAGGTAAAATCAGTGAGGATTGTGGTGGGCAGCCTGTGTCACCACACTTCCAGCACCAACATAGATAGCATGTCCACAACTCAGTCACCCTAACCCATACATCTCTACAATGTGGGATGAAACTGGAACACCCGGAGGAAACCCACGTGGTTACGTGGAGAAGATACAGACAGTGGTGGGAATTGAACCCTGATCTGTATGCTACTATGCTGCTACTGCTTTCAGTAACTTTGACAAATGGTCCTAAAATTCCTTTAATTTTGCAAAGATTATTTATGTGTACCTAGTGAGCAAGAAAATTAGTGCATATTTGTGAATGAGTTGGCTTTAGTAAAGCCAGAATTCCACCTGTCATCTTTGTAGGTGTTTGGAGATGAGGCGATCGGCCTCAACGTGGAAGACATCCAGGCTCATGACTTCGGTAAAGTTGGTGAGGTGGTGGTCACCAAAGATGACACCATGCTGTTGAAAGGAAAGGGTGACAAGGCTGAAATTGAAAAGCGCATTGAGGAAATAACAGAAACATTAGATGTTACCACAAGCGAATATGAGAAAGAAAAGCTAAATGAAAGGCTGGCTAAGCTATCAGATGGTGTGGCAGTGTTGAAGGTAAGAAATATTTGTAAATTTAATAGATATTACATGTACTCCAGTTTATAATTACCATGAAAATGTATATTTGCTTTGACTTGATGCTCATTTCTCTGGGATTCATGTTTCAAAGGGAAAGAAGTTTCAACTTTGTCTTTACCCAAAATTTCTTATTGACATTAAGAAATGTGACCGAACAGCAATTGCCATAAATCTGGAAGCCTAAGCATTCAAGTATTGTTTCCTAGGAAGAGAAATCATAAGTTAGAAGGCTGGTAATTAGTCTGGTTGAAATATCCATTATCAGGAAGTTTCATAAATCCTGCGAGTTTCTCCTGGGAGGGAGTAGAGGTTGGTCTCTAATGAGTAATTTATGAACCTTGTGAACTTTAGAATATCCACGGCCTTTTAAGGATGGAGAATTCCAGAAATTGGAATGGACTTAAACTTGGTTTTGGTGTGGAATTAAGGGGAATGAGGGTTGGTGTCAGGAAGATTTAGATTGAATTATTTCATTCAAGCTGGGGGAGGTTCATAAGCCCAATTACCTTGTAGCTCCTTTAGTAATCAGTGATGGAACTGTTCAAGGTATAAAATTCAGTCTTATTTTGCTGTGTATTTAGATTGGTGGCACCAGTGATGTTGAGGTGAATGAGAAGAAAGACAGAGTAACTGATGCACTTAATGCTACTCGTGCTGCTGTGGAAGAGGGTATTGTTCTTGGTGGTGGATGTGCTCTACTGCGGTGTATTCCAGCACTGGAAGCTCTCAAACCAATCAATGAGGATCAAAAAATTGGTGGGTGATTTTAATATTCAGTACAGAGAACCAAAATGTCCTTGTATTACATGCCAACTAAATTGTCTCAGGATGTTTTATTACATGTAACTTGTACATAAATTGTACTCTTTATATTGGGTTGAATTAATTAAACAGTTTGAACAAATGGGCTCTGAATGTATTAAATGTGGATTGACATGGTGCATCATTTTGCCAGCTTAAAATAAGTGATGGTGATTTATCTACATTCAGAGGCCCACAAGCAGCCATTTAATAAAAGAAATTGCTTTGGAACATTCTGCTTCAGTCTGGTACATGGAGCTCAGGAAAATAGAGGGCTATGGGTAACCCTAGGTAATTTCTAAAGTAAGCACAGCTTTGTGGGCCGAAGGACCTGTATTGTGCTGTAGGATTTCTATGGTGCTCTGAAGCCATTGGTCTATGTTCAGCATTTCAAACGTTTGCCCAGTTACTTGCATTGCTATCATTTCAGGTTCAATAGGCCTTGTGGAAATTGTATGAACAGTTCATGATAAAATAATAGATGTTTTTACATTGTTTAAACAGGAATTGAAATTGTTAGTAAGGCTCTGAAAATACCTGCCATTACAATTGTCAAAAATGCTGGAGCTGAAGGAAGTCTAATTGTAGAGAAAATCTTGCAGAGTCCACCAGACATTGGCTACGATGCAATGGCTGGGGAATTTGTTAAGCTGGTGGAAAAAGGAATTATTGATCCCACAAAGGTATGTCTGTGTCAGAATATGCGGAGTATTTTATGTGTTGAACTTTTATTGTGCCTTGGTCACATCCAAGTTTATTAATTTTTTTAAATTTCTAATACATCAGTAAATTAAGTAAATTTTTCAATCCACACTACATTTTTTGATGAGGTGTTTTTTTGAAGTAGAGTCTTCATTAGTATCTGACCATGCAATGTAACTCTCACTCCCAGGTTGTAAGGACTGCCTTGATGGATGCAGCTGGAGTTGCTTCCCTCCTAGCAACAGCAGAAGGTGTAGTGACAGAACTTCCAAAAGATGACAAAGCACAAGGAATGGGGGGTATGGGTGGCATGCCTGGAGCAGGTATGGGAGGTGATATGTTTTAATGTCCTTGCTGCAGGATTTTCAATGACCTGAGGTGACTGTTAGTCTGGGTTTTGGTGGAATGGCTGCTGCACTGGAAGACAAAGAGACATGGCTATGAACCAAGTGTTGCAGAAACTGGTTCTGTCATTGAAATACTTGTAATTAAGTTAAGAGCTCAGTTAGGCTGTGCTGGATCTCGTAACTTGTTTACTGCCTACATTGTCAGTGCTAAGAATTGTAATTTATTTTGTATTCTGAATAAAATCAACATTTGTACATTCCTGGAAGTACTGAATGTGAAGACATTACTTATTGATTTTATTGTAACAGTATTGTGCTGACAATTGTTTAAAGGCACAGGTGATAAATGATCAAGGGAGGTTTTCTGTGAAAAACAAGACTGATCTGTATGCCATCCAGTACAGTACAAGATCATGTAACATTGCCTTAAATAAAAGCAGATAAGTTTTATATTGTGACTCATGAGTTTATCAATTTGCTTTCTCAGTTCTGCATGATTATAAACTACATTAACATTTAGAACAAATAACCATGCGAGATAACTTTCAATGCAAACTAAACAAGTTTCAATTACTTCCCATCACCCTGTCATGTACAGAATATTAATTGCTGGAAGTACTTTGGCCACAGTATATCTCACAGTATGATAGACTGGTGCGAGAAGGGATGTTTGTTTTCTGGTTGATCCATTTAAAGTCACTGCAAGTGATCTTGCTATAGCAGCACAGAGGTTCTTTTTATACCCAAATGCCTTCACAACATTTGAGTTAGCTACAGCTAGGGAAAAAGTAAGACGAACAATTAACAATGGTGATGGGCAAAAGCCTAAACGTCTGTTCATTTTTTTCTTAGAAACATCTGCATGATGCTAATTTAATTTTTCTGGTGCCTTACAACTTGACCATTTATTGATTTCCACTTGTGCAATTAACTTCTGTAACTTAATTGCAGAGTGCCTCATCACAGCTGTGTTGAGAAAGATGAGGATAAAAACACATCAATCTAAAAATATTTATGAAAATATCTTCATCCATGTTTGGCTTTAGAAAGTATCTTTGACACATAGGAAATAAGTGTTTCATACTACAATCACACTAATTACCTGAATGGCCCAAAAAACAGACATGGCTGTCTTTTCCACTTGCACAACTTAGTATGGCCAGTCCATCTTAATAAAGCACAATGTGGAAAAATTACATTTAGTTACAACTGAATTATTTGCACTTTATATACATGTATACTTGCATGTGTCATCATGTAACACTCAAAGCTTTTCCAAAAGTACAGTGCTATACAAAATCAAGTGTTACAAGTAGGTAATGAAAGTCGCTCCCACATTTACAGAAGTGGAAATGTGCCACACTAATAAATAAATCTATACAACTTTCAAGAAGGGGACCTACAGTGGTTCCTCCCAGCTTTTATTTACGTGTGATGCACTTCATGAAGCATAAGTTCTCGTGGGATGTTGGTTTCTGGGCCATACAACTTCTTTGCTCTTCTTTCAAATGCTGCTACCATCTGTTTGACAACTTCATCAAAAAACATGGTGGCCAGCTGAGAGTGCAGCAAAGAACGGAATTCAAAAGAAATCTGTGGACAAGAAAATAAAGTTTAGGTACCCATCCCGAAATAGGTAATAATAACAAAAATGCAGAAACCTAAAGTTGAAGTATATACACAATCACCTATTGTACAATTTTTTTTAAAAAGTAAACAAATACGACACAAAACATGAACTGTAAAGTTCCCTGAAGCTGAATCCACAGCTACAGAGCCAGTTCAGCGCCGATGCGAGCAAAGCCTCGAAATATCACAGATCAGTGGTCTTCAGGTCTCATGACCAAGTTAAATACAAAGGTCCAGGCAAGATCTCCAGAAAGCCATCTCATGCAAAGTGGCAATTCTGGACCAAATTTGAATCACTAAAGGAGGATGCTTGACAGCTAAAACAGTGCTTGAATGTTACCACCTCCTACAATGTGAAACCAATAAACAGTTTAAAAAAACGGGCTTTGCTCCTGGATGAGCTCAATGTCTTTTATGCTAGCTTTGACCATCAAACATGGAGGCACTTTCATAAGCTCCCACAGTCCCCAATGCCTCCACTATTTTGTCCCTGAGAGAGACATGAGTGACTCCTACAAGAGGGTGAACCCACAAAGAGCAACTGACCTAGATGGGGTACCTGGCTGAGTACTAAAGACCTGTGCTGATCAATTGGTTGCAGTGTTTACCAGTACTTTAATTGCATGTTTCCCAACTTTTTTTTTTAAGCCCAACACTCCCCACCTTCATACTTGCCAATGCCCCTCAAGACACAAAATACGACCCCTATAGTGACATGTCTACTATATGCTAACATGAGAAATGATTCTGCTTCTTTTAAAAAAAAGTCTTTGATATCAGTGTGATCCTTGAGCTTGATGAATTTTAGAAACAGTTGTGACAGGAAAAGTTTAAGCCCCAAGCGGTTTCCTTTTCTTGAATGTACGTGGTTCACTGCACTGAAGCCTCTTTCAACAAGGTAGGAGGATGGAAATGCAATGAAGAGCAGTTTGGCTCTTCTCCAAAGACCAGGAAACTTCATTTGACAGTGTAGCCACATTCCACAAATGCTGACATTTTTGAAAAGAATTTTTGCTTCAACATTCTGAGATTCAATTAATTTCTTCTTGCAAGCTCTCTTCCTGTTCTTACACCTTGCAAAGAAATGGTTTAATTACCCCGTCCAGAATTTCCAGATTCCGAAAATCCTTCTTCAGTAAGCAGTACTCTTGCAGTACATTGTCTGTGAAAGAGTGTGCCATATTTTCCATGCAGGGAAACTGAGAACATTCTCCCAATGTTCTACTTATAGATTTCCAATCCTCCAAAAGATGTGGACAGTGTACTTTTTGCCTGGTTTAAATTGAAATTCCCACCCTGCAGTTTCATACTTAGAATGTTCATTTTGTCATACAGATCAGCCAAGTATGCCATATCTCCACCTAGAAGTTCAGTCTTATTTCCCAAGCTCTTGATAACTTTGAGCAAAAGTTCAACCAGTATCAAAAAGATCAAAAAAACATTTGAAACAGCAGCCTTTTGACAGCTAATGCACTTCAGCATGAAGCAAGCGTTCAAACTCTTCATCATCATCTTGGCATAACTGGCAAAATATTCTGCTATTTAATGGATGAGCTTTAATTTTGTCGATAGCAGATATTACAAAAGTCATGCTTAATAAAATTTGCTGCTGAGGTTTTTGGCTGCGAGATGTTGAAGATGAATTATACAATGGATTGCAAACAGACTTGGAATTTCTTTTTTCATAGAAGTCACTAAACCAGCCTGGCAACCTGTCATATATGGTGCTCCATCTGTTGCACGAGAAGTCATGCTCCTAATCAGAATACTTTTATCCTCTATATACATGGAGCTCATCATAGATTGATTCTCTATTGATATTTGTTTTTAACTTTTTACAAAAGAGAATCTCTCCATAAACTTTTTCATTTTTAATAAACCATACATATGCCATTAGGAATGCCTCGTCTTGCACAGCTGACTCTTCCAGTTGTATCCCAATTCTGTTTTTTGATGCCCAATGTCTTCACTCATTTTGTCAATACGACAAGCTACAGAATTATTACTCCAAGGAATTCATTTAGAATACTGGTATCTATTTTGAAAACAGTGGTGAGCACTTCTAATACAGCAGGGATTATTAATCCTTCACCAATTGTATGAGATTTTCCACACTTAGCTATCATTTTGGAAATGTTATAAGCAGCAATGAGAGCATTTTAAGGTCATTTTAGCTTTCTTGGCAATTGACTCAAGTGTGCAACGCTTTTCAAGTGCTTTTTATATCTTCTGGAACTGAGTAATATCACAAGGAGCCTTTTCAGGCATCTTACAGAAGTGTTCCTGCAATCCTGATGGTTTCATGGCTTCATTAGACAGTACAGTATTACAAATAAGATACATGGGGCATCACTAATCTGACAGGTATGGAATAAAACCATACTCCAGATAAAGTGGTGCAACAAAGTTTGTGAACCCTTTAGAATTTTCTCTATTTCTGCATAAATATAACCTAAAATGAGATCAGATCTTCATGCAGGTCCTAAAACTAGATAAAACAAACGCAATTAAATAAACCAAAAAACATTATACTTGTTCTTTTATTGAGAAAAATTATCCAATTTAATGAATTTGTTGGAAAAAGTATGTGAACATCTAGGATTATCAGCTCATTTAAAGGGGAAATTTGAGTCAGGTGTTACAATCAATGGGATGACAATCAGGTGTGAGTGTGGGCCCTGCCCTATTTAAAGAACAGAAACCTGGGTCTTCACTATCAGAAGTCTGATCTTCACCACACAAGTTTTTGGAAGTGTGCCGTGACTCAATCAAAGGAAATTTCTGAAGACCTTATAAAAAAGTTGATGCTCACTGGACTGGAAAAGGATACAAAATCATATCTCAAGAGTTTGGGCTCTATCAATCCAAGGGAAATCCAACACCATTGTTAGTCTCCCAAGGAGTGGCTAACCAACAAAAATCACTCCAAGAGCAAGGCATGTAATATCCCAGAAGGTCACAAAGAA
The DNA here is from genome assembly GCF_963921235.1 of Mobula hypostoma. Classification (NCBI taxonomy): domain Eukaryota; kingdom Metazoa; phylum Chordata; class Chondrichthyes; order Myliobatiformes; family Myliobatidae; genus Mobula; species Mobula hypostoma. The sequence goes on from NC_086102.1 coordinate 146,828,014, forward strand.
CCCCAGGGTAACATCTAAGGAGCTACAGGCTTCTCTTACATTGGTTAATATCAGTGTTCATGAGTCTACCATCTGGCAAACACTCAACAACAATGCCGTGCATGGCAGGATTTCAAGGAGGGAGCCATCACTCTCCAAGAAGAACATTGCTGCCTGTCTAAAGTTTGCTAAAGACTGCATGGATAAGCCATAAGGCTACTGGAAGATGGACGAGTCCAAAATAGAACTTTTTTTTTGCTTAAATAAGAAGTTTTGTGTTTGGCAAAAAGCGAACACTGCATTCCAGCACAAGAACATCATCCCATCTGTGAAACGTGTTGATGGCAGTGTCATGGTTTGGGCAACACAAAGAAAATGCTACAGGAGTCAGCAGGCCAGGCAGCATCAGTCGATGTATCAGGCTGAAACTCTTTGGCAGGACTGAAGAAAAACAGCTGAGGAGTAGACTTGAAAGGTAGGAGGGGAGAGAGAAACGCCAGGTGATAGGTGAAACCTAGAGAGAGAGAGAGAGATGAAGTAAAGAGCTGGAAGTTGATTGGTGAAAGAGACAGATGGCCATGGAAGAAATAAAAAAGTGGGGAGGGGCACCAGAGGGAGGTGATGGGCGGGCAAGGAGATAAGGGGAGGGGGGGAAAGCGGATGAGAAATAGTGAAGGTAGAGGGGATGGGGGTGGGGGGGGGAGGCATTACCAGAAGTTTGAAAAATCAATGTTCATGTCATCAGGTTGGAGGCTACCCAAACGGAATACAAGGTGTTGTTCCTCCGACCTAAGTGTGGCTTCATCACGACAGTGGAGGAGGCCATGGTTGGACATATCAAAACGGGAATGGGAAGTAGAATTAAAATGGGCAGCCACTGGGAGATCCCACTTGTTCTGGCAGATGGAGCAGAGATGCTCGAAGCAGTCTTTCAATCTACTTCGGGTCTCACCAATATACAGGAGGCCATACCAGGAGCACCCAACACAGTAAATGATCCAACAGTACTCTTGCAAACCATTGTCTGTGAAAAAGTGTGCCATACTTTCCATGCAGGGAAACTGAGAACATTCTCCCAATGGCGTCACTGAAGTGTCGCTACACCTGGAAGGACTGTTTAGGGACTTAAATGGTATTGAGGGAGCAGGTATAGCACTAGTTCCACTTGCAAGGATAATTGCCAGGAGGGAGATCAGTGGGGAGGAACGAATGGACAAGGGAGTTGCACAGGGAGCAATCCCTGCTGGAAAAATGTGAGTGGGGGGTGGGGGGCCGGGGAAGGAAGATGTGCTTGGATCCCATTGGAGATGGTGGAAATTTCAGAGAATTATGTGCTGGACATGCTCCTCCCCCCTTTTTTTCTTTTATGGCCCCTTCTATCTCTTTCAGCAATCAACTTCCCAGCTCTTTACTTCATCCCTCAACCTCCAGGTTTCACCTATCACCTGGTGGTTCTCTCTCCCCTCCCCCCACCTTTTAAATCAACTCCTCAGCTTTTTTTCTCCAGACCTGCTGAAAGGTTGCAGCCTGAAATGTCCTCTGTACTTCCCCCCCCACCGCCCGCCCATAGATGCTGCCTGGCCTGCTGAGTTCCTCCAGCATTTTGTGTGTCTTGCTCGGATTTCCAGCATCTGCAGATTTTCTCTCATTTGTGGCGTGGTTTGGACCTGCTTTGCTGCGTCAGGACCAGGGTGGCTTGCCATCATTGGTGAAACAATGAATTCTGAATTCTACAAGCAAATTCTACAAGTAAATGTCAGGGCATCCATCCATGAGAAAGTGGGGGAATTCTGCAGGGAGCGCTCATGGAGTGAGGTCACTTCTGGCTTTGCTCAATTCCCGTTATCTTTTTTTTAAAACCTATGATCTCCCTTACTTAACCAATTTTTACCTACACCAGAAGATTTATTTTATCTTATTGATTCTTTCTTGAACTGCAACTGTAGAATCTAAAGAAATGAGTACAAGATCCAAAACCAAAGACAGGAAAGATTCCGACGGGAACGGAGGAAAAAGAAAAGGTGATTCTAAACAAACGGAGCTACCCTATGATGCTATGAAGAAGTTTTTAAGAGGAAAAATTCGAAGAACAACGTCAAAATCAATCTGAAAGCTTATCTGATAAATTTGAACAACAACGTCAAAGTCTTAATGAAGACTTAAAATCAATCACGGAAACTCTGAAATCCCTGGATTGTGAAGTTCAAAAACATCGAAGTAAAATCCCTGAACTGGATATTAAATCTCAGAAGACGGATTGAAAAGTCGAGAACTTGGAGCAGAATTTGGCTTTGACCATTAAACAACTGCAAAATTTTAAATCCAAACTCATCGATCTTAAAAATCGATCGAGAAGATAGAACTTACGTATAAATTGGCCTACCCGAGGATGTTGAGGATGGAGACTCTTTAATATTCTTCGCTCAACTTTTAAAGGATACGTTCAGTATTTCCCAACGAGCCTCCATTGCTCGACCGCACCCATCTTATATCGTAGCCAAAGCCAGCATCCGCCGAATCAAAACCGAGACCAGTTATTCTTCGTTTCCATTATGTTAATGTTAAAGAACAGCTACTCCAAGCTGCTCGTTGGCAAGGGATGATCAAATATCGACAGCATTCCTTCAGAATAGTTCAAGATTACAGTCCCGAAGTGATGAAAGAGCGATTGACTTTTAAACCTCTGATGTCGGAATGTTATCAAAAAAATCTTAAACTGGCATTATCGTACCCTGCACGCCTAAGAATTCCTCTTTCTGATGGATCTCGTCGTGTGTTCCATTCCACAACCGCTGCTCGGGGCTTTTTGGATGACAACTACCCATCTGATACGGACACCGCCCTTTAATTAATGTTCTGTGCTTTCAGTATCAGCTATTTTTTCTGGTGTTTTTAAAAAAAATAATAAACTTTATTACCGTACGATGAAGGTTTTTTTTAAATAAGCTCAAGATTTTTATTTTGTGCTTAGTACTATAGATATTACTTTACAACTTATCTAAAAAAGTCTTTTCTCGCAAATAACATTACTTTTCCTTAGTTAATTTTTTTTAAACTATTTGATTTCCGATATTGTCACTAACGATTTGACCTGACGATCAATTTTAATTATATGTTCTTTATTTTTGCTTTTTAATAATTAAAATGGCGGTTTGCTTTCCTTTTTGCATAATCTCCTTTGTTCTTTCTGGGCACGCCATGTTCTTACGTTTCTTCTTCCCATAATCCCCTCTCTTTTTTTTGAAGCAATATTTTATTTACTTTTAGTTATAATCGACTAATCATAAGTACTGGTACTAACTTTTTCTTATTTATGTACTTTAGAAATTATACTATGTAGATTATTGTAGTATAGTGTTTAATTTTTCTGTATCAATTTTCAGAGGGTCTTCTATATAACATATATCTTTGGAGTTGCCTCCTGCAGAAATGGGGTTAGACTTGGTGTTAGTCAGTTCTTTCTTCAGCCTTCTCTGACTTAGTTCGGGGTTCTTAGAGGTGGAAGGTGGGGGAGTTTTTTTTCTTTATTAATTTTTTCTATTGGGCTGATTTAGTACTACAAAGGTGTCTGCAGTGTCGGGATTTCCGGTTCCTCTCTGATCATGTATTCCTCTTCCGATTTCATGAATTCACATTATGGTTAACCCTTTACACACCAAAGGGTTAATATTAAATAATGGCTCACATTATTAATTTGTCTCTTGGAATACAAATGGTTTAAACCATCCAATAAAACGGAAAAAGATTTTCAAAGTATTCCAAAGACTGAATGCTCATATTATTTTTGCACAAGAAACTCATGTAAGGAAAGAGGATAATCAACACTTCTTTAAGTTCTGGAAAAAATAACAATACCACTCGGACTCCCAAGCCAAAGTTAAAGGCGTTTCAATTTTTATAGATCCCTCAATTACATTTATTCATCAAGACATTATCTCAGATCCTACTGGTAGATTCTTGCTAATTACTGGGTTACTTTTTAATAAAAAGGTTGCTATGGTTAATGTTTATGCTCCGAATGTGAATTATCCTGAATTTTTTAAAGCACATAGTCACTTCCTTTCCTAACTTAAACAAGTATATGTTGATAATGGGCGGTGACTTTAATTTATGTTTAAATCCCACGTTGGACAGATTCATAGGTAGTCCGGCTCTGCCGAATAAGTCGGCTACTCTTATTAACTCTTTTATGATCGATTCTGGGATTTCAAAAATTTGGAGATTTCTACAGCCAAAGAATTCTCATTCTTTTCACATGTTTATCATTCTTATTCTTGAATTGACTATTTTTTTTATTGACTCTCGATTAATCCCATCTGTAATCGATTGTAATTATGGCATTATCACCATTTCAGATCATGCTCCAATGAAACTTTCTATTAAGTTAATGGATACTTCTTCCACTGATAGACAATGGCGACTTAACCCTACTTTGCTTCAAAACTTGGACTTTGTTAAGTTTATGAAGGGACAGATTGATTTCTTTTTTTCAACTAATACTACGGAAGAAGTTTCCAATGAAACAGTATGGGATGCTTTTAAAGCTTATATCTGTGGTCAGATTATTTCCTATTCAGCTGGTTTGAAAACGTACTAAGAATGAAATACTCTTGTTGGTTGATAAAATTAAAGAAATTGATAAAAAATATGCTATTGCTCCTAGTAATGAGCTGTATAAACAGAGAGTTGAACTTCAATTGGAAAGTAGTTTACTATTAACATCCTCGATCGAAAATCAATTAATGAGAACTAAAAGTGAGTTTTATATTCATAGTGATAAATCGGGTAAATTATTAGCTAATCAATTGAAATTTGCTTCGGTTAAACATCAAATTACTAAGATTCGAAAACACGATGATACTTTGACAGTTGATCATGACGAGATAAACAAAACCTTTCAAGAATTTTATACCTTTTTATATCACTCTGACTTTCCTCATGATTTTAATATCATGCATGATTTTTTTTTTAAGTAAATTAAATTTTCCGAAATTATCACCCGAAGACTGCTTATCCTTAGAAACTCCTATTACAGAGGAAGAAATAACAACTGCAATCTCATTAATGAATTCTGGTAAAGCACCTGGTCCAGAGGGGTTTACAGTGGAATTTTTAAAAATCCTCTTCCTCTATTCTCTCTCCTTGGTTGTCTAGAATATTCAAAGAAGCAATCAGTTTAGATAAATTACCATAATCATTTTATGAAGCCTCTATTTCCCTAATTCTTAAAAAGAATGAAGATCCTACTGATTGTGCATCAAATAGACTGATATCTCTTTTGAATGTAGATTCAAAAATTTTTTTCAAAAATTTTCGCAACTAGATTAGAGAAGGTATTACCTCAAATTATATCTATGGACCAAACAGGATTTATTAAAAACCATTATTCATCTTTTAATATTAGGAGGTTAATGAATATTGTTTATACCCCTTCATTTAATACTCCGGAATGTATTATCTCATTAGATGCTGAGAAAGCCTCTGACAGAGTTGAATGGCCTTATTTATTTAGTGTGCTCGAGAAATTTAATTTTAGTTTGATATTCATATCTTGGATTAAATTGTTACATCATACACTGGTAGCTTCGGTTTGCACTAATAATCAAAGATCTCCCTTTTTTCATCTATTTTGCGGTACTAGGCAAGGATGCCCTCTTAGTCCTTTACTATTTAATATCGCCCTTGAACCTTTAGCAATTGCTATCTGTGACTTGCCCAATATTTTTGGTATTACCCGCGGAAATGAAATACATAAATTATCACTATATGCAGATGATCTGTTATTATATATCTCTAATCCGGAGAAGTCAATTCCTGTTATGCTAGCTTTGTTGGCTCAATTTAGTAATTTTTCCAGCTACAAATTAAACCTTAATAAGAGTGAATTATTTCCCCTAAATAAACAGGTACCTATTTATGGACGTTTACCATTTAAATTGGTTGCTGACTCATTTATATATTTAGGGATTATAATTACAAAAAAGTATAAAGATTTATTTAAAGCTAATTTTTTACCTTCAATTGATCAGATTAAACTTTTGTTTACTAAATGGTCACCAATATCTTTGTCTTTGATTGGTCGGATTAATGCTATTAAGATGATTATTTTGCCTAAATTTCTATATGTATTTCAATCGGTTCCAATTTTTATTCCAAAATCTTTTTTTGATAATGTTGACTCAAAAATTTCTTCATATATATGGCAGAACAAAAATCCTAGGCTAGGTAAAAGGCATCTACAGAAATCTAAAAAAAAAAAGAGGGGGGGTTAGTTAGCGCTCCAGAATTTTAGATTTTATTATTGGGCAATTAATATTCGATACTTAAAATTTTGGTTACGAGACTTGGACGCAACTTCAAGTCCACATTGGGTAAATCTTGAACGTAATTCATTACAAGGGTTTTCTTTGGGTTCGATTTTAGGGACTTCGCTTCCTTTCATCTTTTCTAAACTGTATAAACTGTAACTGTATAAATGAATAATCCAATAGTTAAGCATACTTTACATATATGGTTTCAATTTCGAAAATTTTTTGGGCTGAACCAATTTTAGCAAGTCCTATTATATCTAATTTCTTTTTTCAACCTTCCACTATGGATCAAGCTTACTTTGATTGGAAAATCAAAGGTATAATACGATTTCGTGATTTATTTTTGGATAATTGTTTTATGTCCTTTGATCAACTTTCTAATAAATATAATTTACCCAGATCTCTTTTTTTTTTAAAAAGATACCTACAGGTTAGAAACTTCTTAATTACCATTTCTCCTAATTTTCCACACTTATATCCAATGGATATTTTGGGAAAAAATTTAGATTTAAATCTCTCTCAGAAAGGTGTTGTAGCAATTATTTATAATATAATTATGAATTTATGTCCTGATGTATCTAATAAAATTTAAACTGATTGGGAAAGAGAACTTAAGATTATTATACCAATTGAAAAATGGGAAAAAATTCTTCAATTAGTTAATTCATCTTCTATATGTGCTAAACATGCGTTGATACAGTTTAAAGTAGTGCACAGGGCTCATATATCCAAAGATAAATTATCTCGTTATTACTCTAATATAAATCCTATATGTGATAGATGTCATTCCGAGATAGCTTCTTTAACTCACATGTTTTGGTCATGTCCTTTGTTGAAAAGATATTGGAAAGATATTTTCGATATTATTTCAACAGTTTTGAATATAGACTTACAACCTCACCCAATTACTGCTACTTTTGGGTTACCAATGATAGAATCAAATCATTTAACCTCTTCAGCTCGTCGGATTATGGTATTTCTTACTTTAATGGCTAGAAGATCCATTTTGCTGAATTGGAAAGAGATTAACCCTCCTACTATATTTCACTGGTTTTCACAAACTATGTTGTGTTTAAATTTGGAAAAAATTAGAAGTGTGGTTTATGGCCCTTCCATTAAATTTGAAAAAACTTGAAAATTTATTCAGCATTTTCATATGATGTAATTTGACCATTTCAAGACTTATTTTACTTCTCTGTAATGTTGGTTGAGAGGAACGGAGTCATCGACACTAAGGTTTTCTTTTCTCCCATTTTTTACGATGTTAAAACAGCCCAGGTCGTCGTCGTCTTTTTTTTTTAAATATAAAAGTTTAGTTGATTCTGTCTAGATTAGTTTTTTTTGTGGGGGTTATAATTTTTTTTTTCCTTTTTCATGATTTTTGTCTAGATATTTCTTTTTGTTCTGTATTAGTCATTGGTATCCTATATGATTGGGAGTTTTGTCAATTAAGTATTATTTGGTTTTATAATTACTCATGTTAATTATAACAATGTATTCCCAATAACTTTGTACTATTATGTCATGTTTATATTTTATGAAACTAATAAAAAGATTGAAGAAGAAAGAAAATAAAGTGGTTTATGCATCAAGCCAATGACCCTAAACACACAAGTCCGTCTGCCAAAGAATGGTTAAAGCAGAAGAAATTTCACATTTTGGAATGGCCGAGTCAAAGCCCTGACCTTAATCCTATAGAAATGTTGCGGAAATACCTGAAGCAAGCAGTTCACGCAAGGAAGCCCATCAACATCTCAGAGTTGAAGTAGTTTTGTAAGGAGAAATGGCCCAAAATTCTTCCAAGCCAATGTACAGGACTGATCAAGAAATTACTGGAAATATTTGGTTGAAGTTATCACTGTACAAGGGGGTTGGGGGGTCATCACACCAGTTACTGAAAGCAAAGGTTCACATATTTTTTCCAACAAATTCATGTAATTATTGGATCATCTTTTCTCAATAAGTACATGAAAAAGTTTAATGTTTTGAGTGTTATTATTTAAATGAGTTCTCGTTCTAGTTTTAGGATGCATGAAGATCTGATCACATTTTAAATCATATTTATGCAGAAACAGAAAATTCTAAAGGGTTCACAATCTTTCTAGTACCATTGTATATAATATTGTATTGATGCACTTTCTGTACTTTGTTTCTTAGCAGGATTAGAATTCAAGGCTTCATTGCCTTCAAACTCAGATTGTGCCCTACGTATTTATCCACCATTAATGGGACTATGAATTAAAATAAAAAATGAACACAAACTGGGAATCCCGATCTGATGCTGATGATGGCAGAGAGTTGACACGGTAGGAACTATAGTACCGGTACACAAAGGAATGGCAAGGCGAAGCCTGCAGAGCTATGGTTCTTCCTGCGTTCCACTCCCTCATCCTTTTTTTTTTTTGGAAGTGCCTGCTCTACTAACAACCAGTCAGGTATCATACCTCAAGTTAGGGTGCCATTTACCACCTCCCCCTCAAGAACCTTGAATGCCCCCCGATTACCTCTATTTCTCCATTTCTCCTAGTGCCCTCTTAGGACATGTAACCACTCCCTTTGATATTTACTGCTTTAATCCCTTGCTTCAGCAATCTGAGATACAAGCAAGTTTCAATTATACCAGTACCAAAGAACAACATGGTAACCTGCATCAATGACTATCGTCCAGTAACACTTACATCCACTGGTGAACTGCTTTGAGAAGATAGTGATAAAACACAGCAACTCCTGCCTGAGAAGCCACGTGGATCCACTCCTATTTGCCTACCATCACAAGAGGTCAACAGTAGAAGCCACATCATTTCTCTTCACTCAATCCTGAAACATCTCTTCATTGACTACAGCTCAGCATTCAATACTGTCATCCCCTCAAAACTAACCAACAAGTTTCAAGACCTAGGCCTTAATATGTCCTTGTGAAACTGGATCCCCGATTTCCTCACTTGCAGACCCCAGTCACTTCAGATTGGCAACATCTCAGCACAGGTGCACCACAGGGCTGCATGCTTGGCCACCTGCTCTGCTCACTTTATACATGACTGTGAGGCTAAACACAGCCCCCATGCCTTTTTTAAGTTTGCCGACACCACTGATGGCCCATGAACCAGTCCTCATCAGGGTATCAGAGGTGGAGAGTGGAACGGCTGAAAGGATTTTCGGAGAGAAGGCATCTTACTACTCGAGGTAAGGAGAGGCAAGACTGCGCAGGTGTGTGACATCAGCCAGTAGAGAGCGGGAAGAGTTTAAAAAGATGACTGCCATATACAGCGGGCAACGTTCGGAGCGGGCAGCAGAGTGAGGGAGTTTTGGCTCAAACGGGGTATCAGCGAAGAAGGGTCAAGGCGAAGAACTGATTTGCAGAGATTCACAGATAACGGTCTTCAACTTCCCCAGTGGACTCTTCCCTTTCTCCCGTGATCCTCTTCCACTAACATCCGTTGCTCTGTCATGGCAGATGAGCTCAGACCCATGCCATGCTCCTCCTGTGCCATGTGGGAACTCAGGGAGGCTGACAATGTCCCTGAAGACTATGTGTGCAGGAAGTCTGTCCAGCTGCACCTCCTGATAGACCACATGACGGCACTGGAGCTGCGCATGCACTCACTTTGGAGCATCCGAGATGCTGAGAATGTTGTGGAAAGAACATTGAGTGAGTTGGTCACACCGCTGTTTAAGGATCTAAGGAAATACAGGGAATGGGTGACCAACAGGAACAGTAGTAGCAGGAAGATAGTGCAGAAGTCTCCTGCGGTCGCCTCCCTCCAAGACAGATATACCGCTTTGGAGTCTGTTGGGGGAGATGGCTCATCAGGTGAAGGCAGCAGTAGCCAGGATCATGGCACCATGGGTGGCTCTGCTGCGCATGAGAGCAAGAAAAAGTGTGGTGGAGCTGTTGTGGTAGGAGATTCCATGGTAAGGGGAATAGAGAGGAGTTTCTGTGGCCACAAACGGGACTCCCGTATGGTGTGTTGCCTCCTGGGTGCAAGGGTCAGAGATGTCTCAGAGAGGCTGCAGGGCATTCTGAAAGGGGAGGGTGAGCAGCCAGCTGTCGTGGTGCATGTAGGTATTAGCAATATAGGAAGAAAGCAGGATGAGGGCCTACAAGCTGAATTTAGGGAGCTAGGAGATAAATTAAAGAGTAGGACCTCAAAGGTAATAATCTCAGGATTATTACCAGTGTCACATGCTCACCATTGTTGGAATAGCAGGATAGCTAGAATGAAAATGTGGCTTGAGCGGTGGTACAGGAGGGAGGGTTTCAGATTCTTGGGGCATTGAAACCACTTTTGGGGGAGGTGGGACCAGTACCGTCCAGACGGTCTACATCTGGGCAGGGCCAGGATTAATGTCCTAGGGAAATTGTTTGCTAGTGCTGTTGGTGAGGTTTTAAACTAATATGGCAGGGAGATGAGAACCCACACAGAAGAGGGACTTGAAGCAGAGACCAAAGCTAGAGTTAGTGAAGAAAAAAGTAAGAGTAGAGTGCACAAAAGTAAAAAGCAAAAATTGCATAGGTTACTAGATTCTGAAAGGACAACAAGTATAAGGGCACTTTATCCAAATGCCCGCAGTATTAGAAACAAGGTTAGTGAACTTGCGGCACAGATCAGTACCAAAGCATATGATTTAGTGGCCATCACAGAAATCTGCTTGCAAGGTGGAGATGACTGGGAATTAAATATCCAAGGGTATCAGGTAATATGGAAAGACAGGCAGAAAAGCAAAGGAGGTGGGTGGCGCTCTTAATTAAGGATGATATCAGGGCGATTGTGAGAGACAATACAAGATCTGCGGAGCAGAATGTTAAGTCCATCTGGGTAGAGATTAAGAATAGTAAAGGGGGAAAAAAAATCACTGGTGGGAGTTGTCTATAGGCCACCTAATAAAAATATTGCAGTGGCAGAGGCGATTAACCAAGAAATAACTGAGGTTTGTAAGAATGGAACGGCAGTTGTCATGGGAGATTTTAACTTCTGCATAGATTGGGTGAATCAGGTTGGTCAAGGAAGTCTTGAGGAGGACTTCATAGAATGCATCCATGATGGCTTTCTTGAGCAGCATGTTAGTGAACCTACAAGGGAAAATACTATCTTAGATCTATTCCTGTGCAATGAGACAGGTAAGATTATTGATCTTGTAGACAGGGATCCTCTTGGAAAGAGCGATCATAGTATGATTGAACTTCGCATACAGATGGAGGATGAAACAGTCAGATCCAAAACTAGTGTATTATGCTTGAACAAGGGAGACTACAACAGGATGAGGGAGGAGTTGGCTAATGTGGATTGGGAGCACAGGCTACTTGGTAGGACAGTTGAGGAACAGTGGAATACTTTCAAACAGATTTTTCACAGTGCTCAACAGAAGTATATTCCAGTCAAAAGTAAGGACAGTAAGTGTGGGGAGAGCCAGCCTTCGGATTACTAAGGAAATAAAAGATAGTATCAAATTAAAAGCACATGTGTACAAAGTCACAGAGAGTAGTGGCAGACTGGAGGATTGGGAAAACTTTAAAAAGCAACAAAGAAAAACTAAACAAGAAATGAGGAAAGGGAAGATAGAGTACAAAAGTAAATTAGCACAAAATATAAAAACAGCAAAAGTTTTTATAAATATATAAAGCGGAAGAGGAAAAGGAAATTGATACTGGGTGATAAGGAAATGGCTGAGGCATTGAACGACTATTTTGTGTCGGTCTTCACGGTCGAGGACACGTCTAATATGCCAAAGGAGGATGTTACGGAAAAAATGGGAGGTGAGGACCTCGATAATTTCACTGTCACCAAAGAGATAGTGATGAGCAAACTAGAGGGCCTGGAGATAGGTAAGTCCCCTCGTCCTGATGGGATGCATCCCAGGGTGCTGAGGGAATTGGCGGAGGTTATAGTAAACGCGTTGGTAATCATTTATCAAAACTCTCCAGACTCTGGGCAGGTCCCGGAGGATTGGAAGACAGCAAATGTCATGCCACTTTTTAAAAAAGGATGTAGGCAAAAGACGGGCAATTATAGGCCAGTTAGCTTAACATCTGTAGTTGGGAAAATGCTTGAAGCTATCATTAAGGAAGAAATAGCAAAACATTTAGAAAGGAGTGGTTCCACTGGACAGACACAGCATGGATTCAGAAAGGGCAAGTCCTGTTTGACAAACTTACTGGAGTTCTTTGAGGACATAATGAGTGCAGTGGATAGAGGGGAACACGTGGATATCGTATACTTAGATTTCCAGAAGGCATTCAATAAGGCGCCGCACAAGAGACTTATAAATGAGATACAGATGCATGGAGTCGGAGGAAGTGTATTGGCATGGATAGTGGATTGTTAACCAATAGAAGGCAGAGAGTTGGTATAAATGGGTGTTTCTCCGGTTGGCAGTCAGTGGTGAGTGGGGTGCCGCAGGGGTCGGAGCTGGGCCCGCAGCTGTTTACCATTTACATTGATGATTTGGAAGAGGGGACTGAGTGTAGCATAGCAAAATTTGCTGAGGACACTAAACTGAGTGGAAAAGCAAATTGTCCAGAGGAATGTGAAGAGTCTGCAGAGGGATATAGATAGGTTAAGTGAGTGGGCCAAGGTCTGGCAGATGGAATACACCGTTGGTAAATGCGAGATCATCCACTTTGGAAGGGATAATAGAAGAGCAGATTATTATTTAAATGATGAAAGATTGCAGCATGCTGTTGTGCACAGGAACTTGGAAGTGCTTATTCATGAATCGCAAAAAGTTGGCTTGCAGGTACAACAGGTCATTCATTAAGAAGGCAAACAGAATGTTGGCCTTCATTGCTAGAGGGATTGAATTCAAGAGCAGGGAGGTCATGCTGCAACTATACGGGGTACTGGTGAGGCCGCACCTGGAGTACTGTGTGCAGTTCTGGTCTCCATACTTGAGGAAGGATATACTGGCTTTGGAGGCAGTGCAGAGGAGGTTCACCAGGTTGATTACAGAAACGAAGGGGTTAACCTATGAGGAGAGATTGAGTTGCCTGGGACTATACTCTCTGGAATATAGAAGAATGAGAGGGGATCTTAAAGAAACATACAAAATTTTGAAAGGGATAGATGAGATAGAAGTAGGAAAGTTGTTTCCAATGGTAAGTGAGACTAGAACTAGGGGACATTGCTTCAACATTTAGGGGAGAAGATTTAGGACGGAGATGAGGAGAAACTATTTTTCCCAGAGAGTGGCGAATCCGTGGAATTCTCTGCCCAGGGAAGCAGTTGAGACTTCTTCACTAAATATATTTAAGAAACAGATAGGTTTTTACATAGTAGGGGAATTAAAGGTTATGGAGAAAAGGCAGGTAGATGGAGCTGAGTTTATGGACAGATCAGCCATGATCTTATTGAATGGGGGGGCAGGCTCAATGGGCCGGATGGCCTACTCCTGCTTCTATTTCTTATGTAACGTGATGTTATCATTTCAGAGGATCTGTCCTGGTCCATCACGCGTGCCGTTACAGAGAACGCACAGTAGCACCTCTATTTTCTTAGAAGTTTGTGCCGATTCAGCATGCCATCTAAAACTTTGTTAAACATCTATAGATGTGTGGTGGAGAGCACACTGATTGGTTGCATCACGACCTGGTATGGAACACCAATACCCTAGTACAGAAAAGCCTACACAAAGTAGTGGTACAGCCTAGTTCATCATGGGTAAAGCCCTCCCCACCATTAAGCACATTACACAGAGCGCTGTAGCAAGAAAGCAGCATCCATCAAAGATCCGCACAAATTAGGCCATGCTCTCTTGCTGCTGCCATCAGGAGTAGTACCTCAGGAACTGCACGACCAAGTATAGTTATTATCTCTCAACCATCAGGCTCTTGAACCAGAGAGGATAACTTCATTCGTCCCCACACTGAACAGACTCACTTTCAAAGACTCTTCATCTCATGTTCACGATATTTAAAGCTTATTTAGTTATTATTTTTTTCCCTTTTTTTTGAATTAGCACATTGGCTGTTGTCTGTCATGTCCGGTGTAGTCCTTCATTGATTCTATTGTGTTTCTTGTACTTACCGTGATTGCCCACAAGAAAATGAATCTCGGGGTAGTGTAAGATGACATACTGTATATGTACTTCGATAATAAATTTCTTTGAACTTTGAATACTGAGCAGCATTAAAGTATAGTTTTAAAAAGATGTTTGTTTTATATACTTAATGTAGTCCTGTCCTCAAGATTGTAGTCATTTTTACTAAAATTTTAAATAGGTCATCACTTATGTTAGGATAAACAGCAGCTGGATTGAGAGTAAATTCATTGGATGATGTACTTCTCATCACTGTTACTCCAAAGCGTGCGCGCGTGCACACACACACCTTCCTCCCACCAGAAGTGCCTCAATGACGACATGTGGCATGAATATGAAAACAAAAGGTTGCTTCTCACAGCTGAAAACAAATTTCAATTGTGGGTAATACTCATCTTCAGCTAATTTGATCAGCAGGGACTTGTTGGGAAATAGTGGCTGCTTTCATCCATTGCCAAGACAAAGCTGGAAACATTAAATGTGCACCTGCCACATGAGCCAGAGGATAATCCACAGTTCATAAATAAATTGCATTTAAAACCTAGAATTTAAATTTAAACCAATTTAAATATACTGGAAGATCCCACAACCCCCTCCTCAATTCTGTTGCCCATCCAGATGTAGTTATTATGGCCTGGTGCCCTTCAGTATTCTGGCTTTCAGAATTCCATGCAAGACTACAACACGAAGAAGAAAAGATACCATCACAACCCATTGGTAGTGATAGTAGATTGTTTAATCAGGGGCGCAGATAAGCATTTAGCAGTCAAGAGTGCGCCTCCAGGATGGTGCGTTACCTTGCTGATGACAGGGTAAATGATGTCTCTGAGTGGGCACAAGTCATCTTGAGAGCAAAGGCAGCCAGAAGCCAGTCAACATTGGTTTTAATGACATGGGGAAGAAAAGGGATGAGGTTCTGCAAAGTGAATTTAGGGAGCTAGACAAAAAGTTGCAAAGCAGGATTTCCAGGACTGTAATCTCTAGATTACTCCCACACAGTCACATGTTCACTAAGCACGAAATGGGAAGGTAGTACAGTTGAACGGATGGCTCAAAGGCTGGTGGAGAAGACAGGGCTATAAATACCCAAATTGTTGGACTCTCTTCCAGGGCAGGTGGAAAATATACAAGGATGACTGTGCCTAAACTGGAGGGGCAGCAATATTTTTGCAGAGAGAGGTTTGCTAATGTTACTTAGCAGAATTTAAAATAGTGAGGCAGGAAGCTGGGATCCAGAGTAGTAAATGTGCAAGTGGAGAAAGTGAGGAGGAAGTAAGGTCAAGGTTAGGTCAAGTAAGTCTAATAATAACAGAAAGGGCTAGGTTAGCGACCACAGTGGAAATGACACTTTGAAGTGTTTTTATTTTAATGCAAGGAGTGTAACGGACAAGGCAGTGGATCTAAGAGCCTAGATTGCCATGAAACTATGATGTAGCCATTACAGAAACTAGGTTAAGAGAAGGGTAAGACTTGCATCTCAGTGCTCCAGCATTTAGATGTTTCAGGTGTGATAGAGGGGAATATAAAAGAGGTGGGGGAGTTGCATTAGTGATCAGGAAGAACGTCAAAGCTGAACTTCAAGAATAAACATCTTGGAAGGTTCATCCAGCAAGGCTGTAAGGATAGTAATCAGAAAAGAGAAAGGTGATAGGATTATACTATAGCCTGCCAATAGCCATCAAGGTCTAGGGAAACAGTTCATGGAAAAAAAAACATTAAAACAACAGAGTAGTTGCAGAGGCTGATTTTAACTTCCTCAATATTGACTGGAACTCCCTCAGGACCAAGGGCTTAGATGGAGCACAATTGTCAGGTGCATCCAGGAGGGTTTGATGAAACAGAATATAATCCACCCAGGGAAGGGACCTTGCCCTAGGAAATGAGCCTGGCCAGGAGATATTTATGGACAAAGATAATATTGGATCTTGGATGAAAGCATAAAATTGGGAGAGGTGGGGGGAAATGAAGAGCCAGAGACAGAGAGAGACGAGAAATGGATGTTGCCTACTTGGAGTTCAGTAAAGCATTTGACAAGGTCCTTCACGGTAGGCTGTTCCAGAAGATTAAATCACAGTGGATACAGGGTGAATTGGTAAGCTGGATATAAAATTGGCTTCGTCGTAGTGAAGTGATGGACGGTGTTTCTCTGAATGGAGATTTTGACTGCTGGTGTTCCGCAAGGATCAGTGCTGAGGCTTCCTCTGTTTGTGACATACACAATAAATGATTAAGAAAAAGTAGATGATCACAGATAATAAGAAAATTAGTGAACTTTGAATACAGCAGGATGAAAACAGTGCCAGGGAGGTAGAAGAATCAAATTTGACAGTGATTTTGAAGAGGTACTTAAGACAGGTAAGTGGGATATAGAGATACAGACAACACGGAGAAATGTGATTAGTTAGATTGGCATCATGGTCAACAGAGACATAGCAGACCAAAAGGAGCCTGTTCCTGTGCTATATTGTTTTATGTTCCACGGTTTTTTTTTGGAAAAAATCCTTTAAGAGCTGTGAGTGAAAGTTTGATAGTCAAGACTGGGTGAATACACAAAGTAGTTATATAGTATTGGACATATACTCTGATGGCACAAAATCTTTTTCATAGCCATTTTTTCTGGAACAGTCTAGACCTATTAAAGGCTTAATATCTGCAATCCATTTTGAATTTTAAGTTCTGGTCTGACAGAAAATACACCACATGAATTAAATGAGAAGATGGGGGAGGTCAAATTTGTCAGTGTTATAATCCACTGGAATTTACTTAACTGCTTAAAATATTTAAAAAATCAAAGCAAAAATTTTTCATTTTCTCCCACTCTGCACTGCTAGCATGATTTGGTAGCTGGCTTAATGATAATCAAAACTGGGTCTTGCCAATCAATCCAGTGGGTTTTATGATTCTTCTTACAAGTCAATTTATTAAGTTCCATTTTCAATTAGTTCAAACACTAATAATAATTTTAAAGAACGAATATTCTGAAGCAGGATAACATGGGATTTCCAAGAAGCTATTACACTAGGTTGAATTCAACAGTTATAGGTTCTTGATTTCAAAAGGAAATTGACACTACTTCGCAAAGTTAATGTCAATCTAAAATTAGAACACAAGCAGCAAGTCTCATGTGGCCTACCGAAAAGTCCACAGTGCAGGTCCTTGGATATCCAGGAACTCCAGGGCTGAAACGCCAATTTGTCTCCAAATGATTAAATAGTCTCCCATCTGTACAAGATGCCTACAATAAATGTTTTAGCGAGAATTTCAATTAATGGGTAAAACAAAACTCTACAATTGACTTATTTTTGCTTAAACTCTTCCACTTTAAAAGTTAGCACATTCAATTTTCATAAAACAAAATTTGTCCATGATAGGATTGCATTTAATGATTTTTTTGCACATATTACAAAACAATTCATTAAGAATTGATCATATGGCACTTGGCATCCAGGATTCAATCGAAGAGCTAAAGGCTGGTGATAATATGGGCTAGAAGTAACAGCTAACGAAAACTACCATGTAAATTTCATAACTTGCTATTGAATTCCTGCAATACATTCCCTTGGTTGCTAGACCAATGCCATAACAACTACATTGTGCTCTATAGCTGTATTTTCCATGTTCTTTCCCATTCATTCTGGTTCCAATTGCAAGTTAAGCCTACAGAAATTTATTTTGAAAATAAAGTGTGGATATAGAATAACCTGAAAAAGCAATTAGTCATGCTGCCATTGATTCTAGCCTATTAAGTAAACTATAAGGATGCAAGGAGAGGTGGAAGTAAAAATCTGTAGTCAAAATGAGAGGAAAGACTTCGTGATAGTAATTTTCCACAAGGTAAAACTGCAGATGTGTCACCAAGTAGAAACAGATCTGGCACCAGTCCTTGATCGTGCAGGATATCACACATGCAAGCTACGTTAATGGACCTTGAGCTCCATCTGACAGCTATTTTGTAAGTGCAGTTTTCAGAAGTCAAAGAGCAGGTCACAAGCCATTACTGTTGTCAGATAACAAGTGATAAGAAACTAAAGTCTATAACAAACAAAGGGTGGAAATGTTACATTTTCCAGCTACAGCATCCAATTTTGCGTTCAAATACTTAACAATTTGATCGGGGGAACATTAGAAATATCAGACACACATTTCACACATACAAGTGAACAAATTGGATATCCGTCTAATGACTCTGAAAGTAACAGAAGTGGAAAACTGAATCAAATAGACAAAGAAGTTTGAACTTTTGCTCACTGTATAGAACCAGAAGCCGGAGGGGAAAATGCAGGCTTCAATTCAGCATCAAAGAGGTGGAGGGAAATCATCTCTGCTTTCTTTTCCAGTCTCTGTTCAATGACTTCTATTAAGGCCAAGAATATTTTTCAATGTACCAGAAATGTACTTTTCTTGTATATTAGTTGTCATAGAGGAGGAAAAAAGCATTTTATAATGGTCTCAAGGAAATGGTCAAAATGCATCCTTGCCAAGATCAGGAGGTGATACAGAACCCTGAAATAGTAATGGAGGAACTTTTACTTAATATAAATTTTAAGAAGGAAATGAATTCCAGACAGTACTTTGCCATGGGGTACCTAACATTCATATTTAACTCTCTCCAAATTATTTTTAGTTTATTGAAATTATATGTTCTATAACAATGATAAATTAATTTTTCTTCTGATTAGGTAATATGAACTGAAAATATTGGCTCACATCACAACATTAACACAAAATAAAACTTATTTTTGTAAGACACCAAGCAAACTCATCAAATTTATCAACAAGTTATCAAACCTAGAAAGTTCTGAACATGATCACTCGTCTGTGCTGCATGCTGGGACATTGAAAGATATTATAATTGGTTCAATTACACCTAGGAGAGACAGTGTTGTAGGGGAAAATAGGGATAACTGAATCATAGCCTGATATTCAAAATGCACTGTATAAATGTAGACATCGTGTTAGTGTTGCTTTTCTTCTGCAATATCTTCTCAAATCACATTACCTGGGTTCACAGAAGCACTGGTCATCTTGACCAGCTGGTGGAATTGAACAGTACCCATCTCAATAAGTGATTAATATCTTCGGAAGAAACAAAACAATGACAATATAGGGCCATTTAAATATCAATTGTTTTACTTCATGAAAAAGAGAAGCCACCAAACTTTAAAACTGAACTTTACCTTAACTAAATGTGGCCGTACCAGGGTCACAACAGAAGTGTATCGTTCAACTATTGGTGGAAATCCTACTTCTAATTGAGCTTTCGCATATCCTGAGCGTTTAGATATGACATCTGATTTCTTGCACCATGGTACAAAATGCTTGTAGTCAGCAACACCAGAAACAACATTATACATTTCCAGCATGGAAAACCTAAATAAAAAGATAGAAATTCAAATGAGATTTAACACTAATGCTAGTAAATGAAAAAAAGAAATTTAGATGATATTTAAGTGACCAACCCCATTACTCGTCTCTCAGAATACTCTTTCTTCTTGTTTATTAGGGGACCAGCAATGTTGAAGAAATTTCGTTGTTGTGCAAGGCAATGTCTTGGTGTCTTGAGTGTAGAAACTCTGTTCATTAGAATGCCACAAGAAGCTAGATACCTATTAACAGAAACTTAGTTATTAAATATGACAATGTGTATTCTGGTGTTTAAACAAGTTGAATTTGGCTCATAATTACTACTGCATTAGACTAAACAAAATTATATTTGATTTGGATCAAAATTTCCCCCTGCATATTATTTTATTGCATTTTATTCAGGATCTATTAGCTATTTTTGAATTTTAATGCTCACTATCTCACTTAACATGAACAGAATTACAATTAACATACAACCAAATGAACTGGGATTAGAAGTACATCACTTGGGCTCTCGGGCTATCCAACAAAATCACGGCTGATTAGACTGCAATTTCAACTATTCCTGCTCATTCTAAAGCACCTTTATTACATAGTAGCTTGAAGGCAGCTGAGTTGTGGATTCCTGCTTTTCCAATACCACTCGGCATGGTATCAACGCCAAGTCACCATTAGCTTGCCTTCAATGATTCACCACTGAATGTTTTCAGTGTTTCAACAATCATCCAGAATGCAGCAAAAAAATGAATCTCTTCACAACAGCGTAGCTGGTATGCACAAAATTAAAGAATAAAGATATAGCATCGGGGAAGATAAATCATGAAAATTGTGGTAGCAGTGCAACGTAGGCACAAAAATTATTATAGTTACAATACAATAAATAAATAGCGAGGTAGCATTCATGGGTTCATAGATCATTCAGAAATCTGAGAGCGGAGGGGAAGAAGCTGTTCCTAAAATGTTGAGTGTGGGTGCTCAGGTGCCCAAACCTCCTCCCTAATGGTCATAACGAAAAGAGGGCATGTCCCAGATGATGGTGGATGCTGCCTTTTTTCAGACACCACCTTTGGAAGATGACTTCGATTGAGGGGAGGCTTGTGCATATGTTGGAACCAGCTGAGTCTACAACCCCATGAAGCCTCTTACAACTGCAAATCCAAAAATAAACAACTAATTATAATAAATCATATTGAGAACACCAGTTGCAGAGTCCTTGGAAGTGAGTCCATAGATTGTGGAATCAGTTGTGTTGAGTTGAGTGAAATTACCCTTGGTGGTTCAGGAGCCTGATGGTTGAAAGGTAATAAATGTACCTGAACCTGTTGGTGTGGTACCCAAGGCTCTTGAATCTCCTTCCTGATGGCATCAGTGAGGAGAGATCACGGCCTGGGAGGTGGAGGACCCCAATGATGGTTGCTGTTTTCTTATGACAATGCCTCTTGTAGATGTGCTCAATGGAGGGGAGGGCTTCTCCTGTGATGGACTGCTCTGCACCCAGTACTTTTTGTAGGCCGTTCCATTTATGAGCATTGGTGTTTCCATACCTGGCCATGATACAGTCAGTCAGGATACTTTCCACTGCACATCTATGAAAGTTTGTCAAAGTTTCAGATGACATGCCAAACCTCTGCAAACTTATAAGAAAGTAGAGGTGCTGCCTTGCCGCCTCTGTTTTGGCACTTGTTCCAGATTTCATGACACTGCTGTGATATTCACCTCGCAGTTCTAGCTTAATATTCCTTACTCCATCTCCAACACTGCCTTCATTTATCTATTAACCAGACAGCACCAAGAACATTATACTCTGAGAACCTTGGGCTCCATCCAGTCACAGATTTTCCCTATATTTTCTCCAACCCTCCCATCGTTTGCAACTTAAAGCCCTTTTACTATCTCACCAATCCAGGACTGACGAAGGGTCATCAAGAATATTCAGTTGTTTCTCCTAAGATGCTGCTATCCCAGTAAGTATGTTCAGCACTATTTTTAAATTTCAGATTTTTAGAATCTGCATTTTTTTATTATCAGTACTGCTCGTTGTTATTGCGGGGATGGAGGAAAATCAGTTCAAAGAGGTGTAAAGGAACTTTAAAACTTTTAATTTGTAAAGCTCTTAAAACATTCCCCATACTTCAAACATTTATGCAGATTTAGTTAATTCTGATTCCATGAAGCAAGTATTTGAAATTAATTACCTCTTAATGAAGTTATGTAAAATTATCCAGATAGACTGTTGAACTTCGTGTCAGTTCTTCAAACCATTATTGCATTAGCCATTGTAATTAAGCCTCACAAAAATGAGCTGATAGCAAATTAAAATGTCAATGAAAGCAATGCCAATTTCACCTGTATACCAAGTGAAGTTTGCATCAAGGTTAACAGTAATCATTGAAG
Source organism: Mobula hypostoma (assembly GCF_963921235.1). Taxonomy (NCBI): domain Eukaryota; kingdom Metazoa; phylum Chordata; class Chondrichthyes; order Myliobatiformes; family Myliobatidae; genus Mobula; species Mobula hypostoma. The sequence continues at coordinate 146,850,096 of NC_086102.1, forward strand.
TCATAACTGAATTGCAAGCTAGCCAAATTGCACAAGATGACGACCAAATAAAATAAATATAGCAACATTTGACATCTATGATTCTTTATAACATAACCATACAATCCAGATCAAACAAAAGGAGCTAGATCGCTAACTGAACAGATATGTGAAAGCACTGAAGTGCTGCAAACGATTAATATTTATTTGAAAAGTAAATTTAATCTGGAGGCTCCAATAATTCAAGAAGATGCTATGGAGATTATCAGAATGCATTATTATAAGCAATCTGTTTCTTAATTGAAAATGGCCGTAGTCCATTGATAGCAGTATTATCAAAGATTTTTTTGGTAATTCTGACATTGGAAGATTAACTGTGGGAAGTATAGTGACCTTGTATACATTTCCAAGGACCCCTAAAACAGGAGTCCCCAACCTTTTTTGCACCACGGACCAGTTTAATATTGACAATATACTTGCGGACCGGCCGACCGGGGTATAGGTGATAAGTCACTTATAAGTGGCTAATACATTCAATTTCATTTCTAAAGGAGTTTATTTAACGAATTTAATATTAAACACACAGCGCATATTTTCCTCGCATGAATATAGTGATAAGTCAATTATAACAATGGTCCCAAAACTCCGGGCCGTGGGCCGAAACATTGCCGTGAAGAATGCAGCAGTACAGCAGTGGCCGGAACACACCCAGCACATCTTTAAGAAAAAAGCCGAAATAAACAAGTTAATTGATTGGGTGCTGCCCGGCACGTAAATGTCGGCCCAGATCAGAGGCGACGCAGTCAGCAATCACCTCTGATCTGGGCCGATATTTACGTGCCGGGCGGCACCTAATCAATTAGCTTGTTTATTTCGGCTTTTTTCTTAAAGATGTGCTGGGTGCGTTCCGGCTACCGCTGTACCACTGCATTTTTCGCAGCCCGGAGGTTGGGGACCACTGAATTATAAATCACTTATAAGTCAATAGCATCATAACATTTTAAGTAATGTTTGGATATTAAACATACAGCACATATTTTCCTCGTATGAACATATAAAATCATTACAACACACCAATATCACTGAATCAGTGGGAGCCCTGGGCTTGTTTCCCTGCAACAAGACGGTCCCATCGAGGGGTGATGGGAGACAGCGATACTCGAAGGGGGTTCCTTATGTCCAGTTTATTCCACAATTTAGTTTTTATTGCATTCATCGCAGAAAACTCCGCTTCGCAGCGATAAGATGTTGGAAATGGAAGCAACGTTTTCAGTGCTTTCATGGCTATCTCAGGATATTCAGCCTTGACTTTGATCCAGAATGCCAGCAGAGATGTTATGTCAAACATACTTTTCAGCCCATCGTCATTTGCAAGCTCAAGGAGTTGATCTTTTTCCTGCGCTGACATGGAAGATTCACCGGGGGCATTCACAAATGAGTCACGGACCCATTCCTTTGCACGTTTTGGGTCACTAATGACCTCGAGTGCGTTAAAGTTCAACAGTGGGCATGACAGGGAATGAGGAAAGGTGCAGCTGACTCATATCATTGCATATCGCCAAATGATATTGTTTCCTCGTGGCTCGCGGCCCGTGGTCTGGTTGCACGCTTTGCGGCCCGGTGGTTGGGGACCGCTGCCCTAAAGGCAAGAGCCCAGGTACATGAAGTATTTCAGAAGGCATGGGAGATACCGATCTTCATTGCTCAGGGTATACAATGGAAGAGCAGGATGTTGCAGACATTAGTTCGGCTACAGAAGAAATGCTGCATGCATTTAAGGTCACCACACCATAGGAAGGATATGATTGCACTGGTGAGGGTGCAGAAAAGGCTCACCAGGATATTACCAGGATGGAGTATTTCAGCTATGAAGATCCTTTACCTAAAGAAGACTGACAGGACCTGGATGAGGTACACAAATTTGAGGCGTACTGATGGGTACGCCTCAAATTATTCCTTGTGGTAGAAATATTATAACCAGAGGGCATAGATAGGAAATGTAGAGTGAATTTGGAAGATTTGATTTCCTCCTACCAAGAGGATCACTGAAATCTAAAACACACAAACTGAAACAGACATCTCATAATATTGCAGAAGTACTTAGATGATGAGCTATTAACACCACTGCCTTGAAGGCATTGGGATGAGGGCTAGAAATTGGGTACTAGTGTAGACATTGATGGCTGTCATGGACTGAGTGGGCTAAACATCTGTTTCCATACAATATGCCTCTACAAGGTCAGATTAGTATATTAGTTTATTATTGTCAGGCATACTGAGATATGGAAGTTTTGCATGCCTTCCAAACAGATCATTTCATCACATAGGTACATCAAGGTAGTTCAAGGGAAAAGCAATAACGAAATGCACAATAGAGTACTACAGTTACATAGGAAGTGCAGTGCAGGCAGGCAATGTGCAAGGCCATGACAAGGTAGGTTGTACAAGCAGTCTACATGCATGTTCCAAATATATAGTTACGACATCCTGATGAGCTGTTTCCACTCCTGGCCCTCAATTTTCTCCTGGTATCTAGCATTGAAACAGCAGACACCACCACCTAGTAAGCCTCGGCAAGACCAATGGAATAGTCTCCACACACTGCCATGACCTTTGCTCCATAACCTCTCTACAGCCAATTCCTCAGACGAAACAAACTGTTGGGGGGGGGGGGGGGATGAAAAAAATCACAATATCCTATGCGATTCCATGCTGTTGTGTCTATACACTTTGGCAAATCTTCTACTTCAATCTATCTTGAGGTTTTTGTCCATTTCACTACAACCCAACTGCTATCAAAACTCCCAAACACGTTTAAATCTGAAATGGTTCCACAATCACACAGCCTCCGTCTACTTATTATTCAAAATTGTCACCTGTATTTTAACTTGAAAGCCAACATATCAAGAAAAGTTTATGTCTGGTCAACTTATTCCAATTCTTTGGAGGTAACAAGAAGATTCAACAAGGAAAATACATGCAACAGCCTGCATAGATGTTCAACAAGGTCTTGCAATGTAAATGGATTAAAAAGAGTAAAAGCCTTATGATCCAAGTGAGAAGGGAAAATTGGTGCAGTAGCAGGAAGGAGAGCATACTGTTTGATGGATGGTTTTACGACAGAAAGGAGGTTAACTTCCCACCTCCACCATTCAAACATTTAATGATTTACAGCTAATTGTAGGCCAGAGAAGTTTGAGGAAATACCTTTGACACATTTGGAGAGGTACAATAAACAAGGGGATACACAACAAAACAGAAGAAATAGTGTGGTGTGAAGAACAAAGGAATCTTGGCCGATATATCCATGGATGCTTGGAAATAACAGGATGAGTGAATAAGGTAGTTTAAAAAGGTCTATGGGACGCTTTCTTTAATTAAGCAAAATACAAAACAGAAGAGCAGCCAAGCTGCAGAAATTCAACCATAGCCCAAATACTATGCACAGCTTCCCTGGATGTAGCTCCAACAAGAAAAAACAACACATTCACTAAACAGCTAACTTGAGTGGCACATTTAAACACTCATTTACAATCAACACACTATCTGCAAAATGTATTGCACTAATTTGAAAAGATTCTTGAGCAGTACCTCCCAAAGACTACTAAATACAGACAGCAGTAGCTTGGGAACACAACCACCAAAAATATGTTTCCCCACATTGGGCGGCAACTGGAGTTGTCTTCATTCTCTGCCTTTAACATCACTGGGTTTAAATCCTCAAACCTTACCCAAGAAGAATGTGAATATACCTTCACTAAACACTACAGGAACATTTCCATTTCCATGCACATAATGGACAGAATATCAAGGAGGTTGTAACTCAGGACATGGCACCAAAGAAAGCCTGCTGTCATATCCTAAGAATGGCCTCCTACAATAACAATCATTGATGCCAATTCAGTTTTACTTCAAGCCATGGAAATTACCACTGGTCAATTCATCAGTGCAGTTCAGTTCTTTAATGCCTAGTTACATCAAGGCTGCAATGCAATCTCAAGCAGAGTGATCTTGGCAGAAACCAATTTGGGCACTGTCAAGGTTATCGTTAAATTCCAATTGTCAACAATACATTCCATTGTTTCGATTATGAGTGGATTCATGAAACTGTAACCGGCAGGATTGGTACATCCTGCTTTTTTTTTGGACAGGACTAATCCGGTCAATTTTCTACTGTACTTACCAACAAGTTGCTAATACAGGAATGGCAGTAAAATAATTTAACTGTTTCTGGGGCACAAGCTTTTAGTACTACAACCAGAATATTGTTGGGTGCTCATTGACTTTTTTTTGTGTCAAGTGTGTTCAGCCAGCCTTTGCTGTTATGTGAAGTAAACTGAACTGGTTTTAAAACTGGCATCTTTGACTGTGGGGCACTCAGAAGTCTTCACATCAGTTAGTAGTAGAGGCCAGTTTGTGAAGGTCATTGAAGACCCCTTCAGCGATTACAGAAATATTGATCAACTGAGGGAGCTGGCGTCCATCCCTGGGGGGTTTCCTCCACACATTTGACAATACCAACAAACTTCATGTGATTTCACATACGTGGTGAAGACTTACACCAGTTTAGCAACACTATCCCACCTTGTACTACAATGGACTATGTTTTAGGCTTTCATTTGTTCCAGAGAACAAATGTGTTGGTGCTTGCAACACTGTGTCCAACAGTGATCAGCAGCACTGGGGCTCCATAGGGGACTGTCTTGTCTCCCTTTCTCTTCACCATTTACACCTCGGACTTCAACTACTGCACAGTCTTGTCATCTTCAGAAGTTTTCGGATGACTCTGCCATAGTTGGATGCATCAGCAAGGGAGATGAGGCTAAATACAGGGCTACGGTAGGAAACTTTGTCACATGGTGTGAGCAGAATTATCTGCAGCTTAATGTGAAAAAGACTAAGGAGCTGGTGGTAGACCTGAGGAGAGCTAAGGTACCGGTGACCCCTGTTTCCATCCAGGGGATCAGTGTGGACATAGTGGAGGATTACAAATACCTGGGGATACGAATTGACAATAAACTGGACTGGTCAAAGAACACTGAGGCTGTCTACAAGAAGGGTCAGAGCCGTCTCTATTTCCTGAGGAGACTGAGGTCCTTTAACATCTGCCAGACGATGCTGAGGATGTTCTACGAGTCTGTGGTGGCCACTGCGATCATGTTTGCTGTTGTGAGCAGCAGGCTGAGGGTAGGAGACACCAACAGAATCAACAAACTCATTCGTAAGGCCAGTGATGTTGTGGGGATGGAAATGGACTCTCTGACGGTGGTGTCTGAAAAGAGGATGCTGTCCAAGTTGCATGCCATCTTGGACAATGTCTCCCATCCACTACATAATGTACTGGTTGGGCCCAGGAGTACATTCAGCCAGAGACTCATTCCACCGCGATGCAACACAGAGCGTCATAGGAAGTCATTCCTGCCTGTGGCCATCAAACTTTACAACTCCTCCTTTGGAGGGTCAGACACCCTGAGCCAATAGGCTGGTCCTGGACTGATTTCCTAGCATAATCTACATATTACTATTTAATTATTTATGGTTTTATTTAATTATTTATGGTGCAACTGTAACAAAAACCAGTTTCCTCCGGGATCAATAAAGTATGACTATGATTATCAAATGGGTTCTTTGTAAAAAAAGTGTATAATTTGTTTGATTTATGCTCTTTAATGAATCTGCTTGTATCATGCTTGGTGCTTCCGCAAATTAGTTTTTCAAGGCATCTCATTGCTTACGTGAACTTCTGCACACAATCATAAACTCGACTGACTTTGATCCCCTGTGCCACTTCCTTACAAGTGCATGCGATTGTATTGCCATGAACTACGTGATAGACTATGCTAAAAGACAGGGATAGAAACGAATGGACTGCTGGATGAAAAGTAGCATCCTGTGAAATAACTTTCCCAAATCTTTGCATTCCCTAGATTTTAGTCCTGAAAGTCTACATGACTGTGGCCAGAGGTTGTCATTTTTCATCTTAAATCGATTGCTTAGAGGTCCATCCAGTTTTATTTTAACACTAATGCAAGTTCAAAGGCCTTGCTAAAATCCATGTAGACAACATGCACCAGCCTGCCCTCATAAATCCTCTTGGCCAGTTCTTCAAAAACAAGTTTTCCACTCAAAGCCATCCTATTACAGATCAGTCGTTGCCTTTCCAATTGCAAATAAATCTCATCTATCAGAATTCCTTCCTGGAATTTTCTCACTGCTCACTGGTCTGTAGTTCCCTAACTTGTGCCTGCAGCTCTTCTTAAATAAAGGAATGTCAGCCATTCTCCAGTCTTCCAGTACAACACCTGTGAATAACAATGATACAAAAATATCTGCCAGATCCCCAGCAATTTCATCTTTTCCTTTCTACAACATCCTAGGATACACCTATTCATGACCAGGGGATTTGTCCACCTTTCTGTGGCTTCAGGACTTCCAATCTCTGAAAGTTTATTAAAACTTCCAGCTATATTCCATCTGTGAAGGGTAATGTCTCACATAGGTGGCACAGTACAGATACGTCTCTACCAAAGGAGAATGTAAGGCACTCCTTCCCTCTGCTAGCCTGCAGGTCACCCTTGGGCAAGGCGTAGCACCTGCTAGGCCCCCCTGATCTAGGTCACTTGAAGCCATGGGAGTAGGTGGTGGATGGCCCTATGAGCAGTTGGTGCATATTACGTCCTGGTTATGCAACCACTAACAGCAGGCAGAACCTCTGAAGAATACTGAGGGTCATCCATCTTGTAAAGACACTTCCAAGAAGCTAGTGATGGCAAACCACTTCTGTAGAAAAATTTGACAAGAACTATCACGGTCAAGACCATGATCACCCACATCCTGCAGCACAGCACAAGATGATGATGAGCATCTCACATTTTGAGCCCACACATCCATGCACAGAAAGGATATTATACACTTCTGGGCTACAAAATTAAATGTTTCATTCATTAATGCTAACAAATCAAAACTGTATAAAATATTTTGCTCAAAGTACAGAATTCTGTTGAGTTCACATTCAACAAGCACTAGTGATCTCACCTGTATCACCAAAGAAAATTGCAACAGGAATGGAAAATAACAGTCCGCTACTCAACACAGCCTGGTCAAAAGCAAAGTGAAGTGCTCTACACATGCCTTTCTGGTATGAGAATTATGGATATATTAGGGTGAAAGGGGAAAGGTTTGGGGGGAACTTCTTCATTCAGAGTGGTGGGAGTGTGGAACAGGCTGCCATCTGATGTGGTAAATGCTGGCTCACTCTTAAGCTTTAAGAATAAATTGAATAGGTACATGGATGGGAGAGGTCTGGAGGGTTATGGACTGGGTGCAGGTCAATGGAACTAGCCGAATAAAGTTTCAGCACAGACTAGAAGGGCCAAATGGCCTGTTTTCTCTGCTGTAGTGTTCTATGGTTCTATAATAATGATCTATTCTTATTACTACCTAATGAATATTCAAGCCAAAAGATTCAATACAATGAAACTGTAAGCACTTACTAATGCTGAAATATCCAATCCATTTTTTTGTTTGAGGTGAGGAATGTTATCATTAGAACACAGAACATTTTCTATCCGAGACACCAAATATACCAAAACAGCCAAACTGGGAAGTAAAATTTTAACTACAACATCTGTTCGCTGAAATTCCTTCATATTACTCTTTCTTACTGCATCCCTTTTTCCACAATTATAGAAAATATTGTGTAGTATTAGATGACAGAACCACCAATAATGCGATCAACCTTTGAGCAAAATGACCAAAATTCATCTTCAATAAACTTTCAGTGTTCACAACCACCTCTGCCAGGAGTCACCACTTTTGCCTTTGGAACCAAACTTTGTTACACAAGTAGAAAGAAACAATAATCCTATGAAAATGACACCGCATGAAAAAATGAGAATCACATTTACATTTTAATAACATATCCCACTCAGTCCTGATACAGAACTTCAACTCGAAACATCAGCAATTCCTTTCCCCACACATATACAGCTTGACTTGCCAATGAACTTTGATTAATAAGAAACCTATTTCTATGCACAAACTATATGTTCCATTAGTCAGTTCAAGCAGCTACACAGCTACAAGGTTGCAGCTTCCTTCCCCAGACACACTCAAGTGAGCACAGTTACTCTATTTTTATTGACGTTCTCCACTTCACAGCTTGACAGTTTGCTATTAGTTGCATATCAAGATTGGAATAATAATTTTATGAAAATAACAGATCTAAAAATTGGGAATAATATACACATTTTACTAAGAACTGATCAGGATGAGAGCCGTGGCACAGCTGCATCACTAGTAACTTTAGGTGACAATGCAGCTTTACTTTTGGATCTCCCCCTCCCCCTCCCCCTCCAACTTTCAAATCCCTTACTCACTCTTCCTTCAGTTAGTCCTGACAAAGGGTCTCGGCCTGAAACGTCGACTGCACCTCTTCCTACAGATGCTGCTTGGCCTGCTGCGTTCACCAGCAACTTTGATGTATGTTGCTTTACTACAAGTCCTTTATTTTAATTGTTTGTAAAACTTAACAATTCTCACTTAAATTATTTCATTTATTTAGAGGTACAATATGGAACCGGCCCTTTGAACCGTGCTACCCAGTAACCCAACAATTTAACCCAAGCCTAATGACGGGACAATTTACAATGACCAATTATCTACTAACCAGTACATCTTTGCACTGTGGGAGGAAACCTGAACACCTGGAGGAAACCCAGACACGGGAAGAAACATACAAACTTTCTTACAGAGGACATCAGAATTGAACTCCGACATACCAGGCTGTAAAAGTGCTGTGCTGACTGCTGCACTACTGTGATTATACCACTGCAGTCATTTAACTGTTTTAAAAACCTTAGTTCTTTAAAAATATGCACCAAACTTAAAATATTATCACTTACTATAGTGATAGATCACCTACTGCATAAACAAAAGAAAGCTGGTCTTCCCCCTTCCTTTCCAGTCTTGATGAAGGATCTTGGACTGAATTGTTGACTCTTTATTTCTTTCCATAGATACTACCTGAACGGCTGAGTTCCTCCAACATTTTGTTTGTGTTACTGAAACCGGCTGATGTTTTTAGAACATACAGCAGTAAGACCCTTCAGCCTATGATGTTGTACTGACCTTTCAACTTACTCCAAAATCAATGTAATACTTCCCTCCCACATAGCTCTCCATTTTTCTTTCATCTGGGTACCCAGACACTCTTAAATGTCTCTAATGCATCTACCTCTACCACCCTTGACGGCATATTCCATACATCTACCACTGTGTAAAAAATACCTATAGATAGATAGATAGATAGATAGACTTTACTGATCCCGAGGGAAATTGGGTTTCGTCACAGCCGCACCAACATCACTGATACATCTGACATCAATCCCTATATATTCCTCTTACACATTAAATATTATGCCCCCTATTAGCCATTTATGCTGTGGGGGAAAAGGTGCTGGCTGTTCTATGTCTCCTGGTAAATCTCCTCTATACTCTCTTGAAAGCATCCACATACTTCCTATAATGAGGTGACCAGAACTGAAAACAATACTCCAAGTGTGGTCTAACCAGAGTTATATAAAGCTGCAACATTACCTCGCATATCTTGAACTCAATCCCCCCAACTCATGAACGCTAACACACGATACATCTTAACCATCTTATCAACTTATGTGCAACTTTGAGAGATCTATGGATCCCAAGATCCCCGGGCCTCCACACTGCTAAGAATTCTGTTATTAACCCTGTCTTCAAATTCAACTTTTCTTCCGTCACTAAGCCCAGCTCTACATCCTATCAATATTCCATTGTAATCTGAGCCCACTTTCTACATTATGCACATCACCAGCCTTCGTGTCATCTACAAACTCCTCATCCAAGTAATTTATACTTCAAAAAAAATCACAAGAAACAAGAGTCCCAGAACAGATCCCCGTTGAACACCGCCGGTCACCGACGTCCGGGTGGAATACGCTCCATATACTACCATCTGTCTTTTGTAGGTAAGCCAATTCTGAATCCACACAACCTTGTTTTCTTGATCCCATATCTTCGGGCTTCCTCTGAGCCTACCATGGGGAACCTTTTATCCCATTATTTTGAACTACGTTTGAAATAAATTTAACCTGAACCATAAACTACTTCAGAAGCGACCATTACCTTTGTTCAGGCGAGAATGCTTCAGGAATACTGTATCGGAGTGACAGGGATCCTGAGCAGCCAAGGTGTCAGGGATAATTACAATCACGTGAAACTACCGCTATAGTTTAAAAGTCGCGCTGTTTCTCTCAGATCTTAACCTGACGATTCAAAGATCTTCCTCTTTCTTCACCTCTGCCGGCCGGCGCTGACCTACCAACGCCTACAAACCTGATCTGTGGAAAGCCTTTCACATCGAAAACCGAAAGCGACCCGCGAACTTTCCAAGGTCGGCGGCTCGGAACCGAGCGAAGGGGGCTGTGCTTACCGACGTATCAAAACGAGTGTAAAAAACTACCTTACGGTGTGCTTGGTCGGCCTCTCCCGGGCAATGTTAACCGGAAACTCGAATACATCGCACAGCACCTTCCTCAGAGGCCTACCGCTCCTCGCCATTTCACCCTTAGCGAAAGCCGCCAGCTGACGTCAGCTCCAACCTCCAACTCGCCCAGCCAGCCGCCTCTCCGCTCTGGCCTAGCCTGACATGACCCTGCCCCTCGCACCTGATTCGCCCCCTTTGCGGGTGGGTGGTGGCCGGTTACTCGGCAACGCCAAACGTCAATCCAGTGACGTTACATTGTTGCCTTTGGAAGGTTATGTAAAGGTTTTTGTCACGAGATTCGGCTGCGACACCGGCGGTCGGATTACCCCGATACGACCGTACTTTGAGCATATATGGTAACTGCATTTAAAAATACCCTACAAATGTGATCGACCTTTATGTTCGACGTGCGATCAGAAAATTTATATTAAAGTTTTTGTGTTGTACATCATATAATGTTCTTTGCTTAAATTGTCTCGTAGTTTTGAGGAAACAACAAGGCTTTTGATTTAATAATTACTCGATGGCGTGGAAATATGCAACGTTTTAAGCAGAACGTTTACAGAAACAGGAAATTATAGATATTGCATCTATGTATTTATTTTAGATATACTATTAATTATTAAGATCTGGTCTAGGGTGTTATAGGTGCTGAAAATCCACGATTAGTAAGTAATTCTGGAAAAGTAGGAATCTGGCATATTTAGTTTGAATCAGAATCAGTTTATATATGGCATATGTCGTGAAATTGTTGTTTTGCGCCAACAGTGCATTGCAATGCATAACAATAAAACTATAAATTACAGAAATATGATGGTGGAGGGGAAGAAGCCGTTCCCGAAACGTTCAATGCGCATCTTCAGACTCGTGTACTTCCTCCTCGATGATAGCAATGAGAAGAGGGCATATCCTGGGTGCTAGGGTCTTTAATGATGGATGCTACCTTTTTGACACATTGTCTTTTGAAAGTATCCTGGATACTGGCGAAGCTAGTGCCCATGATTGAGTTGACTGAGTTTACAATTTTCTGCTATTTTTTCCTGGCCTGTGCAGTGGCCCCTTCATTCCAGGTGATGATGCAACCAGTTAGAATGCTCTCCACGGTGCAAACTTGCCTGTCTTTGATGACATACCAATTCTCCTCAAACCCGAATCTGTGGGAAGGGCTGTGTTCGAGGATTCATCAGACAATCAGAAAGAATAATCCACGATTGTTATGGATTTATAAAAAACAATTGTAGATAGACCATAAGATATTGGAGCAGAATTAGGCCATTTGGCCCATTGAGTCTGCTGCGCCATTTCATCACGGCTGATCCATCTTTCCTCTCAGCTCCACCCTCCTGCCTTCTCCCCATATCCCTTCATGCCCTGACCAATCAAGAGCCTATCAACCTCTGCTTTAAATATACATACAGACTTGGCCTCCAAAGCTGCCTGTGGCAATGAATTGCACAGATTCACCGCTCCCTGGCTAATGAAATTCCTCCTCATCTCCGGTCTAAAAGGATGCCCCTCTATTCTGAGGCTGTGTCCTCTGGTCTTAGACTCTCCCACCATAGGAAACATTCTCTCCACATCCATTCTATTAAGGCCTTTCACCATTCATTGGGTTTCAATGAAGTCACCCCTCATTCTCCTGAATTCTAGTGAATACAGGCTGAGAGCCATCAAACGCTCTTCATATGACAAGCCATTCAATCCTGAAATTATTTCTGTGAACCTCCTTTGAACCCTCTCCAGTTTCAGCAAATCCTTTCCAAGATAAGTGGCCTAAGCCTGCTCACAATCCTGTACGTGAGGCCTCACCATTGCTTTATAAAGTCTCAACATTACATCCTTACTTTTATATTTTAGTCCTCTTGAAATGAATACTAACATTGCATTTGCCTTCCTCACCACAGACTCAACCTGCAAATTAACCCTTAGGGAATCCTGCACAAGGACTCCCAAGTCCCTTTGAGCTTCCAATTTTTGTATTTTCTTTCCATTTAGAAAATAGTCGATCCTTTCAGTTCTACCAAATGCATGACCACACACTTACTGACACTGTATTCAATCTGCCACTTCTTTGCCCATTTTCCTAGTCCATCTGAGTCCTTCTGGAGCCTCTCTCCTTCCTTGAAACTATCTGCCCCTCCACCTATCTTTGTTTCGACTGCAAACTTAGCAACAAAGCCACCAATTTCATAATCCAAATCATTGACATAAAATGTAAAAAGAATCGGTCCCAACACAGACCCCTGTGAAGCACCACTAGTCACCGGCAGCCAACCAGAAAAGGCTCCCTTTCTTCCCACTCTTTGCCTCCTGACAATTAGCCACTGCTTTATCCATGCTAGAATCTTTCCTGTAATGCCATGGACTCACAGCTTATTAAGCAACCTTATGTGTGGCACCTTGTCAAAGGCCTTCTGAAAATCCAAGTACACAACATCAACCGATTCTCATTCATCTATCCTGCATGTTTATTTCTTCAAAGAATTCCAACAAATTTGTCAGGCATGATTTTCCCTTGAGGAAACCATGCTCACTATGGTCTATTTTATCATGTGCCTCCAAGTACTCTGAAACCATATCCCTAACAATCAACTCCAACATCTTCCCAATCACTGAGGTCAGACTAACTGGCCTATAACTTCCTTTCTTCTGCCTCTCTCCCTCCTTGAAGAGTGGACTGACATTTGCAAATTTACAGCCTTCCAGAACCATTCCAGAATCTAGTGATTCTTGAAAGATCATTACTAATGCCTCCACAATCTCTTCAGCCACTTCTTTCAGAACCCTGGGGTATACACCATTTGGTTCAGGTGACTTATCAACCTTTCAGTTTCTGAAGCACCTTCTCCCTAGTAATGGTAACTTCACACACTTCATGACCCCTGACATTTGGAGCGTCCACCATACTGCTTGTGCCTTCCACAGTGAAGACTGATGCAAAATACTTATTCAATCTCCCATTTCCTTGTCCCCCTTTACTACCTCTCCAGCATCGTTTTGTGGGGTCCAATATCTACTGTCACCTCTCTTTTACACTTTATGGATCAGCTTTTTAATCCTCTTTAATATTATTGGCTAGCTTTCTTTTGTGTTCCATCTTTACCTTATTAATGACTTTTTTTAATTGCCTTCTGTTGGTATTTGAAAGTTTGCCAATCCTCTAATGTCCCACTAATTTTTGCTCTATTATATGCCCTCCCTTTGGCTTTTATGTTGGCTTTGACTTCTCTTGTTAGCTATAGTTGTGACATCTTGCCTTTAGAATACTTCTTCCTCTTTGGGATGTATATATCCTGTGCCTTCCAAATTGCTTACAGAAATTCCAGCCATCGCTGCTCTGCGGTATTTCCTGTCAGTGTTCTTTTCCAGTCAGTTTTCTTTTCCAAGCAATTCTGGCCAACTCCTCTTTAATGCCTCTGTAATTCCCTTTACTCCAGTGTAATATTGATACATCTGACTTTAGCTTCTCCTTCTCAAATTTCATGGTGAATTCGATCATATTATGATCATTTGCCCCTAAGGGTGCTTTTACCTTAAGCTCTCTAAGCAATTTTGGTTCATGGCAAAACACCCAATCCAGAACAGAGGATCCTCCAGTGGGCTCAAGCATGAGCTGCTCTAAAAAAGCCATTGCATAGGCATTCTAGAAATCTCCCCTCTTGGAATCCAGCACCAACCTAATTTGCTCAATCTACATACATATTGAAATCCCCAATGACTATTATAACATTGCCCTTTTGGCATACATTTTCTATCTCCTATTGTAACTTGTAAACCACTTACTTACTACTGTTTGTGGTTCTGTATATAACTCCCATCAGGGTCTCTTTACCCTTGCACTTCCTTAGCTCTATCCACAATGATACAACACTTTCCGACCCTATGTCACCTCTTTCAATTGAATGTGTCCCCACAAAATCATTCAGAGTCTTCCCTAACCAGAAGCCCTGGATGAGGTTCACAATCAGCTGAGGGTCAGAGTAGTGTCAGTCAGGTCTGGTGAAAGTTACAAGAAGTCCAGGTACGATCTCCGGAAAGTCATCACATGTGCAAACTGGCAATTTCGGACCAAAGTTTGAATGAATGAAGGATGCTCAACACGTGTTGTAGGTCTTGATTACTATCACCTCCTTCAAAGTGAAACCAAATGACATGGGTGACAGTAAGGCTTCACTCCCAGATGAGCTCAATGCCTTTTACACTCACATCAAAACATGGAGGTACCTTCACAAACACCCACGGTCCCTAATGACCCAGTGATTTCAGTCTCTGAGACTGACGTGAGAGCCTGTTTCAGGAGGGTGAACCTACTGAATGCACTCGGCCCAGACAGGGTACCTGACTGAGTACTAAAGACCTGTGCAAATCAACTGGCTGGAGCATTCACCAATATCTTAAACCTCCCTCTTCAGCAGCTGCTTCAAACTGACTCCAATTATAATGGTGCCTCAGAAGAATATGGAAATCTGCTTCTATGACTAACGTCCAGTGGCATTTACAGTACATACAGTGTGATGAGGTGCTTTGAGAGGTTGCTAATGAAACAGTTCAACTCCTGTCTGAGGAGTGACTTGGATCCACTCCGATTTGCTTACTGTCACAACAGGTCAACAGTAGATACAGTTTCATTGGCTCTTCACTCAATCCTGGAACATATGGACAGCAATGATACATACATCAGGATGCTCTTCATTGACTACAGCTCAGCATTCAATACTATTATCCCCTCAAAACTAACCAATAAGTTTTAAGACTTAGGCCACAATACCTCCTTATGAAACTGGATTCTCGATTTCCTCACTTGCAGACCCCAGTCAGTTCAGATTGGCAACAACACTTCCTCCATAATCTCCATCAGCACAGGTGCACCACAAGGCTGTGTGCTTAGCTCCTATGACTGTGAGGCTAAGCCGAGCTCCAACACCATACTTAAGTGTGCTAGTGACACCACTGTCAAAGGTGGTGGCAAATCAGCATTAAGGAGGGGAGGGCGACTGAAAACCTGGCAGAGTGGTGCCACAACCTTTCACTCAATGAGAGCAAGACCAAAGAGATAATTATTGACTTCAGTAGCAGGAAACCAGAGGTCCATGAGCCAGTCCTTATCGGGGGGGATCAGAGGTGGAGAGGGTCAGCAGCTTTGGTGTTATCGTTTCAGAGGATCTGTCCTGGGTCAGCACATAAGTGCCATTATGAGGAAAGCACGGCAGTGCCTTTACTTCCTTAGAAGTTTGCAAAGATTCAGCATGTCATCTAAAATTTTGACAAACTTCTATAGATGTACAGTGGAGAGTATATTGACCGGTTGCATCATGGCTTGGTGTGGAAAAGAAAACAAAAAGTAGTGGATATGACCCAGTCCATCATGGGTAAAGCCTTCCCCAACACTGAGCACATGTACATGTCACAGGAAAGCAGCATCCATCATCAAGGACACCCAATATCCAGGCCATGATCTCTTCTTGCTGCTGCAGTAAGGAATAGTTGACCAATCATCAACTGGTCTCGGTTAGGCAATTCACTATGCAACTCTTAATTTATCAAAGCTGGCACTGTACTGTCACTGCACGAACACCAATGTAACTACGTTGACCTCGGGACAACAACTTAAAACATGAATTCTACAGTTCCTTCTGTACCAACACTCACTCAGACGACTTCTCCAATTTATAACATCAAAATAGGGGATTTCCTGTTGGCCAAACGATTGATCCTTCTTCTCCCAGCCCCTGGTATGGGTATCTTACTTGCGAGTTAGTCTCCAGAGTTCTCGCCCATTTGCATTCAAAGCCCCTCATTCCTTTACCCTTCCCTTATCAGTTCAAAGTTGTGTTTCAATCTCGTTGGCTCAAGGTCATCTGACTGTCAGATTCCCATTGGATGAAGCCAAGGGATACACAACTTCATGCCTTAAGTAACTTCTTTTGTTCTATTCAACTCTGGGGTGCAAACCAATCAAATCAGCTCACCCAGACACCGGCTGAGATAACAAGATTACTTCTGCAAACCTACCACTGTTCCTATTAAACAGCTGTCTGAGAATGGCCTCAGGTTTAACAATTCATTAGCAGAAACTCCTTGTGTCCACCTTTAATGAAGTTATTTCAGAGCAAGAATCAGTTCAGAAAATGTGAGCCTCCATTCCTACAAGCACATGGCAAGAACAAAGACATCTGCTTTGTCTACTTTCACTGTCCTTGTCCCATATGAGTCAATGTTTTCTTCCATATATTAATTCCTTCTTGGCCAACAGAAGAAGGTACAGGAGCCTCAGGACCCACACCGCCAGGTTCAGGAACAGTTATTACCTCTCAACCATCAGCCTCTTGAACCAGAGGGAATAAATTCACTCACTCACCCCATCACTGAACTGTTCCCGCAACCTATGGACTCACTTTCAGAATTCATGTTCTTGATCCTTACTGATTTATTTTTTTTTCTCTTTTTGTATTTGCCCTGTTTTGTTTTTGCACACTGGTTGTTTGTCCATCCTGTTGCATGCAGTCTTTCATTGACTCTATTACAGTTCTTGCAATTACTGTGAATGCCTGCAAGAAAACGAATCTCAGGGTTGTATATCATGTATGTATGTAACTTGATAATAAATTTACTTTGTATTTTGTATAATACCCTCTAATCCTCTGTGCTTTAATTTTGCACACTTATCTCATGTGACCAAAGTAAAACCCTCCTGAAAATCCAAGTATACCATGCCGGTTTATCAGCTCTATTTGTATTCTCAAAACACTTAAATAAATTTGTTAATTTATTATCAACGCTCACTTTATCAAATCTTGTGTTATGTTTTCTAAGTGTTAACATATTCCAACTTTCATTATAGGTTCTATCATTTTCCGCACTTCTAGTCTGTAGCTCCCTGCTTTTCTTTATTCTCGTTTTTAGTGGGCTTACACACTCTGTGGGAAATCTCCATTTCGGAAATGTTTCCTTTTGGAAGATGACCATCAATGACACAGGACAGACCAAGACTGAAAAAACTGACAAAACCACATAATTATAACATATAGTTACAACAGTGCAACAATACCATAACTTGATGAAGAAGTCCATGAGCACAGTAAAAGTTCAAAGTCCCTAATGCATCGCTATTTCCAGCAAAATTTCCTTTAATATTTTGTGTTATAGATTATTAAGTTCTGGGTATTTGTCAGCCTTTGATCCTATGAATTTCCCGAGCACTATTTCCAATCTTTTGGTTCTACTCTTTCTGCATGGATTTCCAATTTCTTCTTTAATTCTAACTACTATATCACCAGTCCGGGAGATTATAGACAACTCCCAACAGTGATATTGGCCACCTTAGACTTCCTTGGCTCTGTCGGTATCGATCATAATTCATGACTTTTTGAGTCAATGTCCATTCACATGAGATTACTGCTTTGAGGTTCTTCTTTTAAATTTGCCTACAAACTTACTATATTGCGTTGATTGCCTTCTTTATTAACCATTTTTTGCCCGTCTTTCAGAGCAAATCAGGTGTATTATCACTGACTTCTATAATGTGAAATGTGTTGTACTGCAGCAGCAGTAGAGTGCAAAGCTGTTAAATTACTATAAATTACAAAATAAATAAATTGCGTAAAAAGGGGGATAGTGAGGTAGTGTTCATGGATCACTCAGAAATCTGATGATGGAGAGGAGCAAACTGTTCTTGAGTTGTTCAGGGTACGTCCCAAGCTCTTGTATCTCCACCCTGATGGTAATAATGAAAAGAGGGCTTGTTCTGGATGGTAAGTCTCCTTAATAATGAACCCTGCTTTCTTGAAGGTTACCTCAATGATGGGGAGGATTGTGCCCATGTTGGGTCTGGCCAATTCTACAGCCCTCTGCAGTCTCGTACACGGAAGCTCCATACCAGGCTGTGATGCAACCGATGCTTTCCACTGTACATCTTTGAGAAATTTGCATGAGTCTTTGTTAACATACCACATCTTCTCAAGCTCCTACTGAAGCAGAGCTGCTGTTGTGCCTCCTTTGTGAGTGCAGCAATGATTGAATAAATTCCTAAATATTAAGTCATTCAATTCCCATCCTTGGTGACTCACAATTGTACCTTTATAATGGCAACAATTTTGTAATTGTATCAATATTATGTTATAACAATATACTAACCATGGTAATTCATTTACCTGATTGCAAATGCAGCCTGTAAGACCTCGGGCCTTTTTAGATAACTCATACTGATAGTACAGTACCAAAAATACCCTGACATCTGGCTGGTCACCCTCCCCCTCCAGAACTGCTGCAGCCACTCTGTGACATACCCAACGCCAGTACCAGAGAGGCAACATCCATTGTGGAGCACCTGCAGAAATGTTTATTTGTTCCTCTTGAAATTAAATCTCCCGTCACCAGAGCTTTCTAACAGTTCTTCCTTCCTACTTACACTGCAGAGCTACCCGTGGTTTCACAAACATTGATACTGTTGACTTCCAATGGGAAGCCATCTCTCAAGTACATACAGTACTGTGCAAAAGTTTTAGGTACATCTATAGGGCGCCTAAGACTTTTGCACAGTACTGTATTTCTCAACGGTGGAGCGGAGACCATATTTGAAAATTCGGTGGCAGCAAAGGATGTTGGGAATGGTGAGGATGGAGTGCCACAGAAAGGGTGTGGGGCAGGTAGCAAAGGAGTGCCAGAGCAGGGGTGGTGCAAGTGCAGGCACACCCAGCCCTGAGACAGCAGGCAAGGTTATTTGATTCCAAACAATTGGTTTATTGGTCATTACAGAATGCCTCTCTGATGCTTCCTGCTCCCTCCCCTCTCCCTACCCCCTTCCCACTCTCAGTCCACAATAGAGACCCATATCAGAATCAGGTTTATCATTACTAACATATGGCCACAAAGGATTTCTGAACTTCATGTCTTTTGCTACTCACCATTCCCCTTCTGCTTGGGGAGACTTTACCCCTAATGCCACCTGCACACATCCCAGCATCACGGATACTCCACAGTGAATCCATCCACATAGAACAGTTAACACTTCCTGCACGCACGATTACCAAAGACACTGACAGTATCCCTCATACGCCTCATAGCACAGGAGGATTTTTCCATGAGTCTGAACTCTTCTGCCATGAAATAAATTTGAATTGCCGAAGTTAAATGCTATTACAAACGTAATTACACCAGCGTCTTCTTTCATTCCTAACACTTAATCCACATTCTCAGAACATTGGTTAATATACTGAACTGTTAATCTGTGAAAGAAATGAAACTGCTTGAATATTGAATCCAATCAAGCCTAATCAGCACTGTTTGGTGAAAAGATTTGACCAAAAAAGTACTGGAGGATCTTAGTGTATCAGGTAGCACCTATGAAGGGAAATGGAAAGTCAACATTTCAGGTTGAGAACCTTCATCTGAACTCTGGAATAAGTACAGAAATTGCAAGAAACACAGTGGATCAGGGAGAACCTGTGTACTGGGGAATAGAGTTAACATTTCAGGTTGGAGACCACTTTCTGGGTCTTTTTCATCAGCATTTTTTTGAGGTTCATTTATGAAAGGGAATTTGTTTTCAACAAATTGCTACAGTTGAGAATTTAGCATCCAGGGATGATAAAGGAGAACAGAGGAAGTCATATATCTGTACTTCCAGTAGGAATTTGATAAGGTGCCCTGTGAGGGGTTACTGTAAACATAAGAGCATATGGCACAAAGAGCAGGATGCTGAAACAGCTTTGCATGTCAGGCAGCACCACAGAAGAAAATGGATAGTTGATGTTTTGTGTTGAAACCCTACATCTGGACAGAAAAATTAGAGATGAAATGGCCAATATTGAATGGCAAAAGAGAGAGTAGGGCAACAGCTGGTAGGGATAGGTGGATCCAGGCGAGAAAGGTTTGACTGGTATATGTTTGGGTGGAAAAATGACAGATATCACCTGAGAAGTGATTGATGGAGCCTACAGAGGGCTGCCAATTATGGAATCTGATAAGAAAGGGAAGCAAATAAGGGAGGAGGCAAGGGCAGATGGGAACAGTGGAAGGGTGTATGGGTGATGAATAGATGCGGATGGGGAAAGAAAAAGGGAGACAGGGCATTGGGGTTGTGGCTTGGAAAAAAAAGGTGTGCACGAGAGGGCCTGGGTGGATCAGAAGGAACCAGGAAGAGACAAAGTGGGAGCATATTACCTGAAAATGGAGAATTCAACATTCATGCCATTGGGTTATTGGAATATGAGATGCTGTTCTTCCAACGCCCAGAAGAAGGCAAAGCCAAACCATTTCTGAGGGAAAAAAATGCCAAATACAATCATGGTCATGGACAGAGCAACAGTGTGAAGGGTGTCTCCCCACAAGCAATAATCCCTCACTAGGTAGATAGATTGAAGACCGTGAACGACACAGCACATAATGATGATGATATTCTTCAAGTTTGCATTTGGCTTCGCTCTAGCAGTGGAGGAGGCAAGGAACAGACAGGTTGCTGTGGAAATAGGGAGGGGAATTAAAATGACTTGCAATTTAAATGATGGCCATGGCAGGCAGAGCCTATGTGCTCAGCAAAGTGGTTGTCCAGTACATACTTAGTCTCACTAATGTAAAGGAGGCCACTGTTTGTGATCAAAGTCATTGAGAGACACTGAAGCTGGTGATATAGAAATCTTTATTTGTCACAACGCTGCAAGCATCAGTCTGGAGACACTCTCTGTAGAGGCTCTCAAACCCAAATGTACATAACATTTTTATACCCTCAAGGTTGAAGGCAACAGCAAGGTGATTCAATACAATTTCAATCATTACAATGACATTGCCTACTTCAATACTTTGGGTTGAGAAATGGTTCCTTTGAGATACATAGTAGAAGCACATTGTAATTGATAAGACAACTCTGAAAGTCCAAGCACCATTGGGAGAAACTAATTAACACAAATATTCTAAAACCTTTTGATGACACTAGAGCTAAACACCCAAAATTAATGTTGGCAGGGCTGTCTCTGAGTACACAATAATGTAAGCACACAAAAAACTATTGACTGCCTATGCCTGTGACCATGTTTGATATACTAAGTGACAACATCCGTTTGGTCTACAATGGGTACAAATAATTTACCCATGTTGCCCAGTTTGATGCAGACCAATTAACACAATCCCATTGTTTTAATGCTTGACTCCTTCACATGCAATCTCTTTGTCTGTGGAGCAGCCTGTCCCTTAAACTTCAATTTACTCCTTGCAATTTACAAAAAGAAAACTGAAGGCTAATTGCAAGCTTCCTGAACTTACTTACATTTACAATACGAACTGAAGCCTGTTTCTTGATTGATTTAATATCTGCTAGATTCACATTACTCCAGAATGCTCTCCTCTTGGTCCCTGGACAGAAATCTGTCCCAGCAAGGCCAAATATTAAGGAGGATCTAATTAAGCAGGGCAGTGAAAATGCCCTTCACTTTGGATCCCTTCCCCAATTGTTGACCTACGTGAACCGGCATCTACACCATCCAACATCCCTAAATGGCTATCTACAAGACTGTGCAGAGATGACAATAAAGCATCCTCTTCACTCCTTCAATCTCTGATTGCTAAAGCTATCTGTAGTAGCTATCCACTCATGATGCTGGAGGAACTCAGCAGATCAAGTAGCATCTATGGAAAAGAGTACAGTCGAAGTTTCGGGCTGAGACCCTTCATCAGAATTATTTTGACAACCGGTCTTTTTGATCGCTCTGCAGGAGGGTTTGGGGGTCATTTCTTTTCGAGTTGCTGCAAGGACCTTGCCCTGGTGGCACCCCCTCATGTACTGTACTGAGGAATTCTTTGAAGAGATTTCATGTAGGATGGATAAAGGGGATGTAGTAGATGTTGTACATTTGGACTTTCAGAAAGCCTTTGACAAGGTGTTACATATAAGGCTGCTTAACAAGCTATGAGACCATGGTATTACAGGAAAGATTATAGCATGGATAAAGCAGAGGCTGATTGGCAGGAGGCAAAGTGTGGGAATAAAAAGATCCTTTTCTGGTTGGTTGCCAGTAACAACTGGTATTCCACAGGGGTCAGTGTTGGGACTGCTTCTTTTTATGCTGTAGATCAATGATTTAGATGATGGAATAGATGACTTTTTTGCCAAGTTTGCAGGTGATATGAAGATTGGTGGAGGAACAGGTAGTGTTGAGGAAATAGGTAAGCTGCAAAAGGACTTAGACAGATTAGGAAACTGAGTAAGAGAGTGGGAAATTAAATACAATGTTGGAAAATGTATAGTCATGCACTTGGTAGTAGAAATAAACATGCAGACTACTTTCTAAATAGGGAGAAAATGCAAAAATCTGAGATGAAGAGTGACTTGGGAGTCCTTGTGCAGAACACCCTGAAGGTTAACTTGCAGGTTGAATCCGTGGTGAGGAAGGCAAATGCAATGTTAGCATTCATTTCAAGAGGTCTAGAATCCAAGAGAAGGGATGTGATGCTAAAGCCTTATAAGGTACTGGTGAGGCCTCACCTTGAGTATTATGAACAGTTTTGAGCTCCTCATCTAGGAAAAGATGTGCTGACATTGAAGAGGATTCAGAGGAGGTACACAAGGATGATTCCAGGAATAAAAGGGTTATCATATAAGGAACGTTTGATAGCTCTAGGTCTATACTCGCTGGAATTTAGAAGGATTGGTGGGGGGGGGGTGGAAATCTCATTGAAATCTTTTGAAAGTTGAAAGACCTAGACAGAGTAGACGTGGAAAGAATGTTTCCCATGGTGGGAGAGTCTAGGACAAGAGGGCACATCCATTCAAAAAGGAGGTGTGGAGAAATTTCTTTAACCAGAGGGTGGTGAATTTGTGGAATTTGTTGCCATGTGCAGCTGTGGAGGCCAGGTCGTTGGATGTATTTAAGACAGATTAATAGGTCCTTGATTGGACATGGCATCAAAGGTTACTTGGAGATGTCCGGGGAGTGGGGCTGAGGACAGCAAAAAAGGATCAGCCTTGGTGAAGCAGACTTGATGGGCCAGATGGCCTAATTCAGCTCCTATGTCTTATGGTCTTATGATCGCTGGCCCAACCACTGAAAGGGCCCAGCTTATTTGTATTCACTCCCCATTCTGCTGCCTTCTCACTTTCTCGGTCTGCTTTGCCATTGAGGTTGTGGAACTTGATGTCTCTGCCTTACCTTGTATCCCTTTCCATCTATTTTCCCCAATATCTTTCTATTCTGATCTATGCAACCAAACATGTGCCTCCAAGAACCATCCTTCATTGTAATTCAAACTTTATTCATGGTTTGCTGACACCCTCTCTCTCTGTCTTCCGCATTTATGTTTCTGTTCTCTTTCATCTATGTGTCTAGTGTGACACAGGAGGCTTATGTTCATCACTTAGGTTCTCTGTAATGATACTGTTAGTGGGTGGACTTGAACCCTTGTTCTGTCTGTGAGGGCAACAAGAAGGTGAGTCATATGGTATAACCTGAATCTAGTGTTTCAACTGGGTGCCTCACCGGGTCTGAACACAGACACAGGTGTCATTCGTGCTGAGCATCATTTGTGGTCCTATCCACTGGGAGTGAAACCCGTTTTTCCAGGCAGCTCCCTTACCGTGACTTGACCACTCAGCTGTCGGAGGACTATCTTCTCTCCCGCTGGCTCTCTCCAATCAGTAATACGTTGCTGCTGTTTTGCTCGATCCCTCGAAACAGCAGTTACCCTGGTTATAGTGGTCCTTCACATCTCCATGTAATCTTACTAAATTGGCACTTGTATTTTCTTCCTGAAAATTTCCATCAACTCATGTTCATTTTCTCTCTTTGCTCTGTGATTTGCAGACTCATTCCCTTTCTGCTCCTTTCTCTCCCCTTTCTTGTGTGTGCTTCTAATATTTCTTGTCTGTGTTGGATCCCTACCCATGGGACATCCTGACATGATTCCCACACATTGTCCTGTCTCCTGACCCTGCTTGTGGCTGCTGTCTCTCTGTGGGCCGTGTTAGCTGCTCTGTGGATCATATATATTTCATCCACGTTATTTCTCCCTTTCCTGAATCTATGATAGCGCTTGCATTACTTCAGAAGGTCTTATCTCCACAGTCTTAACTCGACACATTGGAGGCTGTGGGAAAACAAAGGACCCTACGGAAAATCCTGGCAATTCTGGACAATGTTCCTTAACCCCTGCATGCAACTTTGGCTGAACAAAGGAACACTTTTAGTAATAGGCTAAGATAACTGTGCTGCTCCAAGGCGCGCTATATGAGGTCATTAGATTCTATAATGAGTCAACCTATAGCCAGGGAAGTGATGACACTCTCCTGTTAGACTGTTTGAGGTCATGTTTTTTTTTCTTTCTTACTTCTCTTCTAAAATTTGTATATCTGTGCTCTTGTAATGCTGCTGTGGCATAGTGATTTCCTTTGGGATCAATAAAATATCTATCTCTCCATCTATCTGTGACCATGTCTTGTCAGCCAACGTGTTCTAGTATAGTGATGTTACTAGGATGACCAATGGAATGTTGGCCTTCATTGCAAAAGGTATAAAGTGTCAGTACCTCCAGCTGAACTTTGTCTTTTTGTGTGTTTTCGCCCTACCTGTCAGTCTGTGGTTTTGTATTGCCATGTGCTCCTGTCCCCGCTCCTGCTCTACTCCGGCCTCTGTATTACTGAGTACTCCGTTTCTCATCTGTTTCTCATTATTACCTGTTTTGCTGCCACCTGTGTCTCATTGTGCTCCACCTATCATCTGCCTCTCTGTTTATTGCTCGGTGTATTTCAGTCCTGTTTCTTGCCAGATTGTGCCAGTGAGTTTTCCAGCATTTGTATCTGAACTCTGTCTGTCTGAATATTGACTCTGCCTGTTTCCTGATTCTGGTTTTTGGATTTCTCTGGAATTTTTGATCTCCGCCTGAACTTTGATGCCAACTTTGTTGCCCCTCTGGATCTGCTGCTCAGTAAATATCACAGTACGCACAGTACTTGGTCTGCGATTGGGTCCCTGCTTCAGCGTCCTGATAATAAAGTATTGATGCAGGAAACCTTTAATAGAATTTTCCAGGATGGTGCTGAGAAAACCCCTGGAATACTGTGTAGTTTTGTTCTCAATGTTTGAGGAAGATGAATACATATCAGAAATGGAGCAGAGAAGATTCCCTCCTGAGATGGAATTAGCCTTTGAAGAAAGTTTGAGTGTTGGTGGATACTGATGGGATATTTACTTCAGTGTGGAAGTGTTAACCCACGGAGCAAAGTTTCAGAATGAGAGTCACCCACTACAGCTGGCGATATGGGTGAATTTCTTCCTTCAGAAGGTTGGCAACCTGTGGAATTCTCTAATGCAATCAACTGTGCTTGCTGTCACTAACATCTAAAAATTAAATCTGAAATAACGTCAAATTATGAGGAAGACAGGATCAACATACTGTATGTAAGGTGGTGCTTGACACACACTTAAACTGAAAAGGGATCAGGAGCTTGAGAGTGTGAAAGTGATATTGAGAGTAAGATTGAATTGACCTTGCTTAGTGAATCACTAAGCAGGTTTGAGAGGCCAATAGACCTACTCCTGATCCTTTTTTGTCTTTTTGGATGAAGCGGATATTCTGACCAATATTATTTGAACTATTAAAAACTTAAGTTGCTTCATTCAATTGTTTCTTAAACTATACTTTTTTTCTATTCAATTTTCTCATCCATTCTGGGAAGAGCTATATTAAGAAATCTTTAAACTGTGGAAATAAAAATGTCTTCCAACAAAGCACACTCCCCCCCCGCCCCCACACAATCTATTAAAGCAAAACACTGCCTTGCTCTCTTATAATCCTGCAATTCTGTGTAGTTATGCTACATTGACTGAAGCCTCTTGGCAAGCAAGGCAGCAGTTCATGGGTTCAAAGCTTCGAAGATTCATTTTTTAAACACTGCGTGCATCTTTACACAATTCTGAAACTTATCTTCTCTAGATAGCCACACATTCCCCAGACAAAAGAGAACAGCATCCTGATCTCCAAACCCCAAAAACCTTCCCCCACACAAAATGGGACAGGAACACCGATCCCAAAAAACCCCTCCCCCCCACACAAAAAGCTAACAGACCACAACAAAATATCAACCCCCAAACACCCTCCCCTCACACAACAAAACGGAAAAGGAACAGGCAATAAAAAAAACACAAAATATATTAACCTTAAGTCTGAATAAGTCCACAGTCCATAAATGCAAAACCACAATACCATCCTCTGATATCATTGAGATTCATCGAAAGAGAGCAACACCAGGTGAGGCAGAGGCCTACCCTCCTGTCACAGTGAGCCACACGGTGATATGCCGTTAACAGATTCTTTTCCAGCAGCAGTCAAAAGGAAGGCAGTTGGTGCTGAACTTTCACTTAGCCTTCCACATTTGTCTCGATGTCTCAATTTTCCTCGACACTTTAATCAGAGATTAATGGAAACTTGAAACAGTGAAATGGAGCTGAACATCGTGCTCTGTCTCAAAGTTTTGTTGCATCGAGGCCATTCGACTACGTGCGACACCGTTCTGTCAGGTTGTACCAGTTTGACTATTTTCCTCTGACTTCTCTCACTAACAAGGCATTTTCACCCATTGAACTGCTGCACTCCGTTCTTTTTTTTTGTTTCTCACACCATTCACAATAAATTGTGTGTGAAAATCCCAGGAGGTCAACAGCTTTTGAGATACTCAAACCACCTAGTCTGGCACCAACAATCATTCCACAGTCAAAGTCACTTCGATTACATTTTTTCCCCATCCAATGTTTGGTCTGAACAACAACTGAATTTCTTCACTATGTCTGTATGCTTTTATGCATTGAGTACTGCCACGTGATTGGTTGATCAGATATTTGCATTAACAACCATGATACAGGTGTACCTCGTAAAGTGGCCACTGAACGTATGAATGTCTTATTGCAATTTCTAACGTTGTCTTTTGTCTGATCTAGCCTATCTCACTCTTCTCCAGTTGGAGGGCACAGCTTTGCCCAGTACCCTTCCGCTTTCTCCTCTCTCCAGCTTCGCCTTGTGCAGTGTGGGTGTCCCAGGCTTGGACACCCTACCTGGCCATGAAGCATGTGGCAGTGAGCTCGGAGACTGTCGGTTCCTAATAATTTGAATGTAAGCTTATATACATCTGTCGTTTGCCTTTTATAATTCTCACAAATAATTTGGTGTTAAAATAAGTTCTTTGGCTCAACAACCCAGCCTAGTGTTTCTTTGCCTCTTAAAAGAGTTGCCCTAATTCTTTGTTCTAATGCAAGGTCATCAAACTAAAACTTTAATACTCTTTCGTCCTCTGTACATGTTGCTTGAATCTCCAATTCCTTGTGGCCATTCCTCTTCCTTCTTTTTTGAGCATCTTTCTAACCCTTACCATGAAGAATTAGTCTTTGTATTTGTAATTGTGACTTGGTGAACAGAACTCTGACGGGAGGACTGTCAGTTTTAGTCAATTCTTCCTTTGTCACGCTTTCAGAAGTTGTAGTTAGATGGGGATTCTGTTAGTGGTTATTTTGAACTGAAACACAGTGTTGCTGATATTAAAATTTTGAAATAGAAACAATGATGGAAAACTATTAGCAAGCTTGGCATCATCACAAAAAAATTAAGTATTTCAGGTTGAAGACATTGAATCAGAGTTGGAAATAACTTTCTTTAAAATATTGATCTCTAATATTGAGCTGGGGAAAGTGGTTTGCAAGTTGAGAGAAAGGAAAGGTGTGGGTCAAGGTGGAGGGAGGGATAAATGGGTGATGGTGCTCGTCACAGGTAAGGTGATAAGAAATAAAAGATGCGTTAGAGAAGATGTATGGCAGAAGAGAAGGGAAGCATAGTGAATGAGGCAGAGAGTAGATGACATATTGGGAACGTGGAAAAATAATAAAGGGTAGACCCAGGTCAATTTCCTGGCCATGTAGAGACAGGCATTCCCCATCAGACTCAATTAACCACAACACCACTCCTCCCCATCATCTATTGCAGCCTGTGACAGGACAGGTTGTCAATGCTAATTCTCCCACTAGCCTTGCCCCTTTGCCCGGTTAGTCACTCCTCCTCGTTCTATCCCTAATCTAGTTTCCTCAGTAGTTCACACACTTCGCCCTCCCATTCTGCTGTTCTTGGGAGTTCACCATTTACACATCCCAACAGTAAAACAATCGCTAGTTTGGCTAATCAAAACAATCCTTTCAGTTAACTCATAAAAAATAAGGATTCTAGACACAGGCATTCCAGTCAGAATTATTTATTTTCACTCACACTTTTACATCAGTCTGTAGACAGCATAATGGCCCCAAAAGACCCGAGGTACAATTTGGGGGCGTCTTAAAATAATGCCTGGGTTAGTGGGAACAGGCGCACTACACCCTACACAGATTTAAATCCTCGGTTTGGCTTTGCTGAGAGGTGTAGAGGCTGGATTTGACAGCTGGTGAATAGTTATATTGGAAAGTTAACGACAAAGTGTGTTGTGGAGAAAGCCTCTGTATATTTGTAAATTTTTGTACGTTTGTTTTCGTTTGTCTATTTGTAAATAATTTTTCTCTTCACAATTTTAGGGCAGCTTTTGCTTTTTTTCCCACCTGGCACGAAATAAAACCTCTGGCACTAACGTGCTGTTGCAGCTTACCATCTTTTTTTTCCATTGGTGACCCCCGTCGGGCACACTTACCCCCACCTGATAGTGAAGTGTGACACAGCCATTCCTCATTACCAACACTTGCAATCTGGGAAACTAATGTCACAGAATCACACAACACAAAGCAGAGTCTAAGGCCCCAAAGTGTACGCCAACCAGCACACCCATTTTAATTCATCCATTTTTATTTTCCTCGTTACCATCAGCTTCCCCCAATTCTGCCACTCTCCTACACACTGGGGACGATTTACAGTAGCCAATTAACCTACTAACTTACTGGGGGTGACAGTTAGGACACAAAGAAGTAAAAATCAATGTTAAGGCCATAAGACTGTCAGTGACTATTAGAAAGTACGGTCCAGTTCTTAAACTTGTTTTGAGCATTGTTGGAACAATCGTGGAAGCCAAGTAAAAAGAGGCTGAGTTGGTGAGGGATGTTGGATAAAAGTGAGAAATATCATACATCTTCGGGTCATATTTAAGGTATAGATAATGTAAAGAAAATCTGTATTCACAAGTTGACACTTTGGCACAGAATTTTTTTTTAGCACAGTGTTCATCTACTTAGGTTTACTCTTCCTTATACACCGTAGAGTAGGCCACGTCATTATTTATTCAGAGATACAGTGTGGAATAGACCTTCCGGCCCTTTGAACTGCACTGCCAGCAACCCACCGATTTAACCCCAGCCTAATCATGAGACAATTTACAATGACTAATTAACCTACTAACCAGTACATCTTTCGGCTATGGGAGGAAACCGGAGCTCCCGCAGAAAATCCACCCACACGGTCATGGGGAGAAGGTACAAAGTCCTTCCATGCTGTAGCGAGCTGGGTCCACAGCCCGCTGCAGTTCACGTTCCTGCTCGTTCACATTGGTGAACCGGACAGGATGCTTTCACCTCTTCGTTGAGGTGCTGAATCTCTTTAACCTTCTAGGAAAGTAGAGAAGCTTGCACGCCTTCCTTGTGACTGACGTGCTGGGACAGAGCAGGTATGTTAACATCCAGGAATTTAAAGCTGTTGATTCTCTCCACAGCGGATCTCCCAGTGTAGACTGGCACATGTTTGCTCTCCCTCCTCCTTGTAAAGTCAACAATCAGTTTTATAGTTTTACTGACATTGAGCAGGAGAGTGTTGTTACGACACTACCTGATCAGGTGTCCTATCTCGATCCTGTACACTTACTCATCACCACCTGTGATTTGTAACAACAGCAGTGTTATCGACATTTCTGTGGAGACTGTATTGGTGGGATCAATGCCTTCTATAGCGACCCGTGATTGCTGTACATTTATAGGGAAAAATGATTTTTTTCTCCAATGCTTAATACTTTCCGCTTGTGCACATTAAATTTCAAGTACTATTCAAAGGCATAATCCTTTCTGAATGTCTTCTACGGGGGAAAACCCACAGCCAAATAATATAACCATATACAAACTAGAGAGACCAGGCGCCAGTTAAAGAAATAAATTGATTTGCGTCATGTATTTTTACAGTTAAACTGAGGGATTTCATGAACTGAAGCGAACCCAGTCCAGACAAAAGGCGAGAGCTCCGAGCGTTTACGCGGCTGCCTCTGAGCTGCTGTCCATCAATCTTCACCCCGCCCATCACCGGAACAACGCCAACGACTCACTTCCTTTCTCGATCTTTGGACAAAATGGCGAAGATCGCAAAAACACATGAAGGTAATGGCGACTATTTCTTGCTGCCGGAGTGCGCTATGTCATTCAGAACAAAGTAAAGGCGCGAACGAGGTTCGCAGGAATCATCTCCTGCCGACTCTGGCACCTTTGTGCGCCGTGAGCAGGGGGTGTCCGAACATGGGAGCGGAGGCTGAATCGAGTCGGGAAATGGCGTCGTGTTCAGAGGCAGACGGGAGAGGCCCGTTTCCAGCCACTACTCCACCGTCTTGCCGCACGCCTCGATTTGTTACGTGGCTGAAATTAAATAAGAGAAAGAACACGGACTCCCCATTCCCACAACACACACACACACACACAAGCATGAAATCGTGCATTTCGGGTGTTTGCTAATTCTTCGTCCAGGTGGCGATACTCAGCTGCTTCGTGGCCTTGTCGATACTAAACCCATTAGGACACCTTCGCCATCAAAACCTCTATGCAGAGTTAATTTTGGGAAGGTGGATGAGATTTCAACTTTGCTCTGTGGCAAGGAGGTTTTTCAGATTGCTGCTGGGCTGCATTTATTAATGGATAAACTTGGGTGCTATTTCTTTAAATACATCTTTCTATTCAGGCAAATCGGGCAGCTCATACTTCGGGTTTTCTGAAAAGTATCCCGTTATTATCACAAATATTGAATCTGCTATTGCCTCATATCTTAATATGTATGTGTCTAGTATTAATGCTTTATTTCTGAATGTAATGCTGTCCTGTTAATTAACATTATTGATACAATGAGGAAAGCTTAGTAAATTTTAATTGTTTGCAAAGTAGGAAATGCACACTATTGTGTCAAGAGTAGTGTTGATTTGTGAAATACAGTATGTAACCTTGCCAAATTGTTAGTAAGTACGTATGTTAAAGGTTAAATAATCACTTATCCTTTTTCAAATGGGTGTATTCAGAGTTGGTATGACATATCAAAAATTGATCAGTGAGGACTTAAATATCATAGTAGTATTCGTTTTGAGGTGAAGTGTTATGTTGAAGATGTGGTATTAAGGAGAAGCATCCTTTTTATGTTGTATGTTAATGATTTGGACCAGAGTTGATGGCTTTGTGGCCAAGTTTGTGTATGATACAAAAATAGGTCGAAGGGCAGATAGTGTTGAGGAAGCAGGGAGGCTGCAAAAGGACTTAAGACTGTTTAGGAGAATGGGCAATGAAGTGGCAGATGGATTCAAGTGTCAGGAAGTGTACCGTCACGCAGTTTGGTAGAAGGAATAAAACCATTAACTTATTTTCTAAATGGGGAGAAAATTCAAAAATCTGAACTTGGGAGTCACTGTGCCGGATTCCTTAAAGGTTAACTTGCAGGTTGAGTCTGCAGTGAGGAAGACAACTGCAATAGAAACATAGAAAAGCCTACAGCACAATACAGGCCCTTTTGGCCCACAATGCTGTGCCAAACATGTATGTACTTTAGAAATTACCTACGGTTACCCATAGCCCTCTATTATTCTAAGCCCCATGTACCTATCCAGGAGTCTCTTAAAAATTCAAGAGTAGTCTTGTCTTGTACAAAAAGGACAGGTTGCATTTGAATCTGAGGGGGACGGGGAGGTTTGCTAATGTTATTGGGGGAGGGGGCTGTTAAAGTAGATTTGCAGGGGGGTGGGAACCAAAGTGAAGAGGCAGAGGATGGGATGATTGGTGCACAAGAAGAGACAGCTTGAATGTTAGAATTTATTTTGAGAGTACGAGAATATAAAAACAAGGACGTATTGCTGAGGCTTTATAAGACACCAGAGAGGACTTGGGAGAATTGTGAGCAGTTTTGGGCCCCTTATCTAAGAAAGGATGTGCTGACATTGGAGAGGGTTCAAAGGAGGTTTGCAAAAATGATTCTGGGATTGAAAGGCTTAAATAAGAGCATTTGATGGCTCTGGGCCTGTACTTGCTGGAATTTAGAAGAATGGGGTGGGGAGGATCTCATTGAAGCTTATCAAATGTTGAAAGGCCAAGATAGAGTGAATATGGAGAGGATGTTTCCTGTAGTGGAGGAGTCTTGGACCAGAGGCCACAATCTCAGAACAGAGGGAAGTCAATTTAGAACGGAGATGAGGTGGAATTTCTTTAGCCAAAAGGTGGTAAATCTGGAATTTGTTGCCACAGGTGGCTGTGGAGGCCAAGTCATTGGGTGTATTTAAGTTGAGGGAGGAAGTAGGAGAATGGGGTTGAGAGGGAAATGGATCAGCCATGATGAAATGGTGGTGTTGACTCAATGGACTGAATGACCTCCTTCTGCTCCTATGTTTGATGATCATTGTTGTTTGAGTACATTAGTATGTATTTAATTGTAATCTAAATTTAGCCAACCACCTTCCCCCATATGCAATTATACCACCACACTTGAAATCTTGAATTCCAGTTGGGAGAATGGAAATGACAGTTTAAACTGGGTGATAATTACAAGATTTGCAGTTTACTAATGTGACTTGCAAGCAATATCACAATTGTTAAAAATCTGTCTCTTTTTATTGCCATAATGAGATCCAGTATGAGATCCAAAATAATTTCATGAAATTGATTTTCATTCTTTTGCATCCAATTTTAGGACTTTTTACTCTTGCATTTAAATTAGGTGCACTTGCTCTTTAGAATTCATTCAGTCTATAAGGTAAAAATTGCTGTACGTGCACCATATCTTTGCATGCAAAATGAGGGCTAAGAGCGCAGTTGATTTGAGACAATCACTTTTTTTTTCTCGAGCAAGCTATCAGTAAACTACCACAATAATCAAGATTCAGTGAATAGGTTTTTTTTCCAAGAGTGAAGAAAGCAAGTAGTAAAAGCAGTTCTATACAATTTTCCTGCCTCTATTTTTTAAATCTTTTTTTCTCCATGTCATGGTACTTCAGGTGCACTTTTTAATCGGACAAATCGAAATTGTGAAATTATGTTACTAGTCATTTCCATTGTAATAAATATTAATTTAAATTAAATCATGATTATAGGTTAGATATTTTATGTGATTGAAATAGGTAGAAAGGTTTACAAAGCAAGCATTAACCAGTGTTTTACATCTGTTTGCAATTAATTTCTGTGTGGTTTGTGTGGACTCAATTTCTCCATGAAAAATATATTACATCATTGCATCTCTTACAGAATTTGATTTGTTCAAATTGTATCTACTTCTGAATATTGTTTTTTCTACTTTCTAAAGATATTGAGGCACAGATCCGAGAAATCCAGAACAAGAAGGCAGCTCTTGTTGTAGAAGGTGATGCAGATGGAGTTGGTCTTGATTCAACTGGATACTATGATCAGGAAATCTATGGCGGAAGTGACAGCAGATTTGCAGGGTATATGACATCAATTCCTGCAAATGAGCAAGAAGAGGTAATAACGGCTTAATTGCTTAGTATGTTATAGCTATTTTATGATCACACTTTGCTTTTACGTTATATTTAAATTTGATTTACCTCATATACTGTAAAACTGGAAAAGCAGATTGCGGTTCTGTGTTACCCTGTTTTTGGGTCTAAGTTTAGAAATGGTCCATAGAATAATATTTGATACTAAACCATTTGAGCCTTTATTTCAAATGCTCTGCTGCATTATCTATCATTAAAGAGGTAACTGCATTCTGAGTAGACTTAATGATTAGACTTAAAAGTACATAATGGTAGGGTATGTTCTGATTCAAGATTGTTTAATGTCATTTCCAGAGCACGTGTGAAGGAGAGCAAAATATTTGTACTCCAGATCTGATAAAGCACAAAGAAAAACACAATAGGATAGAGAACACAATAATTTAAAAGGCACAATAAATATAAATGATAGTTTATTAATAGATTGTACGTCCATAAAGTGACATCAGTCACAGGAGTGTCTGGTATGTAAGGTGATAACAGAAATTCAGTTCTTTTTGGGGGGTGGGTGAGTAGATGGAGGTGTTGATCAGCTATACTGCTTGGGGAAAGAAACTGGTTTTTGAGTCTGGTGGTTCTGGCATGGATGCTATTTGGCCTGCTGCCTGATGGAGTGGACAAACAGTCTTAATATAAGAACATAAGAAATGACAGGAGTAGGCCATCTGGCCTACTGAGCCTGCTGACCATGGTCTCATCTTCACCCACCTGCCTTTTCCCCACAACCCTTAAGCTTTGAATTCTAAATAATTATGAAAGCTATGTTACACTCTTTGAAAAAGCAATCAAAAATCAATCATTCTCTTTAAAATATTCATTTTTCACTATATTTTTGACGTTAATGCTATAAAATGTTGTCATGTATCTTTATTCATTGACAGAATTCTGGATCAAAATGCCTTGGATAGAATAGATAGTTGTTGAAAATCAGCTGTCTCTTGCATCTAATTTTGTAAAAGTTTCAGCAGTTGAAGAATGAAGCTAATTTTGTTCTAAGATATGGTTGACACCAGTTAATTAGGTCACATGGGGACCAATATATTTAGTCCCAATTAGCTGGTTTTATGGAAATAGTTAAAAAGGTATAAAAAAAAACAACTGTACTTACACAAAATGCAGAACAAATTAGAACACCAACAAGAGTACGATAAAACTGTATATTAGTTCCTAATAGTTATTGACTGAAGAATTCATCCAGTGAATAAAATCAGCACAGAGGTCAGGTGCGGATAATACACTGTCTTCATACAATGCTATTGATGATTGTGTCCTCCAAATCTGCATTTTTGTTGTAACATGCAAGATGATTGTCAATACCTTCAAATTTTTGTAGTTCCTAAGTTGTAAAAGTAGTGAAATTCTTTCGTTTTCACTCCTGGCCATTCCTGGCATCTCCA
Organism: Mobula hypostoma; assembly: GCF_963921235.1. NCBI lineage: Eukaryota > Metazoa > Chordata > Chondrichthyes > Myliobatiformes > Myliobatidae > Mobula > Mobula hypostoma. Next base: position 146,885,668 of record NC_086102.1, read on the forward strand.
AGTCTGAATGCTTGAAACTGCTGTGAACAGTTCTGAATTGTCTTATTGCTTGTTTCTCGTCAATCAGTGACAAAAATACTGCTTTTTGAACACAAACTCATACAGCTATTTAAAAACTGTTCGCTCTAAGCATGGTGTAGCATCTAATGACTGCACAAGTTTGAAACTTTGGCAGTAGCCTCCTCCCGCAATTAAGAGGCATAGTATTCCAAATAAATAAAGGAAGTTCCGGCAATTTTCTCAATTAATTTTTGTTTTTAAGAGTTGTCCCAAATAATGCACTGTATTTGGATTGTAAACACTATGTACATTTGTTTTGCTAGGATGATGATGACTATTCTTCTCCAAGTTTGCTTGGCCAGAAAAAGCCGGGATATCATGCACCAGTGGCGCTCCTTAATGATATACCACAGTCAAATGAGCAGGTAGAAATGCTTTCCTTTCAACTTTGTGTGTTTGTTGTAAAGTTGGAATCTGATTGAGAAATGAAGGTTACTTTATCTTCCACTTGGAAGGTTCCCTAGTTCTTTAAATTTTGCCTAATTGGTAAATGTATTATCTCTGGAGACAGCTTAGCTGCTGATGTCTATTATAAGCCCATGGACTCTCACAGCTACCTGGACTATACCTCTTCCCACCCTGTTACTTGTAAAACGCCATTCTCTTCTCTCAATTTCTCTGTCTCTGCCATGTCTGCTCTCAGGGTGAAGCTTTTCTTTCCAGAACAAAGGAGATGCCTTCCTCCTTAAAGAAAGGGGCTTCAGTTTGTCCACGATTCACCTGTGAGTCTGTTGGGGTCATATACTGTGTCGGGTGCATCTGGTGGGGCTTCCTGTATATCGGTAAGACCTGACATAGACTGGGAGAACACGCACTTTACTGAGAACCTATACTCCTTCTGCCAGAACAAGCAGGATATCCCAGTGGCCACCCATTTTAATTCCACTTCCCATTTCCATTCCGATATGTCAATCTATGGCCTCCACTGTTGCGATGAGGCCACTGTCAGGTCAGAGGAACAATACCTTATAAGACATAGCAGAAGTAGGCCATTCAGCTTCACCATTCCATCATGGTTGATCCTGGATCTCACTCAACCAAATACACTTGCCATCTTGCTATATGTGATGCCCTGGCTGATCAGGAAACTTATCAACTTCCGCCTTAACTGTACCCATGGACTTGACCTCCACTGTAGTCTGACAGACCATTCCATAGATTCACTGCTCTCCGGCTTAAAAAATTCCTCCTTACCTCTGTCTATAAGGTCACCCCTTTGTTTTGAAGCTGTGCCCTCTAGTTATGGATACCCCCACCATAGGAAACATTCCTTCCACATCCACCCTATCTGGTCCTTTCAATATTTGGTAGGATTCAATGAGATCCCCCCACATTATTCTAAATTCCTGTGAGTACAGTCCCAAAGCTGCCAAACGCTCGTTACATGTTAACCCCTTCATTCCCAAAAGCATCCTTGTGAGCCTCCTCTGGACACTCTCCAATGACAACACATCCTTTTTGAGATATGGGGCGCAAAACTGTTGACGATACTCCAAATGCGGCCTGGCTAGTGTCTTGTAAAGGCTCAGCATTATCTCCTTGCTTTTATATTCCGTTCTCCTTGAAGTAATATTCTGTCTGGGTAGCCTCCAATTTGATTTCTCGAACTTCTGAAAATAGCCACCGCCCCACCATTCCCCTATCCCCTTTACCCTCTCTCACCTTGTCAGTTTGCCTACCTATTGCCTCCCTCTGGTGCTCCTCCCTGCCCCCCTTTTCTTCCATGGCCTTCTTCCCTCTCCTGTCTGATTCCACCCTTCACCAGCTCTGTCTTTCACCAATCAACTTTCCAGCTCTTTACTTCACCCCTCCCCCTCCCATTTCACCTATCACCTTGTTTCTCCCTCCCCTCTAAATCTACTCCTCTTTTTCCTTCTCGAGTCCTTCTGGAGGGTCTCAGCCCAAAATGTTGACTGTACTTTTTTCCATAGATGCTGACTGGCCTGCTGAATTCCTCCAGCATTTTCTGTGTTACTTGGATTTCCAGCATCTGCAGATTTTCTCTTGTCAATGTATACTCTTAGTTGTTACCATTCTGGTGGGATGGGCAATAAATATTAATCTTGCTGCAATGGCTCGGTCTAAAGAATAAGAAAGCTTATCTTTTTATATATTAAGTTAATGGATTACAATGAAATCGATTCTTTATTTAATGGATAAAATTACACAGGAAATTTAAGCTTGTTTACGCCTTTTTGTTTATTTCATTTGTAGTATGATCCGTTTGCTGAACATCGGCCGCAGCGAATTGCGGAACGAGAGGATGAGTACAAAACACGTAGGAGACAGATGATTATTTCCCCTGAGCGACATGATCCATTTGCAGATGGTAATTTTTTCAGATTGTGCTGTTCTTCATTGAGGTTGTACCCTTGAACTTTATTTGCTATGCTTATTTCACAGCTTGTGTTGATTTAAAATAGCAGGTAGCTTTAAATCTTGTTTATGGGCGTTATAAATACATGTTGATATACAATAGAAGATTTACTTTTTCCTTTTGTAGATTGTGACAGGCTGTTGAAACAGTACAACTTGAGATAATTTTTTTATGTACGCTTAGGAAAGTATGTCAATTGTGATATATTAGTGAGTTTTTTTTTGTTTCAAGCAAGACCTGCTGGTTGAATTTTTGTTCTTGAATGAAATTATAGATCCAGTGGGGATTATTAACAGTTAATTTCTTTCTGGGAAGATGTTATTGTAATGTGAATGTCATAAAAGAACAGTACATTCAGCACTGGTCTTGTGTGGAAGGTTTTGCTACGTGTACAAAATTAGATGAAGGATTAAATAACAGGCCTTCCAAATGTATACAGAGGTTTGCTGGCCCAACAAAGAAAACTATCTCCCACAGATCATCGGGTGAGTCAGAATATTAAATGTTCCAGTGATTATATCCCTAGTTCATCTGTTGTACCAGAACAGAAAAGATTTTTGTTCATTTGATATAATGATGAACCTTGGAACATTTTTAAATCAAATTTTCAATTTGTTTGCTAAGAATTATCTAGCAGTTCCCTCTGACTAGTTGTTTCAAGTACAACAATACTTATAACAAGATTAATTTTTGAAAACTAAGTGCAACCTCATTGATTAAAAATATTAATTCAGCACATTAAGTGTGCAATAAATTTCTGCCAGTAGGCTGTGTAACCGAAGCATAAAAAGCACTTTTAATTTCATGTTTGAAAACTTATTAATGTCAGAAAAACTGTGAAGTTTGCGTTTTCACTATTGTCCACATTCACTGTTGTACAAATTAAATATTCATAAATTGGCTTTACATTCACTAATTGCAAAGGCTTGTTAAGCGACACGTTAAATACTACACGTCATATTAATACAGAGTGAAAGCAATAAAACATGTTTACTTCTCCTCAAATCCTCTTCAGTTAAATCAAACACAGGTTGGGTTTTCATTTGTTTTAAATTATACTTATTTTTTAAAAAATTACAAAATGTCTGAAGTTGCCAGATTAAAATATCTATCTATTGCTTCCTAGTAAATTCTAATAGAAAAAATAAAAATAACAGTGTATGTTTTGCCCAACTGTTTTAAAGCCTTGATGAAATGGATTTCCAATCTTCGTAAAGTCACAAGGGTCAGAATTTGGGCTTTGCTATTCCCATTTTTATTGCGCTAGAGAAAATGGTAAAGTGGACTGTTATTCCTTTTTGGATCTCACTTAAAAATTCCCTGTTATGAACATTATATCAGATTGGCCTTAATCGTGGCACCTTTCAAATTTATTCCCCTTCAGAGCAGTTGCATGACAGTATCCACTGTTAAACACACATAATGTGCAGCTACCAAAGTGAGGTGAAACTATGTTGTGGAACAATTCTGCAAGAATCTGGGTTTCCATAAGAAGTTAGGGAAAGATGGTAAGTGGGAGAATAATTCTGGTTGTTCCAGCTCTCGTGAAGATGGATTCCTCGATGTTCATTTTTTTTAAAGTTGCAAATCTCTGGCTTGGAGCTTATCCTCTGAATTAATTTGGAATGGCCTGTTAGATATGAGTTTTAATACAGCAAGTTAGATATTAGTGGCAAGGTTGATACTGGGAGGCATAGAGGGCCAAACTGAGTTTTTTTTTCAGGTGAATGAGCTTACATTTAGGAAGACAGAATGTTTTAATATATTTACAATGCTTTCAGTTTAGTTAGTGGTGCAGCTTTACTTAAGAGGTATCAGACCTACAGTATGTATGTGTTATCAGGGATAGAGTCTGACATTTTTGTAACTGTAATTGCTCTAAATATGTTTGCCGGAATTCCACGGGCCCATACTAACTGTCCTTAATTTCTTTCCTACAGCAGTACTGCTATGACAGTCCTGTCTGCATTCTTAAGGGTGCAGTGCTACAGATCGTGTGTAGGTTATGCTGAAAAACTAAACCAAAAGGAAGTCCAATGAAAGTGGCAGTGTGACACTGCCAATGTAGCATGTTTTTTAGACAAACCCAAACAGCATAATCCCAAATAAAAGTATTGAAGTAACGTTTTATGCTTAACTAGTTGCGTTTACAATTATTATTTTAATATAGTTAATATTAAGCAGGTAAAATTTGTTTTCTCCTAAAAAAAAGTTTATTAGAACAAATATTGAGTGAGATTTTAAAAACTAACACAAGGTGTGATGTTTTGAATTTTAAAACCCTTTCCAAAGTGTTACTAATGGTAAAGAGATAATTTTCTAGGCTTCTGTTCTGCTGCTTGAAGTCAGAACTGCTGATGGACACACAGGCCCGCCAGTGTACGTATTCCGGAACATCAACAAAGGAAAACCAACAATAATGGACACTTGATGTGTTTTGATGTCTTGCGTATGATTTGCTTATTACTGCAGTTAGGCATTTATTTTTAGACTGTTGTAATTATTGCTGTTTGTATTCAAGCAGGTTTAATTGACCATCAGGTTGCTTCTCTGTAAGTTGCTGTGATTTAAACAAATATGAAAATTTGAGAATTCAGCAAGCTTAAATTTAAAGAAAAAAAAGCTGAACAAGAATAATGTTTAAACTATAATTTACAAAAATTTTCATAGCTAGATAAATAATGTTGAACTTCTTTTATATCAGCACTGATTGTTTTTTTTGTCTATTCTCACTATTTTTGTCCCTCAGGTGGAAAGACACCAGACCCTAAATTGCATGTCAGAACTTACATGGATGTTATGCGAGAACAGCATTTAACAAAGGAAGAGGTAATTGCAGATTATTAAGAATTTTTGTATTTCTGTTTGTTATGAGCATAGATTGCCCATTCTTGCCCTCAAGAAGAAGCACCTTGAATTTCTACAGACCTCTTGGGAAAAGGTGTTTGGGCGAGTAGTTTCAGGATTTACAGTGGTGCTATAAAGTTTGTGAACCCTGTAGAATTTTCTCTGTTTCTGCATAAATATGACCTAAAATATGATCAGATCTTCATGTAAATCCTAAAACTAGATAAAGGGAACCCAATTAAATAAACAACACAAAAAATATTGTACTTTGTTTATTTATTGAGAAAAATGATCTAGTATTATGTTTGTCGGAAAAAGTATATGAACCTTTGCTTACAGCAACTGGTGTGACACCCCGACACCCCCGCCCCCCCCCCCCAGTACAATGATAACTTTAGCCAAATATTTCCGGTAACTGTTGATCAGTCCTGCACATCGGCTTGGAGGAATTTTAGACCATTCTGCCATTTTAAAAAAACTGCTTCAACTCTGGGATGTTGGTGGGCTTCCTTGCATGAATTGCTTGCTTCGGATCCTTCCTCAACATTTCTATAGGATTAAGGTCAGGACTTCGACTCTGCCATTCTAAAACAAGTTTTCTTTTTAAATCATTCTGTTGTTGATTTACTCTTGTCTTTCAGATCATTGTCTTGTTGCATTATCCAATTTCTATTAAGCTTGATTGATTCTTCAACGACTGTGAGCTGTCCAGGCCCTGAGGCAGCAAAGCAGCCCCAAACCATGACACTCCTTCCACCGTGCTTCACAGTTGGGATGAGGTTTTGGTGCAGCAATGTTCAGTGTTTTCCTTATAGTGGACACATGAACAGAGACTTTAGCAAGTTCCAGAGATCTCTGCAGGTCTTTTGCTGTTACCGTTGGGTTCTTTTTCACATCCTTCAGCATTGCACGTTGTGCTCTTGTTGTGATCTTTGCAGGATGCCCACTCCTTGGGAGAGTAACAACAGTACTGAGTTTCCTCCACTTGTAGGCAATTCTCTTACTGCGGACTAATGAACACTCAGGTCTTCAGAAATACTTTTGTAGCCTCTTCCAGCTTGATGCATCTCTACAGTTCTATTATCCTCTAAAAGTTGCTTTGATCGAGGCATGGTGCACATAAATGGATCTTAACCATAGAACCATAGGAACTACAGCACAGAAACAGGCCCTTTGGCCCTTCTTGGCTGTGCCGAACCATTTTCTGCCTGTCCCACTGACCTGCACACGGACCATATCCCTCCATACACCTCCCATCCATGTATCTGTCCAATTTATTCTTAAATGTTAAAAAAGAACCCGCATTTACCACCTCGTCTGGCAGCTCATTCCATACTCCCACCACTCTCTGTGTGAAGAAGCCCCCCCTAATGTTCCCTTTGAACTTTCCCCCCCCCACCCTTAACCCATGTCCTCTGTTTTTTTTCTCCCCTTGCCTCAGTGGAAAAAGCCTGCTTGTATTCACTCTATCTATACCCATCATAATTTTATATACCTCTATCAAATCTCCCCTCATTCTTCTACGCTCCAGGGAATAAAGTCCTAACCTATTCAACCTTTCTCTGTAACTGAGTTTCTCAAGTCCCGGCAACATCCTTGTAAACCTTCTCTGCACTCTTTCAACCTTATTTATATCCTTCCTGTAATTTGGTGACCAAAACTGAACACAATACTCCAGATTCGGCCTCACCAATGCCTTATACAACCTCATCATAACATTCCAGCTCTTATACTCAATACTTTGATTAATAAAGGCCAATGTACCAAAAGCTCTCTTTACGACCCTATCTACCTGTGACGACACTTTTAGGGAATTTTGTATCTGTATTCCCAGATCCCTCTGTTTCACCGCACTCCTCAGTGCCTTATCATTAACCCTTTATGTTCTACCTTGGTTTGTCCTTCCAACGTGCAATACCTCACACTTGTTAGTATTAAACTCCATCTGCCATTTTTCAGCCCATTTTTCCAGCTGGTCCAAGTCCCACTGCAGGCTCTGAAAACCTTCCTCACTGTCTACTACACCTCCAATCTTTGTATCATCAGCAAACTTGCTGATCCAATTTACCACATTATCATCCAGATCATTGATATAGATGACAAATAACAATGGACCCAGCACTGATCCCTGTGGCACACCACTAGTCACAGGCCTCCACTCAGAGAAGCAATTCTCTACCACCACTCTCTGGCTTCTTCCTTCGAGCCAATGTCTAATCCAATTTACCACCTCTCCATGTATACCTAGCGACTGAATTTTCCTAACTAACCTCCCATGCGGGACCTTGTCAAAGGCCTTACTGAAGTCCATGTAGACAATATCCACTGCCTTCCCTTCATCCACTTTCCTGGTAACCTCCTGGAAAAACTCCAACAGATTGGTCAAACATGACCTACCACGCACAAAGCCATGTTGACTCTCCTTAATAAGCCCCTGTCTATCCAAATACTTGTAGATTCTGTCTCTTAGTACTCCCTCCAATAACTTACCTACTACTGACGTTAAACTCACCGGCCTATAATTTCCCGGATTACTTTTCGATTCTTTTTTAAACAACGGAACAACATGAGCCACTCTCCCATCCTCCGGCACTTCACCCGTAGACAGCGATATTTAAAATATTTCTGCCAGGGCCCCCACAATTTCAACACTAGTCTCCTTCAAGGTCCGAGGGAACACTCTGTCCGGTCCCGGGGATTTATCCACTTTAATTTTCCTCAAGACAGCAAGCACCTCCTCCTTTTCAATCTGTACAGTTTCCATGGTCTCACTACTTGATTCCCTCAATTCCATAGATTTCATGCCAGCTTCCTTAGTAAATACAGACGCAAAAAACCTATTTAAGATCTCCCCCATTTCCTTTGGTTTCGCACAAAGCCGACCACTCTGATCTTCAAGAGGACCAATTTTATCCCTTACAATCCTTTTGCTCTTAATATACTTGTAAAAGCTTCCTTGAGAAGAGCAGGCTCTGACTTTGTCTTTAATAGGACAGAGCACCTTTCTAACTCACACCTCCAATCTCATCTCATTCATTGGTACACCTGACTCCAAATAGCTTTTGTAGTAGGTATTACCCCATAGGAACACAGTTTTTCCATGTAATATTGGATCATTTTTTCCTCAATAAATAAATGTATAGGTATAATGTTTTTTGTTTATTTAATTGGGCTCTCTTTATCTTGTTTTAGGACAAGTGATCTGATCACATTTTAGGTCATTTATGCAGAAATAGAGAAAATTCTACAGGGTTCACAAACTTTCTAGCACCACTGTATGCCTAATAACTAAGAAGCATGGGTTTGTTTCAAGTTATCTTGTTAATTGGAAGAAAACTGCAGCTGGTAGTGTTCCTGCTGTACGTACCTGATCATCATATGCTTCTTGCTAGAGTTCTTTGTATAACACTGGTGACAATTGAAATAAATGCTTAAGATGGGTGAATTGGTTTCCAGTCAAGCAAGACACTTCATTTCAGATCCTGTCAAGCTGCTTGAATGTTTGAATTGAATTCAATCAGGCAAATGATGTCTGATCCTTTCTGATCCTAACAAATCTTAGAAAGGATTTGTGAGGAGGTAAGTCCTGGCCTTTGATTTGCTCTTGGCAACCACTGTATTTATGTGGTTGGTCTGTGAATTTCTGGTCAATGCTGACGCCTATTTCCCCACCCTTGCAAATGCTCATCTGAAATATTAATAGCATGATTTCAATGTTGATGTTCGATTAATTTGAACATATTTTCCCCCTAGAGAGAAATCAGACAACAGCTGGCTGAGAAAGCTAAAGCTGGAGATCTAAAAGCAGTCAATGGAACAGCCCAACAACCTGCCAAGCGCAAGCGCCGTTGGGATCAAACAGCAGATCAAACTCCAAGCGCTACTCCCAAGAAGTTATCTAGCTGGGATCAAGCGGAGGTGAGAGGAAGGCTTTATTTTTGTTTCCTTGCAATGCTTTCATTTCTTGGCCAAGTCAATCCACACAAGGTCTGCTAGTAAGTATTTGAATATTGATAATCTGAATCTTATTCCATTACTCAGTTATTGAATCAAAACCAAGAAACCCACCAGCTTTTTTCTAGGCTTAGTAACATGCTGTTTGGGAGAGGTCTGTTGAACCTGGCACCTTGAGTTTCCATGTTTTAGTGAGCCACTGCAACACAGCCCTTATCAGGAGGTGACAGTTTGCTGAGATATAAATGTTAAGATCCAGCCATTTTCTACTTCAGCCACTGTAAAAACCTAACAGCCCAAGTACTTGTTTTTTCCTGACCTAAATTAAAAACACATATTGCACCTGCTGACAGGGACACGGTCAAACATGACATTTATGCTGAAGAATGCACTCTGAGCCTGGGTCAAGTCCCTTATCCAAGTCCTAACTAATAAATATTAAAAATGTTTTACTTATTTCTATCATGATGGTTCTCAAATTTGCTGTCTTCGCCTTTGCTATTGTCTTTGTATCCAGTTGCCAAGTTCTTCAGCTTTGGAACTGTCTCCTGTCTGTGCTCCAACCACTCTCACGCTAACCAGCATCTTACTGATACTTGCATCCTATCTCTCTTATCAAGGTTCTGTGCTTCCGCCCAAACCTTTGTTATACTTTTCCTCAATTTCTGTTTGATAGACAACCAGCACCAGTCTGAAGTTCAGCGTATTATGGGAAGTTGCATTACGTAAATTCTAAGATTTAATTTATTTGTAACCAATAATTTTCTTTACCAGACTATATTACCTTTCCAGCTTCCTTTGAATCCTTCTATCCTTCAGATATTTGTAGGGTAAGGCTCCTTTTGGTATAAAATTAAAATTTTCTGTAGAAATTCACTGAGTTGCTGAATAGTTAGTTGAGAATCCAATCAGAATACTGAATTCTGAAATGATATTGTCATTTTTGTGGATTCTGGTTTTGCAAACATAATTGTATATTTTTCAGTGGTAATAAATCTGCATGAGCAAATGTAAATTTTCTTTTGGTAGACTCCAGGGCACACACCAGGGCATACACCCGGACACACACCTGGGCATACTCCAGGTCACACACCTGGCAATACTCCTTCTCAGAGCCGTTGGGATGAAACACCTGGTCGATCAAAGGGCAGTGAGACTCCTGGTGCAACCCCAAGCTCAAGAATGTGGGAGCCCACTCCCAGTCACACACCAGCAGGAGCTGCTACACCTGGACGAGACACACCCGGGCATGCTACACCAGGTCATGGAGGCGCAACTTCCAGTGTGCGCAAAAACAGATGGGATGAAACTCCAAAAACAGATAGAGGTGAGATAAAGACTTTCTGTACTATTGTGATTCTTGTTAAATAATTAAGGAGAATATCTTAAATTTTTTTGAATATTTTGAACAGATTAATTTGTCATCTCAAAAAACTAATGTAATACAAGGGGCACTTAGCAAGATTATCTCAGTAATGGGAGTTTTATTTTCCCGGAATTTAGAGGGTTAATATTGGGATTCTTCAATGTCCATTTTTTTTAAACTTTAGAAACACCTGGACATGGCAGTGGATGGGCTGAAACACCACGTACAGATCGTGGAGGTGACTCCATCGGTGAAACTCCAACCCCTGGTGCAAGCAAAAGAAAATCTCGCTGGGATGAAACACCAGCTAGTCAGATGGGAGGTAGTACTCCATTGCTTACTCCCAGTGGAATCACACCGAAAGGCACACCAGCAATGGCTATGGCAACGCCAACACCAGGTAGGTGGTTTTGATTATAAAACAAAAACTGTTTACTGAATTTACATGTTGCAGTATAAAATGGTATATTTTGTCTGATCACATTTGACTGTAGTTTTGTAGCCAGTAGTAAACTTCTGGTACTTTACCAAATGGCTTATTTTCGTATCAGCACTTGTTGTGGTAGGGAAAGGAGCCAATGCTATTGAGATTGGTGTGGTCCTCATCCTTGATAAAATGTCCACTTCCATTCCAATATTTGAAACAGTAACTGGTCTTCAAAATTTTGTTAATCAGGAGCATTATTTGGAACAGTTAATTCATCTATCAAAATTGCTGAATAATTGTTCAAAATTTATTGTAACAAAAAACATGAGACTTTGTGATCCTTTTCCTAATATTGATGTTAATTGCATTACTTTCTAATTTAATTAGAACAAGTTTATTGCAAATGTAAACCAATTGAGCTGGTAAGGTTTTGCATTCTTGAAACAAGTTAAAAATTGCACAGAGAAAATATTAAAATAATTCATTTTCTTAGGTCATTTGATGAGTATGACACCTGAACAACTGCAGGCTTGGCGCTGGGAACGTGAAATTGATGAAAGGAACCGTCCACTCACAGATGAAGAACTGGATGCAATGTTCCCTGAAGGCTATAAGGTAATGCCTGAGTTACTACATTTATTTTTTATTTATTGTATTCAACAGAAGATGGTGTTTTCTTGATATTTTACTGATTACGTATTATTATTTAGAAAATAACCAAACTGTACTTGCTTCTAGCCAGTACTTTAGACTACCTGTTGTTTGCAGCTCAGCGTGTCTTAGACTCCTGTCAGCACGTGTGGCTGTCCTCTCTCGCTGAACACACTATTCAGCACAGCAGTGGAACACAGGAGGTGCTGAGCAGGTTGAGCTTCACTTCAGCTTTATACCAAAGAAGTCTGTTGAAGGAATAGAAGTCCAGTGAATTCTTACCTTACTTAACTTGATGCTAATTATTTGTTAGTATTTTAATGTATTCAATTATAAATTTTTAAAATCTATATGAAGTTTTCTGACTGTCAATTTTGTTTTAAAGTAGTGAAGAACCTCTTGCGAGTCAATAAGATGTTAGTATTCGGGGCATTCTTGGGGTCAGCCTTCTCTTCAGCTTGGGGCTCAGGTAGCTCAACAGGTTTTTCCATGGGTGGGGCAAGAGCTGCCGGAGGGACCTTTCTTGAGGACTTAAAGGTAGATAACCTCATTGTGAAATACAAGCTCCATTCTTTGTATGCTTCAGTGAATGGGTTGGTGATTTGCAGTTTGGCTTTTGGAAATATGTCGATGTTATCCTGTATGCAATGTCTCTTGGATCTCCTGACAGTAAGTCAAACTTACTGCTTGGAGACACCTGGGCCTCACTCGTTTGTTTGCAGAGATTCACTATGGATCTTAGTTTCAAGAAATACTGTGGGCAGTTGATAATCGTGAGTTTAATCGGGTAGGTTAAGAGTTCATAATACCTAGTTCTACAGTTATGAATATAGATACAGAAAACTTGAACACAAATCTGAATTGCTGAACAGATCAGGGAGCATCTGTGGGGAGAAAGCATTAACATTTCAAGTTCATCATCATCTAGATTTCTAATGAAAAGTCATCAACCTGGCATGCCAACTGTTTTCCTCTCAATAGATGTTGCCTAACCTGAGTGTTTACACATCCTGTTTTTATTTGATTTCCAACATCTGCAGTTTTCTTTTGTAGGTAGTAGCCATACAAAACATTTTCTAGCATTCTATCATAATTTTTAGGGTGCACCAGATGGTAGAGAGTATTAACTTGAATATGGGCAGTGTTTAAAAATGCTAAATAAGTAGTCTTGTGAGCATGAGATGGGGCTGTACTTCAAAATAAAACTGTTGGATCTAGTCATACAGGTGAAAGCTTAACCTCTTGTAGAGTCAGATGATGCTAGTGCTATATTGCAAGAGGTTTTGAATTTTCAAAAGGCAGACAGTTTATGTGATGCTATTTCCCATTAAAAAAATTGTAAATCAAGAGATCACTGTACCAATTGAATAAGGAAAGAATTGTCCATGAAGGAAAGAATTGTCCATGTAGGAAAGTGCTGAAGGAAGAAGTTCTGAAGTACCAAGGGACAGTATATGTCTTGGTTTGTCTGAATTGTTGGTATCATATATTGATTGCTTATTTTTAAATGCTTTCAGGTCCTCCCACCTCCAGCTGGTTATGTTCCAATTCGAACACCTGCTCGTAAACTGACTGCAACGCCAACACCGCTTGGAGGTCTAACTGGTTTCCACATGCAATCTGAGGAACGTTCAGCGAAGAATATGAATGATCAACCCTCTGGTAATCTTCCATTCCTCAAGCCTGATGACATCCAATACTTTGACAAATTGTTGGTAAGTATAATAGGGAAGTGCATGGCAATGTACTTCGGCAGAAGGAACAAAGGCGTTGTTTATTTTGTAAATGTGGAGAAAATTCAAAATCTGAGGTGCAAGGGGACTTGGGAGTCCTCGTGCAGGAATCCCTGAAGGTTCATTTGCAAGTGGAATCAGCAGTAAGGAAGGCAAATGGAATGTCAGCATTAATTTCAAGAGGACTAGAATGCAAAAGCAAGGCATTCGTCAGACTGCACTTGGAAGTATTGTGAACAGTTTTGGGCTCCTTATTTAAGAAAGGATATGCTATCATTGGAGAGTCCAGAGGAGGTTCATGAGAATGATCCCAGGAATGAAAGGGTTAACATTTGAGAACTTGATGGCTCTGGGCCTGTACTGGCTGGAGTTCAGAAGAATAGGGGGCGGTGATCTAATTGAAACCTATCGAGTATTCAGAAACCTAGGGAGAGTGGATGTGGAGAGGATGTTTCCTATCGTGGGGGAGTGTAGGAGCAGAGGGACGGCCTCAGAATTGTGGGACATCCATTTGGAACAGATGAGGAGGAAGTTCTTTGGCCAGAGTGTGGTGAATCTCTGGAATTCTTTACCAGAGACGGCTGTGCAGGCCAAGTTATTGGGTATACTTAAGGCAGAGGTTGATAGGTTCTTAATTAATCAGTGTGTCTTTAGTTATGGGGAGAAGGCAGAAGAATTGGGTTGAGAGGGATAATAAACCAGCCATGATGGAATAGAGGAACAGACTTGGGCCAAATGGCTTAATTCTGCTTCTGGGTCTTATCACCTTATAATTGAGAATGTTGTAATATACATGGAAGTGTAAATAGTGTTGGGTAAAAATTTTATCCAATAAATAAGAACTGTGTGCACTTTCTATTTTGGAAGTGAAGTAATTCCTTCCTGTATACAGGTGTCCTGGACTTTCTGTCAGTTCAGCGGCAGGTGTTAAGCATGGGCTGCCTCATCTCTGCCCCTCTGTGTTGACGCCCCTCAGGGCTGTGTCTTAAGCCCCTTCCTTTACTCTCTGTATACCCATGACTATGTCCCCACCCACAGCTCAGATTGGCAATACTTCACTGATTGGCCTGATCTCAAATAATGATGAGGCAACCTACAGAGAAGAAGTCATCTCTCTGACACAGTGGTGTGAAGAAAACAACCTCTCCCTCAATGTCGCAAAAACAAAGGAGTTGGTTGTGGACTACAGGAGGAATGGAGACAGGCTCACCCCTATTGACGTCAATGGATCTGGGGTTGAGACGGTGAACAGCTTTAGGTTCCTGGACATGCACATCACCAAGGATCGCACGTGGTCTTTACATACCAGCTGTGTGGTGAAAAAGGCACAATAGTGCCTCTTACCTCAGAAGGTTGAAGGAGTTTTGTATAGGCCTCCAAATCCTAAGAACTTCCTACAGGGGCACAATTGAGAGTGTCTTGACTAGCTGCATCACTGTTTGGTATGGGAACTGTACTTCCCTCAATCGCAGGACTTTGCAGAGAATGGTGCGGACAGTCCAGTGAACTTCCCACTATTCAGGACATTTACATAGACAGGTGTGTAAAAAGGGCCCAAAGGATCATCGGGGACCCGAGTCACCCCAACCACAAACTGTTCTAGCTGCTACCATCCGGGAACTGGTACCACAGCATAAAAGCCAGAACCAACAGGCTCCGGGACAGCTTCTTCCACCAGGCCATCATAGTGATTAATTCATGCTGACACAATTGTATTTATATTGGCTATCCTGTTGTACATACTATTTATTCTCAATTACTATAAATTGCACATTTAGACGGAGACATAACGTAAAGATTTTTACTCGCGTATATGAAGGAGGTAAGTATTAAAATCAATTCAATTAAATGAATGTTTAGGAGAAAGCAAATTGAAACTGAACATTTAAAATGCTTTACAATATTAGGATTATGATATTTTGTATCTTGAAATACAGTTTAAGTTAAATAAGTAGATTATATTTTCTATCCTGTGCCCCCACCATTATATTGTATTTTTGAATGAAAAGGGTGTGATGGATTCAAACCACCCTTTGCCTCCCCAGCTAGTTTCTGTAATCCACAAACACATAACATTTAAGTGCTGAAGTTTGAATGCACCCATTAGGACTTCAAGCTTCATTTTTAATTTCTAACAAAGCTGAAGAGCATATATCTAATGATAGAGAGAGTGATAGTGCATAATGATGGGGTAGAGTTTAATGATTGGGATATTGACTCAACTGTGAAATTTTTTTTTAAAAAAAGACTATCAAACGATGATAATTTGTGTCCAGTACTTATAGAGCTTTGCTTTGGTTAAATATTTTTTATTTTAAACTGTTTACTAGAAGGATACTGTGAATGCTTTGTAGCTGTACTTGGAAGGAAGTTTTCAACAACCTGATTCAAGGTGTTGCAGCACATAACAGGCAGATTTTCTTATTTGCATTCACCAGGTTGAAGTTGATGAATCTACCCTGAGTCCAGAAGAGCAAAAAGAAAGAAAGATAATGAAGTTGCTTTTGAAGATAAAGAATGGCACTCCTCCAATGAGGAAGGTGGGTGTAGTTTTTTTTTAAGTTATAACTGGTCGCGTCGTTTTGGGTTGGGGAAAAACTAATTTTCTTCCTCCATTCCACTTCAAGGCTGCCTTGCGTCAAATTACTGATAAAGCCAGAGAATTTGGAGCTGGTCCCCTATTCAATCAGATTCTCCCTTTGCTGATGTCTCCAACTCTTGAAGACCAGGAGCGCCACTTGCTAGTTAAAGTTATTGACCGAATCCTCTACAAGTTGGACGATTTAGTCCGACCATACGTGCACAAGGTATGTCTGCTGTGAATTCTTTATAGTATCTTGTTTAAGATTAATCTAACAATTATAGCTTTTAGTTAGAAATGTTGTCCAGCACAATGCTGGTACGGCTGTTTTTTTAAAAAAAAAATTGCCTTTACCTAAATACTTGAGATCCTGTTGTACTACTGTCTAAACAAAAATAACCAAACCCTGTGATAGTGCTTCTGCAATGGTCTTGAACTTCTGGATTGCTACCCAGCAGTGAGAACGGGTATTGACATACCCAAGTCAAGATTGACAACTTGATATTTTTGTGAAATTGTTTCCCATTCTTAATGGTAGAAATTGTAAGCCTGCTTAGATCCTATTATTAGCTAAGTGCATCCTGTGGGGTTTCTCATATTATGCTACTGATGGACATTGAAATGTAAGGCACCAATCATGGCGTGGGTTGATCATTGCAGCTTCAGTTGTAGGAGTCCAGCTATTGCATCCTTCCTCTACAGTGCTTTTTTTAATGATAGGTGAACTTTGAAGAAGTGAACCAAATGTCATAGCCATGATTATCTTATTCTGGTAGTCTCATTGGTGGGATCAAGTTGGTAAGTTGTGTTCGTCTCATTTGGATTCCTGAGTGTTCATGCTGGGCAATTTAATGTTAATAGACTGACTTTTCTTTCAATTCAAATCATTCAGTTTATTAGCTTTGCACAGTGTGAGAAGCAAAATTCAAGTTGAGTGATTTTTAATTCATTCCTTGGGATCTTGTCTGTCCCTCATTGCTCTTGAGAAGACAGTGACAAGTTGCTATCTTCAACTGCTGTAATCTTTCTTGTGAAGGTACTTTATAAGTCCAGAATTTGGACGCAACAACAATGAAAGACTGGCAATATATTTCCAATTCTGGATAGTATGTACTTGGAAAGGAGCGGGCATACAGGTAGTGGCACTTCCATGTTCCTGAAGCCTTTGTCCTCTGTTGGAGGCTGTGGGTTGGGAGTTGCTGACATAGTGGCTTAGGCAAGCACTTGCAGTGCATTCTGTAAAAAGGTAGGCACTGTAACCACTATGTGCCAGTGGGAGAGGGAATATATGTTTAGAATGGAGAATGAAATGCCAAACATTTAGACTGCTTTAATCTGAATGTTAAACTTCAAACTGTTGAACCTGCACTTAGCTATGAAGTGCAGTCATCTATCACACTCCTACTTAGCTTTTTTTTGATGGTGAATAGGTCTTAGGATTTTGTGATGTAACCTGCTGCAGGCAACCAGGCCTCTTACCTGCCTTGAGATTGGTGCTTTTAAGATCTGGTTAATGATGGAAAGTTTGATGGTAATTCTATGGAATGTGAAAGGTGGGTGGTTAAACTCAATTCTGAAGCATTGCCCACCAATTTTCTGGCACTTAACAACCTACACAACCGTGTCAATTAATTGTAGTTTACAGGTGATGAAATACTGGTAAATGATAGTGCTTCAAAAAAAGCTTGAATCTAGGATTTAATTTTTGCTGGGGAGAGGGACGAATGTAAGGGCATTTTAAAAAAATCTTAGTTTGCCTAATTTAATATATTTTGATATATTCCAACAAGTAATAATCAGAAATATCCTTTAATGAGCTGCCTTAAATGGAATTGGGTCTTGTGGGGATGAAAGCATAGGTTTCTCTTGAAAATTAGAAAATAAGTCAAACTCAGCTGTTCGCATTTACTGTTTCCTGTTGTGATAGTGCGGGAGGGGAAATGTACTTGTACGTGATTGTTTTAGTTACAAAATTGTTGCTGCTTTGTTACAGATTCTTGTGGTTATTGAGCCATTGCTGATTGATGAAGACTATTATGCAAGAGTAGAAGGCAGAGAAATCATCTCTAACTTAGCAAAGGTATGAATAAAGTCCCTTAAAATATCTTAATTTCAGAGTTTAAAATTGGAAATGTGTCTGTCTGTAAGGACGGGGGGAAAACTTGTGGGTCTGCCTGTATTGACAGTTTGTTGTTTTTTTTTATTAGGCTGCGGGTCTTGCCACCATGATTTCTACTATGCGTCCTGATATTGATAACATGGATGAATATGTAAGAAACACAACAGCTAGAGCCTTTGCTGTTGTTGCTTCAGCCTTGGGTATTCCATCATTGTTGCCTTTCCTCAAAGCTGTATGCAAGAGTAAAAAATCATGGCAGGCTCGACATACAGGAATCAAAATTGTGCAGCAGATTGCCATCCTTATGGGTTGTGCCATCTTGCCTCATTTGAGGAGCTTGGTTGAGATTATTGAACATGGTATGTACTAACGGAGTAAATGGTTTTCTGATGTTAATGTGTTCATCCCATTCAGTAATTAACCAACTGAGAAATTCACTGAGGTTTTACATAGATTTTTAGTTTTAAATGGTGACTGTAGTTCGTTATATCTGAAGTTCAATGATTGCATAAATTGATCAAATGAAATATCTTGCCCCATAGGTCTGGTTGATGAGCAGCAGAAAGTACGAACTATCAGTGCTCTGGCTATTGCTGCCTTGGCTGAAGCTGCAACTCCATATGGTATCGAGTCATTTGACTCTGTTCTGAAACCATTGTGGAAAGGTATTCGACAGCATAGAGGCAAAGTAAGCATAATATTGTATATTGTTTGCTGGTTTGACTATAGTCAGTGAGCAGATGTGATAACATTACATATTACAACAAATAGTGAGTGAAGCCCTCTGTTGGTTGAGGTTGCATCATACCGGTCTCTGGGATACGTAAGCCAGGGCAGTCTGATATGTAGAGCAAGTTATGCCATCTCCACACAGCTGACAAATCCAAAGTAAAAGTAGAGACCAATACAGTTTGACACCAGCAGTGTAGCAGCAGTTACCAGTCAGCATTGAACTTAACGTAGGACTGCCTTAGGGACTCCCACTCCAGATTTTTCCTCGGGGTTTACTCCTGAAGCCTTCCCCGTGGGTGGGTATAGCTGTAAGGCAGTGGAAGTTTGTGATCAGAGTTTTCCTGTTCTAGATGAGCTGCCAACCACAGCTGACGAGGCCTAAAGTAACTGGTTTTAGGGCACTAGTAACCCGCCTTTTCCCTTCTGTCAGTAGAAATGGTTCTGCCAGTCTTAGTAGCTAAGCTGCATGTGAAGAACAGGAGCTGGGCTTGGTTATCTGAGACATGTTGGGCTTGGTTGTCAGAGGTTATCTGAGACACGTTGGGAGCACTTCTGGGTAGTAGGAGCTTATCTCCATTACCTCACCCAGCTATGACAACTTTAAGGAACCAACAAATATGAAAGAACTTAGTGGTTCACTATTTTAATGTTTTTTTTTTGGATCTGAATTTCTTTGCATGATGTAAAAAATGTTGCAAGATAGTAGTAATTTTAATCTGGACAGAGAAAGATTTTTAAAAAAAAATAATCAACAGGTTTGAAATTTCTTTAGTGTTCTTCCCACTTATTTTTGTAATTTTCCAACAAGAACCAGGTAACTCAGTACATCTCAATGTTTTGATGATTCAGCTATTGGAATTTGTTGATGTTTTCATATATTTCACCTTTGAAATGTAAATTCATTTGACTTTTGCAGTGTGCATTATTTTTTAACATTCTACTGTTTAGTGGAGCATCCTAGTCCCAACCAACATTTTGCTATTTTTAAATGAATGTGGTTGTTTAAATGTTTTAATATTGAACTTCTAGCACCTAATATTGATATTGTCTGTTCCAGGGTTTGGCTGCCTTTTTAAAGGCTATTGGTTACTTGATTCCACTTATGGATGCTGAATATGCAAACTACTATACACGAGAAGTGATGTTGATCCTTATCCGTGAGTTTCAGTCTCCTGATGAAGAAATGAAAAAAATTGTACTTAAGGCAAGTTTGTAACCATTATGATGATATTCTAGTACTTAATAACTTTAAGCATGAAATATTGCTTACTGTCTTAAATTTTTGCTGGTTGATGTTATCCTTTGTTAGTCATCGGGGGTGTGTAGTTTTTGAAAAAATTCTGAACAATTGGATTAGTAAAGGAGGTGTTAAAGGAAAGGTGGAAGTAATATGATTTATTTAAACAGTATGTCTGTAAGGCAACCTTTCACTGTACCCTAGTACATATGACAGTAATAAGCTAATTCCAATCTGAAGTGTGCAACAGAGTCGATAGTAACACTTCACATGGAATGATTCACATCAAATAGTTTCAGGGTGAATTAAAGGGCAAAAGATGTGGTGCATGTGATAAAATGAATGACCTCAGAATGCTGCATCATTCCTTTGATGTTTTAATGGGTATCAAGTTGGAATAATTTTAATGCCCTGAAACCCTGCAAGTTGATGGGGTTGTTTAGGCATAGGGTATGTTAGCCTTTATTAGTTGGGGAATTGAATACAAGAGTTGCAAAGTAATGTTACAGCTTTACAAAACCCTGGCTGGACCACATTTGGAATGTTGTGCTCAGTTCTGGTTGTGGAAACTTCAGAGGAGATGAGTTGCAACGGAGGCTTACCAGGATGCTGTTTGGATTGGAGAACATGTCTTAAGAGGATGCTTTTTCTTTGAAAAGGAGAAGGATGAGAGATGACTTGATAGAGCTATACCGGATAATGAGCGGCATGGTTGAATGTATGGCCAAAGATTCCCCCCCAGTGCGGAAATGGCTAATACAAGGCATAACTTTAAGCTAGTGGGGGGGAATATAAAGTAGTTTTTTTCTTTTACTCACTGGTTAGGTGTGTGGAATGCATTGCCAGGGTGGTGGTAGAAACAGATACTTAAGGGACTTGAAGAGAATTTTTAATTGGCATATGGATGATGGAAAAATGGAGGGTTAAGTAGAAGGAAAAAGTCAGATTGATTTCAGAGTGCGTTAAAAGTCAGCACAACATCATGAGCTGAAGGGCCTGTACTGTGCTGTAATGTTCTCTAAAAGTATGTGCTTCAGGTAAAATGGTTTATTAATACTATAATTTTGAGTCTTTAGTTCTTTTAAGTCGGTGTATATGATCTACCAATCAATCTCTGGTATTAGGATCTAAAATACATAGTTGTAAAGCTTAAAAGTAATGCTTTGCTGTTGCTTTTAAAATATTGTGTTTCAGCATTTAACTTCAGGTGCTGCACTTCCTCCCAATATGCTCTACTAATGTAGTGCTGAAAATGTAGTTAAGGGGTTTTGTTATTATAAGTAGTTTGCAAACCAAGAACATGTTTTATGCATGAGCTAACCTCTGATTATTTATTCTATTTATTGTGAAGGGAGTTTAAGTTTGTGATGGGAGTTTAACTAATGGGAAATTAATCACAGCTTTGAGTAATTAATTGTACCTGCTATATGTAGGTGGTAAAGCAATGTTGTGGAACGGATGGTGTGGAAGCCAATTACATCAAAACAGAAATCCTTCCTCCATTTTTCAAGCACTTCTGGCAGCATCGAATGGCTTTGGACAGGAGAAACTACAGACAGGTAAAACAGTTTGTTTTGTTGCAGGTATTCAGTAGAGTTTAGGATAACATATACCAGATTTAAATGTACTGAGACCACTGATGAAGAAAGGCAGGATATAAAAGTTAAGTTAGTGCAGGTACTCCAGAGGGAAAGATATAATACATAGAGATAAGGAAAAAGGTACACTAGAAAAACACAGATGAACTAGCAAACAAGAGAAAATCCGCAGGCACTGGAAATCCTAGCAACACCCACACAATGCTGAAGGAACTCAGCAGTCCAGGCAGCATCTATAGGGGGAGAAAAGTACAGTCGACGTTTTGGGCCGAAACCCTTTGGCAGGCCTGTAGAAAAAAGATGAATAGATTTAAAAGATGGGAGAGGAGAGAGAAAGGTGATAGGTGAAACTGGGAGGGGGAGAAATGAAGTAAAAACCTGGGAAGTTGATTGTTGAATGAGATTACATGTCTGAAGTAGGGGGAGTGTGAAAGGAGAGGGCAGAAGGCCATGGAAGAAAGAAAAATGGGGAGGAGCCACCAGAGGGAGGCAGGCAAGGAGATGAAGGGAAAAAGAGATGGGTAATGGTGAAGAGGCGGTGGGGGGGGCGGCATTAGCAGAAACTTGAGAAATGGATGTTCATGCCATCAAGTTGGAGGTTACCCGGACAGAATATATAGTGGTGTTCCTCCAACCTGAGTGTAACCTCATTGCGACAGTAGAGGGGGCCATGGATTGACATATCAGAATGGGAAGTAGAATTAAAATGGTTGGCTACTGGGATATCCTGCATCTCCTGGCATACAGAGCATAGGTGCTTGGTGAAGTGGTTTCCCAATCTTCGTCAGGTCTCACTGCTATACAGGAGGCCACACTGGGTGCACCAGATGCAGTATATGACCCCAACAGATTGTGGCCTCACCTGGAAGGACTGTTTGGGGCCCTGAATAGTAGTGAGCGAGGTGGTGGTGGGGCAGGTGAGCACTTGTTCCACTCACAAGCATAAGTGCCAGGAGGGAGGTCAGTAGGAAGGGATGAATGGAAAAGGGAGTCAAGTAGGGAGCAATCCCTGCAAGAAGTGTGGAGGAAAAGATGTGCTTGGTGGTGGGATCCCGTTGGAGATGGCTGAAGTTCCTGAGAATTAAATGCTGGATGCAGAGAATGGTGGGGTGGTAGGCAAGGACAAGAAGAACCCTATCCCTGGTAGGGTGGCGGGAGGAAGGGGTAAGAGTAGAGGTGCGTGAAATGGAAGAGATGCGGTTGAGGGCAGCATTGATGGCGGAATACGGAAGCTCCTTTCTTTGAAAAAGTAGAGCATTTCCCTCATTCTGGAATGAAAAGCTTCATGCTGAGAGCAGATGCAGCAGAGACAGAGGAACTGAGAGAAGGGGATGGCACTTTTACAAGTAACAGGGTGGGATGAGGTATAGTCCAGGTAGCTGTGAGAGTCAGTGGGTTGATAATAGACATCAGTAGATAAGCTGTCTCCAGAAGTAGACAGTGAGATTGAGAAAGGGGAGGTAGGTGTCAGAAATGGACCAGGTAAATTTGAGGGCAGGGTGGAAGTTGGAGGCGAACTTAATGAGTTGCACATGGGTGCAGAAAGCAGCACCAATGCAGTCGTCGGTATAGCATAGGAAAGGTGGGGGGTAGACACGAGTGTAGGCTTGGAAAGTAGTTTGTTCCACATAGCCGACAAAAAGGTACGCGTAGCTGGGACACACAGGAGTGCCCATGGCTACCCCTTTTGTTTGAAGGAAGTGGGAGGAGCCAAATGGGGAAATTATAAAGAGTGAGGACAAGTTCTGCTAGAGGAGGAGAGTGGTGGTGGAGGGGAAGAAGGAAGTGGAGAGCTTTGAGGCCTTTCTGGTGGGGGATGGAGGTGTATAGGGACTGGACATCCATTGTGAAAATAAGATGATGGGGCCGAGGGAGCCTGAAATCATTGAAAAGATCTGGAGCGTGTAACATGTCACAGGTGTAGGTAGGAAGGGATTGAACTTGCGGGGGGGGGGGGTGCAGGGGGTGTAAGTTAAAGGCATGGATACAAAGAGTAGATGTTCAATGTGGCTAAAGATGGGAAATGAGGCTCCATATACCCAGCACCAGGATTGTTGCATACAATCAAGGTATGAGATACGAGCTCAGTGGGGCAGGAACAAGCTGAAACAATGGGTCTACCTGACCAAACGTGCAGATGTAAAAATGAGTAAGTTTTGCAGATAAGTAAATTCTGTGTGGGGTTAAGGATTTTTACGGGATGGACAAGAGTAAACATGGGCATTGACAGCAAATGACAAACATACCAAATAACTGCTATCATGCAATTCATATGGTGCGATGTTTAAAATTTAAATTCAGGTCATAGTGGCTGAAGGTGGAAAATGAGGCTCAATGTAGCCAGTGCCAGAATTGTTGGTCATTATCTATTTCATCAATTGGTCTTTGGAAGCAAATACGCAATTGCTAAGTTTACTATTGCCATCATATTGAAAGGGAGCAAAGTGGGTGGGAAGTAAATACTGTGAAGGAACAAGTTGGTAAACTTGATGAATAGGAATATAATCGATATGTTTTCTACTTTGATCAGTGTGAAGCTTTAAAGTTCTGTCAACAAATGCGAAAAAGTCAAGGAATACCTGGAAAATAAGAAACATTGGGTTCAGAGCATTATGATCTGTGTGTACTTGTGGACAAATCCTTAAGAGTAGCAATACAATTTTAAGAAGTCCACCAAAAATTTAAATGAACCATATTTTGAAAGGATATTGTGTCACTGAGAACAGAACATCAAGTTTATATCTTCAGGAAACAAATCTATTGCAGGTTTCCCCCGCCATCCGAAGGTAGAGCGTTCCTATGAAACGGTTTGTAAGCCGGAATGTCGTAAAGCGAAGAAGCAATTACCATTTATTTATATGGGAAAAATTTGTGAGCATTCGCAGACCCAAAAAATAACCTACCAAATCATGCCAAATAACACATAAAAACCTAAAATAACAGTGACATATAGTAAAAGCAGGAATGATATAAATATACAGCCTATATAAAGTAGGAATACTTTTCTACAATCATTGCTGCGCTGTTCTCCGTAGTGAAAATCTCGCGCAAGCGCCGTCGGCAGAAACACTCTCTCAAAGTAACCTTTAAGCTATGAAGCTGCCAAATCATACCAAATAACACGTAAAAATACACAACCGATATGAAGTAGAAATAATGTATGTACAGTGTAGTATCAGTTACCAGAATCGAGAATGGTGATGGTATGTTAGGCTGAGTCATTGGGAGGTTGGGGTGGTGCAGTGGTCCCCAAGCTCCGGGCAGCGAACCGATATCGATCTGTGGAGAATGCAGCAGTAGCCGGGATGCACCCAGCACATCTTTTAAGAAAAAAGCCGAAATAAACAAGCTAATTAATTACGTGCTGGGCAGCACCTAATTTATTAGCATGTTTATTTCGGCTTTTTTCTTAAAGATGTGTTGGGTGCGTCCCGGCTACCACTGCATTCTCCGTGGCAGTGTATCGGTCCGCAGCCAAGGGGTTGTGGTGGTGGGACACTGGGGTGTCATCTCATTATTGTCTGTTTTCATCAGGGCAGGCAGGTCATCATCTTCTATGTCTGCCTGCCTCGATGTTGAAGGTCGAGGTTTGTCGTCTGCTGTGGCTGATGTGGAAGGCTTGAAAAACGACAGTATGCTTGACTGCTTAGCCTTGCGCATTTTCCTTTCATACAGTTCTTTGTAAGCACTCAAACCATCCTGCAAATATGCCCTAAACCATCGTACCCTTTCAAAATTAAAGTTGTACTTTTCTGCAATAATTGCAGCGAAAATCTCACACAATTGCTTCACCTTCAGTTCCTGGACGACTTCACTTTCGGTCCTTTTGCTACGACATTCGGTTTCGATTGTTATCCTTTCGTCTTCCAATTGCATCAGCTCTTCATCTATCAGTTCTTGGTCATGGGATGCCAAAACCTCTTCAACATCATCTTCGTCAGCTTCCACAAGCCAAACTCAAGCTCACTTTGTCCTTACTTCGTTCACCACGATCGAAACGCTTAATTATATCTAGTTTTACACTAAGTGTAACACCCTTATGAGCTCTTTTAGGCCTTTCCAATACCTTAGAACTTATCTTGCTAACGGCTGCTCACAGGCACGTGCTTAAGCAATGACGGCTAGAATGCAGTTCCGGGGGAGGAGCTTGGCTGCTCGGGGCGTGCGCTTTTTGTAGCAGTGAAAACACCTTCTGTTCGCGAAAACAGGTAACTAATGTAGGTCTTTCGTAACAGCGAGGTTTCGTAAAGCGAACATTCGAAAAGTGGGGGACACCTGTATTTCATGCATTTTAGAGATTTGAGGATTGCTCATAAGACCAGTATTTACTGTCCATCTCTGTTTGTCCTTCAACAATTGCCACCACTTGAACAGTGCATTTTTTGTGAAAGCATCTTCACTTTTTCTGAATTAATCCCAGCAAAAATAAGCAATTGCTGCCATATTTCTGATTCAGGCTATTGTGACTTGGAAGGGAGCTGGTAGCTTGTGGTGTTTCCATAGTTTTGTTTCTGGCCTTTTTTAGTTACTTGAATCTTAAAATTTATAATATACTCACGTTTTCTCCATGGTGAAAATTTTTTAATTTTGTGTCCCTTTGATCTGATTTATACATTAGAATATTTGTTCCAATTATGGAGACTATCCTTGTCTCCCAGTTTGGTTGTAGCAGAGCAAGGTTCAATTCTTAATGCATTGTTGAGAAACCACAATTTTAGAGGACAGTACTGATTTCTAACCTTTCAGAATTATTTGCTATCATCTATGTTAAAGGTAACAAATTTTCCATACTTGTGAATAACATTTCTGTATTTCTGTTCTTGACAGTTAGTAGATACCACTGTGGAACTTGCAAACAAGGTTGGAGCAGCTG
The DNA here is from genome assembly GCF_963921235.1 of Mobula hypostoma. Classification (NCBI taxonomy): domain Eukaryota; kingdom Metazoa; phylum Chordata; class Chondrichthyes; order Myliobatiformes; family Myliobatidae; genus Mobula; species Mobula hypostoma. The sequence continues at coordinate 146,912,223 of NC_086102.1, forward strand.
AAATAATCTCCAGAATAGTTGATGATTTAAAAGATGAAGCTGAACAATACAGAAAAATGGTGATGGAAACCATTGAAAAGATCATGGGTAATCTGGGAGCTGCAGATATTGATCATAAATTAGAAGAACAGCTCATTGATGGCATTCTGTATGCATTCCAGGAACAGACTACTGAGGTGTGTATTTACGTTTGGATTCACCTTTTGTCCAGTTCAAGTAAAAATGCTAACTGTCTTTTAAATTTCTGCTGCATCAGAGTTCTTTGGTATTTCAGTTTCCCTAATGTTAAAATGACATAAATTCACTCTGTGAATTTTATTTTGAGTAAAAATTGTATGTAGTGTTTTGATACATTGTTTCCTTTTGTACATTTGCTCTAATATTGTTGATTTTTTTTCCCCATAGGATTCTGTAATGTTAAATGGTTTTGGTACAGTGGTAAACGCATTGGGTAAGCGTGTAAAGCCCTATTTACCACAGATTTGTGGCACAGTATTGTGGCGTCTAAACAATAAATCCGCCAAAGTGCGACAGCAAGCTGCAGACCTAATCTCTCGGATTGCGGTGGTTATGAAGACCTGTCAGGAGGTATGTGTGCTTTTCAGGACAGTGTTAGATTTTCAAAGCTACTACATTGTATTTAGTTTCAAATATATTTACTGTTTCTTGTTCAGGCCATGTGAGCTAATACCTTTTGTATTTTAGGAAAAACTGATGGGCCACTTGGGTGTTGTGCTATATGAATACCTGGGTGAAGAGTACCCTGAAGTACTAGGGAGTATTTTGGGAGCACTGAAAGCTATTGTAAATGTTATAGGTATGTCCATTATCTAAATTTGGAATGCTTATTTTCAATTAACCTGAAGAAATACTTAAAGAAAATTTCTGCCTTTCTAATATTACAGGTATGCATAAAATGACTCCACCCATTAAGGATCTGCTTCCACGTCTTACTCCAATTTTGAAAAACAGGCATGAAAAGGTTCAGGAGAACTGTATTGACCTGGTTGGGCGAATTGCAGATCGGTAATTAGCCAACTAAGTAAACTTTATTTTCTTTAGTTTTATTGAATGATTTTTTTAAGTAGCAAACTGTAGTTTAGTTGGTACTTGATCAAACATGACTTGCAGTAAATGAGAATGAAAGGTAGATATGGTAACCTGAAAGAAATTTGGGGAAAATAGAGGAAAATCCAGGGAATGGGCACTTGCTGTTATTTGAAAAGTTGGCATTTTAAAATGGTGCAGTTGGAGTCAAAACTGGTTTGAGGTTGATATTAATACTGATCAAAAATTATACAGTGATGCATTTACAACTTGTTTCTGAATGTGTGTTCTTTATGCAGAGGTGCAGAGTATGTATCTGCTCGTGAATGGATGAGAATATGCTTTGAATTGTTAGAACTTTTAAAGGCACACAAAAAAGCTATCAGAAGAGCAACAGTAAACACCTTTGGCTACATTGCAAAAGCTATTGGGTAAGTCCAGTGAAGCAATTACAGTAGCAGTAGAATTGGTTGTCAGTGTTGTGCAAAGGGTATGTTTATTTTTCACTTAACTGTAAAAGGTGTTAAGTTGAATGATGTAAGACTGCTGTGCTCTTGCACAGAGAAAATCTTTGCTTTTCTAATGTTAAATAACTGAATTAGATTCCTATTGCATTCTAAAAGGAAATGTTTTCTCTACAATAAAAAAAAATGCAGTTTAAATTTCTAGTACTGTTTGTCCAATAAAAAAGTCATTTTTAAAATGTTTCACATGTTTACTTTCCTTTCAGTCCACATGATGTACTGGCCACGCTTTTGAATAATCTGAAGGTTCAAGAACGTCAGAACCGGGTCTGTACCACAGTAGCTATTGCTATTGTGGCAGAAACATGCTCTCCGTTCACAGTGCTTCCTGCTTTGATGAATGAGTATAGAGTTCCTGAGTTGAATGTGCAGAATGGTGTGCTTAAATCTCTCTCATTCTTATTTGAGTACATTGGTGAAATGGGAAAAGATTATATTTATGCAGTTACACCATTGCTTGAAGATGCTCTAATGGACAGGTGAGTTCAGTTGAATTCTGATAGCAGATATCATAACAGCCAATGACCAATGTTTCTTTTCCAATTCAGTTCAATACATGAATACTCAAGAATACAGCCAAACGAGACAGAGTAACTCCAGGGTCAAGGTGCAAAACACAGTACCAACAGTCTCACACAGCAGAAAGCATACATAGCACGTATAAGGTAGAAAAATACAACCACTCAATAAAAGAAACCAAACTCGGGCCATGCATAACCACTGGAATTTGCGGATGACCATTGTTTTCTGTCAAGCAAACATTGTGGGGGTGGGGTGGGGGGTGCAGAGACAGCAGCACCGATGCCACGTCGTTATTCCTCTCTCCCCCCCACTGCCTCTCACTGGCAGCTGTAAACAAGCAACACCGTGGCTTGAGGTTTAGCCCTTACACATACAAGATAGCATATAGTAAAATACAATCATGCAAGATATACATGTATATAGTCCAGACCCCAAGTCCATTGTTCTGCCAAGCAAATGCTAGGGGTTGGGTAGGCACCAACTCCAGCCAGAATGCTGTGCCATGCCACCCCTGTTGGCGCATTCCGGCTCAGAGGTCTCTCTCAGCAGCTGTAAACAGACAACACTGCAGATGGGCACGGAACGTATTTTAAGATCAAGTCATGGCAATATTTTTTATTGTTTTGTGTTTTGGTTATGAATAGAAAAATCAAATTTAGTTTCGTGTGTACTTTTTATTTTAAGTCACCAAGTCTTTTAATTATGAAACCTTACATATTCTAATGTCTTTTTCTGGCAAGCTGGTTGTGATTCTCTTCTACAAAGTCAGCTGGTTATACAGTCATGACTTCACCCAAATCAAAAAGATACAGTTAAAAGGCAGACTTATGAGGCTTTAGAACAAAAATCATGGGGTGTCTCTTTTAGACGACATGAAACTGTTGGAAAGAAAAGTAAGAGAAGGACTTTAGTATCCTGATCAGTATTTCTCATTCACTCAACATTAAATTATCACATGTTGTCTGTTGGTATGGGGTAAAGAAAAGATTCAAGCTGTGAACATTCCATTGAAGCAAAAATTAATATTCGCTTTTGTGGGAAACTGAATCTTGCTGTAGATTCGTTGTCCTATACGCCAATAATCACTTTGAGTTGCAAGTAAAATAATTTTGCATGAAACATGAAGTGATAGCATAGCGTTTCTGTCCATCCCAACAAGGAAAGAATTTTGTGTTTATTAAATATCTGAGAGGTACCAACTGCATTCTATATATTTGCTTTCAAAGGAAAATAAATATTGTAGAAATGTGACATATTTATATAGAACCTTTTTACTACCAGAGTGCTCTAAAAGCAATGAAGTACTGAAGTTGTTCACACATAAATGAAGTAATGTTACTTCTGCCAGAAATTTTCCTGTAGAAGCTGACCCATTTATAGTCTGGTGCAGGCTCCTTTGCCATTTCTGGAAGGCAACTGGAGTATTTCACTTGGCTGTTGCTAAACGCAAACTAAATTATTAATGGAAAATGGATCACCAGTAGCAATTTATAATACCTGTTTTCAATGAATTATGTCTCAAAACTTTGAAATATATACTTTAAAGAATTTTGTATTGGCAGGGAACAAGATTTTTTGTGGTATAAAATATAATTTAAAAATAAGTAGTGGACTAATATGTAATTTTGTTTTGTCTTTATTCCAGAGACCTGGTTCACAGACAGACAGCTAGTGCAGTTGTGCAGCACATGTCCCTGGGAGTATACGGATTTGGGTGTGAAGATGCTTTGAATCACTTGTTAAATTATGTATGGCCCAATGTTTTTGAAACATCACCACATGTTATCCAGGCAGTAATGGGGGCATTGGAGGGTCTAAGGGTTGCATTAGGACCTTGCAGAATGCTACAATATTGCTTACAGGTAAGTTAAAATTTTGTCATCATGTATTTGGATTAGATTTGATCTGGATGCAACATTGTTTTTCACAGGACTTCTAGCTAATGACTTTTAATTGTTGCAAGTCTTTTTGTCCTGATATTTTTGTAGAAATTTCCTTGCATGTCATCTCCAGTGTCACCAAGAAGGGTGCATGAGAGTGGCCAAGATAAAAGAATTTTCCCTTGCTCTTAGGAAGGTGTTCAGCCTTTTCACAGTAAAACAGCTAAGGTTAACAATTTGTCCTTAGTGCAAGCATGCATTCTACTAACCTCATTAGTATCAGATACTAATGTTGGTGTTAAAGTAATCCAAGTTGCGCTTTCCTGGCTTTCAATATGGCTCAGTGCTTTTCTTGTGTAGGGGAAAAATTTCACATAACTGAATGTTAATTGGCAACACACTTGGATTGTATGATCCATTTTGCCAATCTGATTTAATATTGCAATGATTTAACACTTCAATCCTTTCACTAAAGTTTCAATTGTTGAACAGAGAAAAGCACGTTCCGAAAACCTTTTGGTTTTAAACAGTGTCTGTTTTATTTTAAGAGTTATCATTTAATATTTTCTCAATGTTGAAGTCCTCATTGGTCTTCAGCAGCATAGTAAAGTTCTGCCTTTCTTCCTTTTTCAAAGGGCTTGTTCCATCCTGCCAGAAAAGTACGTGATGTCTACTGGAAGATCTACAACTCAATCTACATCGGTTCACAGGATGCCCTAATTGCACATTATCCAAGGATATTTAATGATGAAAAAAATACACACGTCCGCTATGAACTTGACTACATCTTGTAAAGCAAGTTATTCTTCACACTGTCTTTGTCTGCTATTTTGCTGCATTGTAATTGCCCTTGGTTACCCAAACTTTTGCTGTGCTTCAGATGTGACGTGATGACAGTCTGAAATAAAAACATTGATCATCTTGTTGGAACAGATTGTATAAGTAGTAAGTGGATAGGGCTAGAAGTACCGTTTTGTTTTTAAATGGGATTTAAAGACTGTAAATTTAGTCCCATTATTTGTTAAATAGCCAAATCATATTGTGACCAGCAGGATGATGAATATTCAATTCACAATTCATTTGAATTTGTCTTTATTGAGATTTAGATTTCATTCCTTGTGTTGACAGGTTGTTTCTTAAAAAAATAAACAAAAGTCTAAGTCCATTTTATATTTCTCAAGTTATTTTTGAGGTGCTTTTAAGAAAGTTTCAAATAAGGAACACATTATCTTCATTAACTTGTAGGGTTATTAAATTTCCCCAATTACCTTTACATGACCGAACGTACCTTTTCTACTTTTGCTAAAATATAGTATTCACTTTGCATGATCTTTTCTATAGTTTGTGACAAAGATCTTCAGGGATACCTTTGGGGATTATTATTTGCAGATGAACTGTCACTGCTTGATCAGGACAGATTAAGATCCCAGGAATGAAGTGAGCAATTGGTCATTAAATTACAAGCTGAATGAATTAATCAGCTTCTGACACCCATTTATCCCCAAACAAGGCATCCAAGACAAAGTTTGAATGGAAGGATCATGTCACTGTTAATGAAAGTATGAATATATGTACCATGATTGCTCATCCATAGAGCTAAAATGTGGAAAAACATGTAGCTTCTACAATAGAAACTCAGCATAAAGTCAAAATGAGCTATTTTGAGATAAATTTCTTTACTAGGTTTTACTCAATAACATTAACAGTGACATTTAAGAATTGCGTGATTCTTCCAAGTATATGGAGATGGGTTTATGACAGTGTTTTGCTGCCATTAAATCTCCAATTTATGTTGTAAATAATCTTCATGCTCTGTAGTAATATTTATAACACATTAAAATTAAAGCTACAACAGTATGAACTTTGGGATTAATGTTGTATGATTGGCTTTATCTTCCACTCTGACATTGTGAATTTTGACTGAAATTAATTTTGAAAACTTATGAATCCAGACAGCGTAATAAACACGTCACTTGTTGGTTATGTGGTCAGGTTCACCTATGATTTCATATTCTATAACTGGTAGGCTTGTACTTTTCTTTAAATAAGTCACTTGCAGGTACACTTGGTGTTGTAATAAATATGTCTCTCTTTATGTTGCCTCCTGGTGCTTTTTTGTTAGACCAAGCATTATAAAGGATTTCTTTAAAATGTCAGAATGATTTTTTGAAAAAATATAAATGTAGCGTTATGTACTTGTGCTTGAGTCATTTTTTTTTATTTCTAAAGGGGTATAAACTAATATTCAAATTTTCTACTATCTTTAAAAATGTTTTGACATGTGAAGTTTTTTTATGAATAATCCTGTATCTCCAAATCATTTATTTGGAGATGCAGCACGTTAACTGACCTTTCCAGCTCAATGAGTCTGTGCCGCCCAATTGTATGACCAGCAGGATGATGAATATTCAGTTCACAATTCATTTGAATTTGTCTTTATTGAAGCTTAGATTTCATTCTTGTATTGACAGGTGGTTTCTTTAAAAAAAATTAGTTGAGTCTATATTTCTCAAGTTGTTTTTAAGGTGCTTTCAAAAAAGTTTAAGGAACACATTATCTTCATTAACTTGTTGGACTATTAAATTTCCCCAATTACCTTTACACGTGAGCAATTAACCTGCTAACCTGTACATCTTTGGAATGTGAGAGGAAACGAGCACCTGAAGGAAATCCATGTGGTCCCAGGGAGAATGTACATTTGAAGTTCCTGAAACTGTCCTCTGTACACGGGGTTACTGACACTGTAATAGTGTTACACTAACTGCTCTGCTATCATGCTGCCCCAAATGTTGCTATTTTTATCAACTTGAACTACATGGTGCTGTTGAGCTTTTGCCCAATGTTGAGCTCCATGGTCTAATTTTGATAGTCCTTGCTCATTAGATTGAGATGGTAATTGAAACGAGACTGTGCTAAAATGTGGTGTTGGAGGAATTCAATAGATCATCGATGGAGGGAATGGACGGTCAACATTTTGGATTGCAGTCAAGTCCAGATGAAGATAACTACAGTTGTGATGGTAATTACTGTTCAACACCAATGGTTGTTTAATGTAGTAAAGATTTGATTTTTATTTTTGATTGAAATTCATGTGTAATGGTATTTTTGGTGCAGTCTGCTGCTTTTGGATATTTGAGGCAGGAATAAGATTATATAGGCATGAAAGGTTGTCAGATTTTGAAATTCTAATTGAAAGTTCAAGATGTGGCTTACCTATTGCTGAGGAAAAAGTCATACGGCCAGTATTGACCCTCAGATGCTGGAGTGGTGCTGGCAATGATGGCAATAGATACTCAAGACTCGTCATCATTTGGCTTTTTTTTATGGTGTGTATTTCTTGGCCCTTATCAGTACATGCTTAAAAGTCTGGATTTTGCTGCATACACACATGGACTGCTTTATTTGTCATACTCAGTTTAAATGTAGAACCTTTTCTCCACAATTGCAGTGGCTATTCACATTGATGCTCTCATGGACATTGGATAGGTTAAGGGTAAAGTGAAATGGGTTAATTACTATCTAGTTCATGCAGTATCTGTCAAAAGCATAATCTGGCAGTTAAGCCTTTCAGGACTCAGTGAGTGATGGTGCTGCCAAGGCACTGGTTGTCCCTGATCTATAGTGCAGAAAGTGTGTTTTCTAGCATGCTTGGAATGATGGTGCTAGATGAATAAGATTTCTGGATTATTGAATGTTAATTAATACTCCAATGCAATTGTGGTTTATTGTCATGTGTATTGGGATACAGAGAGAACTCTTATTTTACATGCCATCCAGACAAATATGGTAGTAGAAACTACATTAAGTGGCCATTTTATTATTTTCTGTTGCTAATAAAGTGGCCTCTGAGTGTATCATGGCCTTCTGCTATAGCCCATCCACTTCAAGGTTTGACGTGTGTTTTCAGAGATGTTCTTCTGCCCACGACTGTAACGTGTAGTTATTTGAGTTGTCACCTTCCTGTCAACTTGAACCAGTATGGCCATTCTCCTCTGACCTCTCACTCACAAAGCGTTTACACCCACAGAACTGCTGCTGGTGTTCTTTTGTTTTTTGCACCATTCATAAACCACCCTGTTTGGCACCAATTGAATTGACTTTATTTCTTACATCCTTAACATACATGAGTAAAAGTCTTTGTTATATCTCCATCTGAATGTGCAATTTAAAGTTATATGTAATAAATAGTATATACAACAAGACAGTGAATATAGCATAGAAGTACAATTGAATCAGTGTGAATTAATCAGTCTGATGGCCTGGTGGAAGAAGCTGTCCCAGGGCCTGTTGGTCTTGGCTTTAATGCTGCAGTAGCAGCTGGAGCAGTTTGTGGTTGGGGTGACTCGGGTTCCCAATGATCCTTCAGGCCTTTTTTACACACCTGTTTCTGTAAATATCCTGAATAGTGGGAAGTTCACATCTACAGATGAGCTGGGCTCACCGCACCACTGATTGAAGGAAATACAGTTCCCATAGCAGGCAGTAATGCAGCCAGTCAAGATGCTCTCAGTTGTGCTCCTGCAGAAAGCCCTTGGGATTTGGGGACTGATACCAAACTTCAACTGTCTGAAGTGAAAGAGGTGCCGTTGTGCTTTTTTCACCACAGAGCTTGTATGTCCAGACTACGTGAGATCCTCTGTGTATATGGAGCATCATAAAACTGTTCACGCTCTCAACCTCAGATCCATTGATGTCAATAAGGGTTAACCTGTCTCCGTTCCTCCTGTAGTCCATAACCAGCTCCTTTGTTTTTCTGGCATTGAGGGAGAGGTTGTTTTCTTGATGCCTCTGTGTCAGGGTGCCTTGTTTTTATTTGAGATGAGGCCAATCAATGTAGTGCCGTCAGCAAATTTAATAACAATCATTCCATGGTCAAAGTCACATCACTTTTCTTCTCAATTCTGATGTTTGGTCTGAGCAATAACTGAACATCTTGACCATGTCAGCATGCTCTTGTGCATTGAGTTACTGTCACATGATTGGCTGGTTAAATATTTGCATTAATGAGCAGGTGTACTTAAAGCAGTCACCAAGTGTAAATGCAAAATACAGAGTGCAGTGGATATAAAGTGCAGGGGCTACAGTGAGTTAGATTGAGAGATCAAGAGTTTGTCCCTTAACATATGAGAAGTCTCTTCAAGAATCTGTCAAGAGTGGGATAGAGCTGTCATTGATTATGGTGGTTTATGTTCTTGGGCTTCTGTATCTTTTGACTGGTGGGAGATAAGGAAAGAAAATGACTCACTATTGGAAGGGATATTTAATTATGTTAGCTGCTTTTCCATAATAATGGGAAGAGTAGACGGAGTCACAGAGGGAAGGTTGGTTTGTCTGATGAACTGGACTGTGTTCAGTTGTGATATTGGGTAGAGCAGTTACCATGAGTCGATGTGGATGTGACAAATATCCTTAGCCTTGTGAGGAAGTAGAGGTGTTGGTATGTTTTTTTTTTGGGCTATAGTTTCAAACATCTCCACCTCAGCACCATTTCTATAGACAAGGTTGCGTATCACACCTCATTTTCTGAAGTCAATGACCAGCTCATATATCTTGCTGATACTGAGGGAGAAGTTAGTGCCTTGGCAGTATGCTACTAGACTAACTGATTCCTGTGCTCCATTTCATCGTTGTATTTAAAATGTTAAGCAAAACAGTTTCTAGTGAACCTAGTAAATTTTAATGGGAGAGGGTGAGGGTGGGGAAGAATGTATCAGGTGAAACAGACTCAATTGAGCTTCAGAGGAGCTCAGGAGCTACATGCCGGTGAGTGAAAGGAAAGATGAGAAATTGGGCCCTAGTCGGTGGAAGGGAGCATGGGAAAATGCATTCAAGGAGCCAGGCAAAGCACTATTAGGCTTTCATAATAGTTGGACAGTGGATTATCAGAGTTAAACTGTTATTCCTGTGTACATTCTACTTTCTGTGCCTCATCCAAGTGTTGCCTAATGTGGAAGGGCACTGATTCACCGAAGAGGATGGTAGGGTTAGTCAAGTTTTCTTGCTGAAAAAAAAACAACTGCAGATCCTGGGATTCCTAAAAGCAAAATGTTGGAAACACTCAGGCAGGTTCTGCTGAAGAGTAAACTGATAAAAATTACCTGCTAATAGCTTCCTGGGAGTAAGTTGTCCTTTTTGGTATTGCATGATGTTACTATATATTTGATGAATCCTAAATGGAAGGGAAAGTAAATTATTTGCTACAGCCAGCCATTCATCATCAAAAATTAACTTGTACATAATAAGCTACTAATGATATGCATACGTGGGCCTTGGGTTGGAGGGTTGAGCAAAAGCTAAGAAATTGAGTATTGGATTCGTGATACTTCCCCAGAATATGTGCACATTAAACTGGCTGGAACCCTGCTGTATTACAATTTTTTGAAAAATTTGAATACTGTGAGCAAACTTAGACTCGCATTCATCTGTCCAATATGGATTCAAAGATTGAGGCTTGGCAACAATGAAGGAGGGGAACTCACAAGTAACAACACCATCTAGTTGCCTGCAACTCCTTGCCTTCTAGATGGTAGAGATCCTGGACTTGTTGATCTGGCTGGGTTTGCAGGCCATTACTACAAAGGGAAACCTAATATCATGAGGGTTTGTGATGCTTCACAACCCACATGAGCTCAATGTCTTCTATGCACGCTTTGAAAGGGAGAATAAAACTACACCTGTGCAAATCCCTGCAGCAACTTATGACCCTGTCATCTCTGTCTCGGAGGCTGACGTCAGAATATCTTTCAAAAGGATGAACTCTTCCAAGATATCAGGCCCTGATGGTGTACCTGATAGGGCAGTGAAAACCTGTGACAACTATCTGGCGGATGTGTTCAAGGACATCTTCCGTCTCTCACTGCTACAGTCAGAGGTTCCCAACTGCTTCAAAAGGACTGCCAGTGCCCAAGAAGAGCAGGGTGAACTGCTTCAGTGACTATTGCCCAGTTGCACTCACATCTACTATGATGAAGTGCTTTGAGAGGTTGGTCATGGCTGGAATCAACTTCTGCCTAAGCAAGGACTTGGATCCATTGCAATTTGCCTATTGCCACAGCAAATTTACTGTGGATGAAATCTCACAGGATCTTCACTCAGCCTTGGATCACCTGGACAATAACAAAACCTACTTCAATATAATCATACCCTCAGTTCTAATCAAAAAGCTCCAAAACCTGGCCTCTGTGCCTCCCCCTGCAAATGAATCCTCGACTTCCTCTTTGGGAGACCACAGTCTGTGCAAATCGGTGGTAACATCTCCTCTTTGCTGACAGTCAACACTGGTGCATGTCAAGGATACAAGATTAGCCTCCTGCTCTACTCTCCCTACACCTACAACCACGTAGCTAGGCACAGTTCCGATGCCATCTATAAATTTGCCGATATCACAACTGTTGATGGCAGAATTTCACATGGTGACAAGGAGGCATATAGGAGCTAGATAAACCAGCTGGTTTGAGTGGTGTCACAGCAATAACCTTGCACTCAACATCAGTAAGAACAAGGATTGATTGTGGACTTCAGGAAGGGAAGGTCAAGGAAACACAAATGTATCAGCAAGGGAAGGGAAGGTCAAGGAAACACAAATGTATCAGCAAGGGATCAGCAGTGGAAAGGATGAGCAGTTTCAAGTTCCTCGGTGCCAACGTCTCTGAAGTTCTATCCTGGGCCTAACTGGAATGGAGGGGCTACTGCATAGGACTGGAAAAAGCTGCAGGAAGTTGTAAATTCAGCCAGCTCAATCATGGGTATTGGCCTACCCAGCATTGAGGACAGCTTCAAAAGGCAGTGCCTCAAAAAGGCAATATCCATCATTAAGGTTCTCAATCACCCAGGACATGCCCTCTTATTGTTACCATCAGAGAGAAGGTACAGGAGCCTGAAGACACACACTCAACCTTTCAGGAACAGCTCCTCCTGAATAGATTTCTGAATGGACAATGAACTCAAGAATGCTAGCTCACTTTTTTTTTCTCTTGTTGCACAACTTATTTCATTGAATTTTTGATATATACTCTTCTTATTGTAATTCAGTTTTTAAAAACTTATTATCATATATTACAATGTACTGCTGTAGCAAAACAACAACTTTCATGATATATGTCAGTGATATTAAACCTGATACTGATTCTGCATTATAAGAGTGAAATCACTTGATTAGGGTCTATAGATGTTTTCAATGTTTTAAAATGCATTCAGTGCTCATTCTTCTACATTGTACATTTCAGCACAATTGGTTAAAGTACGCCTTGTCTCAGTGGATAGTTCCCTTATATCTGCTTTGGTTGAGGGATTTGAAGGTTCCATTTCAGAAACTCAAGTATAATGTAGACAGATGCACCCAGGCATTATTAAAAGTAGTGCACTACTAATAGTGCCCTGTTAGCAAAAGTCTTTCAATTTACTTGCTAAACTAGTGCCTGGATTATTTTACTTCACAGGATGGTATAAAATATCCCACAATATGAACTTGAAGGGTGGGGGAGTTCTTCACACCATCATGCCCAATACATCTCCCAAGCATAATAAAATTCAGTGGTTTATCTCATTGTAGTCACATTTCTGTTAAGACTTATAGCTTAATCAGGCTGCTATATTTTATTTCTTACTCTGATCAGTGATTGAAAAACATGTATCATTACCTGTAAAGTGAATTGTGATGTCCTGAGGTTATAAACAGAGTGAGATGAGCATTAGTCTTATTTCTTATCATCACCCCTGAGAGTAAATGAAATGATAACTTCTATAATGCCAAAAGCAATACACAGTTGCTTCTTGATTATGTGATGACGTAACTATTAAAAGGTAGTATTTCTGCTTAGCAGCCAGGTTAACAAATACTGCCCCTAAATGTTTAACATTTAAAGGGATTCAGAAAATTTTTGACAATTTAGTTACATTGAACATTACATTATTCCTTCAGATAATTTTGAAAAGCAGGAATATCAAAACCTTTGAAGTATACACTTCACTTTACACCACACGCTGTCGGAGCAGTGCTGCCAGGATAATCAAGGACACAACCCACCCAGCCAACACACTTTTCGTCCCTCTTCCCTCCGGGAGAAGGCTCAGGAGCTTGAAGACTCGTACGGCCAGATTTGGGAACAGCTTCTTTCCAACTGTGATAAGACTGCTGAACGGATCCCGACCCGGATCTGGGCCGTACCCTCCAAATATCCGGACCTGCCTCTCAGTTTTTTTGCAGTACCTTACTTTCCATTTTTCTATTTTCTATTTATGATTTATAATTAAAAATTTTAATACTTACTAATTTTTACTCTTTTTAATATTTTAAATATTTAATATTTGTAATCCAGGGAGCAGGAAGCGCAGAATCAAATATCGCTGTGATGATTGTACGTTCTAGTATCAATTGTTTGGCAACAATAAAGTATAAAGTAAGATGTAAATCGTCTTCTTCATAAAAGAAGTGTGCATTGATTAAAATTATTGAATAAAATTGCAGTCCGGACTTCCACACCTATGTTAGGTTTAAACTTCAACTGTTATGTTGGAGGGAGAGACTGAGTCCAGGAATGAAGTGTAGGGCTGGGGCTAGAGAATAAAAGACTTAAAATTAAGTGCAACATATTTTTAAGATGTCATTTAATCTGTTGCCAGTCAGAATGCACACTTGCTTGTGCTTTAAGATTTACATGCAGAAAAAAGAGGTGTGCAGGGGAGCTAGAATTATAACATCACAGAACTGAAGGAGGCTATTCAGCCCATTAAGTGCACACCAGCTCTATGCAAGAATAACTAGTTTTATTCCCTGCCCTCCCGTGTCTTGTGCCCCTGCAATATTTTTCTTTTCAAGCACTTACTTGGTTCCCTTTAGAACACCAATTGAAATTGCCTCTCTTATCCCACCAGGTGGAGCATTTCAATTTTTAGCCACATGCTACATACTAAGATATTCCTCATTTAGTTTGTTTGCAATCAATTTAATTCCTCTGCATCTTGGCCTATTACTAATACTAACAGCTTTTCTTTATATACGTTACCTAGACTCTATGATTTAAAAATCTCGGATCTCCTCTCTACCTCATATGTTCTAAAGAGAACAAACTCAGTTTCTCCAGTCTATCCATGTGACAAAAGTTGCTCATCCTTGTAAACATCCGAGTAAATATCTTGAGTGTACTTACAAAGGCCCTTGCATCTTTCCAGATGTGTGGTCCTGAGAAATGTTTGCAATATTGCACTTGAACAAGGAAGTCATGATCACTCTTAATCGTGACTTCCTTTTTGCAGATCCCATTCGTTATGTTAACCACTTTTCAATTTATGTAATTCACGCAAATATAATCCCAGATCCCTCTGTTTAGTTCTTTCCTCAATCTAGTAAAATTTCATCCAAAAATATTGAGAGTAATTAATATCTGTTAGCAACCTAGAAAGGATGAGGAAGTCACTGTTTTTTTGCTCTTACTGATAAATGATGAATAATCAGAAGATAATGTTTTTCTAATGGTTTTTGGAAATTGACAGAGAACAAGAGGGTGGAAGGGAAGAATGCTAAGTCCTTACTTCTACAAAATACACAATCCTAAAGTTCCCCTGGCTGCAAATATTACATGAAGTTTGCATGTTCCTCATCATTTATAAAACTTATTTGAATATTTATGAGATGAACAACTTTGACACATTGCAGCAGAATTATGATAACAGGAAGTCAAGCTGCAGACTCAGGAAGAACATGTAGATGCAAGATTTTTAATAAGATAAACACACTTCTATTGAATTAACTCATTAAATTAAACCATACAGAACAAGCCTGTTTGATCGATTGTGCCAGTGTACTTGAGCTGTATAGGTCAGCTACTAACAGTACATGTCATATGACATAAACCTGCTGTAGAAACAAATGTTTCCTCAGATTACCCGGCCAAAAAAAAAACTGCAGAAGCTGGAAATTCACAGCAGATCAGCACTTGTGGAGAGCGAAACACGGTTAATGTTTCAGGTCTGATGAAAGGTAATCGAACAGAGCTATTAACTTTGTATCTCCTTCCAAAGATGTGTACCCTTTTGAGTACACCATTTCCAGTTTTTATTTCTCTTGTCACCTCCGGCGAATTTGCCAATCACCTTAAGCCTGTGTCACCTGATTATAGATCCTTGAATTAATGGAAAGTTTTTTTTCCCCTTTATTTCATGAGGCTTCTGTGGGTCTGGGTTGATTATGGATGCTGCATCCTAGCTGACCAGAGATGCAAGGCAGGGCAGTACAATATGGAGCAAGCTCTCCCCTCCGTGCATCCGATGAACTCAAAGGAACTAATGAACCGATACAGTCTGGCACCAGCAATGTTGCAGCGGTTGCCAGTCAGCATTGAACTCAACGTAGGACTGCCTTAGGGACTCCAGCTCCAGATATTTCCCTCAAGATTTACTCCCAAAGCCTTCCCCATGAGTGGGTATATCTGCAAGGCCGCAGAGGTTTGAGATCAGAACTTTCCTTCTCAATGAGCTGCCAACCACGGCTGACAAGCTCCATATGCCCCATCTTCATTTGGTCTGTCGAAAAGCTTAGGTTTAACACCTCTGTCAAATCACCTTGTAACCTCTGTTCATTCAAAGATTTCATTCCTCCTTATAATTAAATCCTTCAGGTCTGGCACCATTCCAGCAAATCTCCTTTGTGTCTATCTGCTGCCCTAAAGTCTGGTGCCTGGAAATTGGAACAATACTCAGTTTTGTAGGAGCTATCACTTTCTTGCTCTCATGTTCTCAACTATTAATAAAACCATTGATTCCATATGCTCACTTCCATAACAGACTTCTCAAACTGTTCCGTCAAATTTGAATGCATACCATTCCAGGACACACTCTTTAAAACTGTACTAATTATTTTATGGTACCTCTCTTCATTATGTCTTCTAAAATGTATTATTTTAAACTTCCCTGCAAACTTTCATCTATCATATTTTTATCACATCCTCAATGTTTGCACATTTATGATTTTAATGTCTTCTGGATATTTTCCCTGAACAGTTCCCTGAACTGGATCATTAATACATAAATGTATATCATATCAAAAGAGCAATGGCCTCAATCTTAAACACTAGGGAATGCCTGCCTACTTTCTTCCTTCACCATTACTTTCTATTCTTTTCTTCAGTCACTTTGGATCTGAAGAGTCACTGTTCTTTTATTCTGTCAAATTTTTTTAGGTCATCATCTACATGTTCAAAAATCTGCACTGATCATTTCCTGACTCTCCAAAATATTTGCACCATCTGTGAAGAACAAAACAGTCTTAAAAAATAGTTATGCATCAACAGAATAACACACAGCCAATGCAGGGGGAACACTGCAGGTCCTGATGAAGGGTTTCAGTCCAAATCTTCAACTTTTTATTCCTCTCTATAGTTCTGCTGAATTCCTCCAGCACACTGTGGGTGTTGCCCTGGATTTCCAGCATCTGTGGAATCTCTTGTGCTTATCATTAACAGGATGTAGATTTTGCAGGTACGTATTGTCCATCCCATTCCTTTGACCCCGAACTGTTGAGAGGCCACCATATTGGTGGATGATGGAATACTTTCCCTGTACAGTTCCAACAACACTAAAGAAGCTCAACCCCATTCAGAACAAAGCTGCCCACTTGATTTACAAACCATCCATCACATAGGTATTGTCGTTGGAGTGACGATCAGCTACAAAATACACTGCACTTACTTCCCTTGACTGCTCTGACAGCATCCTTACACTTATACTGTCCAGCACCAAGAAGGACAGGGGCAAAAAAATACATTAATGCAGGGTTTTCAAATTCACAATACAACTTGACTTTAAGTCACAAAATTCACTATTCATCCACTATGTCTTCATCACAAACAGATTGAGAAGTTGGTTCACCACCACCTCCTCAAGGTCAATAATTGATGACCCTAACAACAGCCTGTAAAATGATTTTTTTAAGAGAAAAATTATCTTCACCAACTATTTGTTATTTTAAAGATCTCAAACAAGTAAATGTAGAGAATACGGCTTTGAAAAATCTGTGATTTTATTTATTAGCTCATGGTATTCTGGATAATTTTCTCTTAGATAAGTCCCTCTAATAGTCCAATTTACACACAGCTAGAGTAAATATATATGCAAAGGAGAGTCAAAAATCTGATGTTGGAAATGTGAAATAAAAACAGAAATTACTGGAATAACTCAGCTGATCAGACAACATCTGTGGAAAAAACAACTATCAGTACTTTGTGTCAGGATAAAGGCCTTAGACTTGACACATTGAGGGTTTTTCTTTAAAAAGATACTGCATTTCTGACAACACCACTATTGTTAACCAAATCAAAGGTGGGGGTAATTTGGAATCTAGGAAGAAGGTTGAAACTCTGGCTGAATGGTGCCACAGTAATAATCTCCCACTCAATGTCAGCAAAACCAAAGAGCTGAACATTGAGTCGAGGAGGATGAAACTAGAGGTCCACGAGACATTCGTCATTAGGGGATCGGAGATGGAGGTGGTCAGTAACTTTAAATTCCTCGCCATTATCAGAGGACCTGTTCTGAGAGCAGCAAGTGTCATCACAAAGGACATCTTCTTTGTGATGGCACTTACTTTTAAAAGTCAGCATAGCTTCTGCATGTCATCTAAAACTCTGACAAATTTCTATAGATAAACAGGGTGGAGTATCATGACTGGTTTCATCATGGCTTACATCGAAATACCAACGCCCAGGAAAAATCATCAGACTCCTGAGCCAGCGTAGATAATTTCATTCACCCCAACTCTGAACTGATTCTAAAAGATTCCATTCTTTTAGAGTCTTTTTTATTTGCACCATTTGTCTTCTGTACATTGATTGTTTGTTTGTCTGTTTTGTTTATGTGTAGTTCTTCCATAAATTCTATTTATTTCTTTATTTTCCAGTAAATGCCTGGAGAAAATTCATCTCAAGTGATGGTGACATATGTAATTTGATCATAAATTTACTTTGACAAAGTCAGCATGGTATCTAGAAGGGTAGATATTTTCCTGAAGAATCTGTTGGAATTGTTTCAGGAAATAACAAGCAGGATAGATGAAAGTGAGTCAGTGGATGTTGTTTACTTGGATTTTCAGAAGGCCTTTGAAAAGGTTCCGCACATGAGGCTGAGAAACAAGGTAAGTCTATAGTATTCTAGGAAAGATACTAGCATGGATAGAAGATTGGCTGATTGGCAGAAGGAAAAGAGTGAGAATAAAGGGGACCTTTTTTGGTCGGCTGCCAGTGACTTGTGGTGTTCCACAGGGGTCGGTGTTGGACTGATTCTTTGCACTTTATATATCAACGATTTGGATGACGGAATTGATCGCTTTGTGGCCAAGTTTGTGGATGATACAAAGATAGCTGGAGGGGCAGGTAGTGTTGAGGAAGCAGGGTATCTGCAGAAGGACTTAGCCAGATTGGGAGAATGGACAAATAATTGGCAAATGAAATGTAGTGTTGGGAATTGTTTTGTCATGCACTTAGGTAGAATGAATAAAGGCATAGCCTATTTTCTAAATGCTGAGAAAATTCAGAAATCTGTGCCGCAAAGGTACATAGGGTCCTCGTACAGGATTCCCTGAAGGTTAACTTGCAGAGTGGTAAAGAAGAAATATGCAATATTAGCCTTCATTTCAAGAGGGCTAGGTATAAGAGCAGGGATGTAATGCTGAGGCTTTATAACGCATTGGTCAGACTACACTTAGAGTATTGTGAGCAGTTTTGGGCCCCTTATCAGATGTGCTGGCATTGGAGAGGATCCAGAGGAGCTTCACAAGAATGATTCTGGAAATAAAAGTGTTCATGTACGAGGAGAGTTTGGTGGCTCTGGGCCAGTACTCACCGGAGTTTAGAAGAATGAGAGGATCTCATTGAAACCTATCAAATATTGAAAGACCTAGAAAGAATGGATGTGGAGAGGATGTTTCTTATAGTGGGGGAGTCTGGGACCAGAGGGACAGCCATTTAGAACAGAGAGGAGGAGAATTTTCTTTAGCTAGAAGGTAGTGAATCTGTGAAATTCATTGCCACAGCTGGCTGTGGAGGCCAAGTCATTGGGTATATTTAAAGTGGTGGTTGATAGGTTAGTCATGGCATCAAAGGTTACAGGAAGAAGGCAGGAAAATGGCATTGATGGAATGACAGAGCAGACACAATGGTCCGAATGGCCTAATTCTGTTCCTACAGCCTATGGTCTTAAGGTCTAAAGAGAAATAGGACAGAATGTAATTGGATTAAGACAAGCATAAAATAGTTCAGTTGGCATTTAAAGTCAAATATTCAATCACTGATTTTATACTTTGAAGGTAATTTCCTATATCTTAACTTTATGAAAGAATCTGCTTTTGTAAACTTACGTTGCAATTACAAATTCACAGTTACAGTCCTGCTGGGATGGTGGACAGGATGGAAGAGCAGCCGCAGAGAAAGAGTCCAATTGCATGATAACAAATTTCATAGGTAGATCAATTGTAAACAGTAATGTGCAAATTTTCAGTGCAAGTGTGGTTGTGTGACATTATGAGTAAATGAAAATGTCAAGCATTATACAAAAAAAAACATACCTTGCTAGTTCCTCAAAGAAGATTCCTCTTAATCCAAATGGTATGTTGTGAACTAGCAGAGAGAATTCCAGTGTGAAAGCTAATTGATTCAATACACCATCGAGAGAGTCTTACTTGGTTGCGTCATTGTGTGGTATGAAAACTTCAAGGCATCAGACTACGTGACCCTACAGAGGACAGGAAAAACTGCCAAGAGGATTACTGGCATCTCCCTCCCCCACTATTTGTGACATTTACTGGGAGCTTTGCAGATGAAGGGCCTGATGCATTGTTGAGGATCCCTACCACCCATCCCACAATCTCTTTGACCCTCTATCATCAGGACGGAGGTATAGAAGCATCAGGGCGAGACTGCCAGACTGGGTAACAGCTTCTTCCCTCAAGATGTGAGACCTGCCACTTCCGAGGTCTTGTCACGAGGACAGCGAGCTGTTTGCTTTTTACTGTACTGTTTACTGTTTACCTGTACTGTGCAATACATGCATTTTGAATGGTATTTTATTAACTGATTTATGGTAATATTTTGGTTTATGTGTTGTGTGTAATATATGTTGTGTGGGTGCACAGTGCTCTAGAGGAAAGTTGATTTGTTTGGTTGTAAAAAAAATACAGTCAGATGACAGTAAACTTGAACTAGAAAGTTCATCACTGACATCACAGCTTCTCACTTATTAAAGTTTCCTGCCACTTGATTGGACTGGAAAAAAAAATCCTTGCATGTAGATGATGCCTTGCCTTAACTCAGGACCATCAGGATGAACTGGCTGTTTCTGGCAGAGCAAGTATTTTAGAAATTAGTCATTAATATCCTGGGGCTGAGTTAATCCTGCACAGCAGGCCAGGGGATGTCCTGTCTGTCAGTACAAGCCTGTCAGCTGAATCATCAGCTTTGTGCAAGCCGGCTGCACTTGCAGAAGAGATATTGGGTTTGACATCCTGCAAATCAGCTGGAGATTGTGAGTTGGGTATTGACCACCTACCAAGGGACATTGAAAATTCAGGTACTGAGGGCAGCCTAGCATCATCCCCAAACCTTACCAGGGTGCTCAGGGCACGGAGCAAGGTCCTCAAGAAAATATGAGAAATGATATTTTTGACCCTGACAGGACAGTAAGACAGAGCTTCCCTCCACCACTGAGCCAGGATCCTCCATCCTCTGGCAAAGACTGGACCCTCCTGCTGGAGAGGTTGTGAGAAAAGCTGCAGGCATCCAGACTTTTGTAGGTCTCCAGAGTGGTAAATGCAGAGAAGTGATATATAAAGGCCCCTGGTACTATTACACTCTGCTACGTATCCTGGAGCACAATCAGGCGTCTGAAACCAAGGGTAGTTCTTATCCCCAAGATCCAGCCCATCATGAAATGTAGCAGACGAAATGGAATGCCTGAGAATAAAGCAGTCTTTCATATTCCCTTCAGCATAATATTGACCCTGAGTTTTTTTTTAATCACATGGTAAACCACACATTGCATTTTAAGGCCGTAGAGCCTCTGTAATTCTGAGTTTAAAAGGCGAGACTGAAGTGTCATGTTTCAGGTGCCACTCTACAGTAAAGGCTGGATCTTGGAATAGAAACGATCTCCTTCTCACTTGGTGTCTGACTCCTGCTTCAGTTCCAGGGAATGCAGCAGAGCACAATTGTTACAAGACCCACCCCCAGGAGCCTCAAGATATTTTGTCTGTGAATCATCCTCTCTGGGACACAAACACCAGCAACATCCATTAATCCCTTGACCCTTAGCAAGAGTACACATCATGAGCATGTTCATCCTGATGATCTTTGCTGCAGGAAGAGCAGGCAAGGTCATTTGTGATGAATCAAAGTGAAACTTTTCCTTCTCCACAGATACGGCCTTACTTGCTTATTTCCAGTAGATTACACAAGGGACTTCCCCTTTTTTTGCACTTTTCAGCAGACTGGGTAAAATCACTGAAGTCAAGAATATTCAGAGTGATGAGCAGAGCTGTCCATGCAACAGAGTGTAGTTGTGGCTCTTCTCATAGAAAGGCCAGGTCCTTGAGCACCACTGACTTAATAATAATAACTTTATTTATAGACCACTTTTCATACAGATGATGTAGTTCAAAGTGCTTTACAATGGGATAAAAGTATAAACATGAAAAGAAAATTTTAAAAATCACCGTGAAACTAAAAGACAAAAAGATGTTAAACACAAGGTTAAATAAATAGGTTCTGAACTGGCTTGGAGCTGGCATTTAAGTGTCAGCTGGGTCTGCTTCCCTTATAGCTTTTGGTACTGAATTCCACAGTTTGTGAGCGTACTTCAAAAAAGCTGACCCTGCCAATTATCTTTTGAGGGAGATTGTTCAGATTTAAGAGATTGGCGGAAAGAGATCTGAGAGCTCGCGCAGTGCTTCTGAAAGGGTGACGTAAAATTCAACTTTCAGATACACTGCTCTACAAAGCTTGAATTAGGAGCCGAGTTCCCTGAACATTCTTAGAGGATAGAATCTGTGAATGAAGATGAACCCTTCTTGCTTTCGTTCCTCTCAGACCTCAGGGTTGTCTGCTCTAGCTACTGCACCTGTATGAATCCCTCGCCTGTATAGCACATCCAATGGGTCTTAAGGAAGCTGTTCTGGAAAACTGACAGTACACCTCTCTGAAGGCCACTCTGTGACCTTGCAGCAGCTTCCTAACAGTAGAGCTGCTGACACAACATAGGAGTGTCAGGTGACTGAGCAACCATTGTCACAGTGACTGGAGTGTTCTGGAGATTGGCTAACAATCTTAGTAAGTCATAAAAACATAGCCCAAGGTGCAAGTTATCCCTGGTGCTTGTGGGTGGACGAGGAACTGGACTAGATTTGATGGGCATGTGAGAAAAACTGTGAGGGAATGGGAATGGTGGAATGACTCTGAGAAATAGAATAGATTGGATGGGCTGAATGGCCACCTTCTATGTAGAAAAGGATGTTTTCAGTTGCATTTGCTCCAAACCAACATTTCGCGATGAATGACTTGTCTCTGCATATGTTCCATGTACCTATTATCTGACATGTTCTCGCACATGACACAACAAGTCTGGGGCCAAATTTTGTGAGTTACACGATTGTTAGAGGTTATCTGTGTTTTTAGAATGTGCTCACAAAAGCACTTTAATTCAATAATACAGTGTTTAAAAGGCACAGAGCTACACAATCTAATTTCCTGACATTTGGGCAAATTGGAAGAATTCCAAGATACGCGGTTGGTGCTGTGGAAAGACCCAAGCCAAGAGGCTTGAAGTTGTTAGCACTATATCCTTGGGTGTCATTTACAAATTTGTGTGGTTGTGCAGGTGGAGGCGATAGCCGAGACTATTTTGTTGGCAAGTATACCTATTCCGGCTCCCTGTGTGTTCCAAAAAATAGAAACCATAGAAAAACCATAGAAAAACTACAGCACAGAAACAGGCCTTTTGGCCCTTCTTGGCTGTGCCGAACCATTTTCTGCCTAGTCCCACTGACCTGCACACGGACCATATCCCTCCATACACCTCCCATCCATGTATCTGTCCAATTTATTCTTAAATGTTAAAAAAGAACCTGCATTTACCACCTTGTCTGGCAGCTCATTCCACACTCCCACCACTCTCTGTGTGAAGAAGCCCCCACTAATGTTCCCTTTAATCTTTCCCCCCCTCACCCTTAACCCATGTCCTCTGGTTTTTTTCTCCCCTTGCCTCAGTGGAAAAAGTCTGCTTGCATTCACTCTGTCTATACCTATCATAATTTTATATACCTCTATCAAATCTCCCCTCATTCTTCTACGCTCCAGGGAATAAAGTCCTAACCTATTCAACCTTTCTCTGTAACTGAGTTTCTCACGTCCCGGCAACATCCTTGTAAACCTTCTCTGCACTCTTTCAACCTTATTTATATCCTTCCTGTAATTTGGTGACCAAAACTGAACACAATACTCAAGATCCGGCCTCACCAATGCCTTATGCAACCTCACCATAACATTCCAACTCTTATACTCAATACTTTGAATAATAAAGGCCAATGTACCAAAAGCTCTCCTTACGACCCTATCTACCTGTGACACCACTTTTAGGGAATTTTGTATCTGTATTCCCAGATCCCTCTGTTCTACTGCACTCCTCAGTGCCTTACCATTAACCCTGTATGTTCTACCTTGGTTTGTCCATCCAACATGCAATACCTCACACTTGTCTGTATTAAACTCCATCTGCCATTTTTCAGCCCATTTTTCCAGCTGGTCCAAGTCCCTCTGCAGGCTCTGAAAACCTTCCTCACTGTCTACTACACCTCCAATCTTTGTATCATCAGCAAATTTGCTGATCCAATTTACCACATTATCATCCAGATCATTGATATAGATGACAAATAACAATGGACCCAGCACTAATCCCTGTGGCACACCACTAGTCACAGGCCTCCACTCGGAGAAGCAATTCTCTACTACCACTCTTTGGCTTTTTCCATTGAGCCAATGTCTAATCCAATTTACCACCTCTCCATGTATACCTAGCGACTGAATTTTCCTAACTAACCTCCCATGCGGGACCTTGTCAAAGGCCTTACTGAAGTCCATGTAGACAATATCCACTGCCTTCCCTTCATCCACTTTCCTGGTGACTTCCTTGAAAAACTCCAATAGATTAGTCAAACATGACCTACCACGCACAAAGCCATGTTGACTCTCCGTAATAAGTCCCTGTCTATACTTGGGATGAATTAAAATTACTTGGCTTTAGTTTACATGTGTATGAACTATGGAGGAACCCTAATCAGGACCCCATCAAAAACAGCTCTACTTTTTAGCCATGTATTGTACAGAGCAGTCTTCCATGGGACATGGATGGTAAAGTCAAGGGATCTACCATCCTCTTTAGCTAATCTGTGAAATCTATGAAATGTGTCTCTCAGTGTGCTTGCTGTGTCTGTATGGATGTAGGCTGCCCATTACTAAATTAGTAGGTTTTGTATTTTGCTAGAAGCTTGACTTCCTGTGGCTGCAGCAACTGGCGTCATGGGTCTTCTATTTAGATATAAATAGAAGCAGTAGTTTGTGAATGTCTTTACATTTACTGTACTGCCAAAGCTTCAAGGCATCTGACAAAAAGACCAGAGGTAATTCCAACAGGTGGTGGTGTTTCTTGTAGTCTGCTGAGTTCATTTGTCATCTAAATCTGCCATTTGGTCTTATGAAACTTCCACTTCTCCATCTTGTGCCTGCAGACATGAAAGGAAATGAGCTCCAGATTTAATAGCCATTCTAAGATTTCACTCAGGCTTACTGCTGAGTAACCCAGCAGAACCACCACGAGAAAAAATACTGAAGACTGCAGAACATTAAATATCTAACTATCTAGATGAAAGCGATCACAAGGGTATTTTTTTAAATAAATAATGATTTTATTATAATTGTGCAGACTGAAATGCACTGAAAGCTAGAATTTAGTGTTAAAGTAACAGTAATCATTAGCACTGGGACTTGCTGCATTATTAAAATATATTATTTTCTGCAATTATATCAATTTATTATTTCAAAATGCAATTCAATAACAACTAAAATGTACAATTCATAGACTGGTTTGCTTTCCAGTTATGGAGAAGTAAATAAAGTGCTATTCAGAGTAGAAAAAATGTATTTGTAAACATTGTCTGCTAAGACCTAATTTTATTTATATATATTCACACACACTCAGTGTGCTTTTTTAGGTACTCCTGCTTGTTAATGCAAATATGTAATCAACCAACCATAGGGCAGCATCTCAGACATGGTCATGAGGTTTATTTGTTATTCAGACCAAACATCAGAATGGGGAAGTATGTAATTAAATGACTTGATCACAATCAAATGAGTACCTGGAGGCATTTGACAAGATAGGCAGAACTCAGCATGGTTTCCTTAAAGGAAAATCCTGCCTGACAAACCTATTACAATTTTTTTGAGGAAATTACAAGTAGGCTAGACAAGGCAGATGCAGTGGATGTTGTACATTTGGATTTTCAGAAGGCCTTTGACAAGGTGCCACACATGAGGCTACTTAACAAGATAAGAGCCCATGGAATTACGGGAAAGTTACATATGTGGATAGGGCGTTGGCTGATTGGCAGAAAACAGAGAGAGGGAATAAAGGAATCCTATTCTGGTTGGCTGCCGGTTACCAGTGGTGTTTCACAGGGATCTGTGTTGGGGCCACATCTTTTTACGTTGTACATCAACGATTTGGATTATGGAATAGATGGCTTTGTGGCTAAGTTTGTTGATGATACGAAGATAGGTGGAGGGGCCAGTAGTGTTGAGGTAACAGAGAGTCTGCAGAGACTTGGATAGATTGGAAGAATGGGCAAAGAAGTGGCAAATGAAATACAACGTTGGAAAGTGTATGGTTATGCACTTTGGCAGAAGAAATAAACGGGCAGACTATTATTTAAATGGGGAGAGAATTCAAAGTTCTGAGATGCAATGGGACTTGTGAGTCCTCGTGCAGGATACCCTTAAGGTTAACCTCCAGGTTGAGTCGGTGATGTAGAAGGCGAATGCAATGTTGGCATTCATTTCTAGAGGAATAGAGTATAGGAGCAGGGATGTAATGTTGAGGCTCTATAAGGTGCTGGTAAGACCTCACTTGGAGAGGCAGTTTTGGTCTCCTTATTTAAGAAAGGATGTGCTGACGTTGGAGAAGGTACAGAGAAGATTCACTAGAATGATCCTGGGAATGAGAGGGTTAGCATTTGAGAATGTTTGTCCGCTCTTGGACTGTATTCCTTGGAGTTTCGAAGAATGAAGGGGGACCTCATAGAAGCATTTCGAATGTTGAAAGGCATGGACAGAGTGGATGTGGCAAAGTTGTTTTCCATGATGGGGGAGTCTAGTATGAGAGGGCATGACTTAAGGATTGAAGGGCGCCCATCCAGAACAGAGATACGAAGAAATTTTTTTAGCCAGAGGGCGGTGAATCTATGGAATTTGTTGCCACGGGCGGCAGTGGAGGCCAAGTCATTGGGTGTATTTAAGGCAGAGATTGATAGGTATCTGAGTAGCCAGGGCATCAAAGGTTATGGTGAGAAGGTGGGGGAGTGGGACTAAATGAGAGAATGGATCAGCTCATGATAAAATGGCGGAGCAGACTCGATGGGCCGAATGGCCGACTTCTGCTCCTTTGTCTTATGGTCTTATGGACTGTCGAATGATTGCTGGTGCCAGGCAGGGTGGTTTGTGTATCTTGGAAATCGGTTTTTTCACACACAACAGTATCTAGAGTTTACATGGAGTGAGGCAAAAGGCAAAAAAAATCTGGTGACCTGTTCTGCAGGTGAAAAAGCCTTGTTAACAAGAAAGGTCAGAGGAGAATGGCCAGACTGGTTCAAGCCGACAGAAAAGCGACAGTAGCTCAAATAACCACATATTACAACAGTGGCATGCGGAAGAGCATCTCCGAACACACGTGTTGAACCTTGAAGTGGATGGGCTACAGCAGCAGAAGACTACGCCAGGTCCCACGCTGAACTGAATAAAGTGGCCTCTGAGTTCATTGCCTCTCAGTCTTGCATTTTCGCGTCTATGTCAACGTAACTGTTCAGTCGCTTCAAGTTTGTCGAGAAGAGATAGAAAATAAAACTCATATAATCTATTGTAACTACCCAAAATGCTAACTATTTAAAAAAAGTTTTTTTAGAATATGAATCAACTAGTTTTATGATATGGAATCGCTGGGGCTAGGAAATTGCAGTGGGAATAACCTGAGTGTTCAACCCCACTCATCAACCTCCCAGAACAACCGTTTTTCCTTTTACTTCTACAACTTTCTGATAACTTCCTGAATATTGTTGAAAGCATGATGTGTGATACTGGTTGC
The DNA here is from genome assembly GCF_963921235.1 of Mobula hypostoma. Lineage (NCBI taxonomy): Eukaryota > Metazoa > Chordata > Chondrichthyes > Myliobatiformes > Myliobatidae > Mobula > Mobula hypostoma. The sequence continues at coordinate 146,939,584 of NC_086102.1, forward strand.
AAGAAGTTACCAAATCAAAAGGTGCAAGAGAACAAATTGTGATCAATTGCAATAGAAAGAAAATATTTTTTTTTAAAAAGAGCATGTGACTGAGGACCAGGATGCAGAGATTAAATTAGAGCTTCAGGATTTGGATCAATACATATGAAATGCTGGAGGAATTCAGCAGGTCAGACAGCATCAACGGAGGAAAATAAGCAGTTGATACTTTGGATGAGACTCTTAGTCAGGGCAGGAAAGGAAGGGGACAGAACCCAGAATAAAAGAGTGGAGGGAGGAGGAGGAGCAGGAGCTGGCAGGCAATAGGTGGGGGGGGGGAAGGATGAGAATGTCAGAAGCTGGGAGGTAATAGGTGAAGAAGGCAAGGGGCTGAAGAAAAGGGAAGCTGACAGGAGAGGACAGTCGACCATGGAAGAAGGGGAGGATGTGGGATTTAGAGAGAGGAAAGTGAAGGTGGTGGGAGGTTGTATTGGCAGGTGAGAGGAAAGAAAAGGGGAAATGGGGCCACGGGGATAAGGGATAACGGTGGGGGCGGGGGGACAGAGAGGTTGTTGCTGGAAGTTAGAGAAACCTATGCTCATGCCGTCAGGTTGGAGAGTACCAAGATGGAATGTGAGCTGTTACTCCTTCAGTCTCCATCTGGCTTCATCATAGCAGTGGAGGAGTTCGTGAACAGGCATGTCAATGCGGAAATGGGAAGTAGAATTAAAATGCTTGGTCACTGGAGATCCTGGCTGTTACAGAACTTGGAGCGAAGGAGCTTGATGAAGACATCCCCTAATCTATGTCGGGTCTCACCAATGTACAGGTTGCATTAGGTGCTTATCTATTTATTATTATTCCTGTAGAGAGAGAAGATGAGGAGAGAGGAGGGAAAGATGGTGGGATTCTGTTCAAAATGGCAGAAATTACAGTGATGCTCAGGCCAGTAGAATCGTTGGAGAAGGGAAAACTTACCCGTTTTATGCTGTGGGTGGGATTGGTCGTGGAAATACGATGAGGGCAGATTTATGGGAAATGGAGGAGATGTGGTTGAGGGCTACAGATGTCATCATGAGAACTGATGCAGCAAAGTCAGAGGAACTGAGAGAAGTGGGTGGCATCCTTTCAAGTGACCGGGTGGGAAGAGGTGTCAAAGTAACTTGGAAACAATGGGTTTGTAAATTATATCAGTACAAAATGTCTCAGAGATGGATACAGAGAGATGAAGAAAAGGGAGTGGGATGTCGGAGATGGTACAAATAAAATTGAGGGCAGGGTGGAAGTTGGAGGCAAAGTTAATGAAATTGTTGAGCTCCACATGGGTACAGAAGACAGACCGATGCAATCATCAATGTAGCATGGAAAGAGTTGGGGAGCATTACCAGTGTAGATTTGGAACGTGGAATATTCCATGTAGCTGATGAAAAGCCAGGCACAGCTGGGGCTCTTGTGAGTGCCCATAGCTACGCCTTTAGTCTAGAGCAAGTGGCAGGAGCCAAAAGGGAATACCAGTTCTGCCAGTTGGAAGAGGGTGCTGATAGAGGGGTACTAGTTATTCAGCCTGCTGTCAAGAAAGAAAGGCCTTGAGGCCTTCCTGATGGGGAATAGAAGTACTGTACAGAGGGACTGGATATCCATGCTGAAAATGAGGCAGTCAGGGCCAGAGAACTGAAAGGTGCTGAAGTGGTGGGCCGGTGCATGTGACATTTTTATTCTGGTTTCTGCCCCCTTCCTTTCCAGTCCTGGTGAAGGGTCTGAAACATCGACTGCTCATTTTTCTCCAGAGGTGCTACCTGATTCACTGAGTTCCTCCATCTCCTTGCGCATGCTGAACTAGAACTCCAGCATCAGCTGTTTCTCTTGCGCTGGAGGATTTGAACGTCTCTGCAATTAGTTCTGGTAACCTGCACATCAAAATGAGAAACTTCTTACTTTAAAGGTCTCCCAGTGATATTCTGCTTCCATGTGTACCTCCAACTGCAGGAACCTGATCTTTGTTGTTAGTTATCATTGATTCTCTGACCATCTCAGCTCCATTTGGCAGGTTTGTGGAAGAAACAGCTGTAGAAACATCCCATCCCATAGCCATTGGGTTGTTGGGCTCCCCTTATGTACAATCATTTCAAACGGGTGCCAGCAAAGATTATTTTCTTCTGAAGAAAGATCTCAACACACATCTTCAACGGCTGCACGAGAAATGAATCACTCAGTATTATCCAAACTCCAAGCTCGTGAGCTTCTCCTTAAGTCTGCAAGTTGGGCTCCGATAATGCTGTTTGGATAATGCTCTTCAACCTAAGTAGTGATGCCCTTGCTGCCAATGCATAAGCTGCATGATATTGCTGTTAAGTGCCAGAATGCAAACAATAAAGCAAGTTTAATTTTCTGTGTGGTTTTGGTCCCCAGGCTCCAGAGGAAAATCCTGAGCCTCTCTTTTTCCAGATTTCCCGACCATTTCGCTGCAATGGCAAAGTGACAATTATTGCTTTTGAAAACCCTTGTCTTTCAATTACCTGACTGTCAGGAACTGTTCTAATGAGACTTTGCTGGCCTACTTTTGCCTTCCAAAGCTTTTGTTCTCACTTGCTTGTCAGCCGTGTCTTTCACCAGACCCAAATAGGAAATCAAACATGTATATTTTTAATAAAGACCTAGAAGTTCAAGTTTAAAGTTCAACGTCCACTGTAAATTTATTATTAAAGTATGTATATATCACCACATACATACCCAGAGATTTGTTTTCTTGTATGCATTAACAGTAGAACAAAGAAGTACAATAGAACCTATGGAATACTACACACAGACCAAGACTGACAAGGAACAAATGTGCAAAAGAAGGACTGGGTGGTGCTTTCTTGTGGCAAAGCTATTTGTAGATACTTTATACTTTATTGTCGCCAAACAATTGGTACTAGAACGTACAATCATCACAGCAATATTTGATTCTGCGCTTCCTGCTCCCTGGATTACAAATATTAAATATTAAAAATAGTAAAAATTAGTAAATATTAAAAATTTAAATTATAAATCATAAATAGAAAATAGAAAAATGGAAAGTAAGGGAGTGCAAAAAAACTGAGAGGCAGGTCCGGATATTTGGAGAGTACAGCCCAGATCCGGGCCAGGATCCGTTCAGCAGTCTTATCACAATTGGAAAGAAGCTGTTCCCAAATCTGGCCGTACAAGTCTTCAAGCTCCTGAGCCTTCTCCTGGAGGGAAGAGGGACGAAAAGTGTGTTGGCTGGGTGGGTCGTGTCCTTGATTATCCTGGCAGCACTGCTCTGACAGCATGTGGTGTAAAGTGAGGCCAAGGACGGAAGATTGGTTTGTGTGACGTGCTGCGCCGTGTTCACAATCTTCTGCAGCTTCTTCCGGTCTTGGACAGGACAACTTCCATACCAAGTTGTGATGCATCCTAGAAGAATGCTTTCTACAGTGCATCTATAAAAATTAGTGAGGGTTTTAGGGGACAGGCCAAATTTCTTCAGCTTTCTTAGGAAGTAAAGGCGCTGGTGGGCCTTTCTGGCAATGGACTCTACTTGGTTGGACCAAGTCAGGTCATTTGTGATATTGACCCCCAGGAACTTAAAGCTTTTGACCTGTTCCACTTGCGCACCACCAAGGTAAATGGGGTCGTGCGGTCCTCTACTCCTTCTGAAGTCAACAACCAATTCCTTCGTCTTGCTGACGTTGAGGGATAGGTTATTGTCTTTGCACCATGCCACCAGGTTCTTAATTTCCTCTCTGTACTCAAACTCATCATTACCCGAGATACGGCCTAGAATTGTTGTGTCATCAGCAAACTCATATATTGAGTTTGATAGAAACTTTGCTACACAATCATGGGTGAACAGTGAGTACAACAAGGGGCTGAGTACACAGCCTTGTGGGGCACCAGTGCTCAGAGTGATTGTAGAGGAGAGCTTGTCCCCTATTTTTACAGTCTGGGTCCTGTCTGTGAGGAAGTTGAAGATCCAGCTGCAGATCTGATGTGCTCATTGGGTGTGGAGGGATTTTCCTGTGACAAACTGGGCTGTATATACCCAATTTTTGTAAACTTCTCAGTCAGAGTTCTTCCAGGTACCCCAAAGCACTCCATTCCATTTTAAAAATGAATTCATGGTCCATCAATCACTTGGTTTCTGTCTTTTTGCTACACTATTTTGGGGAAAGCCAACACCAGCTAATCACATACTTCTAACTTGAAGTTTAATTATCCAGTTACAACTCAGTACCAACTACCTCACTTTCAGGTAGTCTTTAAAAAAACACTTTATGACCACAGCAATTGTAAGCCCTTATTTAGAAAGTCAACTATGCTCTGTTCTATTGCGGTTTACCTTAAAAGAGATCATTTAATTTTATTTGGGTTTGTTTGGCACAAGTCAATATCTATTGACAAGCATGAAATAATTCATTATTTTCTTCATGGGTATTTTCAACTCAAATTATGAATATGTTTTACAATATTTGGAATGACTAGACCACACTATAAATTCTGTTTAAGTGCTTGTGATAAATGACAAAGTTAGATAGTTTAAGGCTTCCTTGATATCCTCTCTAAGAGGCCGATCCACTTTGACCAAGAAAGTTTGAGTCCATTCCTATACAGTTGTCTAACCGATTGAGATGGTTACACTAGCGCTAAAAGTCACTTTGATATCCTTAGCTTTGGGAGGAATCATTAATCAGTTCAACCTCCAGTGCGCTTGGAATTGTGCCTATATAAATTACCTCCAATGACAGAAATATTATTAATGTACACAGGATTCACAGTTGATCAAGATACAGTGAATTGACAAGTTCATAGAACCATAGAACCATAGAACATTACAGCACAGAAACAGGCCTTTTGGCCCTTCTTGGCTGTGCTGAACCATTTTTCTGCCTAGTCCAACTGACTTGCACCTGGACCATATCCCTCCATTCACCTCTCATCCATGTATCTGCCCAAGTTTTTCTTAAATGTTAAAAGTGAGTCCGCATTTACCACTTCATCTGGCAGCTCATTCCACACTCCCACCACTCTCTGTGTGAAGAAGCCCCCACAATGTTCCCTTTAAACTTTTCCCCCTTCACCCTTAACCCATGTCCTCTGTTTTTTTTCTCCCCTTGCCTCAGTGGAAAAAGCCTGCTTGCATTCACTCTGTCTATACCTATCATAATTTTATATACCTCTATCAAATCTCCCCTCACTCTTCTACGCTCCAGGGAATAAAGTCCAAACCTATTCAACCTTTCTCTGTAACTGAGTTTCTCAAGTCCCGGCAACATCCTTGTAAACCTTCTCTGCACTCTTTCAACCTTATTAATATCCTTCCTGTAACTTGGTGACCAAAACTGAACACAATACTCGAGATTTGGCCTCACCAATGCCTTATACAACCTCACCATAACATTCCAACTCTTATACTCAATACTTTGATTAATAAAGGCCAATGTACCAAAAGCTCTCTTCACAACTCTCTCTACCTGTGAGGCCACTTTTAGGGAATTTTGTATCTGTATTCCCAGATCCCTCTGTTCCACTGCACTTCTCAGTGCCTTACCATTTACCTTGCCTGAATACAATCACATAAAGAATCTGCACTGCATCCCTTCCCTTTGCCAATTACTTCTCCCCTAACATTAACAGGTATTTATTTATTTATTTAGCAATCCCGCTTGGAGAAGGCCCTTCTGGCCCTTCCAGCCATGCATATTGAGTACTATTTCAGCAAGGAGTCAATAAGCAATAAATTCAGAAGAGGGTCAAGTGAATAAAGGTAAATATGTTGAGTCTAACAATTTTGCAGATGGTACATCACTCATTCTGCCTCCACACAGCTCCAGCAACCCAATTCCAGTGCTATGCTTTTTAACCAATAACCGATTAACTTACCAACATATCTGTGGGTTACAGAGGATGGTGTGAGTATGGAATGAGCTGCCAGTGGAAGTGGTAGATTTGGTTCAATTGTAACATTTAAGAGAAGGTTTGATAGGTATGTGGATGAGGTATATGGATGGAGGGCAATGGTCTGGGTGCACATCGTTGGGACTAGATCGGTGGTTTCCAAAGTGGGAACCCTGGGGGCAGTGGGGGAGGGAGCACTCGATTATCAAAGGAGGCAGCTGAGGTATTACAGGCTTAATTTAAGAAACAAATTACTTATTATAAGCATTTGATCCTCAGTGCCTCATAACTGATTACGATGATCACTTAGTTACCTCATCCCTTGCTAACCCACCATTCCCTTAGACTTTGCTCGAAGTGCATTATAGTTGTTAAAAAGCAATGTGACACTTCTGTGTCTGACAGATCATGAGAAATCTGGACTGAAGGAATTGTGTTATTTCCAGGCCTGGTCTACACATTAATGCTGTTCTCTACTGTAGTATAGTGTGAGCTAGTATGATTCCCATACGCTAATCATGCAGTGATGTAATTCCTGTGAATTAGGATATGGCGTTAAGTGGGGTAAAGTTCAGAATCTGCCCATTTGAATGTTCTTGACAGCACAGATCTAGCCCTCGAACCAACCAAGATATTGTTGCCCCACTTTAAATACCTTCAGGCAGCGAGCCAGGATTTGCCTAAGCCATGATGATATCGTAACTTGCCCCTTTAATGATCGCAATGCCTGAGTTTGGAATTAGACAATAGGTGATTGACTGTGGGTGTTAATCCATAACGAAAATGGCAGAAGCAGACCAAACAAGAAAGAAGTGTAGACAGTATAGTGTGGAGTATCTGAAATATGGATTTATACCAACACCAAGCAAACAACAGTGGCCACTGTGTCTGTTATGTGAAAACGGTTTCTCAAGTGAGGTAATGAAACTGTCCAGGTTCCTTGAACATTTGAAGAGAATACACTCTTTTTGGTCACTTTGTGAAAATGCTCAGAAACAGAAAATACTTCAAAACATGTTTTCCAGCATTTCACATCAAAACAGTGATGGTTTGCGAGCTTCATACATTTCATTGCTAAATCTGGAAAGCCCCATAACATTGGAGAATTGATTCAGCCAGCAGTAAGGGAGGTTCTGAGCATGGTTTTGCATAAGTCACAAACCAAACAATTATAGTGATTCTGCTCAGTGATAACTCTCTTCAAAGACAAATAGATAAAATGTCTGAGAACATGGAAGACACATTGTGTAACATACTTAGCAGAACAGAATTTGCTCTGCAGTTGGATGAGTCAACTTTCCCGGGCAACAAATCTTTGCTTTTTGGTTATGTTCACTTCATAAAAGATGAAGCCATGCATCAAGAGTTGTTATTTGCAAGGGGACTGGACACGGATGAAAAGAGGGAGTCAAAATTTCAGGTTGGCAATTTTTCAAAGAGAAAGACATTCTGCTCACCAACATTCTTGTTTTTACAACAGATGGGGCACCAGTAATGACAGGATGTCACCATGGGATTATTATTTTCTTGAAAAAAGCGGCACTGTACTTAACGTATTTAAGATTCACTGTGTAATTCACAAATAGTATCTTGTCATAAAAAATCTAGGTGATTGGTTGCACAGATCATTAAATACTGTTATCACTGCAGTAAATAAAATGAAGACACATGCTCTTAGTTCTCAACTATATCAAGAGCTTTGTATTGACAATGACGAACAGTTTGAACACTTGCTGCTACACATAGACGTCAGATGGCTCTCAAAATGAAGCTGCCTGAGACTTTTTGCAACTGTGATAAAATTCTTCATTCAGTAATCAACTCAAGAACATCAGGTATGACAATGCTTGTTTGTCAGAATTATTCACAAAACTTAATGAAATCAATCTTCAATGAAAGGAAAGGATGTGATCTTATCAAAGCTAACTCAGTTGTCTCTACATTTCTCTTGCTGGTGAACGCAGCAGGCCAGGCAGCATCTCTAGGAAGAGGTACAGTTGATGTTTCGGGCCAAGACCCTTCGTCAGGACTAACTGAGGGAAGAGCTAGTAAGAGATTTGGGCAACTTTGATGTGTGTTGCTTGAATTTCCAGCATCTGCAGAATTCCTCATGTTTACGTCTCCACATTTCTGTCCATTAACCATATTTCTGCACGTGACACATAGAGCACATGTGCCATAGGTTCCCCACCCCTGTGGGGGTGATGGTGATAGAACTGATTAGTTCTGATGCCAAACTTCAGATCTCACTCTGTTGTGAGTGCAAGGTAGTTCTAAAATACCTAATGGTTGTGGACTGTATCTTGAAATCAATCCCTTTTTCCAATAATTTTACTTTGTGACTTTGAAATAGGATAGCTGATTCTTAACAGAATAATACATTTTTTTCCATTGCACAGTATCACAAGTGACTCTTTATAAAACACTGGATCATTTAACAATAAATAAAGCATTGTCTTCATCATTGAAGCTCCTTATTCTTGGCATGCCAGTTACTTTTAAGAACTACAGTGTTAAGGATTTAGCTTGCCATATGACTTTCATTAGTCCTAGAGAGCAACTGATAGCAATACCATTTTTACTGTGGGGGCATCTGTTGTTCAGCTTGCGTGCTTTGAAGTTGGGCTGGAGATGGGTGACCTTTTTTCCCAGAATCACTCATGATGTTTGCCACAGCTATGCTACTGGTACGTAAGCTGTTGAAAATCCTTTAAGGCACATTGACAACTAGGAAGCAATTCCATGCTGAGTAGCAAAGGAAATATTAAAATTGTCTTTAATGAAGTCCCCATGCAGTTGAGAATTCAGTGCACAATATGCTATAAGTATATTGCATATTGTGCACTGTACTTTTTCAGAAAAGTACATAAGGTCCCTTTGCATTTCTAATGGTGAGTGTTAATGCTTGCTGAGGAAATAGCTGTTAAAACACATACTCTTGTCTAATGAAACTGGGATTACTGTTCAATCTCTGAATGTCAATTTCTGGCAAAAATATAGTCATTATTGAAAATGAGGTGTTTGATTATTCTCTTAAATACAAAAACATGTATAGCCTTTGATGGTCTCTCATCACAACTGGGAGGTACCCTTATTAGTCATCCCGGGCAGCCCGAGTGATAGTTTCTAAAGTGCTGACATCTGTGTTCAGCCCTGTAAGATTGTCCACTTCTAGAGTCACTTATGGAGTCTGACAGAAGCTAAGCTACCTGTAGCTAAAAATCTAAAGACTGTGCAGGTCACTTTTATAGAGTGTTGTGACAGTGTATCAATACATTCCATCAATACATTTCCACTTCCTTCCACTTGACACTTTGCAGTACCGGTGTTGGTTACTGAATGTTACCAGAATGGAGATACTAGATGAAAGCAAGGATGAACATAATAAGGATCATGTTGCTTCTTGAGATGGTGATGCTATTTTGGCATACCGTGTTGCTTTGCCGAGCATTGTGGGCACGCTATGTTGGTGCCAGAATGTGTGACAGCACTCATATGCTACCCCCAGCACACCGTTGGGTGTGGTGATTGTTGATGCAAGTGACGCATTTCACTGTATGTTTTGATGTATGCACGATAAATTTGAATTTTGAATCTTGACTCTTGTCAATGAGGTGATTTTGTGAGTCTTGACCTGGCATTTTTTTCCCCATCAGATATGAGATCCACTGAAACTTGCTTCATTCTGGTAATTTTCACAATCTCCCTCTCCAACTTGGCTAACCAGCATTAACTATTTACTGTCATTGGGTCTCATAGAAATAATTATATCTATATAAGCAAAACACACAAAATGCCGGAGGAACTGATAAGGGCCTCAGTCTGAAACGTCGACTGTACTCTTTTCCATAGATGCCGCCTGGCCTGCTGAGTTCCTCCAGCATTTTGTGTGTCTTGCTTGGATTTCCAGCATCTGCAGACTTTCTCTTGTTTTATATTTATATAATCCCCTAAATATTACATTCCAAAGCAGGTCATCCTTTTTCAGTCTCTGAGTTCCTTTCTTGGCTCTATTGCTTGGCACCAGCCAGTGCTCTTCTGCCAGCCAGCCACCCTCCAACAGCTGTAGACAGGACCTCATCAAAAACTCTCCTGTCTGTATCCTAACTGGGGTCAACACCTTTACCCCTATCAACCTGCTGTCTGTGATCACTGGTTACCTTTCCAGCAATGCCTTGATTTTGAAATTCTCAGCCTTATGTTTATAGTTTTATGGTAAAATCCCTCCCTTTCCCTATAATCTCTAAAACTACAGACATATTTGGAGTGTTCCATCTCTGTCTTTCTGTGATTCCTTGATATAAATCACCACCATTTGTAGCTGTGCCTTCAGTTGTGTATCCTGCATGCGCTGGAATTTTTTCTCTAAATCTCTTTGCTTCTCTTTCTCTTTCTGCCTTAAAGATGCTCATTTGGTGATTACTTCAGTGAGTCCTTTATTTGGAAAATTGTAAGATTTTATCCAATACTAGCGTTTGCAAAGTGCCTGGTAATGTTGTTACCATATGAATGGTGGTACCTAAAGCATTGCTATTATGTGAGGATTTTGCTCCCTTCACTTTATATTTCTTCAAGCTACTGTCTAGTTTTGATGCTTCTGAAGTGTTGACATTTCCCTGAATTAACAGATGCTTTCTATTTGTGTTACAGAATTGACTATCTCGATAAAACTGTCAACAAGAAGGACCAACTCTCTTTCTCTCTCCTTTCCCAAAACAACAGGAGTTGGACATGAACAGTTAACTTGAACAGAAAAATCAAGTTCTCAGTGACTGAAATGGCAAAATGTTATTTAAAAGTGCACAAGATCTATGCATTGTAAACATCACTTTGCTATTTCTAACTATCTATATTTGATAATATTTGATAAATCACAGATGCACTCTAGTTTATACTAGCCAGGTGCCACTTCAAAGGGAACTTAAAACTATTACACATTGCAAGATTATCTTATAGAAAAGTTTGTAGAGGTGAAACTGAGCAGTACACTTTGAACACCAGAGGGAGCAAGTGCAATAACTTGCAAAGATTACAAGTAATGCATTTATGCTGACTAAAGATTATTGATTATACCCCTCACACTAAATCAGTAACAGCACACTTCCACATTTCTGTTAATGTTTTATAACTTTTTCCTTTGCACTTTGATATGATGAAAGTAATATTGGCAAGAGTATAAAATCTGGTGGAATTACCAGTTCTCCCGGTATTAATTTGTGAATCAGGTGAGGAACTTTTAATCAAAGAAATAACTCATAAACTTGTAAGTATAAATGTCAATATGAAATATTACAACCTGTTAAGACTAAATTATGTCTTCCATTACAATCAAAATACATTTTAAACCTGAATAAAAGCAGGAAGTGCTGGTTTAAATCAGGAGGTGTGGCTACAGCATACTTATACCATCTGCTTTTTATTTATGATGGCTTCTATAGTCTGTTGTTGTTTTGCATTTCCTGGAGTCAGGCTGGATGCTATATTTGCAAAGTTAATGTGCATCATCTTTGTAACAATTTGTTAAGAATTCCATGCTGATTTGTCTATGTTGGCATAATATTTCAATAAATTATGTATCTTACAAGTAGTATTTTGCAAATATGAAAAAACCATGAGAAACATTAAAACCTTAAGTGAATTTTGAATCATGAAACTTTTCTATTATTGTATTCATTATATTATGTAGGCTTTCTTGTCATTTAAGAGTATTTAAGAATGTAAAGATATTTTTATTGTATTATATTGGAGCTGGAAGTTAGAAGAACATGTTAATTATTTTGTTGTCGATAACTTTGTATATATCTATCATCAGCCCATTTACATTTAAATGTCTAGAGAATATACTATTGATTCAAATATACACAATAAAAATAGAAAATCAAATTATCACATAGCTTTTACAACAAAGTTTCAAGTACTTTGCAGATATTGAATTTTTATTTTGAAATGTAGTCACCATTGCTATGTGGGTAATCATGATTTTTTCCCCCTCATCAATAGCATGCCTAATGTCCTGAGTTGATTACCATTCACAATTTGAAGTGAAATTAGGTTTGCTTATGGACTCAAATCCAGTTTAGCATCTGCCTAAAACTGCATATGTTTTGCACCTGTGGTAATTTTGAAATATCAATTAAATCTGAGCAACATTTTGTTCTGTAACTTGTTTTAGAGGTCACCAGTGAATGGCTGTACTGCTCTTGCACTGATGAAAAATGTCTGCTGATTCCTCTCCAATAAAGGCATCCATTAGTCTTGCGAGACCATGGATCTGTACCTGGAAAGTCTTCACCTCCAGGGTGCAGGCCTGGGCAAGGTTATATGGAAGACCAGCAGTTGCCCGTGCTGCAAGTCTCCCCTCTCCACGACACTAATGTTGTCCAAGGGAAGGGCATTAGGACCCATACAGCTTGGCACCAGTGTCATCATAGAGCAATGTGTGATTGAGCACCTTGCTCAAGGACACAACATGTTCCCTCGGCTGGAGCTCGAACTAACGACCTTCAGATCGCTAGTCCAATGCCTTAACCACTTGGCCACGTGCCCTCTCCAATAATAGTTAAATAAATCATTATATTGTTAAGTCTTATGATGTTTTCAGCTATAGAATACTATATAAATATTGGATCTTATTCCTCATCATAAATGCATAACTTTCAAATTACAAATCTGAAAGATTCACCGTTAAAGGCAAAATAAAATACTTCTTTTTACATCCCAATCCCCCCGCCCCCCCGCACTGCTCGACAGATTGTTTTAAAGGTACTGTCATTGTCCAATGGGTTGAGTTAGTATAGAAATACATAATTCAACCGTGACAATACAGATTACTCGAAATAATGTAGAAAGTTACATTTATGTCTTCTTCTTTGTGACACTAGCATGCCCATGTGCCCCCATAGAACTTGGAGAAAACTTAAAATAATTAGAGTCCAGGAGTACTTAAGGTAAACCAATCCAGTAATACAAAATTGTATTGTATTAAAAAAAAGTTTGCTAAACACAGCATATGGTTATAGGGGTTGAAGGAATTCAGAAGTGTGGACCAGAATACGTTCAATCGTTCTTCAGAGATCAGAAGGTTAATGAACATTTAATGGGGGAGATTATGGATGATTTAGCTTGAGCATCAGAAATATTTCCCAAGCTAATCACAGGAGCATCATCGGTTTCAATGGACAACATATGACGAAAACTCTTTTGCACCTGCAAAAGGGTCGTAATCAAACCATATAGATTTAGGAATAAATAAATGAAATAGCAGAGAAGAACTGAGGATTTTTTTTTCAAACCAGCAGCTAACTCTGATTTGGCATCCTTTGTCTGAAAAGGTGATTGACACTGTTTCATGGCACTGCTTGACGCCGAACTGCAGAGAAAAGTAACACTAATTGGACGACTATTTAAACATGTCTGCCACTGGCGCGACGGGCTGAATGGCCCACCATCCACGTAGTATTTTTGTTATGCATTTAAACGCCCACGATGTCATCACTCTGAAAGAGAGGGCTCTTCGGATTTCTTTCATCTCTGCGACATCCAAGGTGTCATATAAGCTTTTCTTTGGATCCGCTTTGGTGCTTTGTTTGATGCATTTCCAGTAACGATTCAAAAGGAGGGGGTATTTAACTAAAACATCGGCAATGAATGCAGACGATTGCACAGATTTATCAACAGACATTCCGTTGCATTGAAAGCCGAAAGAGGGTGTGTGGGGCGGAGAGGTAACGAGGTAGAATGGGGCACAGAGACACATTTAAAAGGCACGCGCGCCAGATGGGTTCACGGTGGGTCTGCGCGCGCGAGCTCGCATTCCGGGCGGTCAGGATGACATCAGCCGAAAGGATTCCAATCAGATTCGGCTGATCGCGCGACTTCCGCTCAGTGGGACGCGCGCTGGCCGAGGGCGGGAGCGAGCTGCCGGGAGCGTGCGGGACTGGGGGAGCGAGAGGGCGCGCGCGCAGCACGGCCGTTGCTTTGATCTCGAGGGTTTCTAAAATCTTGCTGTACACCGTCGGGGCGCCGAGGAGGAGGGAGAGTCGGTGCAAGGAAGCGAGTCTGGCGGCCGTCATCAACCAGGGGGGTGTGTGCATGCGAGCGGCGGAGCGATGGGTCTCCTCAAGCTGACGGATCAGGTAGGAAGCCAAGGGACTAGAGGGGGGTGGGGGCAAGATGAACGAGGGGGAATGGAGAGCAGCCAATATACGGGGTTTGGGGCTGGAGCTGGGGGGAGGAATGGAGAGCCTTGCCAACTGGCGCAAGCGCCGAGTCGAGGGGCCGGTCTCGGTGGGGGTGGGGGTTAGTAAGAGAGACCCCTGTCCCCGGGACCGAGCAGCACCGTGCAAATATCGTGATGTGGCTACCTCCCGGAACGCGGGTTCGGAGCAATATTGGCTCATTTCTTTGCATTTTAAATGTGCCTCGGGCAAGTGTTGTGCTAGGCTTTGCTCTCAAGGATGTAAGCCCACCCCCTCCCCTCCATTCCCTACCGCTTTCACCTCTCCCAGTTGAGTTGCTCGACCCATACCTATTAGGAACGTGAATTAAAAAAAATCTATTTCATGTATTTTCTTCTTGCCGTGTTTTAAATACTGGGTTGAAGCGACGTCGTGTTGCAGAGCAGCCCAGTTTGTAAGAGTTCAATGGAAAAGATAATGCCACCAACTTGAAAGCTCCGCGAGCTTCAGTCAGCTGTCAGTTCCGATCACGGCCAGTTGTGAAAATAAGAGTTGATTGCGCTTTCCTCTTCCCCTTTGCGTTTTATTTCGCATATTATGGTCTACACAAACGGTTATTTGTGTGTGTCAACACAAGACATGATTTGATATGAACTCTTCCTGTATCAGAGAGAGAGAAAGAGGGGGGATGTTAAAGATTTTCCGAATTTCCACTGCCTGCATTAAAATGTCAGTTACTATTTGGGTGAAACGACTTTAGTCATCGACTTCATTTCACTTCCTCTTTTGAAATGCACGAAAAGTGAGATACGCGGTTTTTCAATCCTGACAAGCGGAAGGAACTGCAGTGGAGCAATGAATTGTATAATTTTAAACGAGTGATTATACGTATTTTAGTTCTTTGTTTTAGTTCGAACTTTAAAGCTTTTGATAATTAGATGCAGATGAAACCGGTTTAAAAAGGGTCTTCTCTTGAATAGTTCATTGTTTAAGAGTAGAATGATTTGGATTTTGTTATGATTGCAGCTGGGAATCTCTCCCAAGTCCATAAGAACAAATATTCACAAATACATTTTGGCACTCCTCGGGTTCATTTGGATGAATTGCTGCAAATTCATCCAACTGATATCTATAGAAAGTGGTAGGTGAGCACATTTACATTGAGCACTGCCACAAGAAAGCAGTATCAATCCTCAGGACCCCCACCATGGGCTCTCTTATTGCGACTACTACTGGGCAGGAGATACAGAAGCCTTGGGTCACACACCACCAAGTTCAGGAACAGTTATTATCCTTCAGCCATCAAGCTCCTGAATTGGCAGGTGTGGGTAACTTCACTCACCACAACTCTGAACTGATTCTACAGCCTACAGACTCACTTTCAAGGACATGAAATCTATGTTCTCTGTATTATTTTTTATTCGCACAATTGTCATGCACATCAGCTGTTTGTCAGTCTTTGCGTAGAGTTATTCATCAATTCTAAGAGGAAAATAAATCTCAAGCTAGTGCATGGTAATACATATGTACTTTGATAATAAATTTACTTTGACTTTGTAAATTTATTTTGCAACTAGGAACATTAAACCTTGCATATGTTGTTTGCTGCTATTTTGTCATAATCCTATGTTTTGTCAACAAGTCAAACAAACCTTGTGCAGTTTCTATTCGATAGAAGATTTGGCAATTGTATTATTTAATTTTGCGATACTACAGGTTGGTGCTACAGTAGAATAGTGGTTAACACGATGCTATTACAGCTCAGGGCATCTGAGTTCAATCCAGGCATCCTCTGTAAGGAGTCTCTGTCAATCATTGCTGTGGAATACGTGGGTTTTCTCTGGGTCCTCCAGTTTCCTCCCACAGTCCAAAGGGTAGATTAATTGGTCATTGTAAATTTTCCCATGATTTGGTTAGGGTTAAATTGGGGTTGTCCTGGGTTGCTGGGCAGTGTGGCTTGAAGTGCTGGAAGGGCCTATTCAGCGCTGTACTTCCCCTCAGTGGAATCAGTCAGTAATGAAAGCAGAAAATGTGTGATACATTCAAATTCAGCAGCACCTTTGAAAGGAAAATAAGTTTGTGATCCAGTTAGTCAGAAAACTTTACCCATTTAATATTTTTATCAATAAAATTACAGAAGGAAAAATTTTAACACTTTTCTCTGCCTCACATTCAGTGATGTACTTTTGAAATGATCGTTATTCTGTGGAGGGATCGGTGGCAGCTAAGTTACGTGCAGCAAGGTACCTCAAACAACATCATGTGGGTTTGATTCAGGAAGGCCTTCATTTGCTTGTGCTTGTCAACTCCCCACAACCCCCACCCCCACCCCCCATGCTTTTGTTGCACTTGCCTTTTGCAGCTCTCTGTGTCTATCAATCTCAAAGCCTCACTGCCAATGGCTGGCTGGGATTGATCGTGAGTGATGGATTCAGAGGCTCATCAAAACCACTATGAAGGCCTTTACATAGCTTGAGATATTATCAATGTATTTGATCAAGTTTTGAAGAATTAAACAATAGAATAAATTTATTGAGAATATAAGTGTTCAATGGTAAATAGAAACATCCAGATTAATGTTGAAATAAACATTTACCTGTATGTAAGAAATAGAAGCAGGAGTAGGCCATTAGCACATTCTGTAGAATTATGGTCTTGCTTGATCTTTGACCCTAGTACCTCTTTACTGTACTAGTCCCATATCATTTAATGCTGTTAATATCAAAACCTGTTTTATTTCTGTTAAATTTAATTGGTGATGGAGATCATACTGTCTACTTTAGTAGAAAATCTCAAAGATTCACTTTTCTGCATGAAGAAATTTAATGGGAGAACCCATATTTTGAGATGATAACTCATAAGAATTTTGTATGTTCAATAAATTCAACTCCCATTCTTTGAAATTACAGAGAATATGAGACCAGTCAGTGTGGTCTCTTTCGTAGAGACCACCCCATCTCAGGCATCAGTTTGGCCTCACATGACGAATGTGGGGAGTGCATGGGGGCAGATGGGGGGACTGGTAGTATGGGTGGTGCATGCCCCTATGGTCTTTCAGTCTCACCCAGAATGTTCCTTGCAGGGAATTGATGGGTATGTGGCACTCCTTCAAGAAAGTTTTGAGCACGTCATTTAATATTTTGTGTATTTACCTGGAAATTTCATCTCATGATGAAGCTCTAAATAAATGGTCGAGCTTGGGAGTCTGTTGTCAGCACATGGCTGGTTCAGAGACACAAAAGTGCATATGGAGTCTGGAGTAATAAACCAACTGCTGCAGGAACTCAGTGTGTCAAGCAGCATTTGTTGGTGGGAAGAAATAATTGACATTTTTTGGGTTAAGACATGGGTGAGCTATGTACTGAAATTCATTTTGCAGTTGTATGTCCAACATTGTCAGGAGTCACAGGACCAAGGACACTTGGCTGCATGGATCCAGAATTGGCTTGCCTACAGAAGGCAGAAGGTTATAGTAGATGGAGTGTATTCTGCCTGGAGGTCGGTGACCAGCGGTGTTCTGCGGGGATCTGGTCTGGGACCCCTGCGTTTTGTGATTTTTATGATCGACTGGATAGAGGAAGTGTAAGAGTGGGTTTAGTAAGTTTGCAGATGACATGAAGGTTGCTGGTGTTGTGGATAGTGAATAAGATTGTCATAAGTTACAGTGGGATGCAGAGCTGAGCTGAGAAGTGGCAGGTGGAATTCAATCCTGAACAGTGTGAAGTAATACACTTTGGAAAGTCAAACTTGAAAGAAGAATATGAGTTTAATAGGGTTTTTAGCAGTGTGGAAGAGCAGAGGGATCTTGGGGTCTGCATCTGTAGATCCCTCAAAGTTGATAGAGTGGCTAAGAAGGTCGTTTCAAAAAGAACACATTGACTTGAATTGACTATATTTTATTTGTTACATCCTTCACATACATGAGTAAAAATCTTTACGTTACATCTCCGTCTAAATGTGCAATGTGCAATCATAGTAATTTATAATAAATAGAACAGTCAATGTAACATAGAAATACACTCAAATCAGCATGAGTTAATCTGTCTTATGGCCTGGTGGAAGAAGCTGTCCCGGAGCCTGTTGGTCCTGGCTTTTATGCTGCGGTACCGTTTCCTGGATGGTAGCAACTGGAATAGATTAGGGTTGGGGTGACTCGGGTCGCCGATGATCCTTCAGGCCCTTGTTTCACACCTGTCTTTGTAAATGTCCTGAATCATGGTAAGTTCACAATAACAGATGTGCTGGGCTGTCCGTACCCCTCTCTGCCGAATCCTGTGATTAAGGGAGGTACATTTCCCATACCAGGCAGTGGTGCAGCCAGTCAGGATGCTCTCAATTGTACCATCTGCACACTGGACACTGGTTCAGCTATTTCAGTGATTCCATAAAATAAGTTTGAATGGCAATTCAAAGATACTGAACTGAAGCCTTAGATGTCCAGCTAAGAATTTGTACTGGAGAAAAGATGATTTCTGTGGGAATAATGTTCATAACAGTGAAATACAACAACCAGCAAATCACATTGAGCTTGTATGTGGTAAAATAGGAGGACCAGCATTGTGGGAGTGTGATTGGCTGAGACAACTACAACTTGATTGGAGATCTGTCCACTGCCACATCCCCTGCAATAGAGTAAATTGTAAGTAAATCACCAAAGGTACTAGATAATGTCACAACTGTCTCCATGCTGTACACCATGAACTGTTGCCCAACATATGGCAAACAAATGTTCGTGTCACCTCTGTGCCCCTGGTTAGAAAACATATTGGACTAAGGAAGGACCATGTTGCTCAGAGGAATCGTGAAGGTGATGAAAGCAGTAGTCCAACTACGAAATTTCTGATATGTTAACCAGGCAGTTACTTGTGAAATGTGGCTTGGTTTTAAGCTGGAACAAAGTTCAAGAAGCTTCAAAAAAGTTACAAGCATTCAGCTTTTGTGAGTATAAAGAACCAGAATCTATTCTGTGTGCATTAAGGTTATTGCATGAACTTCAAGTGGGAGACAAAAAGCTGCTTGTTAAAGTAGATGCAAAGACCAAAGCTCATCTGGATGAATGGAAGGCCAAAAAGAAAGGAGTCAATAGAGTCACGAAAATACAGGATTTGTCAGATGGTGTTGTGAATGAAGAAATCAAAAGAAGAGATTAGATCATCAAGGGAGCAATAGAAGGATTAATAAGAGAAATCTCCACTGAACTAAATGGACCTTCCAAAGATCAAGATGCACATCCTAGGAAGAAGGAGGAAGGCAAGAAAAAGAAAGACAAGAAGTTGAGAAACAGAAGAGACGGAAAGAAAGAATGTGAGCGAGAAGGTGAAAGGTGTGCTTGTCTATTAAAATAACATTCATGATTCTTGTGGCAACATATTTTGTCTTATAGAAAAATTGTGTGTGCATTGATATTGATACATTGCAGTATTTTTCTTTATAGCTAATTAATGGGTACACAATAGAAATTTGTGAAGTGCTACTCATTGTTCCATGAATGATCTGTCAAAACAAAAAGGGGTAGTGTCTCTCTTTCTGTATCAATGCAGGCACTGTGTTTTGATATTATTTCCTCTTCCTTCCAGAACTAAAAAATGCTTTTTAAGAGATGATTACCCCATTTTGTTTTTTTCTCCCCCTGGATTTGAGTAATCCTGTGTTTGAAGGGTCACAACATATTTGTGGACACTCTGTTAGTGTGGTGAATGGAAAGTATAGGTTCTTGATTGCAGAGTACACAACCTGGGCGATATAATTATTTTGGTGTGTGTTACTTTACTAGTTGTAGATCTTGAGTAGAGATGGGAAGAGGGCACATTGTGATATGAAAGTTGTATATAAGCTCTTAGTACAGGTGTCCCCCACTTTACGAAAGTTCGCTTTACGCCACTTCACTTTTACGAAAGAACTACATTAGTATCAGTGTAAGGAGTTTCTTCTTTTATATTACTGCTAAGGCTAATAAAAATGGCTTCTTCATTATGTTAGAATAAAATGGCTTCTTTGTTATGTTAACTGCTGAGAAAGTGCTTCTCTATAGCAGTTTGTTTGGGTTATGATTACTGATTACTGAAATTGTATTCATTTGCTAACCATTTGGGATAGAGGTTATTCTTTCTTGTGTGTCCGTAAGCTATTGTTTTAGCGGGCTTTGGGGCAGGAGGCGCGATGGGGACAGAGGGGAGACTCGATGCTGTAAGCTGGGCGACGGAATGGATCCTGAGCGGGAGTCCGAGGCCCAGGGTCTTCAGTGAGGAGAGGAGACGAGGACAGACTCGTGTGGAGCGTCTGGTCGACCACTGTGGTTGGTCCCAGGCGGTGGGTCGAGGAGGTCGGAGGGGATTGAATGGTGGAAAGAAGACTCCGCTAATTGAGCTCCAACGGTTGTGCATGAAGTGGTTGAACTCTGATAAGTTTGGCACCCTTTACTTCCCTTTTGTATTGTATCTCTAATAATTACATAGTTCCTGTAAGATCTATAAATTGTATTCTGTAAATCGCATATGGTGTACTGTCTGTTATTTGGTGGGGTGGGGTACATCAAACAGCATCTACACAAACTTGATTACCCAGTTTGGTGGGGCCGAAGGCTGCTACCCCTAGACAAAAGTGAGCTGAGCGAGCCTGAGGCTTACCAGAAGGCTATATTAACCGAAAGAAATCCGAAGAGGATTTTCACTTTTACGGAAAAAGGCACCCGCTTTAAACTTGTGTTTACCCCGAAAAAGACTACCATAACCATGAAGCCTTGCGCGGGCAGGTGCGTGTCTACAAATCGATTTTGGCTAAATCTTCCCGATTCTGATAAGTGAAACTACAATGTACATTTATTTCTATTTTATATAAGCTTTGTATTTATCATATCATTCCTGCTTTTACTATATGTTAGTGTTATTTTAGGTTTTATGTGCTATTTGGTATGGTAAGTTTTTTTCGGGTCTGGGAATGCTCAAAAAAATTTTCCCATATAAATTAATGGTAATTGCTTCTTCGCTTTACACCATTTCGACTTACGAAAGGTTTCATAGGAACGTTTTACTTTCGGATAGTGGGGGAAACCTGTAATAAAGGCCACACAGGAACCAGTACATTTTGGCCCAATTAAGTAGCTGCTCCAGTTAGCTGAAGTTTAATGGAAATAATTAAAATGGTATTAAAAAAAAAACTACTATTTCAACATGTAACAAATTATGTATTCAAATGAAATACAGAACAAACTAGAACACTACTAATATTACTGCAGTCACAATAAATTGTATTGGTTCCTAATACTTATCCATTGGGGTTTCATCCACATTGTATTCTTTTAGCTGTAAATGAACAAAATCAGTGCAGACACCTAGTGCAGATAATGGATTGTCTTCATACAATGCTGTTGACAATTGCATCCTCCAAATCTTCATTTTCCTTGTAAGAGAAATGAGAAAAATTCAAGATTATTGTTGATACTTTCAAATTCTTCATAGTTTCTAACTTGAAGTAGTGAAATCATTTAATTTTCATTCCTGGCCGTTTCTGGCATCTCCATTGCCTGAATGCTTGAAACTGCAGTGAGCAAAACAGTTCTGAGTTGTCATATTGCTCATTTCTCACCACATATCTGACAAAATGATATTTGAACACAACTACACACGACTGATGCTATTTAAAAACTTCACTCGCATCATGGTGTTGTGTCTAATGGCCATGCATGTACACATGAGTGACACTAGTTAGAAACTGTTTGGGAATTATCCCCAATTTAGTGACATAGTGTCCAAAATAAATGAAGGGAATCATGGCTATTTCCTCGATTAGTTTTGATTTTTTAAAAGATTTGTCCCAAATAAACGTTGCCCTGATTAACCGAAGGCCCAATTAACTGGAGTCCACTCTAGTTAATTTTTGTCTGTTACTTTTTTCATATTTTTAAATTTGAAGACGGTTGAAATTTTAAGAGATTATTATGGATGGAATAGTTTCAAAAACTGGTTAATTTGTTTTTGTTTATTGTGACTATTTTTTCCATGTCTGATATTAAAATAAGGGTGTACAAATAAGGAGTTTGGTAATTTGATTAAATTGTCGTGCTGGATCATTATTACCTTTAAAAGAGAAAATTACTTAGTTTTTTCATGAGTGCAGAGCATTCGTCGTATAATAATATCAAAATGTGTTTGAACTATTTTGGTTGGGCATGATCTGTGAACATGAATGCACTCAGTTTGTAGTCTTCTGCGTTGCAGCACATCGACTTCAAGGTTCAAGAGATGCTGTTCTGAACTGCACTGTTATAACACATGGTTACTTGAGTTGCCTTCCTGAAATCTTGAACTAGTCTGGTCATTTGCCTCTGACCGTTCTCATTAACAAGGTGTTTTTACTCACCGGATGTTTTTTTTTCACACCATTCTCTGTAAACGCTAGAGACTCTGAGATACTCAGACCACCTCATCTAGCACCAACAATCATTCCAATGTCCAAGTCACATTGATCAAATTTCTTCCCCATTCTGATGTTTGATCTGAACAACATCAGAACCTCTTAACCACATATGCATGCTTCTATGCATTGAGTTGCTGTCACATGATTGGCTGATTAGATATTTGCATTATTGAGCATACCCAATAAAGTGTATGTCTTACTCTATATGCCCAGTGGATTAATTTACATTTTGATAATTTTGCCATTGCATATATTATGTGCTGTTGGTGCTGAGCATGATAGCAAATTAAACAAATCCCTTTTGACTGTACATGATCTATTAGCCTCTATTCCCTGCATATTAGTGTGCTGAACTGAAGCCTCTTGAACACCACTATCATATCTGCTTGCACCACCATCACCCCCTGCACATCCCCTTAAAACTATGTCCTCTAATATTTGACATTTCTACCCTGGGAAAAATGTTTCTGACTGTCTACCCTATTTGTATCTCTTCATAATTTTATAAACTTGTGTCAGGTTTCTCTTCAATCTCTAATGCTCCAAAGAAAACAATCCAAGTTAGTCCAACCTCTCCAAGTTAGTACAGCCACTCCTTGTAGTTAATACCTTCTAATCCAGACAAGCTGGGTTATCATCCTGGTAAACACCTTCTGCACCCTTTCCAAAGCTACCACATCCTTCCTGTATAGGGTGACGAGAACTGCACGGAAAACTCCAAGTATGGCCTAAATGAAGTTTAACATTGTTGCCGTTTGGCCCCTAACTAATGCCATGTGCTGTCTTTGTCACTGTTAACTTGTATTGAAAATTTCATTGAGTTGTGGACTTGGAACCCAAGATCTCTTTGTACATCAATGCTATTAAGGGTTCTGGCATGAATTTATATACTTTGCCCTGAGATTTGACCTCCCCATGTGCAACATCTGACACTTGCCCTGATTAAACTCTGTCTGCCTATCTATGTAACTGATCTGCAGTATATCCTCTGACCATTGCGAGCAACTTCACCCAGTTTTGCATTGTCTGCAACTAAACAACCCACCTACATTATCATATGCTGTTTATACAGTCTAAATCACAAACAACAGAGATTCCAGCACTGGTGCTTGCTGAGATGTGCACTCCTCACATGTGCTAGATTTAAATGTGATTTGTAAACTATTCATTTCCCTCTCTGT
Source organism: Mobula hypostoma (assembly GCF_963921235.1). NCBI lineage: Eukaryota > Metazoa > Chordata > Chondrichthyes > Myliobatiformes > Myliobatidae > Mobula > Mobula hypostoma. The sequence goes on from NC_086102.1 coordinate 146,963,234, forward strand.
GCTTATTTGTTGTGTACCTCAGTTTCTCAAATAAAGGAATAAAGTTCCCTAAACCCAACTAGTAACAAATTTTCATTGCTGTAGAATTGTTTGTCCAATAAGACTATTTTGCAAAGGAGAAGATGTTTACTGAGATGAGGTATTACAAGCAGAAAGATGGGGGAACTTCCTGTTGTTAAATATTGTGGTTGATTGCTGACGTTGAAAGAAACTGGTGCCTCATGCAGCCGTATAGGAACTAGAAGAAGGTACTTTGTTTTAAAATTGTTCATTATTGTATCTATAATTTCTTTTAATGTACTTATTCCCCAAAATTATGAAATTTGATTATATACTAACTATAATCAAGCTTTTCTAGCCACTGATCATTATCCTTCGGCTTATTGACATTTTTGGTACTCATAGGAAAAACAGTGCAGAAAATGTTTGTTAGTTTTTTAGCAGATTGTATGACATATAGAGACTGCATGTTGTACAATTTAGATACTTTTCTACACCATCCTTTTGCTTACTGAATGTTCATCGGTCACTATGCTTTCATTTGTACTCCAGCTTCAAATATATTTTTTGACTAGGAAACCCGAAGCTGCACTTACCAAACTGTATAATTTGATCAGCATCTTCTTCCCAATTGCTTTGAAATGCTCAGAATATATCTTTTTCATTTTGAGTGTTTGATCCCACTGATGTCATCCTGAAATGCATGTTTGGTTCATTTGCTGGGTTCACCTTCAAGATTATTCAAAATTCTTTAATGTCATTTCAAGTACACAAGTGTAAAGGAGAGTGAAATGATTGTTGCTTCTGATCTGATGCAACACTAAAAAACAATAATTAAAACAAAACACCACAAATATACTTAAGATAGCTTATATACATTGATTGTTAGTTCATAAAATGACATTAGCCACAGGAGCATCTGTGACTGACAAGAAATGATAAATTAGTGGTGGTGGGGTGGGTTAGTAGGTGCAGGTGTTGATCAGCTGAATTGCTTAGGGAAAGTAGCTGTTTTTGAGTCTAGTGGCCTGGGTATGGATGCTATGTAGCCTCCTTGCTGATAGGAGTGGGACGAAGAGTTCATGAGCAGGGTGAGTGAGATCCTTTATGATGTTGCTGGCCCTTTTCTGGCACCTTTCTGTTTATATGTCCTTAATGGCAGGTAGGCTGGTGCCAATAATAAGTTGAATAGTGTTGACCCATTATAGAGCCTTCCTGTTCACTGCAGTGTGGTTTCTGTACCATGTAATGATGCTGCTTGTTAGGATGCTCTCTACTGTGCATCTGTAGAATGGCGTGAATATAGATGTGCATAGTCCAGCTCTTTTCAGCTTCCTCAGAAAGTAGAGGCATTGGTGAGCTTTCCTGAGTGTAATGTGTTCTGGGCCCATGAGAGATTGTGCAAGATGCACACTCCCAAGAGTTTGAAACTGCCCACAGTTTCCACTGCTGTGCCACTGATGTAAAGAGGCATGTGAGTAACTGGAGTCAATAGCTATTTCCTTTGTTTTGTTGAATTTGAGGAAGAGATTATTTGCCTGGCACCAGGCCTGAAGCTTTTTCACCTCCTCTCTGTAGGCTGTTTTATCATTGTTGGTGATGAGCCCTATTTCTGTTGTTTTATCGGCGAACTTGAATACCTGGATGTTTGACCTTGTGGTCCTGTGTGAGCAGAGTGTACAGCAGTGGGCTCAGTACACAGCCCTGGGGCAGGGGGGGGGCACCGTATTGAGGATGATGGGAAGGGAGGAGTGGTTGTGCATCCTGACTATCTGATGTCTGTTGGTTCAGAAGTCTAATGTCCAGTATTTAGACTGAGGAGTAGGAGTTTATTCACCAAGGTCTGTGGATCAGTAGTGTTGAGTGCCAAACTGAAATCCATAAACAGCATTCTGACATAAGAGTCCTTGCTTTCTGGGTGTCTCAGGGCTAGATGCATGACAGATGCTGAGCGGTTCTGTCAGTAAGTACATTGATGAGTGTCCAGTATGGCAGGAGTGGAGTTTCTACCAGCAGCTTAAAGCACTTCATGATGATTGGTGTCGGTGCCCCGGGCGGTGGTTATTTAGTTCTGAAGGTTCAAAGGATTCAAAGTACATTTATTATCAAAGTATATATGCATTATACAACCCTGAGATTTGTCTTCCCCGTAGCCATGAAACAAAGAATAACATGGAACCTGTTTAAAGAAAAATATCAACCACACATGCAAAAAACATATCGCATAAATGGCAACAAAAGAGAATGAGCGAAAGACAGAATATAAAACACAAAATCAGTTCAGCTGAATGTTCATTATTTGCAAGCTGCCCTAGTTCAAGTCATCCAAGCAACACAAAAAGGAGTGGCTAGAAAATGCTTCATAATGTTAACTACAGTCCAATCCATAAACTGCAGAACTTCTGCGTCATCCTCCAACAGCATCAAGGGAGAGAGATACCATTTGAGTGAAGGGACTTTCCTTCAGGAGCAGTAAGGGGGAGAGAGAGAGGGAGACCGGCATAGGCAGACACCTTCTCCAGTAGCAGTGAGAAAGGCTGGTAGACAGCACTGAACATTCATTTGCCTCAACGTTTTCAATCTTCAGTTGGTGAGAAATGGAGTCGATTATGGGTATGCACCCTGTCTCTAAGTTTCTTGGCCTCGAGACTCACCTTCCAGAACCCTCTCAGAGACTGTAGAGGTTTCTGGTACAGGGATGATGGTAGCTGATTTGAAGCTTGTGGGAACAGTAGCCTGGATGAGTGAAGTGTTGACGATGCCACACACATCAAATTTGCTGGTGAACGCAGCAGACCAGGCAGCATCTCTAGGAAGAGGTACAGTCGACGTTTCGGGCCTAGACCCGAAACTTCGACTGTACCTCTTCCTGGAGATGCTGCCTGACCTGCTGCATTCACCAGCAAATTTGATGTGTGTTGCTTGAATTTCCAGCATCTGCAGAATTCCTCGTGTTTATGTTGACGATGTCAGTGAGCTGGTGTTTGTTCCTTGACATAATGTCTGGCCCAGCTGCTATATGGGGGAGTGGAGGGGTGGAGTTGACTCTCTAAAGTGTCTGCTGTTGTAACAGACATTGGCTGCTCGCCTGGGAGGAGAATAATTTTTGTGGTCGGCAGTGTTGCATGCCTCAAAGTGTACATGAAAGTTGTTTAGAGTATCAGAGAGGGAGATGTCACTGGTACAGTTAAAGCTGTTTTATCCTTGTACGATCAATGATGACCTTGATGCCACTTATGCTGGGGATCATTATTTTACATTCAGGTGTTACTGAATTTTGTATGTACGCAGTCTTTGCCCTCATGATGCCCAAGTTGAGGTCTTCCCTGGATGCTCTGAGAGGTTTCATATTATTTATGTTATATTTATGTAGAGTTTTGATGTAGTTTGGTCACAACTATTTTATTAAATCATTTTTTTTTGAAGAATCAACTTGGACAATAAATTTTGGTTGGGTTCTCTATTTGTAGGAGTCATGATTACTTTGACCTTGCTACATCAACACCTCTGGTGAGGACTCGATTGATAATTTTGATCACCTTTACTATATTTCCTTGCTCTTCATCACAGACAAACATTGAGAAAATAGAAAATTATAAAAATGAGATCCTGCAGATGCTGGAAATCTAGAGCAACAGATACAAAATGCTGGAGGAACTCAGCAGGTCAAGCAGCATCAATGGAAATGAGTAAACATTTGCCGAGACCCTTCATCAAGAATGGAAAAGAAGGGGGACGATGCCAGAATATGGTGGGGAGGAGGAGATGGAGGATAAGCTGGAAGGTGATAGCTGAAGCCAAGTGGGTAGGGGAGGGGCATTGAAGTAAGAAGCTGGTCGGTCATAGGCAGAAAAGGGAAAGGGCTAGAGAAGTAGGAATCTGGTAGGAGAGGAGAATGGATCATGGGCAAAAGGGAAGAAGGAGGGGCACAAGGGGGAGGTGATAGGCAAGTATGGAGAAGAGGTAAGAACCCAGAATGGAAAATTGAAGAAGAGGGAATTGGGAGGAGGAAAAGATTATCAGAAGCTGAAGAAATCTATGTTTATGCCATTAGGTTGGAGGCTACCTAGACAGAATATGAGGTGTTGCTCCTGCAACCTAAGAGTGGCTTCATCGTGGCAGAAGAGGTGGCCATTAATTGATATGTTGGAATGGGGATAGGAATTGAAATGGTTGGCAATCTACATCGGGTCTGACCATTTGTAGAGGAGGCCGCATTGGGAGCACGGGATATAATAGAAAAGCCCAACAAATTCGCAGGGGAATGTTTCATCCAGTACCAGCATGGGAGAGTGTTTACCCTCATTACTGATCATCAGCTACTAGTATCCACTTTCAATCTACAAGAGGGTAACTGCAGCAGCATGAATGCAGAAATGGGCTTTGTTTCTTGGAGGACACAGTACAAGATCAAATTCAATGGGACAACCAATTGTGGAAATGCCGATGGATTGTCCTGTTTAACCTTTGAAGAGAAAGTACCTGAAAAATTTGTAAAAAAGACACTCCTCCTGATGTATTCTCTTGAATACAAGTCAAAAGTTTCCCTATTAACTGCAGAGATGATTTAAAGGGAGACCAGAAAAGACCCCATACTATCTAGGGCTACATGACAACCCAAAATGGCTGGAATGTCCAGCAGAAATTCCAGTCCCCCCATTTTTAACAGTGCCAGGATGAATTTGCTCTTGACGGGGTTGCATTGTAAGGGGATTGAGAGTTGTTGTACCATCCAAATTGAGAGCTAACGTGTTAGAGGAGTTAAACTGCTGGTCATCTATGCATAGTCAAAATGAAAGTGTTGACTCAAAGCTTTGTCTAGTGGCTTGGGTTAGATCAGCACATCAGGCAGCTTCGTGCACTGTTTGGGATGCCAACATGTCCAGAAGATGCCAACAGTAGCGCCTCTCCATCCCTCGGAACGGCCTGTATTGCCCTGTCAGAGGATTCATGTGGTTTTAGCTGGCCACAAATTTCCTGGTAGTGGATGCGGTTGCAAAGTGGCCGGAAGTGTTCCCAATAGCCTCCACTACAGCCTCACACACTGTTGATGTGTTGAGAAGCTTCTTCTCAAGGACTGGTGTTCCAGAACATTTGGTCAGTGACAGTGGAACAAACATCTGCACAGTACTGTCCAGCTATCAATGGCATGGTGAAGAGGTTTGCCCACAAGCAGAAGTTCACCAAATTCCTTCGTGCATATCACAATCCAGCATGCTCCACAACAAACAACTCCCCATCTGTGCTGTTCCTGGGTTGTTCCTTGCAATCGTGCTTGGATCTCCTCAAACCTAATCTGAGAAAAAGAATGCAGGACAAATAACTGAGTTAAATTGAGGGTTTCTCAAACAAGGACATTTGATGTTTCACTCCTAGATGAATATTCTTGGTGAGGGACTACAGGAATAATCGAAAGTGGGTACTTGGAAAGATTAAGAACAGCACTGGACCACTCTTCTACACAGTGGAAATTGTATCTGATATCATCTGGAAAAGAACACCTCAATCAGTTGAGGAGAGCAGTGACAATGGTTTGAGAAGAAAGGTGTCCAGAGCTGTCAAAACCACTTAGTGCAGTCTGAGTCAACTCCTACAACCTAAGGAAGCTCCAGAACCTGAGATTGTTTCACAGCCACAAATTTCACCTGTCAAGCAGAGTGGCCTCCTTGTCAGGAAATATGTTATCCACAAGAATAAGAAATCCTCCACGGCAATTAAATATTTAGGTCTGAGTGATACAATTTAAAATTCCCTGTTTTGTGGTCTTTATATAGTAGTTGTATTATATGATAATACTGTACTGTGTAAGATGACGAGTGAGCAGTATGTTACATATTTGAGTTGAGATGCATTTTATATTGAGTTTGTAGCTAAGCAAGGAAGAGTGTAGTGTATTTAATATTTCAGTAGTATTGTAATTGTGTGATTAAGCATCTTTTGTTTACATAATTCATTGAGTTATGTATAAAAAGTACGTGAATGGCTTATGTCATGCCACCATGTGGATGTCTTACTAAAAGAAAAGGAAAACTAAGTAGGCAAATTTCTAGCACCTGTGGTTTTTCTTTTGATTCATTTCTAGAATTACAAAACATAACACCTTGGAAGGCAGGGAGAGCTAGTTTGGTGGATTCAAAATTGGCTTGGAGGCAGAAAGCAGAGGGTAGTGATTGAAGAGGTTATTTCTTGGAATGGAAAATGGTGATTAGTAGTGTGCTGTGGGGGTCAGTTTTGGGACACATTCATTACTTATATAAATAATTTGGATGCAGATGCACAAGGTTTGATTGATAAGTTTGCAGATAACACAAAATTAGGAGGAGTTGTTTGATAGTGAAGAGGGTTATTACAGAGGGATCTTGATTATTTGGGGGATTGAACCAAGGAGTGGCAAATGGATTTCAATGCAAGCGTGAGGTTTCAGAAAGTCAAACCAGAGGAGGATTTATACCCTGAATGGTTGGGCACTAGGGAATGCAATGGAATATTGGGAATTCCGAGTACAAGTGCGTAGTTCATTGCATATTACTATCCAATAATAACAGCGGGGTTAAGTACAGCTTCAATGCCTGAAATTTGCCAATGACGCTATGTTGTTGGATGAGATACAGGTGGTGATGAGTCAGCTTTTCGGAATGAGTGGTGCCACAACAATAACCACTTGCTCAGTGTAGAAAAAGAGATGAGGTCCTGCAACATGAACTTTAGGTGCTAGGTTGCAAATTAACGAGAAAGTTGTCATCTCTGGATTGCTTCCAATGCATGTGCTGCTGAATAAAGGCATAGGAAGATGGGTCAAATGAATGTGTGGCAAAAGGTATGGTGTAGGAGGAAGATCTTGAGATTTTGAGAACAGTGGCAACATTTATGGGCTAGATAGGACCTGTATAAGCTGGATAGGTTGCAGTTAAACTGGAGTGAGTCTAATATTTGGTGCTGAGGTTTGCTTGTGCTGTGTGAGGTTTTAAACTAATGTGACAGGGGATGGGATGCAGAGTAAATGTAAAATTAAGGTATGCCTGTGTTGATTGTCGATAAAGAGGAGATGTTATTACTGATCCGTGCTGACTGTTATCTCCCGATAAGGGAGTCAAGGATCCATGTGTAGAAGGAGGTATAGAAGCTTGTTGATTAGTTGTGAGTAGATGAAAGGATACAGGGTTACGGTGAGAAGGCAGCAGAATGGGATTAAGAGGGGTAATATATCAGCCACGATGGAATGGTGGAGCAGACGCAATGGCTGATTGGCCTGATTTTGCTCCTGTGTCTAATGGTCGTGTGATGGTTTTGATGCTGAACTGTAATTGATAAACAATGGAGTGAATTATCTTTCATTGTTGTCTAGGTGTAAGTGCTCCAAACTCATGGAGTGCTGGTGAGATTGTGTCTGCTGTCGACCTGTTGTAGGGTAGGCTAATTGCAGCAAGTCTGGGTCCTTGCTCAGAGGAATTGAGTCCAGCCATGATCAACTTCGCAAAGTACTTCATCATAGTAGATGTGAGTGCTACCAGGCAATAGTTGTTGAGGCAACTCGCCATGCTCTTATTGGGAACTGGTATGACATCCTTTTGGACACTGCAGCCAAATGGTGGGTACAGATTTTCAGTACCCTACCAGGTACACCGTTGGGGTCTGTTGTTTGTGACCAAGAGTTGTACTGTAAAGTTCAGTGCCTTCATTTGTTATATAAATCAATGGCCTAGATATTAATGTCAGAGGTATGATTAGTAAGTTGGTTGTTAACACAAAATTGGGAACATTGATAATGAGGAGAAAATTCTTTAGGCTACAGAATAATTTTTGACCAGTTGGTAAGCTGCATCTCACCACATGGAATTCTGATAAGTGTGAGATGATGTATTTTGATATATCTAATGTGGTTAGAACCTAAACTATCAATTTTACGACCTTAGAGAGTATTGAAGATTCCATGGAGCCTTGAAACTGGCAGCACAGGTAGATTGGGTGGAGAAGAAGCTTTCCTTCATTAACCTGAATCTAGAATACAAGTACAGCTTAGTATGGGTGCAACTTTATCTAACATTGTTTTGGACACAGCAGAATTATTGTGTGAAGTTATTATCACCACACTATATGAAAGATACAATTGCACTGGAAAAAGTGTGGAGGAGATTGACCAGGATGTTCCTTGGAATGGAATGTTTCAGTTATGAGGACAGACTGGTTTGGCTAGGTTTCTTTGGAGTTGAGGAAATTAAGCAGATAACGGATACAAGTACCAAATTATGAACGACATATATAAGGTAGATGGGAATGAATTTCTTACCTCAGGTGGATGTATCCAAGATTGGAAGGCATAGGCTTAAGGTGAAAAGTAAGAGATTTTGTGTGGATCTGAGGAAGAACATTGTTTTCATCCAGAGGATGCTTACAGTCTGCAGCACATGGCCTGAAGAGGTAATGGAGGCACTCTTGCAGCATTTAAAATATTTGGACGAGCACTTAAATCACCATGGCATAATGGGATCCAGACTATTTATTGGTAAGTGGGATAAGTATGAATTGGTTGGCACAGACATGGTGGAATGAAGGAGTAGTTTCTGTGCTGCATGATTCTATTTCTTTCTTTCTAATAGATATCTTCATACTCTCTAAGGCACTGGCATTCTTTCTGGGGTTTCTAAAATGAAATGCACTATTCCAGCACCAGCCTTGATGTAGTAGTACCTTGACCGAGGCTGAGTGTCGACAGTGCTTTTGCTTATACCGATACTGCTTGACCCACTGAGTTTTTCCACCAGTTACTTTTTGCTCTTGTTTTCTAGCCACGGTTTACTAATGTCTCAGAAATTTCTTTGCTTTTGAATTCCATATCCCTGATAACAAAGTCAGGCATTTCTTATTTTTTCATTTCATAATGAACTGCAACAGTACTTCCCCAGACAATTTCAAACATGTATATTATAGGGTCATTTGCTAATTTTGAAATAGTTTATAGAGTGCGCTAGGTAAAATTACTTTAAGTACATGAGAAATGAACAGTGATGTTTAATCTCCAGAGTATTATTGTATGGACTTTGCTGGACTGGCTTGTAGTGCTAAGTTTTATTGCTTCCTTTTATTTTTCAGTAGGTGTAACTCTTCTGCAACTTTTTGTATTTGGATTAACACTTCTTCCTTGAGTTGGCAACTTTTAAGTTTCTTATCTCCTCAATTCTCATAATATTTTTCCCTTTTCATTTTTTATCTTTTTTGTTCAGCTGAATTACAAACATCTGTAAAAAGATTTTTTCACTGTTTTGATTCTGAAGTAATCTTGCTGTCTACTAACTGTCCCAAATTTGGTATCCTGAAAACTTAATGCCTTACTTTTGATTCATATCCAGATCACTTGTTTAAATAAATAGATATTCCCTTGGGGGAACAGCACTTGTGACTTCATGTCAGCCATTTAATTGTCTTTTTCTTTTCTTTTGTGACCATTTGTTAACCAGATAGCTCCTTGTCTCATGACTATACTTGTTCTGATCTTTATCAGTGGTCTACCAGGGCTTTGTTGAAGCTCATTTGAAATTTATTGTGTATTATATCCATTTTACATTGAAAATTTGCATGAACTTTCTAGTATTATTCTTGCGTATGATATTTAGCTAAGTGGATGGTATTTTTATTCATTCTATTTTTTTAATACTATCCATTTGCCTGTTTTGTGATGCTGTCCCTATTTTTTATTTTACACCAGTGTCCCTAATGCAATTTCCTTAGTGTGATTATGGTATTTATCATATAAATTAAAGTGGTATGCATGTTTTACTTGTGATATTGATGAATTGTAGTCTTATAAATTAATGTAAGTCAAAGTGTATGGTGGGTGTAAGTACTGTATTTCTTTATAGCCAATGTATAAGATTGGAATGTCTTGTATGTAATGTTCTGTATCATTATTCTATTCTGTGGTAAAGCAACTGCATGAAAAAAGATTTCTTTGGAAAAAAAGCACTGCATTGTAAACATGAAATTTCAGCTTAAACTTTAAAGAAATTTTACTTCCAAGAGTTTAAGAAAGCACCATAATTGTATTGGATAAATATAGTTTACAGCACTGTACTGCAACCCTGGATTAAAATGAGTATGTTATGAGTCATTTTGATTGTAATATATGGTGTATGGTCTTTTCAAGTTGTCCTCCTATAAGCTCATGGAATCTTATGACATAACTAGTGAGAACAGAAGTAGCTAGTAGGGTGCCAATTAGAAAAAAAGTACTTTTTATTTCAACCAACATTCTGTAAAGTGTAATACAACTTTTTATCCAGCAAAAATCTTTGTTAAAACTCTATTGAAATTAATTGCAAAAACAAGTTATCTTTTAATTTATTAATTTATTGGGTGTGGATGATATTAACATTGCTAACTTTTTTTTGTCCGTCCTCTCTCTTCCTTGAACTGTTAAAACCTGCACAAGGTGGCAGCCTGGATAGCATGTGGATTTGGAGTTGCATGTAGTCCAGGCTAGGTAAAATGTTGTGTTACAGATTTCATTCTAAAGTATCTCAGCCAATAATCAGATAAGCTGTTACCTCAATTAATTTGGGTCGTGGTCAACATTTAATAATAGATTTTTTTTGAGTTCCATATTTAATTACTTGAATTGATATTCCCCCAAAATTCAAACTCATTTCTCAGAATCATTGGTAATTTAACCGTGATGCTACAGATCTCTTCTGGTCAGGTCACTCGTCTGAGTGCTACTGGTACCATGTAACCCAGTACTACCTGTCGCATAGTCGGTTGGTCGGTGACTGAACCTGCTCCCCCACCAGGCTTGCCTGTTGAGGACGGTGGCTAGATGGCCTGTAGGACGAAAAACAAGATCTGTCAAAGGGCGGATGAACCCTCTCGTAGGGTCAACGGCCACTAGCAAAGATATGCCATGAAGCGTGGAAAGGGCATCCCTTGCATCGAAGCTTGGTCTGGCCATTCACTGCAACAGAACTTCCCCCAGCCGTCTTGGACCCCACCATGCTGCTGGATCCGGGAGGGGATGTCGAGAGGGTGGGTCTGGACCTGTGCAACCCTCTACTCACCTAAAATCCATTCACACACATGCTGTTCCTTTCTGAGGAGTGGGGTATGACCCCACTAACTGACTGAAAGGAGCCATCATCATCCTGTGGGATGGATAGCCAGGGAGAGACAGAGACGGACCTCTTATGAGGTACTATACTGTTGTTGAAAATTCTCCTGCTAATTAATTTTACTGCAGAGAGTAATTGTGAAAAACATTTTTGATGTAAGCAGATCTATTACAGTTAATCAAAGCCTCCTTTTGCTTGAATCTTATTTATTTTATAACTTGTGTTTTAATATTGTTTTGCTAATGAGGTTTGAAGCTTATGGTTTGCTGCTGTGTACCCATGCCAATTAAATAATTCCTACTTCATCTACTAATTCAAGACTCAACTGTTTCAGTTTTAACATTAATGGTAGTACTCAGCAGATCACTCAGCATCATGAAAAGACAACTGGAGTTAATGCTTTGGGTTAAAGCCCTTAAACAGAATTTGGGGAGCGGTTGGGATTAATTGGTTTCAAATTGCAGAGAAGGTGGAAGATGTCTGAGTTTCTCTGAAATTTGTCCCCCAGAACTTCAGAACAATTAAATTTGTACCTGCAAAGAAACTCTTGACTTTTCTACCAAGAACAATGTATCTGACATACTACAACAAAGCCATTTGGTTGATATGTTGGTGAGTACAGTTAGAGAAGCAACAAAGGAATAAGCAAAAGGCATGAAATTTGGATGGATAAACTGCCATGCACCTGGCCACTTCTGATATAGAGCAGGCCTATTATTTGAAATTGTAGACTTCAGAACCAGGTCTGAAAGACTGAAACGTACCCTGACAGGAGATGTGGTGCTGTTCTTCAATCTCACAATGGGCCTTATTAGAATAGTGGAAAAGGCACAGACTGAAATGTCAAGGTATGGTGGACAATTATAGTGTCAGGTCTCTGCAACATTGCTTCATAGACAACCCTGTCTGTGGATCCTACAGCTTTCTGAAGACTATTGTGAAGTCTGCTATAGTTGACATTTGCTAAAAAACTTGGCAAAGAGAATTGAGTCTCATGTCTTGACAACAATCAGGAGAGCAAGTAGTTAATTACCAACAAATATAAGGCATTCCTGGATCAAAGGTTGTGCTGTTACTCAAGGGAAAAGAAAGTTCTCCTCAGTCACTTGAGGATGAGGTTCTTCACCGTTTACTTTCTAGACTCCCATAGCTTCATTCCAGTGAGAACTAAGAATGGGGTGGAATATACTGTAGATGGAAAAGTGAAAAAACACTTTCTGAAATGAACACTTTGTAGACTACCTTGACCACAGCTTGACGTGAGTGGCCTGGACTCCCTCCCACATCAATGTATTCAGGCTAGCTTTGCTACCACCTCTGGCTGACAAGACATCAAAATCACACATCTCCACCAGAAATATTAACAATGCCTTGGAAGCAGAAGTTATTCTTGCTCAAGTTCTAAAACTGAGTTGAAAAGAGCTTTTGTTGCATATTCAGTCTAATTATCCACATCTGGAAATGCAAAGACATATCTAAGATTTGGTGATCAGTGTGGTTGCCATAAGCTGATCAATTTCCAGGTAATTCTGAGGAATTTGGTTGAAGTGATATGCAACTATACAGCAAGAGATTGGGACATTAATGCATCCCTGTTTGACATTAGTCTTTGCTAAGATTCGTTCCATTCTATACCCATTGCTTAGTATCATGCTTCACCTGCTGTTATGGAGCTAACGTTTATAGTGCGCATATATAAAAAAAATTCTGTGCACTATGATCATGATAGTCTTCACAAAAGGCATTAAATTCAACTGTAATAATTGCAAAGGAATCTCCTTGCTATCTGCCGGAGGGAAAGCCATTGTGTTCCCAGTTGTCTCTCCCAGTGGTTGAAATGCTGCGCTCTAATTTGAAGAGTGGATTCTGATCACTTGTAGTCACAGTGGACAAAACCTTCACTGTGTTACAACTACAACTACAAACATGCAGCAAGTGCGCTAGTTACTCTACAAAGCCTTTTCAACTTTGACCACATCAGTCAGTAGGAGTGATAGGCTGGAGGGGATCTGTGGAATACCCTCCTTAAATTCAGCTGTTCATAGGAATTCTGCTTGACTTTGTTTTATCACAACATGTTAATAAGCAACTGTCATGTATTGTCAAATTATCATGTATATAACATGACAATTTGCAGCACTTATTGGAAATCAGTACCATACTGCTTCATTGTTCCAAATCTTGTCTGTTCTTGTTGAAGTTGAGGTGCAGTGACACAACAACATTTCTCAGAATTACTAGGAAACTATTCAATTTCAGATTTCAGCATTTGACCACGGTGTACAGATGACACTTGAATTTGTGGATGCTCAGAAGCAGTTCTTAGTGGTGTAGTGGTGCATCTGGCAGAGCTGCTGCCTCACTGCTCCAATTACTTGGATCCAATCTGACCTTTGGTGATGTCTGTGTGGAGTTTGCACATTTTCCCTGTGATCCCTCATTTTGGTTTTGTCTTTTATCCTAAAGATGTGCAGGTTTGTGGATTAATTAAAGTAAATTGTTCCAAGTGTATAGGTGAGTGGTAGAACTGGAAGGTAGGGAGAATAATTAGTGTAAATGAATGCTTGATAGTTGGTGTGCAGTCAGTGCCAGCTACCATGCTGTATGAGACTATGGCTCCACAACTGACTTTTGCTAATTGGTTGAAACACTAGAGGATCGGCATTGGGCTCAACAGTTATAGGACAAAGGTTCTCCACCATTCTGCCCCTGCCAGGATGATGAGTAGAATATGTAGGCCACTTGCTGTATCTCAGGGGTCAACTCTCTGTGAAGGCAAACATTCTTGTCTTTGAGGAAAGTTGAGGCCTCAGCATGGCACAACACTCCTTGCATAGTGGGCAGCAGTAATTTCTGCCCTCCTGTATGCTTTTGAGAGCTGCAGCAAATGCCTTCAAGTCATTGGAGATTTCACCAATGCTGTCTTTGCAAAATCTGCAAAATTCACAGCAAGGTTAAATTGCCACTGCCTCCTGCTTCATGGAGATCTGTCATCCATAACTGCTTAATATGGAGAAGGAACATCAGGAATGGTATTGAGAATTTCAGGTTATGTAATAAGATCACACAGAGGACCAAAGTAAACTGCAAAGGGGGACACCTTCACCAACTATTCCCCCAAGCTACCCTTGGTAGGGTTGCTGGTTTACAAATTGGCTTTGTCAGTTATCTCCGAGCCCACACTTTGGAATGGAAGCAAGTCATTCTTAATCCCAATGGGACTGCCTAAAAAGAACCGCTTGAAAGCACAGCACATTCAAAAGGAATTTGATAGCTGTTTGAAATTGGGAAGCTTGCAGCACAGCAGGGAAAGAGAAAAGAACAAAATGTATTGGACACGTCTTCCAAAGCTCAAAATGTTTCAAGCAGTATGATGTCCTGAAGATAGAACAGAAATGTCAAGTGCTAGAGGACATGCATTTAAGGTAGATGATGGTGGCCGGGTGGGAGAGTGGGGAGGGGATGCGATGGGAAGTTGGACAAGTTTTTCTTACAGAGTGACCGGGAGGTGCCTGTAAGTGCTGCAGGGGTAAGAGGTGGAAGCAGATGTGATAATGACATTTAAGAAGACAGTTAGGGTGCCACAGTAGTGTGGCAGTTAGCATGGCACTATTACAGCTCCAGGTTGTAGAGTTCAGTGCTCAGGACTCAGAGTTCATTTCTGGCATCCTACGCCTATCCCGTGAGTGCGTGGCCTTCTTCCGAGTGCTCTTGTTTTCTCCCACAGTCCAAAGACATACCAATTAATTGATCATTGTAAATTTTCCTTTGATTAGGCTAGGGTTATATAGGTGGGTTGCTGGGCAATGCGGCTTGTTGGGCTGCAAGGGCTTGTTCCACGCAGTATCTCTAAATTTAAAAAAAATTGTTAGATTCATAGGAGAGGAGTAAAATGGATCACATACAGACAAAAGAGAATTAAACACAAGTTTTTCCAGGCTCTCCTTATAGTGCTCACCCTCTAATCCAAGCAGGATCCTGGTAAACTTATTTTCCAATGCCTCCACTTCCTTTCTGTAATAAGGTGACCAGAAGTGCACACAATACTTCAAGTGTGGCCTAACCAAAGTTTTAAGTAGCTGGAAAGTTTTGTAAGAGGCTTCCTGACTCTTGTACTCAAAGCCCAGACTAAAGAGGGCAAGCGTGCCGTATATTGCTATACCACCCTATCTACTTGTATGACTGTTTTCAGTATGCTAAGGACTTGGACCCCAAGATCTCTCTGTATTTCAGTGTTGTTAGGGTCCTGCTATTAGCTTATATTTTCTCCATATATGAACACAAAACATAACACTGCACATTTGTTCAGATTAAACTCTATCTGCCATTTCCCTGCCCATATCTATAACTGATCTGTGTTCTGCTGTATCCTTTGACAGCTCTCTTCATTGTCCACAACTCCACCATTCTCTGTGCCATCTGCAACCCGCCCATCTATATTTTCATCTAACTCGTGTACATCACATACAGCAGTGATTCCAGAACCGAACCCTGTGGAACATTATTGGTCATGGACTTCCAGCCAAAATAACGTCCTTCCACCACCACTCTCTGTCTTCTATGAATAAGCCAACTCTGAATCTAAACTACCGAGTTACCATGGATCTCATGCACCTTAGTGTTCTGGATTGCCTTTATTAGTTTAGGTTTGTGTTCTCTGCAGTTTAGAAAAATGGAAGGAAATTTTATTAAAGCTTACAAAGTTCTTCCAGGGCTTGATAGGTTGGATGACAGGAGGATTTTTTCCTTGGCTGCATAATTTGGAACTTGGATGAACAGTCTCAATATAAGGAGTAGGATATTTAAAGTCTTTATAGCGAATTGATAAATTGGTTTATTGTTACATACACTGGGGTACAGTGAAAAACTTTGTCTTGCATGCTATCCATGCAGATTGTTTCATCACATCAATATATCGAGGTAGTATAAGGGAAAAGCAATAACAGTATAGAGTGTTGCATTTATTGAGAAAATGTAGTACAGGCAGACAGTAAGGTACAAGGCCATGACAAAATAAATCTTACAGTCAAAAACCCATCTCATTGTTCTAGGGAAACATTCAATAGTCTTATAACAGTGGGAATAGAAGCTGTCCTTGAGTCTTTTGGTAGATGCTTTCAGGCCTTTGTATCTAATGCCCAATGAAAATGGGAGAAGAGAGCATTTTGAAGTGTGAGGGTTCTTTGATTATCTGGCTGTCTTTCTGAGGCAAGTGGAAGTGGAAGTTTTTGTCATGTGCTGAACTTTGCTCATAACTCTTAAGTTTCTGTTTCTTGTAATCTGAGGAGAGCAGTTGCCATTCCAAGCTGTGATGCTTCTGGATAGGATGCTTTCTATGGGTCATCTATAAAAATTAGTGAGAGTCAGTGCGGACTTGTTAAATTTCTTTAGCCTCCTGAGGAAGTAGAAGTGCTGGTGTGCTTATTTGGCCATGACATTTGTGGTTGGACCATGACAGGCTGTCGGTGATGTTCACTCATAGGAACATGAGGTTGTTCCATTGTTGTAAACAGGACTGTATGCACCTCCCAGTCAATATTCAGCTCTTTCGTTTTGTTGACATTGAGCGAAAGTGTGACATCATGTCACTAGGATCCCTATCTCGTTGTTGTTGTTCTTTCTCATGCCTTCTGGTGCATCGGATGGCAATTTTTGCTGCTTCCTTAGCATTTTGTTTGTTTTCTTACAAGGTCAAGTTACTAGCTCAACACTCAACCCTGCACAGATGGAAAGTGTGCAAGGAGTTGGCCAGATTCAAAACTGGGACCATTGGCCTTGAAGTCTGGTGTTGATGCCACTCCACTATCACATTGCTGTATTCTAACTCTTCATTATTTGTCATTTAACCCACTACCATGGTGTCCTTAGCAAACTTCCTGATGGAATTGGGGCAGAATCTGGTCATGAGTGTATAAAGAGCACTAGTGTTGAGGATAATTGTGGGGTGAGGTGTTGCTGCCTATCCTTACTGCAGTTTGAATCAGGATATCAAACTATCCTGAGTCCCAGGTCCAGATGTTTGGATACGAGTTTGCTTGGAATCATGGTATTGAAGGCAGAGCTGTAGACAATAAATTGTCTGATGTAGGTGTCTTTATTATCCAGGTTCTCCATAGATGACTGTAAGGTCAAGGAGATGGTGCATCTCTTCCCTCCTCCCCCCCCCTGTTATTCGTGGGGCTAGGCCAGGGACTCCATCTAGGCCAGATGCTCTCTGCGGTTTTGCTCTCCCGAAGGCAGATCACTCATTTAACATCTGCAGTGGTGACTGTGGGTACAGGTGGATTAGAGATTATCAGGGCAGGTGGTAACATTCCATTCCTCTTCTGTTCAATATGTGCATAGAATGTGTTAATATTGGGTAGGTATGTACTGTTGCTGTCAAAACAACTTTGTTTTGTAACCTGTTATAGCATGTAAGCCCTCCCACAACTGGCAGCTGGTCTGGGACTCTATTTTGGACTGACATTGTCTCTTGGTATCCCTGATAGCTTTACGATGGTCATACCTCAAATTTTTGTATTAGTCAGGTCAGGGTCAGCTGATTTGGATGCTGCAGTCCTGGACTGTATCTTCCAGTTCATCCATGGTTCATCCATGATTTGCGGTTAGGGAACTCCTGGATTGACCTTTTTCAGACACGGATATGTACGCTGTTGCTCATAAAGTTGTGACGGTGGTGATATACTCAACTAGGCTGGCTGCTAAGTCTATAAGTGTGAACCAGTTTATTGACTCAAAGAAGCTCCTCTATTAGACTAATCTGGGAGAAATCTTTTCATTCGGAGAGAGGTGAATTTTTGAATTCTCTGCGAAAATCCAACCATGATCTTAAAGTGTAATGGTTTAGATGTGGCCCCTGGGCCATGTATCATATTCTAAAAGGTTCAGAGGTTCAGTTTATTGTCAAAGTATGCATGTACAATACAACTCTGATATTTGTCTACTACAGATGGCCGTTAAATACAGAAAGACCATGTGTGTTGATGAAAGACATCAACTTCCCTCTCCCCAGCACAAAAAAGAAAAGAAACAAAACTTGCAGATCTCAAAATCCCCTTCCCCGCAGCAAAAAACAGCCACAATAACAATCCCTGACCCCCCCACTCACAGAAAAGAGCAGCAACAATAGTACCAAACCCCCAACTCCCGCCCCTTACACACAAAAAATTAACAGATTCCCCCCCACACGCACCAATTGTCCACAAGAAAGAAAACACCGAAAAACTGAAGGAAACCAAGACAAAGTACAGTCCAATAATCACATAAAATCTCAGAATATGGGAATCATCTTTTCGTCTGCATACGAAGAGAGTAGCTGCACAAAGTCAGTCCTTCCATTAAGAGTGACCGCTGATCCGGGGCTGAATGTGCCGATCCAACTGCTGATGGAGCCATCACTGACCTTGACTTCTGCCTTCACCTTGATGCTTCAGTCTTCCTTGCTGCTTTGAGATGGAGTCAGTCATGATCCTGTACCTCGTCTCGTGTTCTAGATCCTTTTTGGCCCACCCTCTGACTCTGATCTCGATGAGGCAGCTCTCTGGATGCAGTGTAGCGCTGGATCCTTTGATTGAGTTCCAAACTGTACATCACAGGCTTCGACAATTTTAGTAACACAAATAAGACAAAAAGAACAAGCAGAAGGCGGAGAAAAAGTGAAATAATTGGAGAGTTTTGCTATCTGGAAGATGTCACCTGAGAAATTGTTGTTGCTGGCGCCATCTTGACAGAAAGAAATATTTAATCTGCAGTAAATAGCTATTTACTCTTGTAACTCTTGTAACAAGGTTGATGTTATTTTATGAACTTAATGTTGAGTTTTCTATATTAAATTGAACAGAATGTCTGAGCTGCACATGAAAGACAGTTTTCATTTTAGTCCCCTAAACTTACCAAAAATGACTGCAGACGTTAAACTTGGGATAACAGTTGAGGTTATTGATAACAATGAAAACAAAGCTCAAAGCAAAAGTTTCAAATTTGGATGCATAATCAAAGAATTTGTGAAAAGTCTTTTTTATTTTTAAACTAAAAATGGAGGGGATTGAAAATAAATTTTGTACATGTGTAGTTTGGATGATTTATGAATGACATTCAGCTGAAATAAAATGGACTATATCAGTTTGATTTGTGGGAGTAACAAAACAGAAATTTAAATCTTGTATTATGATGAAATTTCAATTAATTTACCAGATTTGGATGAGACAAACACGGAAACAAATAATTAGAATATGTTTGCGAATCGCCTGTTAACACTGATGAAGTAGTGAAATAGATAGAAGGTTAATACACTCCATAAATGACATTGTGTTTATTTTGAGTGAGTTTCCTCTCTGGTAACAGTTCAATTCATTCTGCACCAGCTTTTTAGTTAAATCTTGTCCAGACGTATTAATAATCCCAATTATTAGTTTGGTTTACTTTCATTTTCTTTCAAGAGATTTTCTGGCTGACATCAGTTCTGTTCTTATTATCAATCCACTTCTTGTAAAGTGCTATTTAGCCCATCATATCCTTGTCAACTGTCCATGAAAGTGCTTCTGTAGTTTTGCTCATTGGTTCTTTTTCATAGCCCTAAAATTTTTTCACCACTAATATTTATCTAGTTCCCTTGAAAGCCACATTGGAGCTTGCTTTCACTACAGCTGCAGGGAGTGCATTCCAGATTGCAACCACACCGTGCATGTGTCACTTATAAATCTTTTCCCCTCTATTTTATACATCTGACCTCTTGTCCTTGATCTATCCATCAATGGCTACAGTCTCCCGCTATCCATTCTTCCCATTGTGTGTATATTTTGAAAAATTCTCTCAGTCTTCAAAGCAAACAGGCACAGCCTCTCAAATTTATCCTTGTAATTTTAGTCCCTCATCCTAGGAATCATTCTCTGGCTCTTCTCTGATTCTTTGTTTCCCCACATCCTTCCTTTTAATATAGCAATCAAAGTTGAAAGTAATATTCAATTTAGGGCTAATGGTTTATAAAGGTTCATTAGAACTTCACTGCTTTTATGCTTTTGCCTTTGTTGATAACTCCCCTGCAATTTTCTTCCACGCTTCCCTCAAAATCCATGTATATCTCATCCAGTCAGACAGCTTTTCTAATATCTCAGCACTATCAATTTTTAATGTATTTAGTGCTTCATCTATCTTCTCCTGCACTAATATTTTGGAAGCACCCTTTCAATGTTCTCTGGTAATGCATTTCAGCTGTATCTGAACCATCTTTTCATTATAGCCATTCCATTCTTCATTTGTAGTTTTGTTTGTTAACTTTAGTTTCCAATTTACCTGATCCAAATCCATTTTCATTTCATTGAAATTGGCTTTTCTCCAATTATTTTAACTTTGTAATTCCATTGCGGACTTAATCAGTGAGTCCTTCATACTCTTAAAATGAAGCAATGATGGAATTGATAAATGTGCATAAGCAAACATCACAATATAGACCCACACTGTGAAGCTTGCTACGATTTTTTTTTGTTGACAATGTATGGCTGAGTTGAAAATGTTCAGATGTGGTCAAAAAGCACTTCTCCCAATCTCTCTGTTCAATACACACAGCACCCCAGGGCTGTTTGCTCAGTCCACTGCTGTTCACTCTGCTGACCCACGACTGTGCTGCAACACACAGCTCGAACCACATCATCAAGTTCGCTGATGACACAACCGTGGTGGGTCTCATCAGCAAGAACGATAAGTCAGCATGCAGAGAGGAGGTGCAGTAACTAACGGACTGGTACAGAGCCACCAAGCTGTCTTTGAATGTGAACAAAACAAAAGAGATGGTTGTTGACTTCAGGAGGACATGGAGCGACCACTCTCCGCTGAACATCAACTCCTCCGTAGAGATCGTTAAGAGCACCAAATTTCTTGGTGTTCACCTGGTGGAGAATCTCACCTGGTTCCCTCAACACCAGCTCCATAGCAAAGAAAGCCCAGCAGCGTCTCTACTTTCTGCGAAGGCTGAGAAAAGTCCATCTCCCACCGCCCCCCCCCCCCATCCTCACCACATTCCACAGAGGTTGTATTGAGAGCATCCAGAGCAGCTGCATCACTGCCTGGTTCGGTCAGCTGAGAAGATCATTGGGGTCTCTCTTCCCGCCATTACAGACATTTACACCACTTGCTGTAGTGGAAAGCAAAGCAAACAGCATTATGAAGGACCCCACGCACCCCTCACACAAACTCTTCTCCCTCCTGCCATCTGGCAAAAGGCACCGAAGCATTCAGGCTCTCACGACCAGACTATGTAACAGTTTCTTCCCCCAAGCCATCAGACTCCTCAATACCTAGAGCCTGGACTGACACCAACCTACTGCCCTCTACTGTGCCTATTCTCTTGTTTATTATGTATTGTAATGCCTGTACTGTTTTGTGCACTTTATGCAGTCCTGGGGAGGTCTGTAGTCTAGTGTAGTTTTTGTGTTGCTTTACGTAGTGCAGTGTAGTTTTTGTATTGTTTCATGTAGCACCATGGTCCTGAAAAATGCTGTCTCGTTTTTACTGCGTACTATACCAGTAGTTATGGTTGAAATGACAATAAAAAGTGACTTGACTTGAGAACCCTAAATAATGTTATTTTCTGCTTGCATTAGTTCTAATTTTCGTGCTTGTGTAATATGTATTATCTCTGTAAAATCATAATATAGATGATTACTAGTCTAGGCTGTAATTAAAGTGAAATGAGACTTTTTTGGACTAGGGTGGCCGTTCTTAGGAATGCTTCTGCCTAACGTATTTGCAGTAGTTTACCCACTGGTGTTCAACCAGTTTCTAATCTATATACTACTAAAACTCTCATTCTCTGTCTGTTTGTGACCTCCAATTAGCGCAAACGGTGCATTACAGTGGCACTCTTTTTGGCTAAATCGAATTAAAATGTGCTAACTTACAGAATGCGGGCAAAGTTCAGAGTTATATATTCATATAAAATTGCTCATTCGCCAAAAATCAACAGGCTTGCTTTGACCCAAGACCCGATCGGCCATCTTGGAAATCAGGATGCGACAGCCCGACGCGTGCACACAGCCAGTCTCAGCAGCGACACCTACCAGAGCAAAAGGGCAGGGCAGCTCTATTTCGAGGGGTCACATTCTGCTAATCACCATCAGCATGTGCAGGATTGGGACAGATCTAACTGCCACCCATCAATAAGAGATAATTAAATCTTATTGTAATGATGTACTTCGAGACACCCATAAAACCCTTTGCTGCAGTCAAAGGACAGTGGTGACTATATCACATCCATTTAGGAGAGTGCCAACCACATCACCAAGAATAATCAGCATCCTTTGGTGTTAGTGCTTTGTATCTTCTATCCAGCATTAGGGTAAAAAAAAAATGGTCAGCCTAATTATGCTGCGTGGAAAGGGAAGGGGGGCATTATGGTCAAGAGATGACGCCAAATGTCGGGAAGCGGCAAGGAGAGGGAAAGAACAAAAATTGGATTAGGCCAGGGCCGCAAGACTCCAGGATCAAAGAGTCGGGACAAAAAAAGATGAGAGGAGAAGAAGAGACAGAGGAGGAGAGGCATGCACATCTCCAGAATCAAAGACAAACAACAAACAGCAGAAGAGATGAAGAGGCGGGGGATGAAAGGGCTGCACGTCTCCAGAATGATAATGAGTGGCACAAGGGTGGCAGAGCAATACTCACAATACACTGGAGGAACTCAGCAGCTCGGGCAGCATCCGTGGAAACGATCAGTCAACGTTTCGGGCTGCAACCCTTCATCAGGACTGAAGAGGGAGGAGGCAGAGGCCCTATAAAGGAGGTGGGGGAGGGTGGGAAGGAGAAGGCTGGTAGGTGCCAGGTGAAAAACCAGTAAGGAGAAAGATAAAGGGGTGGGGGAGGGGATAGGCAGGAAAGGTGAAGAAGGAATAGGGGAAAGCACAATGGCTAGTAGAAGGAGGCGGAACCACGAGGGAGGTGATAGGCAGATGGGGGAAGGGAGGGGGAGGGAATTACTGGAAGTTGGAAAATTCACTGTTCATGCCCAGGGGCTAGAGACTACCAAGACGGTATATGAGGTGTTGCTTCTCCAACCTGAGCTTAACATCATGGCAGTAGAGGAGGCCATGTATGGACATATCTGAATGGGAATGTGAAGCAGAGTTGAAGTGGGTGGCTACTGGGAGATCCTGTCTGTTGTGGCGGACGGAGCGGAGGTGCTCAGTGAAGCAGTCCCCCAATCTGCGTCGGGTTTCGCCGATATAGAGGAGGCCACACCGGCAGCACCGGATGCAATAGATGACCCCAATAGACTCACATGTGAAGTGTTGCCTCACCTGGAAGGACTGTTTGGGGCCCTGAATGGTGGCGAGAGAGGAAGTGTAGGGACAGGTGTAGCACTTGTGCTTACAGGGATAAGTGCCGAGTGGGAGATCCGTGGGGAGGGACCGATCCCTGCGGAAAGCGGAGAGGGGTGGAGAGAGAAAGATGTGCTTAGTGGTGGGGTCCTGTTGAAGGTGGCGGAAGTTTCGGAGGATAATGTGCTGGATCCGGAGGCTGGTGTGGTGGTAGGTGAGGACAAGGGGAACTCTGTCCCTGTTGTGGTGACAGGAGGATGGGGTGAGGGCCGAAGTGCAGGAAATGGAGGAGATGCGTATGAGGGCATCATTGATGACGGTAGAAGGATCATGATCCCTAAAGAAAGAGGACATTTGAGATGTCCTGGATGGCAGATAAGCCAGAAATTATGCCATCAAAAGTGTTAAACAAGGAGGAGATATATTTGCTTTGCTACGCGTCGTTCTTCTCTAATAAACTGAGGTTTACTACTTCAGTTTCCAAAGCAAAGCGATACCAATAGCATTCAGGAAAATTTAATGTTCATTCTGGTCACATCAGACTGCACTACCATTCTCTCAAAGGGTGCCCCAACAGGTCTCCCCATTGTCTAGTGTTTGTCTAAAGCTTGAATCTTGAGATTCTTGTCCGGAGCTCTAACAATTAAACACTGGATGATTTGGAAAATAAAGTGAAGGAAAATGTATCGGGTAGGCGTAATTATTAATAATAATTATTGGGGACAACATAATAGTTGTGCCTCTTTCTTTTGTTGTGCCACGTGAACAATAAGATTCAGAGTTAAAGATTATAAAGAAGCAATTACAAAAGGCATTATCCACAGTTTATTATGTTATTGAAGAGCAGAGGAGGAAGAAATGTTTGCAAATTAGGAAAATAAGTACCTTCCTAAATTGCAGGGAGAGCTTAAAAATATTGCACCTGAGTTGTAGCTAAAATGGACAAAATTATACAAAAGTGTATTAATGCTTTAATAGTGGTAAATTTTAAAATGAGCCTTGCATATTTGATTTTGGGTTAGGTTGGACTACAGCTGAAACTGTATAAAAGTACATGGCACTTTTTGAATGCACTTTTTACAATTTTTTTTCTCTATTTACAAATGAATACATCTTCCAGTTTTAGATGGTGCTGGTGAAGCATAGCAAAGTCTTCCTGGCAGCAAAATCAACCATTAACTACTTCACTATTCACAATTTTTTTTCTCAATTGATTAATGCAATCAAAAACCTTTAACTTCCTTTTTGAAGTCAAGCATTTAAACCACCTGTATGCCCTGCCATTTTTGTGGTATAAATTTGAAGTCTTGAAAGTGCAGGATGGTTGTTGTGTGGCGTGTACAGGCTGGATCGAGCCTGTGGGGCCCAGACCTAAGAGTGGGTTATGAGCCAATGTTTGGCTGCGGGTGTAGACTTGGAAGCGATTTGAAGCACCAGAACCAAGGCAAAGCAAAGTTGTGGTGGCAAGTCCTGGACCTGAGAGGGAGGAATGACCCACTGTTTGGCCAATTTAAGTGCTAGGCTAGATCAAAAAGGTTAGGGTATTAGGGCTGGAGCTGAGGGATGAGACGATGTTCAGCTTGCTGCTCCGTGAAGTTTACTTGTCTCTGTGTTGAACTAAGACTATGGCTTGCAACAAATGGGCTCCTGGATTGGCTGTGACCGGCTTCATGGCTGTGGACTCGCTTTAGTGAACTTCAGTTCTGAATGTGATTTGCTTATTTTTATTGTTTGCACAATTGTTGTTTTTCTGCACATTGGGTGTTTGATAGTCTTCTTTTGTTTTAATGGGTTTGTTTGTGCTGTGGCTGCCTGTAAGAAGATGTATCTCAAGGCTGTATATAGTATACATACTTTGATAATAAAGGAACTTTGATTGTATTTCCCTTTTAGTTTTAATGTATAAACTGTACATTCCAAAATCACAAAAATCTCAATTAAACAAAAAAGTCTTAAAAGCTACATGAACGCAAGTACCTAAAATCTTTTTAAAATACCCTTTTAGTCAGAATTAATTCCTAAGATAAAGGAAAGAGAATAATGTATTCTCTAAGGGTACTCACCATGGGTATACAGGTTTCCCCCGCCATCTGAAGGTAGAGCGTTCCTATGAAACGGTTTGTAAGCCGTAATGTCGTAAAGCAAAGAAGCAATTACCATTAATTTATATGGAAAAAATTTGTGAGCGTTCGCAGACCCAAAAATAACCTACCAAATTATGCCAAATAACACACAAAACCTAAAATAACAGTAACATATAGGAAAAGCAGGAATGATATGATAAATACACAGCCTATATAAAGTAGAAATACTTTTCTACAATCATTGCCTGCATTGTTCTCTGTAGCGAAAATCTCACGCAAGCCCCCTTGGCAGAAACACGGTGGAAGCGCTGTTGGCAGGAACACTCTCTCCAGTAACCTTTAAGCTATGAGACCAGCCAGCCAAATCATAGCAAATAACACATAAAAATACACAGCCGATATAAAGTAGAAATAATGTATGTACAGTGTAGTATCACTTACGGGAATCGAGAAGACAGCACCAAGCATGCTGATGATGGTGTGTTAGGCTGAGTCGTCAGAGGTAGGGGTGGTGCAGTGGCCCCCACCCTCCAGATAATGAACTGATACCGATCTGCGAAGCGTGCAGGGGTTCAGCGGTAGCCGGTTGCACCCAGCACGTCTTTAAGAAAAAAGCCGAAATAAACAAGCTAATTAATTAGGTGCCGCCCGGCACGTAAATGTCAGCCCAGATCAGAGGTGACACAATCAGCAATCGTCTTGGATCTGGGCCGACATTTACGAGTGTCGGGCGGCACCTAATTAATTAGCTTGTTTATTTCGGCTTTTTTCTTAAAGATGTGCTGGGTGCATCCCGGCTACTGCTGCATTCTCCGCGGCCTGGGGGTTGGGGTGGTTTGTTTCCATCAGGGCAGGGAGGTCATCTTCTTCTATGTCTGCCTGCCTCGATGTTGAAGGTCGAGGTTCGTCGTCTGCTATGGCTGATGTGGAAGGCTTGCTTGACTGCTTAGCCTCGCGCATTTTTCTATCATACAGTTCTTTGTAAGCACTCAAACCATCCTGCAAATATGCCCTAAACTGACTTACCCTTTCAAAATTAAAGTCATACTTTATCATTGCAGCGAAAATCTCATACAGTTGCTTCACGTTCAGTTCCTGGACGACTTCACTTTCGGTCTGTTCGCTACTGTATTTGGTTTTGATTGTTATTCTTTCCTCTTCCAATTGCATCAGCTCTTCATCTATCAGTTCTTTGTCATGGGATGCCAAAACCTCTTCAACATCATCTTTGTCAGCTTCCACAAGCCAGACTCACTTTGTCCTTTGTTCACCACGATTGAAACGCTTAATTATGTCTAGTTTTATGTTAAGTGTAACACCCTTACGAGCTCTTTTAGGCTTTTCCGATACCTTAGAACTCATCTTGCAAACGGATGCTCACAGGCACGTATTTAAGCAATGCTGGCAAGAATGCAGTTCCGAATCCGGGGGAGAGCGGCTGCTTTTTTTTGTATGCTGCCTTTTTTCGTAACAGTGAAAACACCTTCTGTTAGTGAAAACAGGTAACTAATGTAGGTCTTTCGTAACAGTGAGGTTTCGTAAATCGAACATTTGAAAAGCGAGGGACACCTGTATTACAAAACCTGGGCAGTTTTGATTATTTGGACACATTTTTTATAGAGCAATCAAGAACCAGGGACCATTTTTTCTCTCCATAAGTGAACGCACTTATTGAGTGGTATAATGACTACTCAATAAGCCATTAAGAAGTAGCAGCTAATTGATGTCTAGTCTAATCCCCATCCTACTGATCTTGTAAAAGTAAATCCCCTGGCTTGCCTTGAACGTAACACCAGCTGTGATGTGAGTGGATGTTCATTCCTGACGCTACCACCACTAAGTGACTGCCCTCTTTCCCTGTTCCTTGCCCCACTCATCCCTGCATTCTCCAAGCAACTTTTTATTTGCACCATCAAAAAATATTGGTATTCCATTATTGTTTATCAAAAATATTAATAATAAAATAAATAATGTGATTTTTATATTTCAATTAATAAATCTAGGAATTGTATTCTTTATATTAGGTGGCATCATTGTATTTTAAAATGTCCTTTTCGCACACAGCAGAATTTCTTAAAGGTGTAATCAGTCCTGCATGCTGTGCTCAAAAAGGGCTGATACATTTTTTTGGCAGTGAATGATGCCTGATCATATTCATAAGCAGAATGTCAAATTTTACTGACTCAATTATAATAACTTTTAAACAAGTATGTTTTTGTTGGCTTCTTAAACACTGTTATTTTCTGAATTCTAACTTGACTCAGAGTGTTATCCCAGTTTTACCAACTTCACATTTGTCAAAATGTATTTTTAATTTGTTTTGAGGTTCAGGAGCTTGATAAGAAAATTAATATTCTTTGTGATTGTACCTTCTGTGTATTCCATTTTACTGCCATATAAGGTAATACAACAACTTATTTATTGTAGAAAATATTTTTATGAGCATTAGCATTTTTAACATATTTAATTTTGAATGGTTAGCCATTTTTCATACTTATTTCCTGCACAATATTTGATCACAACGCAGCAAGAAAAGATGCAGCAATAAATAGGAGTCTTTAATAAACTATCACAGGAGAATGTTTTAGTTTTTGTAATAGTCTTTATTTACTGTTTCAATAGCAATATTCAAGGTGAAGGGATTCAGAATCCTTCGAATTGGTCAGAATCAGAATAAGTTAGTTTTGATGTTTTCCATGAGGGGATTTAAAAAATTTGCGTTGTACATCAACCATTTATGATTTGTTGTTTAAAAACATCAAATTAGGTAAATTCAGTTACTCAGAGATGTTGTAAGGCTTTATTTTTTTTTAAAAAAACCTTGCATCTCAGGAAACTGGAGAACCTCTAAATGGTTCTTGGTTCACTTTTGCCCAATAGCTTTCAGGATAAAGGTAAAGCTCAGTTCTGAAAGTAGTATTCTAAATAAGTAGATTACATTTTTTATTTTGTTGTTGGCTCTATATTTATTTGACTAAAGCTGGTAACATTACCTTTTTATAAGGAAAAGTTCTGAGAGAAGAAATATTACAGTTATGATTCATTGTTATCTTTTGATATGACATTACAACTATACCTTTTTTAATGAAAGGAAATTCTCTTCTTATACTTTTCCATATCCTTCTGTAGCTGCTTTATATCTGTTATACTCACCAACCTATCTAGTTAGGAATCATCAATACAGGATCTCGAGATTGTTATCTATAGTGGTTTGATTTATTTCATTGTATTAGTACTACCATTTACACTCCAAAATGAATAATTTTATGGTCTTTGTAATATAATACAATTTTTGTATTATATTAGCAATCTAATAGGCATGTATATTATTGGGAAAGAAATTCACTCTGTCATGCTTTTGTGTGATTGGTCATCATGGTGAAAAATGTGGCATAACTGGAAATAAGCCAAATTGCAGACTTTCAGTAAATGAGCACTGTCAGATAACTAATACCATTAGGTTGGTGAGCTGTTTTTATAGAAAGTGACACCTGTCATGAAAATTTGTCATTAATCCCCATGAAATATTTGAAGATTCATTGCAGTACTTGTATATAAAATATATAAATTAGAATGGTATATACTCTGCATTTTCATTTTTTATTTAAAAAGTGAAACATGGGAGGCATGGTGGCCTAGTAATTAATGTAACCTTTACAGCGGCAGTTGTAAAATTGGGGTTCAATTCCCATTGCTGCCTGTATGGAGTTTGTATGTCCTCCTTATGACCGTGTGGGTTTCCTCTTACACTTCAAAGATGTATAGATTCATGTTAGTAAGTTCTGGACGTGCTGTGTTGGTGCTAGAAGCATGGTGGCACTTATGGGCTGCCCCCAGCACAAACCTCAGACTGTGTTGATTGTTGATGTAAAAAATGCATTTCATTGTATATTTCCCTGTTTTGATATACATGTGACAAATAAAACTAATGTTTAAATGTTCATTCTTATGTTCTAATGGTTGCATTAATTATGGAAATTACTTAGATCAGTTTGCGAGTTGAACTATTTTAAGAAATAAAAATTTTAAATAGTGTATTCCGGTTAATTGGGACACATTGGGGCCTGTACAGTTTGGCTCAAGTAAGCGGCTGCCCCAATTAACCAAATTTTCATGGGAATAGTTAAGACCATAAGACAAAGGAGCAGAAGTCGGCCATTTGGCCCATCGAGTCTGCTCCGCCATTTTATCATGAGCTGATCCATTCTCCCATTTAGTCCCACTCCCCCGCCTTTTCACCATAACCTTTGATGCCCTGGCTATTCAGATACCTATCAATCTCTGCCTTAAATACACCCAATGACTTGGCCTCCACTGCTGCCCGTGGCAACAAATTCCATAGATTCACCACCCTCTGGCTAAAAAAAATTTCTTCGCATTTCTGTTCTGAATGGGCACCTTTCAATCCTTAAGTCATGCCCTCTCGTACTAGACTCCCCCATCATGGGAAACAACTTTGCCACATCCACTCTGTCCATGCCTTTCAACATTCGAAATGTTTCTATAAGGTCTCCCCTCATTCTTCGAAACTCCAAGGAATACAGTCCAAGAGCAGACAAACGTTCTTCATATGTTAACCCTCTCATTCCCGGAATCATTCTAGTGAATCTTCTCTGTACTCTCTCCAACGTCAGCACATCCTTTCTTAAATAAGGAGACCAAAACTGCCCACAGTACTCCAAGTGAGGTCTCACCAGCGCCTTATAGAGCCTCAACATCACATCCCTGCTCCTATACTCTATTCCTCTAGAAATGAATGCCAACATTGCATTCGCCTTCTTCACTACCAACTCAACCTGGAGGTTAACCTTAAGGGTATCCTGTAAAAGGACTCCCAAGTCCCGTTGCATCTCAGAACTTTGAATTCTTTCCCCATTTAAATAATAGTCTGCCCGTTTATTACTTCTGCCAAAGCGCATAACCATACACTTTCCAACATTGTACTTCATTTGCCACTTCTTTGCCCATTCTTCCAATCTATCCAAGTCTCTCTGCAAACTCTCCGTTTCCTCAGCACTACCGGCCCCTCCACCTTTCTTCGTATCGTCAGCAAACTTAACCACAAAGCCATCTATTCCATAATCCGAATCGTTGATGTACAATGTAAAAAGAAGCGGCCCCAACACGGACCCCTGTGGAACACCACTGGTAACCGGCAGCCAACCAGAATAGGATCCCTTTATTCCCACTCTCTGTTTCCTGCCAATCAGCCAACACTCTATCCACGTATGTAACTTTCCCGTAATTCCATGGGCTCTTATCTTGTTAAGTAGCCTCATGTGTGGCACCTTGTCAAAGGCCTTCTGAAAATCCAAATATACAACATCCACTGCATCTCCCTTGTCTAGCCTACTGGTAATTTCCTCAAAAAATTGTAATAGGTTTGTCAGGCAGGATTTTCCTTTAAGGAATCCATACTGAGTTCTACCTATCTTGTCATATGCCTCCAGGTACTCTGTAACCTCATCCTTGATAATTGACTCCAACAACTTCCCAACCACTGATGTCAAGCTAACAGGTCTATAATTTCCTTTTTGCTTCCTTGCCCCCTTCTTAAATAGCGGAGTGACATTTGCAATCTTTCAGTAAAAGATATTAAAAAAAGGCAAACTACCATTTTAACTGAATAACAAATTGGAACACTATCAACACAACTATAGTATTATAAAACTATGTATTAGTTTCTTACAGTAATTGATGGAGGAGTTAATCTAGAGTACGCTGTCATTCTCAAATAGCTGCTCTATATACTGAATCCACCTCTCACATACTTTATCTGGATCTTCATAAAACTGGTGGATAAAACTTGTGAGAGGTGGTTTCACTATATAGAGCAGCTGTTTGAGGATAATAGAGGGGAACCCCCAGATATTAAACACCCTAATTCTGGCCCACCTATTATCAAAGAAGAAATAACTAAAGCAATGAAAAGCATGAAACATAGTAAAGCCACTGGACCTGATGAAATTTCACTGGAAATGATACAAGCCGTAGAAGATCTGGGCATAGATATCCTTTTTGAACTGTTTAATGGCATATATGAGTCTGGTGTATTGCCTGGCGATCTCTTGAAATCAGTATTTATAACTCTGCCAAAAATTCCTGGAACTATTGACTGCGAAAGTTATAGAACAATCAGTCTTATGAGGCATATAATAAAGATTTTGTTGAGAATTGTTCTTTCTTTTTAAATCTTTTTATTGAATAAGTATACAAAAAAGGTAAGCCATATAAACATTAATACAATGTTAAAGTATAATAAAATTCCAAAAGGTATCAATACCAAAAAAAAATACTACAATGTAATTTAAACATAAGAAACCAAGATACCATAATAGTATACTAAATTTTATATATATCAATGGAAAAAAAAAGAAAAAAAAACCCCCCCAAAAAAAACCCACCGTGCAACTAACTAAAAGCAAAGCAAAGCAATGGGCTAACTTGAAACCAAACAGAGTTAAACTTAAAATCACGTCCTCAATCCCGACCTCCATTAAAAACAGTGAAAAAAAAACAAGAAGGGTAAATATTACATTAAATGAAAATATCGAATAAAAGGTCCCCAAATCTGTTCAAATTTAAATGAAGAATCATAAAGGTTACTTCTAATTTTCTCCAAATTCAAACATAAAATCGTCTGAGAAAACCAAAAAAAGGTAGTTGGAGCATTAAGCTCTTTCCAATGTTGTAAAATACATCTTTTCGCCATTAAAGTAAGAAATGCAATCATTCTACGGGCTGAAGGGGAAAGATTACTAGAAATTTTAGGTAGTCCAAAGATAGCAGTAATAGGGTGAGGAGAGATATCTATATTTAATACCTTAGAAATAACATTAAAATATCTCTCCAAAAAGTTTCCAAAGTAGGGCAAGACCAAAACATATGAGTTAAAGAGGCTATCTGCCCCGAACATCTATCACAGAAAGGATTAATATGCGAGTAAAAACGCGCTAACTTATCTTTGGACATATGTGCTCTATGAACCACTTTAAATTGAATTAGGGAATGTTTAGCACAAATAGAGGAAGTATTAACTAATTGTAAAATCTGCCCCCAATCATCCACAGAAATGGTAAGCCCCAATTCCTGTTCCCAATCTACCCTAATCTTATCAAATGGAGCTTTCCTAAGTTTCATAATAATATTATAAATCATAGCCGATGCACCTTTCTGACATGGATTGAGGTTAATTATCGAATCTAAAATATATGTAGGAGGAAGCATTGGAAAGGAAGAAAGTATAGTACTTAGGAAATTTCTAACTTGTAAATATCTAAAAAAATGTATTCTTGATAAGTTATATTTATTAGATAATTGTTCAAAAGACATAAGGGAACCATCTAAAAATAAATCCAAAAACCGTAAAATACCCTTAGTCTTCCAAGTTTGAAGAGAATTGTTCTGAGTCGAATTAAAAACAAGTTAAGACCAGAAACTTCTAAACTACAATATGGGTTTATTGAGGATAGAGGAAGTAGGAACGCAATTTTCATACTACGAATGCTTTCAGAAAGGGCAGTTGAATATCAAAATGATGTCTTTTTATGTTTTATTGATTTCACTAAAGCATTCGACAAAGTGCAACATGAAAAATTATTTCCGATTCTTGCTAAACTAAACATTGCTGGAAGGGACCAACAACTGCTTCAAGATTTATATTGAAACCAAATGATGGCGGTAAAAATTGATGCAGTTGGACTAAGATTCAAAGAGGAGTTAGACAGGGATGTTTAATATCTATAGTGAAATGATTCTCAGAGAAATAGAATACCGAGATAGGATAAAAATTGGAGCTGTTAACATTAACAATATAAGATATGCAGATGATACCACCCTAATAGCAAGGGCTGCAGAAGACCTACAAATCCTAGACAAGTACAAATCTGTCAAGTAGGGGACCGTGCACAATTTTGATTTGATGGAGACAGATGTGAGAGTACGGAGGAACATCTGGAGAAACTTCTGAAATGCCCGCTTCGCTGCCGCTGCTACTGTGTGGTAACCGGAATCTTCAGAGCAGAAGGCCCCGAATCCTCGGCTTTGCTTGTTTCGGCGGCCAGGGCTAGGTTGAAGGCGCTCGGCAGAGGATGGCACTCGGGAAGCTGTATCAGAGGAGCTGGTCGGAGGCTAGAAGTTTTCAGATGGACGGGCTTGGTGTTGGCTGTGGTGGGCTGCTTCCAAAGCATCGGCAGTTGTCGGTGCCTTGGAGGTTTATGGCAGGGTGTTTCTCCCTTTTGCTGCTTGCTATCGGGGGCTCGGGAGTCGATCGACTCGGGACTTCGAGACTTTTTTTTTACAGTGCCCATGGTCTGCTCTTCATCAAATTATGGTATTGTTTTGCACTGCTGTAACTATATGTTATAATTTGTGGCTCTGTCAGTGTTAGTCTTTGGTTTGTCCTGTTTTCTGTGATATTACTCTGGAGGAACATCGTATCATTTCTTAATGCATGTATGCATTTCTAAATGACAATAAAAGAGGACTGTGTGTTCTCATAATCTAAAAACAAGTGCAGATTTTGGTCTAACCGTCAACTGTAACAAAAAAATAATCACCAAAATGTATGGTAATATCAAAACAGCAAGATACTCCCAATTGCCAATTGTACACAGGTAACCAAGAGATTGAACAAAAGACCAACTTTTAATTACCTTGGTACCTTTATATCACGAAATGCTAGAAGTAGAAATAAAAAGAAGAATTGCCATTGCCAAAACCAACTTCCAAAAAATGAAACCCATTTTTACCAACAGACACATTTCTATGACAACAAGGCTTAGGCTACTAAAATGTTCCATCTGATCAATCTTGCTGTATGCTTCCAAAACATGGACTATAACACCAGAACTCCAAAGAAACAGAAGCAACAGAAATGTGGTTTCTTAGAAGAATGCTGAAAATATCATATAGAGATAGGGTAACTAATGAGACAGTACTCCAACGTGCCCATACAAAAAGATCTTTAATGAAAACATTAAATGAGAGGAAACTTAAATTCCTGGGCCATGCCATCAGAATGGGAGAAATAGAATGCCTTACATTACAAGGCCATATGCCTGGGAAATGCAGAAGGGGAAGGCAAAGAAGAAAATATATGGACACAGTGAAAGAACTAACAGATCTAAGTGTGTGAGATATTGATGCTGCATGCGATCGTTCGATGTGGAAAGCCATGCTCGCCCAAGCGTGTAACGCACAAGGCACATGAAGAAGAAGACGCTGTCATACTCTTTAGAGTGACTGTAAATGAACACATTCATTGCAGAAACCTAGTGTAGATAATGGACTGGCTTCATACAATCCTTTTGGATTGCATCCTCCAAATCTTTATATTAATTGTAACTTCAAGGGTGATTGCTGATACCTTAATTCTTTGAAGTTCCTAACTTGTTGAAGAAGTAAAATCATTTCGGTTTCACTCTCAGCCATTTCTGGCATCTCAAAGTCTGAATGCTTGAAAACATAGTAAACAAAACAGTTCTGAACTGTCTTACGGCTTATTTCTTACCAACTATCAGTGACATGAACCACTGCTTTTTGAACACAACACATGCAACTGATGCTACTTAAAAACTGTTTGCTCTAAGCATGGTGTAGTGTCTATGCAATGGCCATGCAAGTGCATGCAACTGATGCTAGTTGAAACTGTTTGGCAGTGGTCTCCTGCCCCAAATATGCAATAGAGTGTCCCAAGTAAATGAAGGGAATCCTGGCTGTTCGCTTGATTAGTTTTTGTTCTTTAGGAGATGGCCCAACTAAGCGGTTGCCCTAATTTAACCGATGGCCTGATTAACCGGAATCCACTGGATGAAATATAAACAAATAGAAAAAGCTGGAAATCTGAAACAAGAACATTTTGGCACATTTTCCAACATCATCGTTGGGGAAAAAAAAGATTGTTTTAAAATGCAGTGAAGTTACAAAAAGGATAAATGGGGCAAAGTAAATATCTGTGATAGCTTGAGGCTGGGGTTGTTGATGGATATTTGGGGGTTGCAAAGAAGTGTTACAAATGATAGATCAGAGTAGCCTTATGTGGGGTGGGTTGGGTGTTTTGGGAGGTGGGTGGTGTGCAGGGGTGAATCTGAGTCAGAATCATTGAAGTATGACTTGTAACACAAGTGCCTGATAAAGGTAGTGGAAAATTAGTTATTAGGAGTTGGAAAATGTACTGTTGAGTCTGGAAGCCTGCAGTTTCAGGCAGCAGATTAGGTGCTGTTTCACAACCTTGAGACTTGTGAACCAGGAGGCTATAGACAAATAAGTCAGTGTGAGTGGGATGGAGGAAGCAGGCTATTAAGAGCCAGGGTCACTCCTGCAGACTGAACATAGCTGCACCCAGTTTGCTGTTTGGCTTCTCAAGTATAGACTCCACTGTGCATAGCCTAGATTGACAGGCATACAAATGAATCACTGGTTTTCCTGGAAAGAGAGTTTAGGTCCCTGGATGGTGGGAAGAAAAGAGTTATTAGGATGGATGGATGATGAAAAAAATGTGTAGTTTAGGGAGTGTCTGGTGGGGATGGAAGACCCCTTTGAAATGCTACAAAGGGAGAAGAGTGTAGTATGTACCTGATGCTGGACTACTGGTATAAGTGGAAGAAATTGTGCTGAATGATCTGTGGAATGTGCAGACCAGTGAGGTGAAAGGTCAGGATCAGGAAATTGAGTGGAGGCAAAGGTGTGGAAAATTGGTGAGATGCCAAGTATTGCTGAGTTTTCTAGCATCTTCTGTCATTGAAAGCATCCATTGGTTTGAAGCATGTGCCCTAAACTTTGTCTACCTTGTTGAGAAAGGAAAGAAAAAAAAAAGATTTTTAATAATGAAGTGGGTGCTGGAGTTTAGAAGTAAAATCAGAAAATGTCTATAGACATGTGTTTATATTTTTTTGCATGATTCTTGAAGCAACTTGGGCTTAAATGAAAAGAGACTGTTAATGAATGGCTTGCACATAGTTTTTATCATATCTCTTGAAATTGGAATGCTGTGTTTTTTAAAATCCATATTAGACAATTCTGGGTTTTTTTTACTATAGATACTTATTTGCTTGAACCTTTTGTGAATATGTGTATATATAAAATGAATAACATGAAATGGAACTACTAACAGTTTTTCTTTTCTTCTAGCCTCCGTTGGTCCGCGCAATATTTAGTGGTGATTCTGAAGAAGTACGTGTGTTAATTTATAAAACGGAAGATGTCAATGCTTTGGTAAGTCACTTAAAAGGTTTTTTTTAAACTGGAAACCTGTTTCTTGACCAAATGCTATTCTTTCATTGAATAATGTTTTGGATTGGGGCAATGATTATTGGGCAAGTTCAACTAACTGAACAATATTGCATCTGTTGACCAGACCTGAGACTTTTTCATTCGTTATGTTTGCCTGATGTACATGATTTATCCCAAGATTGGCTATACATTTAAGAAAATACTGTTGGTCAGATTTCTCTTTAAATTTTCGAAGGATGTTAAAAGCTTATTTGCATCAATGCATATGGATGGCCTTGCAACAAGTTGATCTAATGAATGAACTTATTTATTTGTATATAAGAGGTTATTGTGCCCAAGCTACTGTGCACGCAGTTCATTTGCATGTAATGCTGTACCTAATGGAGACACTGCTTGAGGGTGATAAAGCCAGTGTTTTATGCCTGGGAATTAGTTTGTTCAATATATCTGAAGAGGGTGACATAAGATCCTGTTCAATTAATATGCCCTGTTATTTCCCATGTTTTTCTTGTTGACTTGCATGCTGGTCAATTTGCCTTTGCTGAATGAATATTATTTACTGCTGAGTACAGCATTGGAGGTCGTCTTGGTGCAGTGGATGTAACAGCCAGCAATCCAATTGCCATGTAGTACAGGTTGAACATCCTTTATCAGAAATGCTTGGGGCTGGATGTGTTTCAGATTTTGGAATTTTGCATCTATAAAATGAGGTACCTTGGGGATGGGGCCCAAGTTTAAACACAGAATCCATTTATGTTACATATACGACTTGTGTATGGCTGGTGTGAAGCTCACGGAATGAACAGTCTGCAGTTGGAGCACAGTCTGATGTGACGAAGCTGAGTTGTCCACAGACTGTATCGGAGTTGAGTGATTGCCTCCGACCGATTCTATTACTGGGTTCCAGTGCTACGATTGGCTTCATATCCACATTGATTTGAAACAGCCACCTGTTCCACAAAAACTACGATGGCGGGTGTAGGGGTGTAGTTTCATATATTTTTAGTCATATTGTACATGAAACATTTGCCTTCAATTTTCAGTTTGCCTGATAGATATTTGCATGTTTCATAATCATACTGTTAAGTGGCATACCTTCACTCCACTGAATCCACTTTTTCAATACACAATTGAGATCTTCATTGTTCACTTTATGTATTGTTTTTCTATTTTGCATTAACTTCTGTTCATCACATATGTAAGGTCACTTCTTAGAACTGTATGTGGTGCACAGAGACCTGTGCATTGCCTGGGAACCTTTTCAGCACCTTGTGGAATTTTTCATTTGTGATGCCATGTCAGTGCTTAAAAAAAAAAAATTGGATTTTGTAATTTCGGATAAGGAGTACTCAACCTATATTAACACACATCTATCCAGCAATAGCCAATGAATGTCAAATTCACATGTTGCTGTGTGATCCCTGGTTAACCGATTTGCTGAATTGGAAACTATTCCTGTCTGAACACCCTGATCTTTGTGGATGAACTCCTGTTAATTTGACTTAGTTAAGAGCTTTCTTGTCTGAGCTAAGAGAGCTGTGAGTTCATTCCCAAGATTTGTCATTTTAATGTTGGTATTATACCATACTGAGGAAGTGCTGCTTAGAATTTATCTTATTAACTGTTTGTTGAACTTCCTGTGCAAAAATAATTATTACCCTTTATTTGAAAAATAATTTATTGACTTTAAGATGTCATGAGGGCATGGTGAGATTATATATAAATGTAATGTTTGTTTCGCCCCCAATTACCATAATTCATTTGACAATTGGTGAAAGACTTGTTTTTTTTTACTGTATCAGATCATAAGTATTGATCATTGCACCTGGACAGAAGGTTTAATAATTTATTGAAATATTTCTTGTGTCTGACAAAAGACTGGGAAAGCTTTGTGTTGAAAAGAGGTCAGGGAGTCCTCCTGAGATCCTGGGTAAAACGTCATCAAATCAACTTCAACAAAAAAAAACTTTTAGCTCCTTTGTTATTAGTGCAAGCTTGCTGCATGCAATTGGTTTTCACAAAGTACTCTGTTTGTCCAGCCAGTTCTCAGATATTGGAGAAAAGAAAATGTAAAAAAAAGATAAATATAAATATAAATCTAGTCCAACATGCTTGGGGGAGCACACGAAGTATAAATTCCTGCATGCCTTGTTTCTTTGTGCTTTTTGATATGATTTCAGGATTTGGCTAAGAAGTCAATTGGACATTTTATTTTTTAAGTAGTTAAAATGAGTAACTTTTGGATGACACACTATGTAGAGCCACTGCTTTGCAATGCCTGACACCCAGGTATAGTCCTTGTCATGGATACAATCACAACTTCATTATTTATTAATAATGTTTTAAAGAGTGCACTGCGTGTTATTACTGGGGTTATTTTTGTTCCAAAAGGATTCAGAGAAACGGACACCACTCCATGCGGCTGCCTATCTGGGTGATGCTGAAATTATTGAACTCCTTATCCTGTCAGGTAATCTCATTGGGTTGCATGCTTATTTCTGAAGACCAAATGGGAATATAAGTAACAAACTTAAATTGTTTTTGGATGTAAACATAGAGTAGAATTTCGTATAGATTCAAAATGGTGCTCATGAAAAATTAAGGAATTGTTGGATTTGTTTTATTTGATGCGTTTCTTTTTTATTTTATCAGATTAATGGAGAAAATCTGAGGTTTATATGGGAGGGAAACCTATTGCCATATCTTTGTATTACTAAGACCATAAGACGTAGGAGCAGAATTAGGCCATTTGGCATGTTGAGTCTGCTCCTCCATTCCATCATGGCTGATTTATTATCATTCTCGCCCCTTTCTCTTGCCTTCTCCCCA
Source organism: Mobula hypostoma (assembly GCF_963921235.1). Lineage (NCBI taxonomy): Eukaryota > Metazoa > Chordata > Chondrichthyes > Myliobatiformes > Myliobatidae > Mobula > Mobula hypostoma. The sequence continues at coordinate 147,002,792 of NC_086102.1, forward strand.
TAACCTTTGATGCCCTAGTAGTGCAGTAGATAGTTCAAGATCAAACAATTCTCTTTTCTGACTCTTTAATGGACAGTAAAAATAAGTTATCTGTTTATCTTATTAAGCAAATTTTTAGTTTTGTTTGCCCATATGTTGACTTTAATAATATTTACTTCGCAATACAGGGTTTAAGATATCCTAAAAGTATGATTGGCCCGTGACAAATGGGAGCTGGTCTAGAAATTGTGAACCAAATAGAATGTAAAATGGTTGATTTCTGTTTTGGTATTCCTGTCTGAGGTGCTATTGAATGGAAAATGTACTACTTTGGGATTGAGGCCAGAGAAAAGAGTTGATTGAGGATTGGGGCCTGGTATCAGTATAAGTAAGGTAAATGTCTGACGACTGGGACATTGGACAATAGAGTGCTATGGGACTTGGGAGTAATTGGGGGCTTTGGAACTTGGGGATTGAAGGGTTTGGGAGCTAGAAATATTCTGAAGAAGCTTTGGAGTATTAGGTTAAAGAATATCAAGAATCCTGGAAATACTGGGAAATCTCAGAGGGAGGAGATTTGTTAGCTATGAAATTGGGGAGTGGCCAAAGTATGAAAGATAAGAATAGGATGACCTCAGTTGCAGTTTTCAAGTCAATTTTAATTGCACTGGGGAGAAAAATGCTGAACAATTATATTTTGAGGCAATTATTATAGGAGATGTTTTGGAACTGAGTTGGGTCATGGTAATGGATCCTGTGAGGCAGCCTTTTTTTCTGCCTTGGAATTTCTGGTTTTCAGTTGGAAATGTTTGCATCTATTCAGGTGAATTCCTCTTAAGTCACACAAAAACAATTTTCAGTTACATAGCATCTTCAACAAAATTAAAGGTCTCAACGCATCTTGAAACAATTTTATCAGAAGATTGAGAGCAAGTTGCTTAAATATTAGAACTGGTGATCCAAATCTTTGTCCGTGTAGGTTTTAATAAAGAATGTGGGAGACAAAAATGGACAATTTCAGGGAGGAATCTTAAAACTTGCAATACAGGCAGTTGAAATCTTGGTTAGCAGTCTGTGACTTCTGTTGCTCAGTGATAGATACATGGTGCTTCTGTGTTGATGGAAGACCTGATTTAAGAAAATCTGATTTCATGTAAGTTCTCCCCGACTCTGCTCTTGGGTATAGTACTCAAATCTCTTCAACAGGAAATAATACCAAGAAAATTCCCAGTAAAAGCCTGTGATTTTTCCAGACTCTCCTTCAGATAAGGTCAAATGTTATGAGCTCTGAGCCATTTGTCATTTGTGCACATTAAAAAAAATTGAACTGCTGATATTTTTGTAACCGATTAGTAGGTCAGCATCCCCATCATTTCACCCAGGCTGCATTCAGATAAACATTTGTCACAGCTCACTTGCTGGTAAAAATTGCTATCACCTATACTGACCTTTCCCAGTCTCGGGCTGTTAAGCCTAACAACTCCATGTTACAATTTTGGAGGGAGTTGTTTCTAACTTGGAGAAATTCAATTTGTAGACATTTCACGAAAATGAGGCCCTTGCATGACTAGGGGACTCTCAGCATGTAGAGTAAAATCCAAAATTAGAGGTGCACATTGCTTAAGAGGTTATAGAGATAGGGCAGGGGTGGTTGAGGCACTAACAGACCAAGAACCATGCTAGGTCAGTAAGCACAGGTTATGTGTAAGTATAATCTGTCTGTGAGGATGTGGGCACCAGAGCTCAATGTGAACTCTTAGAGGATGTATGTGTGAACCTCGCTGGAAAATAATACACCACTGGATGAGTAAGTTCTTGTTTCAGTGGATTCTGTAAGGTTCTCAGAATTTGTGTATTTGTCTAAAGACAGCTGGTTAAAACCTTTTTTTCCCCCCACAGGTTTGCATAGTGCATTCATGAATTTTCTGTTGATGTCACTTATCCATATATTAAAAATGTTAAGATTTGTTGTACTCTTGTACAACAAGAAGAAATAATAGAATCCTGAATGCAGTGCACTCAGGAAAAACCTTGATCAGTGCTTCTATTTATTATCAAGGCACGAGATCAAGTTATTTGTCATTTTTATTCTACAGGAGCTCGAGTCAATGCTAAGGATAATATGTGGCTAACTCCACTGCATCGTGCCATTGCTTCACAAAAAGATGTAAGTTTTACAACTTGACATTTTTAGGACTGTTCTTTGGTACATATTTTGTAGGGAGATTTTGAGAAGCATAATTAAATAAAAATTAAATTATAGAATGTTGATTGATGTATTTAGTATCTACAAACTTTGTTACTAAATATTCATTTTAAATAATATTTATTTATTTTGCTCTATTTTTTGTAAAAATTGAGGCTGCTTTCCCTCTCTTACAGTCATCTGTTTCACAGCACTGGGTGATTATTTTGGTAAAAATTGAAATTGTGCTACTCATATGATTTCAGTTGAGAATTCAAAGCTCAATCATGATCAGTTATGGATTATAAAGTTTTATTTTGAGAAGGGCAATCAATCACAAGATCATAAATATTTACTGCCATTGTGCAGTTACAAATTAATTGTAGTAAAACCATGATGAAGAACTAATGTTACAGTCAGAAGTAAATGCATTAACTTAACCAGCTCTAACATAATTTGTATTTCCCATTATATTCATATTACCTGCTCTGACACAAATGATCTTCAGCTATCTCCAAATCTAGTGATACACCCAGTTTCTTTTATTCAGCCATTGATAATTGTATGAACCAAAACAAAATAGCTTCATTCACTGTTAAAAATTGTGTTTTGATCAATATTGTACTGCAAAAAAATGTGGGAATGAGGATTTAGGTAGAAGACCATGGTAAGTCTTCTACCTAGATGAAGACTTAACTCTGCATTTTATGCTCCCTCCAATAACTTGAGGAAGAATATAACAGAGTTAAGTTTTTCTTGCTACACTGATAGTTTTTGTCCATTCTCACATAGTAAAATTACTAAAAATTTTGAAATCAGTTCAAAGAAAAAACACTTTTATTGATGGTACCATATAGTTTAAACTGCAAAGAATAAAAGTTGTGACAGGCTTTGTAATGCCTGAAACATCACTGAAAATTGCAGTTTTAGCTATATCCTTCCTCAGTATCACATTGATCTTAGGGCAATGAGTTGTATTTTTCAGAGTATAGTCTTCTCAATGCAAAAGTTTGTTTAATACTTAGCGATTGAGGCTACAATGGATTTATCAACCAATCGTAAAATGCTTTAATAGCTGTTAATTTTCAAAATTCAATGTTGAGTATTAATTTATTGAAATCACATTCTAACTTGGATGTGGATCACAAATAGCCATTTATGTAATGGATTTAAATTAACTCTAAATCCAGTTTCTCCCAAAGGCATTCTTGATCCCTTGCAAGTTGCCATTCTATGAAAGTCATCTAATGAGAGGTAACCATAGGTTCATAGAGTTATGGAGCACAGAAAAAGGTAATTTACCCCAATCTGTTCATTCCCACCAAGATGCTAATGTATGTTAATTCTATTTGTCTGTGTTTGACCTTTTTCTAAAGCTTTTCTACCCAGGAACTTGTCCAAATAACTTCTAAGTGTTGCAGTCGTATTTGTTTCTACCACCTGCTCTGGTGGCTTGTTCCAAAAGTCTACTGCACTATGTGGAAAAACTCAGATCCCCTTTAAGTCTCTTTGCGTAAACCTACATCCTCTTCTTTTAAATTTCCCTAGCATAGTAAAAACACTCTGACTATCTACCTTATCCATGCTCTTCATGTTTTTATAATGCTCTACAAAGTCATCTTTCAGTCCTCTTCACTCCAGGAAAAGTAATCCCAGCCTATCCAAACTCTTCTTGTAACTTAAGCCTTACAGTCTCCTTACAGTCTGGGCAGAGTTCCTGTGAATCTTTCTTGCTTACTCTTGAGCTTGATCATATCCTTAGACTCTCCCACTATATATAAAGAAAAACTTCCATTTTACTTGGGCCTTTTATTATTTGATAAGTTGCATTGAAATTCCACCCCCTCCTTATAAATTCTAGCGAGTACAGGCCTAGAGCCATTAAATGCTCCTCATACATGAACCCTTTCATTCCTGGGATTATTCTTGCTAACCTCCTCTGAACCGTCTCCAATGCCAGCATATCTTTTTTTAGATAAATTCAAATAATTTATTATGGAAATACATATATGTCACCTTATACAACCCTAAGATTCATTTTCTTGCAGGCATACTCAATAAATCTGTAGAATAATAATCATAACAAGATCAATGAAAGCCCTCCCAACTTGGGTGTTCAAACAGTGTGCAAAAGACAACAAGCAGTGCAAATCCAAATTAATAATAGTTAATACATAAATATCAAGAATATGAGATGAAAAATACTTGAAAGTGAGTCCATAGATTTTGGGAACATTATAATTATGGGGCAAGTGAAGTTGAGTGATGTTATCCCCTTTGGTTCAAGAGCCTGATTGTTGAGGGGTAATAGCTGTTCCTGAACCTGGTAGTGTGAGGAGGCTCCTGTACCTTCTTCCGGATGATAGCAGTGAGAAGAGAGCATGACCTTTGTGATGTATGTTGGACTGGGCCGTAATCCACTACTTTTTGTAGGATTTTCCATTCAAAGGCATTGGTGTTTTCATACCAAGCTGTGATTCAACCAGTCAATATGCTCACCACTATACATCTGTAGAAGTTTGTCAAGGTTTTAGATGTCATGCAGAATCCCCACAAACTCCTAAGGAAGTAGAGGCACTGCTGTGCTTTCTTGTAATTGCTGTTGTGTGCTGGGCCCAGGACAGGTCCCCTGAAATGATAACACCGAGGAATTTAAAATTGCTGACCCCCTCTACCTCTGATCCTCTGATGAGGACTGGCTCTGGTTTCTTTCTCCTGAAGTCAATAATCAACTCCTTAGTCTTGCTGACATTGAGTAAGAGGTTGTTGTTGTAGCATCACGCAGCCAGATTCTAAATCTCCCTCCTACATGGTGATTCGTCAGTGTCTTTGATTTTGCCTATGACGGTGGTGTCATCAGTAAACTTAAATATGACATTGTGTCACATGACTGGCAACAATGAATATAGAATTGAGTCAGGTTTTATAAAACACAAACATTTATTAAACTCTGCTCAAAAAAATAGTGAAATGTATTTAAACGACTGACTTAACTGGAAGTTAGCTGTTATACAGCTACTCTGGAACGGTTCTTAAAAGGGTAAATGCGTAAACAGTCCTTAAAACGGTAAATTCGAACACAGTTCTTAGAATGGTAAATTTGAAAGTCCAAGAGATTTATACAGTCAATTAGGAGAGACTTTCCTGAAGTAAAGAATTCCTTGAAGACGTCACGTTACTGCTGATCCCAGCCGGAACCTGCCTTGTCCACAGGATTCACAACGACGGAAATAAAACAGTTTGAAGGAATTGACCTTTTCCTTTGGAGAATGGATACTGCACTATCCCTCCTACTTTAGCAGGGGATATCTCAGTTGCAGGTCACTTTTCCTTGAACGAAGATTCAATAAAGGTCAATCATCTCCAAAACCACCAAATGATATCGGCTTTACTTGACTTGGCGAATTCCTGTACTTTGGTAAGGTGTTCACTCTCCAATACTACTTACAATAGAAAGTAGAACTCCACTTTAAAACAAAACTGCGTCATAAGCTGAATACGCAGCAAAACGGAGTATCTAACACAAAACTAAAATGAAAACTAACTGCGTCACATCAGGGGTCTCCTTTATATACCTGTTGAGAACAGGTCATCATGTGACCTCACTGGCGGGAAAATTACATCATGTGACCTCCGCAAGACCATTACATCTTGCTCATAAGACACTCAGTTACATCATGGTCATAAGACAGTCACAAGACATACATGAGGTATGTAACAATTGGAGCTGTGCTGAGTTATAACTGTAAAGCAACCAGAGTAGGGGGGCGAAGCACACAGCCTAGTGGTGCACCTATGTTGTTGGATATTGTGGAGGAGATGTTGCCAATCCAAACTGACTGGGGTCTGCAAGAGAGAAATCAAAGGATCCAATTGCACAAGGCTGTATTGAGGCTAAGGTCTTGAAGGTTATTGGTTAGTTTTGTGGGGATGATGGCATTGAATGCTGAGCTGTAGTTGATAAGGAGCATCCTGATGTATGCATCTTTGTGTCCAGATGTTCCACGTTTGAGTGAAGAGCTAATGAGATGGCATCTGCTGTGGACCTGTTGCTCTGGTAGGCAAATTTGAGTGGATCCAAGTCACTTCTCAGGCAGGATTTGATATGTTTCATCACCAAACTCTTCATCACTGTTTGTAAATGCTACTGGATGATAGTCATTGATGCAGTTTACTGTGTTCTTCTTAGGCACCAGTATAACTGAAGTCTGTTTGAAACAGATGGGTACCTCAGACTGCCAAAGCATGAGGTTAAATATCTTAGTGAACTGTCCAGCCAGTTGATCAGCATGGGTCTTTAGTACTTGGCTAGGTTCCTCGCCTGGGCTGGATGCTTTTTATGGGTTCATCCTCCTGAAGCCTAGTTGCACCTGGGCCTCAGAGACTGAAATCACAGTATCATCTGAGGCTGTTTGAGTTTGTGATGCCTCCATGTTTTTACTGTAAAAATGAGCTTAGAATGCATTGAACTCATCTGGAAGTTGAAGCCCTGCTTTTCCCTTACGTACTCTGTTTGATTTTACTTTATAAGAGATGATAGCATTCAAACCCCGCTGTAACTGTTAAGCATCCTTTGTTGATTCAAGTTTAGTCTGGAATTGCCACTTTGCCCATCAGATGTCTTTCCAGAGATCATACCTGCATCTCTTGTAACTTTCTTAGTCACCGGACTTGAGTGCTCTGCAGATTGCAGATCTCATGGTTTATCCAGGGCTTCTGGTTGGGGAAGACTCTGTAGAAATTTGTAGGGACATTGAAGACCCTGGAGAGACTTGTTTTGGAGCTGCTCCGGTCTATGGTCAGGCCACACTTAGATCCCCTCCAGTTTGCCTACCAGCCCCGACTTGGAGTTGAGGATGCCATTGTCTACCTGCTGAACCGTGTCTACGCCCATCTGGACAAGCCAGCGAGCACTGTGAGGGTCATGTTTTTTGACTTCTCCAGTGCGTTCAACACCATCTGCCCTGCTCTGCTGGGGGAGAAGCTGACAGCGATACAGGTGGATGCTTTCCTGGTGTCATGGATTCTTGATTACCTAACTGGCAGACCACAGTACGTGTGCTTGCAACACTGTGTGTCCGACAGAGTGATCAGCAGCACTGGGGCTCCATAGGGGACTGTCTTGTCTCCCTTTCTCTTCACCATTTACACCTCGGAATTCAACTACTGCACAAAGTCTTGTCATCTTCAGAAGTTTTCTGATGACTCTGCCATAGTTGGATGCATCAGCAAAGGAGATGAGGCTGAGTACAGGGCTACGGTAGGAAACTTTGTCACATGGTGTGAGCAGAATTATCTGCAGCTTAATGTGAAAAAGACTAAGGAGCTGGTGGTAGACCTGAGGAGAGCTAAGGTACTAGTGACCCCCGTTTCCATCCAGGGGTTCAGTGTGGACATGGTAGAGGATTACAAATACCTGGGGATACAAATTGACAGTAAACTGGACTGGTCAAAGAACACTGAGGCTGTCTACAAGAAGGGTCAGAGCCGTCTCTATTTCCTGAGGAGACTGAGGTCCTTTAACATCTGTCGGACGATGCTGAGGATGTTCTGCGAGTCTGTGGTGGCCATTGTGATCATGTCTGCTGTTGTGTGCTGAGGCAGCAGGCTGAGGGTAGCAGACACCAACAGAATCAACAAACTCATTCATAAGGCCAGTGATGCTGTGGGGATTGAACTGGACTCTCTGACGGTGGTGTCTGAAAAGAGGATGCTGTCCAAGTTGCATGCCATCTTGGACAATGTCTCCCATCCACTACATAATGTACCGGTTGGGCACAGGAGTACTTTCAGCCAGAGACTCATTCCACCGAGATGCAGCACAGAGCGTCATAGGAAGTCATCCCTGCCTGTGGCCATCAAACTTTACAACTCCTCCCTTGGAGGGTCAGACACCCTGAGCCAATAGGCTGGTCCTGGACTTATTTCCTGGCATAATTTACATACTACTATTTAATTATTTATAGTTTTATTACTATTTAATTATTTATGGTGCAACTGGAACAAAAACCAATTGCCCCGGGATCAATAAAGTATGGCTATGACTACCTACAACCATTTTAATAAAGTCCGTAACAACCCTGGTGCGTGCATTCATTCAGATCCACAGATAAGTCCTTGAACACGGCCCAGTCCACTAACTTGAAAAAATCTACTAGCCGTCTTCTGCTTTCTGAAACCATCTCTTTGTTGTCTAATAAGGGGTACAAAACTGCTCACAATACTCCAAATGCAGTCTGTTGAATGCCTTATAAAGCCTCCACATTATATCCTTGCTTTTGTATTCTCGTACTCTTGAAATGAATGCTACAGCCTCAGAATACCGGGGCATCCTTTTAGAGCAGAGATGTGGAGAAATTGCTTTAGCCAGAAGGTGCTGTATCTATAAATTCACTTGCACGGAAAGCTGTGGAGGCCAAGGCATTGGGTATATTTAAAGTGGAGGTTGAGAGGTTCTTGATTAGTAAGGACATCAAAGGTTATGGGGAGAAGGCAGAAGAATTGGGTTGAGATTCGATGGGCCGAATGGTCTAATTCTGCTCCTGTGTCTTATGGCCCTTCTTATAGTATGGTGACCAGATCCAACTTTGTATAATTGCAACATGATATCCCAACTCCTGTATACTTAACGCTTCAGCCGAGGAAGACATGCAGACCTTAGATCTGTCTAGCTGTGTCACCACTTTCAGGGAACTATCTCCTGGTATCTCAAGGTTTCACTATTAATAACACTCCTCAGGGCTCTGCTATTCACTGTTTGTCCTGGCCTGGCTTAACTTCCCAAATTGCATCACTTCACAAATTGCATCATGTAACAGTTTTCAAAATTAAATTCTATCTGCTTTACCTTGCTTACTGTCCTTGTTGATCTAGATTCTGTTATAATCTTAGACAACTTTCTTCACTATCCAGCAACACACTACTTTTGGTCTCATTTGCAAATTTATAATCATGCCAGCGGTCATCTGAATTTCATTACATTAAATGTATTTAGTAATTTGATTAAGGCACCACTGTTTAACCCACACTAGGTTGTAAACGCAGTTAATCAAAACATTTTACTTTGAACAGAGTGTACTGGAACTGTTGTATAAAACTATGATGATGTGAAATCTGGGAGTGTGACGAAGAGCAAAATAAAATGGATTCTGGAATTTGTTTGAGTAAGATCAAAGTGGTTCTGGAATACTGTACCAAAGTTTAAGTGTCTAACATTCTGAAAAAAATTAAATTACTTGTTTAAGTTAATTCTAATCAATTAAAAGCATTCAACTACAGCAAAATCACAAAAAAAAACTTTTCCTTTCCTCCTAATGTGCAATTGGAATGAAATCAGTGGGGTTTCAACTGCAGTGTCTAGATTAGCTCAAGTTCTGAAGGGGGATTCCCAGGTATAACAGGGAATTGCAGTGGACCCTACTGTTGAACTCAATGAGAAATCTAGCAACTATTTTGATTTTCCAAATATGACTATGCTCTTGGCACATGCGCACACATTGAGATGTCGGTTGTTTATGTTGGAACTGCCAGTCACAGCCAATAAGATTGGGATATCATAGTGGAGAAAGATATTGCTGAAGCAGTGAACTTCTGCAGATAGATGGCATAAGCCATCAGAGGTGAACCAATATTTGTCTTGTAAGCTTTCTATTTCCTTGCTTTGCTTGAATTAAATTTTGATTAAAAGTGAGTAGCTGGAAGATTTTTTTGTAAAAGGAAAATTAGTGATCCCAATAATTATTTCTTATGACAGAAATTATACAGATCAATAGATGAGAAAGAGCAAAATAGAGATTAAATGTAGGATTAGTCTTAATGGGTGTTGATAGTTGGCAGGATTGCAAGCAGGATAAAGGGCCTGTTTCCATGTTATGTATTTGTATGACCCTGTGAGATACAATGTCATGTTTTAGTCACCTTTGTACATCAGAAATTCTAATTTCTTTTTCAGGAAGCAGTTCGTGTTTTGATCAAACATTCTGCTGATGTCAATGCCCGTGACAAAAATTGGCAGACACCCTTGCATGTGGCTGCTGCCAAAAAGGCAATTAAATGTGCAGAAGCAATCATTCCATTGCTCAGCAGTGTCAATGTATCTGATAGAGGAGGTAGGACGGCTTTGCATCATGCTGCTCTCAATGGACATGTAGAGGTATGTTAAATATGTGTGTGTGTAAAATGGAGGCTTTTGACAGGAACTCAAATGCTTGCTGTCTAATTGATTTTCAAGCCTGTTGTATCTAAAATCTTGTCTTCAAAGACCTGAAAAGTAGACAGTTTAGTTTCTTCTGTAGATGCTACCTGATTTGCTGAGTTTGTCCAGTATTTTGTGTGTGTTGGCCTACAAATTATTTATAATCTTCAATCCTGAAAGTAAATGGAATATCTGATTTGCATATCAATGTTGTAAAATATTCCAAGGCATTTCAGAAGACTTAAGCAAACAAAAGTTAGTATTTTATCACTGTTGTAAATTTAAAGGAAAACAGAGTATAATCCTAAAAGACAAAGGCTCTACTTTAAAGCTAAGAAATTTTACCAGCAGACTGTATTCATCTAAAAGTAAATGTTGGCATATATGCAAACTGAAAATCCAGAGGACTGGAGGAGTCATTCTATAAAATGATCTCTAATGGTAATAAAGGGCAGGATAAAAAGAGTACACAAGTTTTCTTCAAAGAGCATGTGTGGTGTGAGTAGAAGAGTATTTTAAAAATGAGGCACCGAGTCCTTAAAAGAAGATGCTGTAGAGACGAATGGATCACAAGTAGTTGACTTGTTAATTTATCTTTTTCACAGAGAGGAAAAGGGGCAAGATACATGGTATTCCACTTTTAAGATTGGAATGTGGAACCTGGTAGATTAGGAAGAGTAATGGAGAAAATAATGGATTTCAAGAGAGGTCCTGAGAATTTACATCTTTGTCAATGGAGCTGTATTCCTTAGAGCATAGGATAATGAGGGGTAACCTCAAAGAAGTTATAAAACCAAGAGGAGTATGGATAAGGTGAACAATTGTATTCTTTTCTGCAGAGTTGAGGAGTCCAAAATGAGAGGGTATGGACAGAAGATGAGAGGGGATAGATTTAAAAGAGACCTGAAAGGTAACTTCCTTATACAGAAAGTAGTGAGTACCTGGAATGAACTGCCTGAGGAAGTGGTCGAGATGGATACAAGTACAATATTTTAGAGGCACTTAGATATAGGTACATGGAGGGGAAGGGCTTGGAGAATTATGGGCTGAATGTGGGTAACTGGGACTAGTGGGGAGGATACTATAGTCGGCATGGACCTGTTAGGCAGAAGGGCCTGTTTCCATACTGTATTCCTCCATGACGTGTGTTGTCTTGGCTTCATATTTTGAGGTTTATTTTCAATGCCATTCCCTTTGGCATCTTATTTCAAAATGAATTTTTAACTTTTGTTAACATCCATACTAACCAAATTTGTTTGCAGTGGCGTTCATAGCACCTTTTATATATCATGCTGGTTGAGTTTCCCAGGGAGTTCTTTTCAGCATAATGTTTTGTCTTGACATGTTATATCATCTGACTTTAGAAAATTATTTTCAGGAGATCAAGCTCATGGTGATATTCAGGATTCTACAATACAATAGTTTTCCTTTATAATTTTTTTTTGCTTTTTTTTTCCCCCCTTCCCTTCCCTTATTTCCCAAGATGGTAAATCTCCTATTAGCAAAAGGAGCCAATATTAATGCTTTTGATAAGAAGGACAGAAGGGCCTTGCATTGGGCTGCTTTTAAAGGTAAGGAATGTTTTTCTCTAAATTATGCCTTTGAATGATTAGACTGTTTACATTATGTACTTAATGCATCATTTAATTGTGGATCAAAGGTGGTCTTTTGTTTTTGATATTTATGCTCTTCGTATCTATTTTTGCCCATTTTTGGGGGTGGATCTTTCTGTATTCTGATTATTTGATCACTGTGATGAAATGGGTGAAAGAGAAAGTCAGAATTAGACCGTAAGACAGAGGAGCAGGATTAGGCCATTCAGCCCATCGAGTCCACTCCATTTCATCATGGCTGATCCCAGATCCCATTCAATCCCATGCACCTGCTCTCTCACAATATCCCTTGATGCCCCAACCAATCAGGAATCTATCAACTTCCGCTTTAAATATACCCATGGACTTGGTCTCCACTGCAGTCTGTGGCTGAGCATTCCATAGATTCACCTCTCTTTGGCTAAAGAAATTCCTCCTTACTTCTGTTCTAAAAGGTTGTCCCTCAATTTTGAGGCTGAGCCCTCTAGTTCTGGATACCCCCACCAGAGGAAACATCCTCTCCACATCCATCTTATCTAGTTCTTTCAACATTCATTAAGTTTCAATAAGATTCCCACACATTCTTTTAAATTCCACTGCGCACAGGTCCAAAGCTGCCAAACGCTCCTTATATGTTAATCCCTTCATTCCTGGAATAATCTTCGTGAACCTCCTCTGGACTCTGCACAAAACTATTGATAATACTTCAAGTACGGCCTGACTAGTGTCTTTAAAAAGCTTCAGCATTATCTGCTTTTTTAAATATTCTATTTCCCTTGAAATAAATGCCAACATTGCATTTACCACCTTTACCACAGACTCGATCTCCTAGGAGTCTTGCTCAAGGACTCCTATGTCCCTTTGCACCTCTGATGTTTGAATTTTCTCCCCATTTAGATAATGGACTGCACTATTGTTCCTTTAACCAACATGCATTATCATACATTTCCCAACACTGCATTCCATCTACCCATTCTTCCAATTTGCCTAAGTCCTGCTGCAATCGCATTGCTTCCTCAGCACTTCCTACCCTTCTACCTGTCTTAGTATGATCCACAAACTTTGCCACAAATTCATCAATTCCACCATCCAAATCATTGACAATGTGAAAAATAATGGTCCTAGTACTGGCCCCTGAGGAACACCACTCGTCCCTGGTAGCCAACCAGACAAGGCCCCCTTATTCCCTCTTGCAGCCTCTTGCCTGTCAACCATACCTCTATCCATGCTAGTATATTTCCTATAATACCATAGGATTTTATCTTTTTAAGCAGCCTCATGTGAGGCACCTTATCAAATGCCTTCAGAAAATTTAAGTAAATGGTATCCATTGACTCTCCTTTGTCCACTCTGCTTGTTACTTTCTTGAAGAATCCTAACATATTTGTCAGGCACGATTTCCCTTTACAAAAGCCATGCTGTTTGTCTTTTTTTCCCCTTTTTTTTTATTACAAACAAACAAAAAAACAAAAAAAATACAGCTCATCCACAAAAACCACGGCCTTAACAAAATCAAATTAAATATTGAGCAGCGAAAGGGAGAAAAATATAAAGGCAAAAGTAAACATACACAGCAGAGGTGCACCGCACCAAAAAACCTCAGTCCTCACCCTGTAAGAAAGTCTAATACAGGGCCCTATATCCTTTCAAAGATGTCCCCTCTGTCCTCATTTTATAGTCTCAGTCTCTCCAAATGTAAAGTATTTGCCAGTTCTCTCAGCCACAGATGGTACGTAGGCACAGAGTCCATTTTCCACATTTGCAGATTAACTTAGTAATCACTATTCCAAACAATACAGCCATTTTTTTCATACATATTGGCTGGAGATAGGGAGCTTGTTGCTCCAAGGATGGCTATGAGCATGTCTGGTTCCCACTGCTTCCCAAAAGCCTCAGAGAAACAGTGAAAAATACTTTTCCAGTATGCACAAAGCTTACAACATGACCAAAATGAATGTGACAAGTTACTCTTCACAGATTTACATCTGTTACAAACTGTTTGGCTTATTTTATCATTAGTCTCCAAGTACCCAGAAACCTCATCTTTAATAATGGACTCCAACACTTTCCCAACCACTGAAGTTAGGCTAGCAGGCCTATAATTTCTTCTCTTTTGTCTTTCTCCCTTCTTAAAGAGTGGAGTGACATTTGCAATTTTCCAGTCCTTTGGGACCATGCCAGAATCAAGTGATTCTTGAAAGATCATGATTAATGCATCCATTATCTCTTCAGCAACCTCTCCCAGGACTCTGAGATGTAGTCCATTTGGCCCAACTGATTTACCTTTCAGTTTGCCTAGCACCTTTTCCTTTGTAATAGCAATGGCACTCAGTCCTCCCTGACACTCACAGACCTCTGGCAAAGAGTAGTGTCTTCCACAGTAAAGACTGAAGCATGTACTTATAAAGTTCATCTGCCATTTCTTTGTCCCCTGTTACTACCTCACCATCATAATTTTCCAGTGGTCTAATATCAACTCTCACGTCCCTTTTATTCTTAAAATAAATGAAAAAGACTTTGAGTATCCTGCTTTGTCATTGGCCAGAATGCCCTCATATTTCATCTTTTCCATTCTTATAGCTTTTTTAGTTGCCTTTTGTTGGATTTTAAAAGTTTCCCAATCATCCAACTTCCTTGTCAGCTGTGGTTGCCTTGCCTTGCCTTGCCACTTGAGAACAACTGCTTCTTTGGGATGTATCTATTCTGTGCCTTGTGAACTATTCCCAGAAACTTCAGCCACTTTGTTATCCTTGTTATACATTAGTACCTGTTTTCGCTAACCGAAAGAATTTTTGCTTTTATGAAAAAAGACGCCCACTTTAAAAACGCAAACAACAGGAATTCTGCAGATGCTGGAAATTCAAGCAACACACATCAAAGTTGCTGGTGAGCGCAGCAGGCCAGGCAGCATCTCTAGGAAGAGGTGGAGTCGACATTTCAGGCCGAGACCCTTCGTCAGGACTAACTGAAGCCTTCAGTTAGTCCTGACGAAGGGTCTCGGCCTGAAATGTCGACTCCACCTCTTCCTAGAGATGCTGCCTGGCCTGCTGCGCTCACCAGAAACTTTGATGTGTGTTGCCCGCTTTAAACTTGTGTTTACCCTGAAAAAGACTACCATGACCGTGAAGCCTTGCGCGGTCAGGTGTGTGCGCATCCATGTACATGCTGATTTTTTTCTACAAATTGGTTTTGGATCAATCTTCCTGATTCTGATAAGTGAACCGACACAGTACATACATTATTTCTACTTTATATAGTTGTGTATTTATCGTATCATTCCTGCTTTTCTTATATGTTAGTGTTATTTTATGTTTTATGTGCTATTTGGTAGGTTATATTTTCGGTCTGGGAACGCTCAAAAATTTTTCCCATATAAATTAATGGTAATTGCTTCTTCGCTTTACACCATTTTGACTTACGAATGGTTTCATAGGAACACTCTACCTTCGGATAGCGGGGGAAACCTGTCCCTCTCTTGTATAGGGGCTGGGTTTTTAAAGCTCTTCGCTGGACTTGTTCAGGAGCGCTTCTCCTATGTCTGTGCAGCTCTCTAATCAACGACTGCCATTGAAAAAACGCTGTTTTTTAAAGCTCTTCACCAGACTTGCACGGGAATGCCTCTCCTGCGTCTGTGCAGTACTTCAGTCAGTGACTCCCTCTGGAAAAAACTTGCTGCTTTTTAATGCTCTTCATCGGACTTCCGCGGTAATATTTCTACTACATCTGCGCAGTACTCCAGTGAATGACTCCTGCTGAAAAAACGACTTGCTTTTTAAAGCTCCTCATGGAACTTGCACGGGAACACTTCTGCATCTGTGCAGTACTCCAATCAAAGACATAAAAAAGATATTCTTTGTATCTACTGTGTTTTCCAGGAAAAATTTAGTAATAAAAGAAATATGAATCAAATCCATATTTCAAATAATAACTATCCATTTAATATAACATTGTGAGAAAATCATTCTGACATTAAATTTTAGTGTAAAACCTTTATTTGTACCAAAAAACAAACTGTTGAAGGAGCGCATTTATTTGATCAATGCCTGTGGAGGCATGGGGATAGTCAACATTTTGAGTTTAGACCCTGCACAAGTCCAGAAATGACATTGATCATGGTTGAAGCAGTCAAGAAGAAGGCATGGCAATGGCTTTACTTCATTAGGAGTTGGAGCAGACTTGGTATGTTACCAAAGACCCTTGCAAATTTCTATAGATGTATGGTGGAGAGCATTCTGACTACTTTGCTTCACTGCCTGGTATGGAGGCTCCAATGTGCAGGATGAAATGAGGCTGTGGAGGGTTGCAGACTCAGCCCGCTCCATCACAGGCAGAACCCACCCCACTATTGAGGACATCTTCAAGAAGCAGTGCTTCTAAAAGGCAATATCCATCATTAAGGACCCTCAGTATTCCTCGCCCTCAGGAACGTGCCCTCTTCTCTTTACGGCCATCAGGGAAGAGGTGCACAGGCCTAAAGACCTACACTCAACATTTTAGGCACAACTTCTTCCTCTTTGTTATCAGATTTCTGAACGATCCATAAACATGGCTCATTATTCCTCTCCTGCATTTATTTTAAGAGTATTTTTATGTCTTACTGCTGCCTTAGACCATCAAATTTCACAGCACATGTCAGTGATAATAAACCTGATTCTGAATTTGACTTGTCTATTTGCTTTTACAGATGCTGCTTCATCCACTGTGTTCCCCCATCAGTTTTTTAAATCTAGATTACAGCATTTAGGTTACAGTGTCTACATTTATTTGTCCTTTAAGTTATAGGTTGCATAAAGGACAGCTCCATAAATTTTTCATTGGGATGGGGTTTGGTAGAGAGGGAAGGGAGATGAAGATGATAAAAATGTTGAGGTCACTGAGAGATGTTGAAGCCCTCAAAGATTTTCCATTGTCTGTATTTCATAAGTCATAACACTCAGGAAGCTCAGTGCCATTAAGGTATCTATATAATTGGTGCTACTTAAAAACTTGTGTCCTTAGATTCACTGAACTAGCTCATCAAAGTTTCTTCAGCAGCATCTCCTGAATACCTGATCTTCAAATAAAAAATGAACTGAATAATGTTGATGTGGCATATTGTTCTGATAAAGATCTTTAATACGTTAAGAGGGAAGTGAAGTGGAAATGGGCAAAGAGAAAGCATAAAAATAGAATAGCCGTTGAGGGAATTTTATAGTCTAATGTAGGCATGTAGGCAATAAAGAAGATGATCTCTGCATGAGCAAAAAGCAACATAGCATTATTCAATGAATTTTTGGCATTGGTCTTTTTGTAACAGAATAACGTGTTGTGAAAATTTTGGTAGAAGAAAAAATAGTAGAGATACAGGAAAGGGCTAAAACTGAATAGTAGAAGTTACTAGGAAATTTGTTTATAGTCAAATTAAACACGTCACCAGGTCCAGATTGGATGTATCTGAGGTTTCTGAAGGAAGTGGAGTGGAGGTTACAGAAGTACAAATTATAATTTTTCAATCTTCTCAAGATGCAGCAGAAATACAGGAGGACTAGAAAATGAAAAATGTTCAAAGTATTATTTTTAAAAAAACATACCAGGGTCAGATAGTTTAACTTTGGTTGTGGGTTAGCTTTTGGAAACATCAAATGTACCTATTAAATGTATGTATTGAACAAAGAATTCAACTTTGAAGTGCCTATTAATGAAAGAGGCCCACTAGGGATTTGTTAAGGACAACATGTATTTGGTTAACTGAATTTTTGTTAAGTTAATAATATGTGGGCATGTGGCCAAGTGGTTAAGGCATTTGACTAGTGATCTGAAGGTCGTGAGTTCGAGCCCCAGCCGAGGCAGCGTGTTGTGTCCTTGAGCAAGGCACTTAATCATACAGTGCTCTGCGACGACACTGGTTCCAAGCTGTATGGGTCCTAATACCCTTCCTTTGGACAATATCGGTGTCGTGGAGAAGGGAGACTTACAGCATGGGCAACTGCCGGTCTTCCATACAACCTTGCCCAGGCCTGCGCCCTGGAGAGTGAAGACTTTCCAAGCGCAGATCCAAGGTCTCGCAAGACTAATGGATGTCTTAAATTAATAATACTTTGATGAAGGAAATGGAGTAAATAAAATTTCAGAACGTGTTTTTGGCAGTTGCAAATAAAAGACTGGATAACACCATTTAGGTGCTTGGCATCAAGAGGACATATGTAATGAGGGCAAGAAGTTAGCTGAAATGCATTAGTGATAAAGTAGTTGTGTTTGTAATAGGAAGGCAGTAGAGAGAGGTGTTTACCAGGAGTTAATACTAGGGCTATTTCTCTTTAATTAATAAAGGTGGGGGGGGATTGTTGCTCGCTGCTGCTTCCGTGTTGGAGGGCGGGAGCTGGGGGCAGACTTTGGGGTTCTTACATTTATCTGTCATTCATTCTTTGGGGCACTTCTTTGTTTTTGTAGATGTTTGTGAAGAAAAAGCATTTCAGGACGTATATTATATACATTTCTCTGACATTAAATTGGACCTTTGAACTCTTGTATATAGAAATTTAACCCGACACACACTAAGCTTGGTAACAAGGTATGCAGGGAGGGGGATAGTCAAAGACTGAAAGAAAGCTGCTGTGCCCTATGAGTAAACAGGTAGTAGCCATAACTTAGTATGAAGTGTGAAATAATTTATTTTAGCTGAACAGAGACAGTATTGAATAAATGGAATTAGAAATGGTTTATTATTGTCACATGTACTGAAATACAGTGAAAAGCTTGTGTTGCAAATCTATTCATACAGATCAAATCATTACACAATGCATTGAGGTAAAGTTCAAAGTAAATTTTATTAATAAAGTATTTATGTCACCATATACAACCCTTGAGATTCACTTTCCTGCGGGCGTACTCAGCAAATCTGTTGTATGGCAACTATAACAAGATCAGTGAAAGATCAACTAGAATGCAGAAGACAACAAACTGTGCAAATACAAATATAATTAAATAGTAATAAATAATGAGAACATGACATGATGAGATAGAGTCCTTAAAGTGAGATCATATGTTGTAGGAACATCTCGGTGGATGGGCAAGAGAGAATAGTTATCCTCTTTGTTCAAGAGCCTGATCATTGTGGGGTAGTAACTGTTCTTGAACCTGGTGGTGCAAGTCCTGAGGATTTTGTACCTTCTACCTGATGGTAGCAGTGAGAAGAGAACATGGCCAGGTGGAGATCCCTGATGATGGATGCTGCTTTCTTACAACAGCGTTTCATGTAGATGTGCTCAGTGGTTGAAGGGCTTTACCCATAATGAACTGCGCCAAATCCACTATCTTTTGTAGGATTTTCTGTTCAAAGGCATTGGTATTTCCGTACCAGGCCAGGATGTAGCCAGTCAGTACACTCTCCCCTACACAGCTATAGAAGTTTATCAAAGTTTTAGATGTCATGCTAAATCTCTGCAGACTCCTAAGGAAGCAGAGGTGCTGCTGTGCTTTATTTACAATTGCAGTTGCGTGCTGGGTTCAGGATAGTAACAGCCACAAATTTAAAGTTGCTACTCCTCTCCATCCCTGATCCTCTGAGGTCTGGCTCATGGACCTCTGGTTTCTCTCTCCTGAAGTCTACAATCAGTTCCTTGGTCTTGCTGACGTTGAGTGAGAGTTGTTGTTATGACACCTCTCAGCCAAATTTTCCATCTCCCTCCTCTATGCCAATTCATCACCACCGTTGATTTGGTCTGCAACCAGCGGTGTCATCAGCAAACTTCAGTATGAAATTGGAGCTGTGCTTAGCCACACAAACATAGGTGTTAAGCAAGTAGAGTAAGAGGCTAAGCACACATGTGGAACAAGGTGCGGATCAGTCTGTGCAGATCGGAAATAACATCTCCACATTAGCAATCAAAATTGGGGCACTTCAAGGATGTATGGTTAGCCAACTGCTCTACTCTCTCCACACCCATGACTGTGTGGCTAGGCACAGCTCCAACACCATTTGCCAATAGCACAATTACTGATGGCAGAATTTCAGCTGGTGATGAGGAATACATGAAGCAATACAAAAACTACACTGAACTATGTAAAAAAAAAACGCAAAAACTACACTAGACTACAGACCTACCTAGGACTGCATGAAGTGCACAAAACAGTGCAGACATTACAATAAATAATAAACAAGACAATAGGTACAGTAGAGGGCAGTAGGTTGATGTCAGTCCAGGCTCTGGGTATTGAGGAGTCTGATAGCTTGGGGAAAGAAACTGTTACATAGTCTGGTTGTGACAGCCCGAATGCTTTGAAGCCTTTTGCCAGATGGCAGGAGGGAGAAGAGTTTGTATGAGGGGTGCGTGGGGTCCTTTATAAGCTGTTAACTGTGCGGATGCAGCGTGCGGTGTAACTGTCTGTAATGGTGGGAAGAGAGACCCCGATGATCTTCTCAGCTGACCTCACTATCCGCTACAGGGTCTTGCGATCGGAGATGGTGCAATTTCCAAACCAGGCAGTGATGCAGCTGCTCAGGATGCTCTCAATACAACCTCTGTAGAATGTGGTGAGGATGGGGGTGGGGTGGGAGATGGACTTTTCTCAGCCTTTGCAGAAAGTAGAAACGCTGCTGAGCTTTCTTTGCTATGGAGCTGGTGTTTAGGGACCAGGTGAGATTCTCCGTCAGGTGAACACCAAGAAATGTGGTGCTCTTAATGATCTTTACGGAGGAGTCATCGATGTTCAGCAGAGAGTGGTTGCTCCGTGTCCTCCTGAAGTCAACAACCATCTCTTTTGTTTTGTGCACATTCAGAGACAGGTTGTTGGTTCTGCACCAGTCTGTTAGCCACTGCACCTCCTCTCCATATGCTGACTCATCGTTCTTGCTGATGAGACCCACTACAGTCGTGTCATCGGCGAGCTTGATGATGTGGTTCGAGCTGTGTGTTGCAGCACAGTGGTGGGACAGCAGAGTGAACAGCATTGAACTGAGCGCACAGCCCTGGGGGGGCACCGTGCTCCGTGTGATGGTGTCGGAGATGCTGCTTCCAATCTGGACGGACTGAGGTCTCCCAGTCAGGAAGTCTAGGATCCAGTTGCAGAGGGAGGTGTTCAGGCCTAGCAGTTTCAGCTTTCCAATCAGTTTCTGAGGAATGATTGTGTTGAATGCTGAACTGAAGTCTATGAACAGCATTCGAACATACATGTCTTTTTTGCCCAGGTGGAGGGTAATGGCAACGGCGTTATCTGTTGAACAGTTGGGATGGTACGCGAACTGCAGGGAGTCCAGTGAGGGGGGCAGCAGGGTCTTTATGTGCCTCATGATGAGCCTCTTGAAACACTTCATGATGATGGATGTGAGTGCAACGGGATGGTAGTCATTGAGGCAGGACACTGAAGACGACTTCGGCACGGGGACGATGGTGGCGGCTTTGAAGCACATAGGAACAACAGCGCTGCTCAGGGAGATGTTGATGATGTCAGTGAGAATCTCTGCTAGCTGGGCTGTGCATCCTCTAAGCACTGCCAGGAATATTGTTTGGTCCAGCAGCCTTCTGTGGGTTGACCCTGCACAGGGTTCTCCTCACATCAGCCAGGGTAAGACACAGCACCTTGTCGTTTGGAGGAGGGGTGGTCTTCCTCGCTGCCACGTCATTTTCCGCCTCAAAACGAGTGTAGAAGTTGTTCAACGCATCTGGGAGGGAGGCATCACCAGCATAAGTCCTAAATGCCCTTACACATGCGCCGCATGTCGCCGCTGTCCTGGAAGTGGCTGTGGATTCGCTGGGCATGTGCACGATCTGTACCGACAGTTATGGGACAAAACTTTGGGAGTTAAACAGCATGAGAAAGACAAAGGACCCATGAGTAATAGTGAAAGATGTGCTGAAAATTAAAGTGAAAATAATGTTCTGATAGCTTCAGTTGGGAAAGTTGACAAACTTGTTGGCACTAATGAAGGCTGCGAGTTGTATATTGAGAAGGTGGAATTGTAACACGAACAGCGTGGAGGAGCAAAAGAAAGCCCCTAGACTTAGTCTCTTACGCAACTTAGTAACCTCTGAAAAGCCAGCAAGCAAGATGTTCGATGAAATTGTTACAATTTTACAAAATCACTTAAGTCCTAAACTGCTTGTTATAGCTGAGAGATTTAGATTTTACAAAAGGCACCAGTCAAAAGATGCCAGCCTTTCTGAATACAGTGCAGAACTGTTCAAACTTTCCCAGTACTGTGATTTTAGAGATGGACTTTCTGATGCATTAAGGGACAGGTTTGAATGTTGCATGCATAGTCAAGAGGTTACTGTTCTAAAGAGACCCCCTAACCATAGAAGGGGCACTGACCATTGAATATTGTTAGAGACTGCAGCAAAGGATGCAGCAGAACTACAGAAAAGGAGATTAGAATATGAAATGCACAGAATGTGCCTGAATGGTGCAAAAAGCCAAAATGTTATCAATGTGGTAAATCCTCCCATGATGCAAATGACTGTTGGTTCAAAGAACAGGTCTTGCAGAAAGTGTCGCAGACAAGGTCACATAGAGAGAATGTGCAAGGCAGATAAAAAGCACAACCAAGTGAAAAGTCTCAAACACAAAACTAAGCAAATGCATAAAGTTAATAAATGTAAAGCAGAATCAGGAAACGTAGAGTCTGACGAAGGTGAACTGTCATGCCTAGAAGTACATAACATAACTGAAGCAAATCACAAAATCATATGGAAGCCGATAGATGTATCTGGTATAAAACTGAAAATGGAGCTAGATACAGGGTCAGCTTTGTCCATAATCCTACAACAGACTGTTTTCTAAGATACCATTAGAGAAGACCTCAGCGATGCAAAAGACTTACACAGATGAAAAAGTGTCTCCCAAAGGTAAACCGAAAGTGAATGTGACATATGGAGGCCAAACACAACAGTTAGAGCTTTATGTATTGAAAAGTAGCAGGCCAGGTCTTTTCGGACATGAATATTTGAGGAAAAATCCAACTAGACTGGCACTCAATCAAAACTCTCAGTGTGGCATCAATAGACAACGACAGCCCAAATGGTAGCACTAACCAGAGGCTGTCACTGCTGCTTAATGCTAATCAGAAGATGTTCAAGAAAGGAATAGGTAGAACAAGTCCAAGACTTGGCCAAAACCTGTTTGGGATGCCAAAAAGTTTAAAATGCACCCACAGGAACTGGTCACCACAGCAAAGAGTATTTATTGACTTTGCTGGGCCATTCATGGACTCCATTTTTCTGATTGCTGTGGATGCTCATTTGAAGTGGTCAGAGGTTAAACCAATGCAGTCGACCACCTCAGCAAAGACTGTCTCTGCCCTGAGGATTATCTTCGCCAGAAACAGTTTACCTGAACAAATTGAGTGACAACAAACCACAATACACATCAGAAGAATTCTGACTGTTCATGAAGAAAAATGGCATCAGACATTTCAAGTCAGCTTCCCACCACCGCCCGGCAACGAATGGGTTAGCTGAAGGTTTAACCAAACCTTCAAGAAGTCCACTAAAGTGATGGACAAGGAGGACATTTCTCTACAACACAAGGTGGACAACTTTTTTGTGTATTAAAACTCTGCTTATTCAATGACAAATGAAACACCTACAATGCTGTTTATGAACAGGCATTTGAGATCTTACATAGACCTCCTGAAACCAGATCTATGGAGGGAAGTGCAGAATAAACAGTTCAGCCATTTGCCAAGTGAAGTAACAAGGAGCTTTGAGATTGGATAGGATGTCCTAGCACATGATTACTACAAGTGCAAGTGGATGCTCAACCAAAGAATACACCTGAGTCGACTGCATCCAACAAGATGGACGCATTGCTGTTGCCATACTTGCCTCTCAGTGATGATGTCACTGATAGCAACATGACACCGGAAACCAAGAATGTTGTCATAGACAAGACACCTACCAAACCTGATACCACTCCACTGTTCCAGAGGCACATCGAGAATGTTATTGTTGACAAGACACCTACCAAACCTGATGTCACTCCACAGGTCCAGAGGCACTAACCTGAAAGAAACAGAGTACCACCCAAAAGACTGAATCTTTAGAACTGTGAAGTTAGTTATAGACTTTTATTGTGAAAACTTTATGAAAGGGAAATTGAATGTTTTGTACATATTCAGTTTTATGTTGCACTAACCTAAAGGGGAAGGAAATATAATGTATGGATCTATTTCTTTTAAAGTAATGAGCCCACCCACCCCCCAGTACTACATATTGATCTATTGTCTGCACATGCACTGTTGTTTACACATGTGCGTTGTTTTCTCTCGCTCTCACTGCAATGTGAATACACCTGTTAAACCATCTCTCGTGTCTGTGCTTTTGTTTAATCGCTATATAGTTGTGCACAGACACAACACCCAGCATTCAGGACACCTTTAAAAGGCTATGCCTCAAAAAGGAGGCATCCATTATTAAGGACCCCCATCACCTGGGGCATTCTCTCTTCTCATTGCTACCATCAAGGAGGAGATGAAGGAGCCTGAAAGCATACTCATTGTTTCAGGAACAGATTCTTCCCTTTATGTGTTGCAATATACTGCTGTCGCAAGACAACAAATTTCATTACATATTCCAGTAACATTAAACCTGGTTCTTATTCTGAAAGTTGTGGTCATTAGACATGAATGGAGAGGCTACTGTAACGATCCAGGGGAGACTGTTTTCATCTTTAATGATAGATTAGCTAATGCAATAGCTATGAAGGAGATGTGAAGGAAATATAATTATTGAGCTGAAGAATTAACTGCCTCTTAAGGATGGTGTATGAAAAGCACTAATCTAATTGTTCTTGGTTATATTTCTAGTCTATTAATTTTAGAAATTTAAAATTAAATTTCCAAATCTACAAATAGAATTTTTAGTATACAACAGATGATGAAATTGTTGAATGTTCATTATGTAAAAAGATATAGAAAGATGTATTTAAATCCATGTGTAATATGTGAAATTTTGTCATAAAGGTCATGTTGAAGTAGTTTCTTTGCTATTGAGTCATGGAGCTGAAGTTACATGCAAGGACAAGAGAGGCTACACACCACTACATGCAGCTGCATCTAATGGAAAGATTAATGTGGTGAAACTACTGATCAATCTCGCTGTGGAGGTAAGTGTTGTTTGCTTGTAAGGTGTATAGAGCTAAAATGAATATTATTGAAGTACTCAAAATTAATGAAGGGCCAATAGATACATAGTGACAGCACATCAGCAAATGTTTTCATTTGTATAGTGCCTTTAATGTAGAAAAATCCATCAGAATGCAGTTCACAGAAGTGTTATTCAAACAAAATAATTATGTCAATCCTTATATTAGGGCGGATGATTAAAAGTGTAGTCAAAGAACAACATGGAGACTCCTAAAACTGCAAGGAGACATTGGGAGGAAAAGAGATTTGGAAAGGACACTCTTAGGGCCATGGCAGCTAAAAGCAATTTCAAGATCACATCCAGATATGCTCAACAAGTTAGAATTGGAGAGGTCCAAACATGGTGGATTTTAGGCCTGGATAAGTTTGTAGAAGTAGGGAGGATAAACACTGGAGGATTTCAAACGAGGTATGGACATTTAAAATCTAGATCTGGCTTAAATAGTAGCCAAAGTAGGCCATGAAACAAGAGGGATTGAGTGAGAATGTGTCTATATATAGACAAGAGTTTCACAAGATCCCAAATCTTGGCATTAAAATTAAAGAAGGCTCGCCAGGAATATATATGCTAACATCAGCTTGGGGACAAATGTGACCCTAGGGTTGTGACTGATCTGGCTCTGATTTTGGAATTTTCTAAAGAGCGGGATGGGGCTGTTTGTGATGTGGACCAAAGTCAATGGTTTTTGCTTTTCTCATTGTTTAATTTGTGGAATTTTTTGTTCGTTCATTGTTGGATGACAGGTGGTCAATTTGCCAGCTAAGAGATGATTATGGGGAAAAGTTGCATGAAGGTGATAGATCAAGAGAATTGGTTAGGTAAAAAATGGATGTCTTCAGCAAATAAGTGAAAATTGCTACTATTTATTTGAAAGATAATTGCTGAGTACATTTCAAGCTCCGGAATGTATTGTCAAAAATCAAGCTCTTATATTGAAAGGAGGTTGTTGGTTCTGATCTCACTTCTGAAACCTGAGCATCAAATTCACTATTATGTTGGATATTTTGTACATAGTAAGAAGCATAGTTGGCAGACATTTCTGTGAAATGTTAATCAAGGGCAATATCGGCCTGTTAATGTGGATATTGATAGGGAAGAAATGCAGTTGTATTTGAAGTAAAAATTAACGGTACATCTATATGTTTTTGAGTGTATTTGTTGACATGCCAAATCTCTTCAAACTCCTAATGGAAGTAAAACCGCTGTCTTGCCTTCTTTATAACTACATCGATAAGTTGGGACCAGGCAATGACACCTCTTCCCAACCAAAGAGAAGATACTTACAGCTAACGAAGCCGATTAAAACACCAGTATTTTATTTTAAGTGGTGCACTTTTATTTTGTGGACCAATTCTAACAGATATTATAATTCTACAAAAGATTTCTGAACACAAGTTGTAGAATCCCTACAAACTAGATCAACAGACCAGTGAGTTGCAGACAAACGAATTGTCCATTGTGGAAAGGAAGGCAATGAGAAGGAATCCTTAGACTGAAGCTGAGAAGGGGATTTTATGACTTCATTTCTGTAACTCTTAATAATCCTTGCTGCCATCTAATATTTATATTGATTTTAACCAATCATCTAGTAATGTCCTCCATCTGTAAGTAATGTTGTTTCTACTGATTAATTTTAAAAAGTATGAGCAAAGAGTTAAGAATTTAAGCTATTTAACAATAATGCACCTTAATTCTTATATTCTGTTTTCTAATAATAAGTGTAATCATTCTTGGTTACTGTCTTCTGCTAATTAGCATGTGTTTCTTAAGTACACTAATGCTTGGTACCTGTCTCTGAGGCATGCCATTTCCTCGGTATCTGTTTCTTCTATTGACAGTGAATGGCTTAAAAGCTGAGGTTAGCAAATAGTCTGAATATCATTTTCTGGCTTTTGCTTCATAAGATGATTCAATAAAAAGTAAAACTACATCATATGATTCACATCATAAAAAGCTAATGTAGAGGGTTTGGTATGAAGAGCTTGCATTTGAACTGTTGTATCATTTTCTCTGCTTCATTAATATTGATCATACACCTGTTAATGCTTAAATATATTAGTATTTCCAATAAATTTTAATATTAGTTTGAGCCTTGTAACTATGCTTGAGACTTATTTTATAGGCAGTTACAAATATGAATGTTATGTTATACATTAGAATTGTACCAAATTTCTTTCTTCAGATTGATGAACCAAATGCATATGGCAATACAGCACTCCATATTGCATGTTACAATGGACAAGATGTAGTTGTCAATGAGCTTATCGATTATGGTGCTAATGTGAACCAGCCTAATAACAAAGGATTTACTCCTCTGCACTTTGCTGCTGCTTCAACTCATGGTGCTTTATGTCTTGAACTATTAGTAAATAATGGAGCAGATGTTAATTTCCAGGTACATCTATTCCTTCATTTTTTCTTTGATGTGAAAAATAATACTGAATTTTATGAAGGGAAAATTACCACTATGTGATTTTATTTTTTCTTTTGAGTGGAATACTTGTATGTTTAAAGAAAATAAGAACCTCTTCAAAGTTCAAAGTAAATTTATTATCGAAGTATGTACAGTATCTTCACCATATACTACCCTGAGATTGATTTTCTTGTGGCCATTTGCAGTAGAACAAAGAAATACAATAGAATCAGTGAAAATCTACACACAAAGATTGGCAAACTGCATATGTGCAAAAACACAAAAAAATTATCTTTTCATTTATCAGTATTGTTAATAATTAGTCTTCACGTTGCTGAGTGCTACCAGGCCATTTGGCCTAACTTGTCAGCTCTCTACTGGAATAACTTAAGGATTTCTACACCCAGTTCCATCTACATAGCCTTAAAATTTTTTTCCTCATTTTCTCCTATTCCAATTTGACTGCCACAGTAGAAAGTTTGTCCGTACATTTACAGGTATTTCAGGTTGTAGCCTTACGTAGTGTATAAAAAAATGTTTTTTCCTCCTCGTCACTTAGAATTCTGATCCAGTTTGTTTTACACCTGTGACCACAAGTCCTTAACCTATTGCCAATAGTAACAGCCACTGACTATCCATTCTAACCCCTGTAATTTCATATAATTAAATTTATATGCAAGTGAACTTTGTTTTATTTTAGCTGAACAGATAGTGTGTGGTTCTCTCTTTTGGACAGATTGTGAATGATCTGTTAACCTGAATCTGTAGCTTTCAGAGGTGAAGCAAACTTCAAGGATAATTAAGGTCACTCAGGGAATTGTAATTACTTCCCTATCTTTAGCCTCAAACTTTCTGTCTTTAGATTTCCATTAAATAAAAGAATGTGACCATGTCTTGTATATGGATAGAATTTAATTTGTTAACCAAGGTGAAATTTTTAATGATAGCTTGACTAAATATTAAAATTAAAAATGCTTCTTGTTATTTTTTTAAGAGTAAAGATGGCAAGAATCCACTGCACATGACTGCTATCCATGGCCGGTTTACACGATCACAAACTCTCATTCAGAATGGTATGTGGAAATAACTTTCGGACTAGAATCTGTTAAAAGATTTTAATTATCTGTAGACATGAGGAAATCTGTAGATGCTGGAAATTCAAGCAACACACACAAAATGCTGGTGGAATGCAGCAGGCCAGACAGCATCCATAGGAAGAAGCACAGTCAATGTTTCGGGCCGAGACCCTTTGTCAGGACTAACTGAAAGAAGAGATAGTAAGAGATTTGAGAGGGGGATAGGAGAAAACAGGAGGGGGAGGGATAGAGCTAAGAGCTGGAAAGTTGATTGGCAAAAGGGATACAAGGCTGGAGAAGGGAGAGGATCATGGGACGGGAGGCCTAGGGAGAAAGAAAGGGGGAGGGGAGTGCCAGAGGAAGATGGAGAGCAGGCAAGGAGTAATTGTGAGAGGGACAGAGAAAGAAAAAAAAAAGAATAATAAATCAATCAATCAGGGATGGGGTAAAAATGGGAGGAGGGGCATTAACAGAAGTTAGAGAAGTCAATGTTCATGCCATCAGGTTGGAGGCTACCCAGATGAAATGTAAGGTGTTGTTCCTCCAAGCTGAGTATGGCTTCATCTTGACAGTAGAGGAGGCCATAGATAGACATATCAGAATGGGAATGGGACGTGGAATTAAAATGTGTGGCCACTGGGAGATCTTGCTTTCTCTGGCGGTCAGAGCATAGGTGTTCAGCGAAATGGTCTCCCAGTCTGTGTCGGGTCTCACCAATATATAGAAGGCTGCACCCAGTGCACCGGACGCAGTATATCACCTCAGCCGACTCACAGGTGAGATGTTGCATCACCTGGAAGGACTGTCTGGGGCCCTGAATGGTGGTGAGGGAGGGAGTGTAAGGGCATGTGTAGCACTTGTTCCGCTTACAAGGATAAGTGCCAGGAGGGAGATCGGTGGGAAGGGATGGGGGTTACGAATGGACAAGGGAGTCACGTAGGGAGCGATCCCTGCGGAAAGCAGAAAGGGGGGGAGGGAAAGATGTGCTTAGTGGTGGGATCCCATTGGAGGTGGCGAAAGTTATGGAGAATTATATGTGGGACCCAGAGGCTGGTGGCAGGAGGATGGAGTGAGAGCAGGTGTGCGTGAAATGGGAGAGATGCGTTTGAGAGCAGAGTTGATGGTGGAGGAAGGGAAGTCCCTTTCTTTAAAAAAAAGGAAGACATCTCCTTCGTCCTGGAATGAAAAGCCTCATCCTGAGAGCAGATGCATTGGAGACAGAGGAATTGTGAGAAGGGGATGGCATTTTTGCAAGAGACAGGGTGGGAAGAGGAATAATCCAGGTAGCTGTGAGAGTCCATAGGTTTATAGTAGACATCAGTAGATAAGCTGTCTCCAGAGATAGAGACAGAAAGATCAAGAAAGGGGAGAGAGGTGTCGGAAATGGACCAGGTAAATTTGAGAGCAGGGTGAAAGTTGGAAGCAAAGTTAATAAAGTCAACAAGCTTAGCCTGCGTGCAGGAAGCAGCACTAATGCAGTTGTCGATGTAGCGAAGGAAAAGTGGGGGATGGATACCAGTATAGGCTTGGAACATGGACTGTTCCACAAAGCCAACAAAAAGGCTGGCATAGCTGGGACCCATTCGGTTGCCAATGGCTACACCTTTAGTTTGGAGGAAGTGGGAGGAGCCAAAGGAGAAATTATTAAGAGTAAGGACTAATTCCGCTAGACAGAGGTGAGTGGTGGTAGAGGGGAACTGGTTAGGTCTGGAATCCAAAAAGAAGCGGAAAGCTTTGAGACCTTCCTGGTGGGGGATGGAGGTATATAAGGACTGGACATCCATGGTGAAAATAAGGCGGTAAGGGCTAAGGAACTTAAAATCCTTGAAAAAATCCAGAGCGTGAGAAGTGTCACGAACATAGGTGGGAAGGGATTGAACAAGGGGGGATAAAACCTTGCTGAGGTATGCAGAAATGAGTTCGGTGGGGCAGGAGCAAGCTGAGACAATGGGTCTACCTGGACAGGCAGGTTTTTGGATCTTGGGTAGGAGGTCAAAACGGGAAGTGCGGGGTGTGGGAACTATGAAGTTGGTGTCAGTGGATGGGAGATCCCCAGAGCTGATAAGGTTGGTGATAGTGTGGGAGACAATGGCCTGGTGCTCCTTGAAGGGGTCATGATCGAGGGGTAAATAAGAAGAGGTATCAGCGAGTTGTCGCTGTGCCTCAGAAAGGTAGAGGTCAGTATGCCAGACAACAACAACCTTCCCCCCCGCCCCCCTTATCACGAGGAAATCTGCAGATGCTGGAAATTCAAGCAACACACAAAAAATGCTGATGAACGCAGCAGGCCAGGCAGCATCTATAGGAAGAGGTACAGTCAACATTTCGGGCCGAGACCCTTCGTCAGGACGAAGTCGGAAGTTCAGAGGGGATGGTAAAGACCAGGCATGGATGAGAGCTGGGGTCCGAGGGGGGAGGGGGAGGGAAGCTGGTAGTGTCAGTGAAGAGGGGAGTGTTGGGGTGAGAGGAAGATGGAGCCTCTGAGGGCCCAGGAACTGATGATGGGAACTGAGGGAGATGGGGGTTGCAGTGTGGTGGTGGGGGAAGGGGAGACAGGAGTCACAATAGCAGCACGTGAAGACCCAGCCTGGAGGTCAAGGCTGGAGTCGCAGTTGGAGGTTGAGCAATCGCTTTGAAGGTGTCCACGGTCATTGGAACCCGCATTGATGGTGCTGGAGTTGGGGTTTTGAATATGCCCTGGGTTAGTAGAGCCGCCGAGATCGACAGCGGGAGCCGCATTCTGAAGTTCATGCCTGCTAGCGTTAAAAATGGGGTTTTAGATTTACAAACTTAAAGGAGCTATAACTGGAATGATTGTTCTGTTTTTCACTGACAGGGAGGGCCTTCTAAAACACAAACATGGGATTCCTTAATCTAGGAGAAACATTGGTTAATATGACAATGCCGCTAAAACTCCTTTCAAAGTCGTGTAAATAATACAAAACTATAAAACTAAACTGCTGGGAAAAACTCAGTGGGTCAGGCAATATCTTCCCACTACATCCATGTTCAAGTCATTTGCATATATTACAAACAACAACAGTTGCAATGCCAATCATTATAGAATAGCACAAGTCACTAGTCCTCAATTGCAAAAACACCCCTTCATCACCCTCTGTATTCTGTTACTAAGCCAGTTTTGGATCCAGCTTGCCCTGGATCCTATGGGCCTTGACCTTTTTGAATAAGTATCCCATGTAGGACCTTATCAAAGACCCCATCGTGGTAATATGTACATATACAAAGTACTATTGCTTTGCAGGAAGATGTTGATGAGAATTAGGAATCAAAGAATTAGGTTAATTCCTGGATTAAGTTCGAGGAAACTTGGTAGTCCTTCATTCAATATTTCCATACATACGACTTTTTTTTGAATCCTTTTTCCTAATACTTAATCATATATGGAAGGAGGGACAGAGTCAAGGACGGAATAATTATAATTGACAAATTATGGCAGCCCAGTTTTTTGTTTTGTTTTGCTTTCTGTTTAGGGGATTTTTTATTTGTTTTTTTTTTCTTGAACAAATCTCTTGAACTTTTTCCTGTTTCAATTATCAAGAGATCGGGTGGACTTGTCTGGATATGACACTTGGAACTTATGTTTGTATATATTATTGTTATTATTGTAATCCTGTTCTCTTTGTATTGTTATTATTGATATGTTCATTTAACTGATTATAATGCAACAAAAAGATTTGAAAAGAAAGAGAATTAGGACAGGTTTAGTCAGGAGGTGACACTGATGGATCTGTAAAAACTAGGTATGTTTGTGCTTAACACAGGTCAATGATGTATGTAGAAGCTTACCACTACCTGGATGCACAGTTCATTATGATATTAATTTCAGCATGCTGATAATGCATCAAACAATTTATGAGGAAATGAGCATTACTTTCTCTTAAATAAATCCTTAATTTGCCATTCAAATTTTGTTTATAGCTTGGAAGATAACATAACATTGGTTAATATGACAAAAAACTGCTAAAACTCATTTCAAAATAGTGTAAATTGCAAGATTAATTATGGTAATCATATGCCAAACTAAGACTAAAACTTGCATTTCTGTGATTTAACTGAAACATAAAAGAACACTTCACCAACCCGTCATCTATCAACATTCCATCAATACAATGGTAAACGGTTGATTTACTAATTCAATACAACAGTAAACAGCCTAAGGAATCTAAATTATTGGATGCTTATTTTCTTTATGAATTGATCTATTTTAAAGTACATCCTAGATTGTGGATTTCTACTAGAGTAATTTTCAATTAAATGTAATCTGTAAAACAGAACTTTGTACGCATAAATTTCTGAAAATATTCATAATTATTAAATTACAACTTTATACTTTTTGATTTAAAATGTTGATCATTTATGGTGTACTGTGGCTGCACCATGGCCTGCATGTTAGAATTCTGACAGGGTCTCTTCGACATCACCACTGAAACTCCTTATCTGTAACATTAAGAGGAATGCCAGCAAATATGAATGGCATCTTTTAAAATTATTGATTAAATCCAAAATCTTGGAAAGGTTTATGAATTATAGTTATTGTGATGACTCTTTTAAGATTCCTATTGAATGGAATGATTAGAATTTTGGATGCTATTTACAGTTTTATTACTTTTTTTCTTCCTTTAGTTTACTGTTTTAAAAAAATGCAAAAGAACAATGAATTTGGAGGAATTTTGCATCAGAAGTTTTACCTTTTGGATTTGTTTTACTCTATAGCAGGTTTTAAGTCAAGTGCCATGCTATGCCACCAATTGTTCTTTTTAGCGGTCTGCTCAGTAACAAAAATAAGTTCATCATTAAGTTAGCGTAAAGATTGCAACATAAAATGCAATTTGATTTTTTTTTTTATCATGTATGGTGCACCAAAGTTGCTGAGTTGAGTTAAAATCACATTTGTTTGGTAATAGAAAAAAACCTGATTATTTGTTGCCCAGAGCATCTTTAGAATAATGAGACTAGAGGTTTGAAAGTAAATCAAGTTTTAATTTATTTAATTACTCTGTCATAGAAATATTCATGAAATTGACACTAGAATTAAGAAATGTTAAATATAAAAAAACCTGCAGACTTTGAAAATGAGAAATAAAAACAGAAAATTCTGAAAAACTCAACAGACTAAAGAGAGTCAGACGCAAGATACTGACTTTCTCTTTTTGTAAATGCCATTTTTTTCTTGCTGAGTTTATCCAGTACACTCCCTTTTAAATTAAGGAAGGCTTTTAGAGAAAGGAGAAAAGATAGGCTAGGTAGCTAAAACAATTGAGGAAAGAAGCTTAAAAAAATCGCCAAGGATTGAAAGACAGTTTGTATATGCAGATTATGCTGATCGATTTTTATGATGAAGAAAAAAGTTATTGGCCTGATTTTTGTTTCTCTTTTTTTTTGAGATCTGGGTTACACTAGCGAGACCAGCATTTATTGACATTGTGGAGGCAAATGATGTAATGTAAGAATGAAGGAAAATTCCTTTGTTTTTAAAAAAGGAAGAATTTGCAAATGAGAATGGAGTTTGTCTTTAGTTGATGCAAAGGAGGAATACACAGTAGAGTTTGGTATTCCAGGGCTAAAGGAGCCAATACTGTACACTGTATGAATCCTAACTGATCTAGAATTTGAAGTCCAATGAGGATTATTGATGTTGGAGAAAATTGTGCCTAGAAGTGTTAAAGTTGCAGGTGAGTTGGGAAATGTAAACAATTAATCAACAGGACACAGAAAATTTCAAACATGTTTCATCTGCCTCAAGATAGAGTATCAAAACATTTGCTGCTAGGTTTTCTATTTAATCTGTTAATAAACTGTCTTTATTAAAGCACTGTAACATATTCTTGAAGGTAGCGAAATAGACTGCATTGACAAAGATGGCAATACACCGTTGCATGTGGCAGCCAGATATGGACACGAACTTCTTATTAATACCTTGATAACCAGTGGAGCTGAAATGACCAAGTAAGTTTCTGAAGGAGCATTTTGTTTTGCATGAGTCTGATAGTATTTCACTTTCAATTTTTCATTGCTAAACTTTATTGTTCCTTTAGTTTTTGTAAGCCTGATGTTTCAGTTTTCACAACATTACCAAATATTCCATATTCACTTGACACACAAAATTTAACTAATGTTGTATTTCACTGTTCAGTGCCTTGAAGATCTATTCAGCTCTCATACTTATTTTTACATTTTACTGTCTCATACTAAATTTTAAATATGTTGAAATTGGATTTTTGTGCTTATCTACAAAACATTATGCATCATGTCAATTCAGAGGAAAAATTCCAAAGCCTGTCAACAATTTACTAAAAATCAAAACCCAAAATTATGAGGCTGAAAAAGTATAAATCCCCTTTGGAATTAGTATGCTAATTTTCCTCAGGTGCAATATTTTACCTTACCATCTCACCTAATTTGTTGATGTAGAAAATTGAAAATCTGTTTTCAATGAGTTCGTAAGAATAAATACCCCTCTCTCTGTAAGGTCCAACGCTATGGTAGATTTTCAATAGACCAAACCAAAATAAAGAAAAAAGAGCATTCAAGTCAAGTCAGGGAAATGATCATCGAGAAGCACAAATCTGTGGAAGGGTACGAGACGATCTCAAAGCCTTTAAACATATCTCAGAGCTCAGTGTAATCCATCATGAAAAAGTTGATAAAAAATGAAACGACAGCCACACTGCCAAGGTCAGGCCACCCCTCTAAACTTAGTTGCCACTTGTAAGAGAGACTACTGTGCTGCATCCAGTCACTCGGGTGAGTGAGTTGCAGAAGATAGTGGCTACAACTAGAGATGAATTTCATGGCTCCATAATCTATAAGGTCTTATACAATAAGGATATTTATGGAAGAGTGGCAAGGAAGAAGTCCTGGCTTAAAAAAAAAACATGTCCTTACCTGTAAAGACTTTGACGAGTGTCACAGAGAAGATGCTGTAAAGATGTGGAAGAATGTCTTTGATTGGATGAGACTAAAATGGAACTTTTTGGCCTCAACACTAAGCGTGACATAAATCTAATACTGCACATCAGCCAGGTAATACCATCCCCACTATAAAGTAAGGTGGAGGTAGCATCATGCTGTGGGGATGCTTTTCAGCAGCAGGGACTGGACATCTGGTCAGGATTGATAGGAAGATGTATGCTGATAAATACAAAGAGATCCTGGATAAAAACCTGCTGGCCTCGGCCAAAAAGTTTAAACTGGGTAGGAAGTTTGTCTTCCAGCAAGACAATGACCCAAAACACACTGCCGGAGCAACCATGGAATGGCTTCAGGTTAAAAAAAGTGGATGCCCTTGAGTGGCCCAGTCAGAGTCCTGAACTTAACCCAATCGAACATCTCTGGCAAGATCTCAAGATTGCTGTGCACATTGCTCCCCAACTAATCTAACATTGCTTGAGCAATATTGCAAGGAGGAGTGGCCGAATCTTGCTCCATCATGTTCTGCAAAGCTAATAGAGACTTATCCATAAAGACTAGTGGCTGTAATAGCTGGTTCAACTAAGTACTCAGCAAAGTGGGACGACTACTTTTGAACTACTGACTCTTCAGCTTTTGAACAAAACAACACTCACAACACGATGGAGGAACTCAGCAGGACGGGCAGCAACCGTGGAAACGATGAGTCGATGTTTCGGGCTGGAACCCTTCGTCAGGACTGAAGAGGGAAGGGGCAGAGGCCCTATAAAGAAGGTGGGGGGAGGGTGGGAAGGAGAAGGCTGGTAGGTGCCAGGTGAAAAACCAGTAAGGGGAAAGATAAAGGGGGTGGGGGCGGGGAGGTAGGGAGGTGATAGGCAGGAAAGGTGAAGAAGGAATAGGGGAAAGCACAATGGGCAGTAGAAGGAGGCGGAACCATGAGGGAGGTGATAGGCAGCTGGGGGAGGGGGCAGAGAGAAACTGGGATGGGGAGGGAATTACCGGAAGTTGGAGGATTCAGTGTTCATACCAAGGGGCTGGACACTACCCAGATGATATATGAGGTGTTGCTCCTCCAACCTGAGTTTAGCCTCATCATGGCAGTAGAGGAGGCCGTGTATGGACATATCTGAATGGGAATGTGAAGCGGAGTTGAAGTGGGTGGCAATCGGGAGATCCTGTCTGTTGTGGCGGATGGAGTGGAGGTGCTTGACAAAGCGATCCACCAATCTGCGTCGGGTTTCACCGATGCAGAGGAGGCCACACCGGATGCGATAGATGACCCCAACAGACTCACAAGTGAAGTGTTGCCTCACCTGGAAGGACTGTTTGGGGCCCTGAATGGTGGCAAGAGAGGAGGTGTAGGGACAGGTGCAGCACTTACACTTACAAGGGATAAGTGGCGGGTGGGAGATCCGTAGGGAGGGACGTGTGGACCAGGGAGTCGTGGAGGGACTGATCCCTGTGGAAAGCGGAGAGGGGTGGAGAGGGAAAGATGTGCTTAGTAGTGTGGTCCTGCTGAAGGTGGCGGAAGTTGCAGAGGATAATGTGCTGAATCTGGAGGCTGGTGGGGTGGTAGGTTTTTGAATTTTTCATGCTTTACAATTTTCCCTGTTTTTTGAGCTCTATAGTGAAAAAGGAGCATGTGAGTCACAAATAAAAATTCCCTTTTAAATTGATCAAGATCCCTGGGGTTGTAATACTCATTTATGTGAACAAAGGCTTAGGGGTTGAATACTTTTACAAGGCGCTGTAGATTGATCAATCCACCAAAAGTGAGTTCACTTTTACAATAAAATGCGTTACTGTGGTTAGCTGCTGAAAGGGACTTGTGTGCCATTTGCCATGGAATGATTAATTTTAATTTGCTTCCCTTACCATCACTACCTCCCAGCTAATCCTTTTCTATTCCTGGCTCTTTCTGATGAAAGGTAATTGACTTAAAACGTTAACTCTGTTTGTCTTTCTATAAATGTTGCATGTTTTGCTGAGCATTTCTTACATTTTTTTATACTTCCGATTTCTTTCATTCGCTGTGTTTTGCTTTTGAAATTAAGATGAAGTGTTTATTTAGTACTCCTTCCATTGTAGCAAGATGACTGAGTAGTGGGTGGCTGTTTAATAATTTTGCCATGCACAATATTGGTGTGATTTTAGTGAATTTAGAACATACTTGTATGGTTTCCATTATGAATGAATATGCAAAACTATAATATTTTTTATCTACATAATTTTGTAGTTAATTTTTTGCTCCTTTAGAAG
This sequence comes from Mobula hypostoma, assembly GCF_963921235.1. Classification (NCBI taxonomy): domain Eukaryota; kingdom Metazoa; phylum Chordata; class Chondrichthyes; order Myliobatiformes; family Myliobatidae; genus Mobula; species Mobula hypostoma. The sequence goes on from NC_086102.1 coordinate 147,040,541, forward strand.
CTGTTATTGCCCAATTATAGAGATATCTCTGAATATTGTATTATTTTCTTATGAAAATCACAACAATTTGAATAGTAATACAAGATGTCTGTGCTGAAAACTTGTCATAATAATGTATAAATGTGATTCTTTCTTAGACGTGGCATCCATGGTATGTTTCCTTTGCACTTGGCTGCATTAAATGCACATGCAGACTGCTGCAGGAAGTTATTGTCATCAGGCAAGTATATTAAAAACAGAATTGAATCACTAATTCTATGAACACTTGGCCATCTGACCAATTGTTCAATAACTTCCTGTGCTCTTCTGTTCTCTAATACTTATTACAATTGCAATTTAGGACAGCACAGGGTTTTCCTGAGTGACTGTACTTCAGTAGCTGCAGTATCCTGAATTGTTTGAGAAATCAATGGCTTGACTTATTTTTCTTGGCACGATTTGAGACAATGCCGAATATAGGTTGTTCACACTTGAGAGTTTCTACGCAATTTTTTAAAATAAGTTTTGGATGAGCAACTCTGTTAACTTAACCCTTTAATTTTTGAAATCCTATAATAATTAATTTGCTAATCATGAGCAATCTTGCCGATTTTTCATCCAATTGTAATTCAACAGACATGAAATATAACCCAAAATCTTGCATAAAACATTTTTGACCTCGTTTCCCCAAGACTGAAAATGTAATGATGATGTATCCTTGCTATAAAAATGTTTGTATACTCCACTAATAAAGCTGGAATTCAACAGAAGCTAATCGTACTAACCAAAATTACAGTTTTACTGAGCTATTTCTTATAGTAATCCACTATTTTTAAAGGACTTATTAGCCATTTGAACAGTTTCTAAGGGAATCACTTCTTTGGCAGTTCGTGAAATTATTCATGTGCTAACTGATTTCTGTCTTTATAATATTTCTTGCGGTCTATTAGGACAAAAATATAGCATAGTGTCATCATTTAGTAATGAGCACGTGCTGTCTGCAGGCTTTGAAGTAAACACCCCTGATAATTTTGGAAGGACTTGTCTTCATGCTGCTGCTGCAGGAGGGTGAGTCCATTTGTGAGCAAGTATTAGTTCTTCAAATTTATTCATTTGAAATCTGATTTGTCGTGTCAGGCTGTTTTGATCTGTGCAAAGTGACAGCATTCATCACTGGCTCCAAAGATCTAGTAATTCTTTTGGTGTGGACTTCACGATAGTTGCTGGAGCATTCAGTTTTCAGGGCTTCCTGGAATCTACAATCTTTGGGCATGCTGAGCAGCCACTCGTATTAAAGAATTCTCAGAGCCCTACAAAGGGAAAAGTAGAATTAGTTTATATTACAAACATTTTATGGAACTTTCATGTATGATAAAAGTTTTCTGATATATAAACGCATAATTTTTTTTAAGAAGATCCATTGTAACTTGAAATGTGTTTTTGGATGGGGTCACAATTTACAGGCTTAAATACTTGAAGTCCGGAAAGATGCTCAAGCAGTAATTCTAGTTCATTGTGGCATAAATTTCCTTTGGATATCATGAAACCAAGCAATAACATTTTCAGTATATTTTGCAATATGATTTGATTCTCTATTTCCATATCCTTTGTTAATTCAGTGGTTTGTAGTGAAGAACGTTACAGTCAATGCAGCCAGTGGAGGACTGCTAATCACTGATAGTAATTTTTGGTTTTTCAATTCAACAATGCACTAGTGAAAATTGCAATGTTGCAGCTAGTTTCAGCATCACTACAGTGGCAAAGTTCGTGGTTATATTTTTCGTAATGAATTTCTGAGATTTGATAAATTGCTTGATTTCTTTGAGAAACTTTTGCAATTAGTCATACACTGTTGCATTTTAACATGCAATATGTTTCTTCACACAGCAATGTTGATTGTATAAAACTGTTACTGAGTAGTGGAGCGGACTTCAGCTGCAAGGACAAATGTGGGAGGTGTGTGGCCTAATTTTATAGAATGAATCTAATTGGTTGCACACAGCAGAGTTACTATGCTTTATGACAATAATTTAAACATGCCTGTTTTCTTATTAGTTTAGTACTTATTGTGATAAATTTGATTATTGGTAGTACTTGGTAAGAATTTAAGTTTGAATTTAGAATCAAATATTTGCATTTTTTACTAAATTATATTAAAGTAAGTTTCAGTATTGCAAGAAACTAATATACTTTTCTGATAGAAATTGTGATAGAATTTGATGTTTTACATGTTTTCAATTTTATGTTATTTTACAGGACTCCACTGCACTATGCAGCTGCAAATTGTAATTACCAGTCTATCATGACTTTAGTATCCAGGGGCGCTAATATTAATGAAACAGACGAACGAGGTTGCACTGCTTTGCACTATGCGGCATCATCTGATAAGGACAGAAAGTAAGGGCATTTATTTTTGTGTGGTATGGAGATGTGAGCTACAGCAATGGTCTGCATCTATAACACTAATTATATCTTGTTAAATACACAGTAATCTGCTATACAGGTCAACCTTCACTAATCCGGCACCACTGGGACCTGAGGCGTGCCGGATTAGTGAAAATGCCGAATTACAGAAGGATTATATCAGTGCAGGATTATCGAAGGAACCGGATTACAGGTAGTTGGATTAGTGAAGGTCGATCTGTATTTGATTTTTCATTCATTTTGGGGCGAGAAATGTCCTTGTGGAATACATGATACATACTGTAGTTTCAAATATCTATAATCCATAACATTAGTTGGAAATTAAAAATTGATATCAGATATTTTGTCACACTGATTTGGTTGGTTTGTGTAAATGAATAATTGTGGCAGTAGTGGAAGAGATAGCAATTTGAATTTATATTAAATCCTTTCAAACATTTTCTCCACTGATGGAAAAGAGACCAATTATTGTTTTTATTTTGAAGTTGTTCACAAATTAAATGCCCTAAATCTCCTGAATCTTTTGATTCTTTCACCAAGAAAAAGAAGTATCTTAGAAAATTCGGATGAAAATGCTGAAGAACTTGATGATGAGATCAATGAGACAAAAGAGAAAGAGGCCTCATTGTAAGTTGAAAATTTTCAAAAATAATGGTTAAGATAAAATCTCCATGGTGCTGGTTGTATAATACCCAATGATATGAACATTGAATTTTACAGTTTTAAGGTAATCTGCTGTGCTTCTTTCTCCTTCTAATTCACCCAGGTTCTTTCACATCCCTGACCTGGTTCCATCTGCCTATCACTCACACACTTAATTGGCTGGGTCTCCTTAAACCCTCCATCAACTGTCCATCCTTCCTCATCTGGTTCTCAATATGATTTTCCTTCACAGATTCCAGTATCTGCAACCTCTTATGTTTCCACTTACCACTTATCCAACTTCTGTCTCTGTTTGCACCCTGCATTTTTTTTTCTCTTGTCTGTCTTCACCCATGAATCACTGTCTCACAATTTCACAACTCTGTCTCCCATCAGGCTTCATCTGCCCTTTGTATAATTGTTCACCCATTTCTACTAATTGCTTGCCAGCCTCTGCCTCATCCCTCCATCTCGCCTTCTGAATTTCCCATCAGAACGTGGTAGTTCAGTCTTAGTTCAACTCACCTGATCTGGAACACCCTGCAGTCAAGGGTCATCCATTTTATCTGCTGAGAGAGTTTTCTGCTATCATCCTGGTAGCAGTGTACATTATACCCCTGACCGATGTAAAGCAGACACTGGAGTTGCTGAGCACTGTAATCAGCAGTCGTGAATCAGTGTACTTCTCTATATTGTGGAAGATTTCAACTAGGCCAGCTTGAAAAAATCTCTGACCAACTGGCACCAAAGTATCACCTGTCGAACTAGAGGAGCCAACAAACTTGACCAATGTTACATCACCATCAAGAACATTTGCTGTGCCATCCTATGCCTGCACTTTGATAAGTCCATTCACCTAGCTGTGCCTCTACTTCTGGCATAGAGACAGAGACTGAGGACTGCAGCATCAGTGGTGAGCACCACTAAGGTATGGCCAAGGGAGATGGAGGAGCGCTTACAGGATTGCTTTGTATTGGTGGACTGGACAATATTCAGAAATTCATCTTCAAATCAGAATGAATACACCACAGTTGTCACCAACTGCATCAAGATCTATGTGAATGAGTGTGTGCCTTCTAGAACATACCAGACATACCCAAACCAAAAGCTGTGGGTGAACCAGGAGATTCATAGTCTGCTGAGGGCTAGATCTGTGGCATCCAAGATCAGTGATGCAGAACTTGTACAAGAAGTCCAGGTATGACCTATTTAAAGAGCAACATCTAAGAAGGTCTTTTCTGGGCCCAACATGTTGATGCAATTACAAAGAAGGCAACACAGCAGCTATATTTCACGAAAAGTTTGAGGCGATTTGGTATGTCACCAAAAACTCCAGCAAATTTCTACAGATGTATTGTGGAGAGTGTTCTAACTCGTTGTACACCATTTGGTATGGTTACTGCACAGGATCGGAAAAAGAGAGTTACAAACTCAACCAGCTCCATCATGCTTCCTAGCTTTGAGGACATTTCCAAAGGGCAATGCCTCAAAAAGGTGACATCCATCATTAAGGGCCCCATCACCCAAGACATGCCCTCTTCTCATTGCTATCATCAAGGAGGAAGTACAATAGTCCGAAGACACACACTGAACATTTTAGGAACAGCTTCTTCCCCACTGCCATCAGATTTCTGAATGGAGAATGAACCCATGTGCACTTTTTTTTTGTTCTCTCTTTACACTACTTATTTAATTTTCATTTGTAATTTATAGTTTTATTATGTATTGCATTGTACTGCTGCAGCAAAACAGCACGTGTCATGGTATATGCCAGGGTTATAAACCTGATTCTGAATCTGATATTTCCACAATTCACTATCACTTCTGATGCAGAGTCTTGGCCTGAAACTTCAACCATGCCTCTGCCTCCATAGATGCTGCCTGACCCTCAGAGTTCTTGCAGAAGATTGTTCTTTGTTTGCTCCATATTACAGCATCTGTACTCTCTTGTGTTCCCAGTTACATTAATTGACGTAGATTACTTAATGTGCTCTGTTTAATGGTGATGCATTCTGTCATTTGTTAATTTTCTAAGGTAAATGCATTGCTAAATTGATTGCATTTATTAAAACTTCATTTGTCTTTTTCTAGAAATTTATCTTAAAATTTTTTTTGGAAATTATTTTGTGCATATATGCTTGCAATTATACAGATGCTATTATATGTTGAGATAGGACCCAAGAACTTAGCTTCCTAATCACGGCTGAAGAATAGGTTTTGAAGAAAACTGAGGAAGAGAAAAATTGCTAAGTTTAAAAGCCCAAGGATGAGTTCCTTCCTTTTAATGAAGAGGGTATATATTGGCAGAGTGAAGAGGAAGGTGAGAAGGTACACATGCTTACGCACAGTTAAAAGATCAGTATTTGAGGGAGAGAGATGGGGAGGAATCTTTCAAGGTAGCTTTGTACAAGAGCAGTTAAAATTGCTATGAGAATTGCGGACCATGCCTTTGAAAAAGGGGAAGGATACAGAATGGAAGAGCACATCTTCCACATACATAGAAACAATTTTTGTACATTGCCATTTATAATGCACAGAAGATTATGATTTTTCTGGATACTTATCCTGACACTTAGTAGTTAAACATTGGTTTGGGCATTAAAGTGGTAGATTTATTTCAGCCAAAATTATTTTGTCAAAGTTTGCTAATCATGAGCATCTCTAAATTGGTCCCTTGCAAATAACAAAGGAAGAATTTGTAGGGTGTCCTCAATGAACAACAATGATAGGGACCAGAAAGTTGCGACGAATAGCGAAAAGACTTGGAGGAGGATACTTTCATCAATTTGACTTGACATAAATTCAAGAGATGGGGGTTAGGGACTGGAGCGCATGCGCGTACACACACACACACACACACACGGATAGATGTGGTTGTATCCAGGTAAATTGTTTTCTTGCTGCTCTGTTCTCAATATTTTAGTTTAAAGCTATAGAATTCCTAATGCTCCAGGCTACCTTTGCTGAGAGGTCACAATGATCACCACTTCCATGCGCGATGTCAGTTGCTTTCTTAATATGATCAAATATTTACAGAAGGTTTATAATTGTGAAGAAGTTTTTCAATTGAGAATATTCTTCCTTGCCACACTTCCTCATGATCTGTTTGACTGTTCCTCTCTGCCACATCTTAGTTTGTGACAGACAAGCATGTGATTCCAACATAAACATTGTTGCTTTCAACTTCATTGAAACCTACTTCCCTTTCTGGTTGTGCAATATCTTCAGGAATTATTGCTAAATGAGAATTGACTTTTTGAAAACTAGTAAAAAGAACAAACACAGTATCAGTATAAATATTTTGTCGCAGCCATTTATTAACTGATGAGAGACTTCATTCTAAGAATAACCAATCACTATGTAACAACATCATAAATGTTGAACTATTTCCAAAACTCTTTGTAGATGTTCTGCCTACATTTATGACTATAATTAACTCAGAGTTGCCCTTCTCAAGTCATGTGCTTTGAGTGTGGTAAAAACATCCTGGTCCATAGGCTGCAAAAGAGATTTTGTCCATGCTAGCATAAAACAACTTTCATTTCAGGATCGCAAACACGATGAAGGGTCTCGGCCCAAAACGTCGACTGTACCTCTTCCTAGAGATGCTTCCTGGCCTGCTGCGTTCACCAGCAACTTTGATGTGTGTTGCTTTCATTTCAGGATACAAGGTTTTAAAATCAACATCATGAATGTTTTCTAATCTGAGAAGAATCTTTAATATTTTGTCGTGATAGCAGTTTCTTATTTCAGCACTCGTGAAAAATTAGCCTAATTAACTAAGCTTTCTAATGGGATTTTCGAATGACAGATGATGTAATTTAAAGCTGCTTTTAAGTGCCTAAATAGTCTCTTAGACACACAAGATGCGGCTTCAGATTTTTATCATCATTAGCTTAGCTTATTCTATGAGGAGCATTTTTCTATCTCATGGAAATACAATGGATTTCAGTTCATTGGGGCACCTTGGGACTTGTATACTTTGGCTCAATTAAGTGGCTGCTCAAATTTTCTGAAATTTCATGGAAATAGTTAAAAAGGTATAAAATAGACAAACTGACGTTTAACAGAACAACAAATCATGTATTTAAATGAAATGCAGAAGAAGTTAGAATACTACTAATACTACTATAGTACTATAAAACTGTATTCGTTCCTAATAGTTATTGACGGAAGAATTCATCCAGTATATGTGTATGTGTTCTTTTGATGGACTGTAAGTGAACAAATGAGTGCAGACACCTAGTGGAGATAATGGACTGCCTTCGCACAATGATTTTGACAATTGCATCCTCCAAATCTTTATTTTCATTGTTAAATTCAAGACGATTGTTGATAGCTTCAAATTCTTTGTAGTTTCTAACTTGTTGAAGTTGTGAAATCATTTTATTTCCACTCCCAGCCATTTCTGGGATCTCCAAGCTCAATGCTTAAAACCACAGTGATATAAACAGTTCTGAATTGTGTTTATTTCTCACCAACTATCAGAGTCAACAAATCGATGCTTTTTGAACGCAAGCACATGTAACTGAAGCTATTTTAAAAACTTTTCACTCTGAGCATGATGTAGTGTCAAACGGCCACACAAATGCACGTGACTGACACTAGTTAGAAACTGTTCAGCTACAGTCTCCTGTCCCAATTAAGCGCTGTAGTGCCTCAAATAAATGAAGGGAATTCTGGCTATTTTCCTGATAGTTTTTGTTCTTTAAGAGTTGTCTCAAAAAATATTAACCAATGGCCCAATTCAGCAGAATCCACTGTATAAGTAGCAGAGGGGATATGTTTGTAATACAAGTCTGTTACATTGGCATTTTCTATGGCATTCTTAAGATGATTGGAAATGTCTGGCCAGCATCCTCTTCAGTGCTGGTCAATATTGCCCATAATTGTCATATTCACTAATGAATATCATTTCCTGATTTCGTAGATCCAACCACCAGCGGCGTCAAAGTCTCTCTCTTCCCTTGCCTCTTCTTCTGACTATTCTCATATCTGCATGTGGACTTGAGGCTTTCTGCTGAATAGTGGCTAAGCTGAGCAATGTATTTTGCTTGTTGAGATCATTGTTCTACACTGGAAACACATGTTCCATTTTATCCATAATCACACTTTGTCTTGTTATTTTCACTTCAGAATGTTTTAACCTGTAACCTTAGCATTATCTTATATCTTTTCAACTTTATTAAGGGGCTGTTATTTGTCAGGGGCATGTTCAGTGTCAGTGCCCACTTGTGTCTGCTGACTGGTTATCACCCTACTGGTGACTTGCAATTTCCATATTAATATCCAGTGAACAATTCAGACAGTATTGAGTTTATCTGCTTTTCCTTTTCCGCTATTACCACTTGACTTATGCTTACCAGCCATTGTTGCAATTCATCAATATCACTTGTATGTTGTGATTAAAAATATACAATAAACAAAGGTTATAAGGATACCTATAGTCAATACAGAGAGAACAGACTGAGAAAGCATTACTGCAAAGGATTCGGGGACATGTTAAGTCACTGAACGATAGAGGGATGTTCAATTATTGGAGGGTGGCAGCAGATTTTCCTGATTTGGCAATAATGCTTAATCTGCAGCAACACAAGTATGCAATAATGTATACTGAAAGTATCCTCAATTTCAAGTGTAAAACAGCATATAACCCTGCACGTGACCATTACCTGACAACAGCTGTCATTGTTTTTTAAATTAAGCAGAAATAGATGAAGAATCATTGAATAATTTTCTACTTGTATACGTACTAGATGGTATATTGACCCATTTGCTATTATCAGTAGATAATATAAATCATTGGAATTTGGGATAATTTACCGTAGGATTTGAACAAGTGAACTAGTTAGGATCTTTCCCAGGTATCCTGGATTGCAGCACAGCATTATTGTGTGTTCTATTGGATGATATTGTGTGTGTTAGTGATATAAGTTCAAGAGGATTGACTTAGAAAGCTTCTATAGTAGGTCCAGATACTTAATTTTGTTTGATTTATGAGTGGCTAAATCCATTGATCTAGAAATTTGATCCTATAATGTTTTCAGCATTGGTTGAAAATGGATCCTTTTTTCCTAGAGTGGAGTATAGTACCCATTATCCCTATTTTATCAGAGCAATTTGCATTTGTACCAGTTGCATCTTTCCTGTGTTAGATTCATATTGAGTGATTTTAATCCTTGTAAAAAAGAATGCAATTTTCCAGTCTCCCCAGATAAAGTCAATCATTGCTGTTCCAAAGCTACTGCTGTTGGTCATTTGTGGACCAATTATTTTTATTAACACTATGTGCTTCATGGCTGAGAGATTTGGAACTTCTACAGTTTGCTGCACAGGATTCTTGAGGCAGACTACTGCATCATTGCTGCTCCTAGATAAGACTGTTGTACTTAACCTTCTAGCCATAGGACCGTTGCAGGTGGCTACATCTGTCTTACACTATGTATTCCAGTTTATTCCTTATTGCAGCATTATTGAGGTACATAATATTTCAGGAGAAATTACATCAGTTTTTCCTTCATTTCAAAATATGAGATAAAGGGTATGTAGGAGGAGGCTGAGAGTGCTGACTTCTCATGCTACAATCTGTTAAAATATAGTTGCCCATTCTTGAACCTGTGTTCTACATGAATTGTGCTTTCACTAACCAGTGCCCATGTTTTCTTCAACTATCAGTGGTACTTCGATGCGCTTTATTCCAGGTGGCTTGGCAATGTTATGGCTCCTTCAATCTAAGGTAGTCACTTTGGTCTTTCATTTATCAGCAGGCACACCATCCCAATGGATATACTTTGGAGAAAAAAGCACTATTCCCTCTCAGTTTCAGTATTGTGTTTTCTCTAGCCATTGCAGCCGAATGCCACTATTTTAAAAAAAGTCACAGCAGTGCCAAGAACTTGATTGAAACAACATTTGACTTTGATTAAAAAATAAAATTTCGCTGCTTGCATTATTCACGGGATCCTCTTCAGTATTTGCCAGACAGTTTCCTTCTTACTGCAAAACATGGCAAACAAGCAGCTCAGGGCTTTGGGAAGGAAGGTTGTGAGGTTGGAGGATCCATTCATAACAATAATGCTCACAGACACTGCAAGTTAACGAGCACATTGGCAAGATAGATAGGATATCCCATCTGGACATGCTATCATGGACTGTGTAATGGCTTTTGCAACTCACTTAAAGATACTGTATCTACCATTACAATACAGTGCCATTTTTATGTTCTTGGTTGTAAGCTTGGGAAAAAGCTCAAAGATTGCACGAGTTTTTGCATTTCGTAGCAGCTGACCACTCCAGCACAGATTTCTGAAAGGTATTACTGAAATTACTGAGATTCTCACCGTGCAATAAGCAAGTTTATTTTTCCATTATATAGCTTCTAATAATGAACTTTATCTATTAGATAAGCAAAGTGATGCTTGGGAATGATAAGAATCCATTGAACACATTGAATTCACGTTGAAACAAATAATGCTTTGGTGTTTTCTGTGATGCATTCTTACCATGTTAGGCTCAAAGCGTGATATTTATTTAATTCATTTACAGGCATGGTTACTTCATTTATGACAGTTAGTTCCATCCATTAACCAGCCTTGCAGGTCTAGGTCAGTTTCTTGAATCAATTTTTTTGCCAGGATCAAATCATCGGGTGTCTTAAGTACACGATGAGATATGAAGTAATGGGCTCTCAGTTCTTCATTAGGTTAAATAGCATGCTGAGGCACAATGATAAAAAGGTAATTTATTAAATGGTATATTAATTAGCTCCAACAATTGCATAGGATTATTTTTGTTAAAGGCTATGTGATGTTTCAACATTCCTTCTAATTTATTTTTGCCAGCTGCATGGACAACCTGTTGCTCTGAGCAGGAACTTTTTACATGGCCTGAAAACTGGACAGCACTCTAATAAAATGTGACATAAAACAATAAAAGCTACATGTGTCGGAACATTTCAATTATGGCACAACAGTAATATACTTCTGTCATGTTTTGAATGATTGAACCTAAGAGATGCTCATTAAGCAGACACAGGAAGTAAGAGATGATCCTTGTGCTTGTCAAGAATATGTTTAAAGGTGGTATCGCACTAGATCCACCGTAATGAAGGATTTGTTGACCCTGATTGCTGAATGATTTTTTTTTTAACTAATTGTATCCTATTGGAAGTGAAGTCACTATGGTGACTAATGGGTTATTGATTGATATTTGGATCCCTTTAATCTTTTTTGTAACAATGAAAGAAAGTGCAGTTGAGATGCAAGTCATCATTGAATGAATATTGTCTCTAAATGTTATGCCCAAGTCTGACTTCAAACTATTTTTGTATAGTAATGATATGTGAACTCGTCAAGGTATAATTGTCCCAGTTAAGAGGCCATTCTGAGTTGAAACTCTGATCATTGAAGAGAGAGTTCAAATGTCCTGAATAGTGATTTAAAAAAAATTATGGTGGAAACAGAAGACATTTGTGTGCAGATCTGCTGAAATCCTGATCACACCGCTGTTGCTATGATTGCTGAACCTTTACTGACCCTGGAGGCCCCTTCTGCTAAACAGCTATGTTTTATGAGGATTGTATGGTAGTTCCACAAAGCATCCACCTGCTCCTGCAGAGCAATTGCTTCCTAATGCAGTAGAGGACATACTGCTTGCTCATAAATTATTACATAGTGGCAGGAAGACTTTAATTAGCATAGTCTGTACTCACAGAAGCATAAATTTGCTTTATCAGCCAATGTGCTAACAGAAAAATGTATATAATTGCCAATGTTTTTTCACTTTGAGAGCCTGCTCTTTACTCTCCCCCCCCCCGCCCCACTTTGTCAGTCACATTGCTTCAAGTGCTCATCAAGGAATCTTAAATGTGATCAAGCTTCCGTTTTTCACCTTGAGTTTCTGCCCCTACTATTCCTAGAGGAATGTTTTTTTTTGGTCATTCCCCTTTTTCCTTAAATCATGCTCGCAGAAAACATACTCTCTCCAAGGCCATTTAGACCTTTCTGTTCACCCTAATTAAGTTTCCCATAATTTTGTGAATCAGGAGTAAGGCATAGAACATCACAGCACAGTACAGGCCCTGTGGGCCACAATCTTATGCTGACCTTTTCACCTACACAAAGATCAATTTAATTCTTCTACCCCACTTTACCCTTTAATTATCTGTCATTCATGTGCTTCTCTCTCTTCATTTTATTGTTTGCCAATGAAGAAGCGCTGAGCCTTCTAGGTATCTCCTCATGACCAAATCTTGAGCTCTTGCAACAAGCTCTAGTGCCTTTACATATTTTCTCCAAGGTAGTAAACAGAACGGTATGCAGTATTATGACTGTGACCTGAGCAGTATTAGGCACGGTTCTAAAATGACCTTGCTACAAATATTCTGTATTTTAATGATCTATCTTACTTGTTCCACTACCTTCAGAGATTTTTGCACATGCACTCAACAATCCTTCTTTCTGCTACCATTTATGTTATTTATTTGTGTTCCTTTACATTAGTGTCCTCCCAGATGCATTATTTCCTTGTTCATTTTGAATTTCATGTGTTTCATTTGTGCCAACCAAACTAATACATTGATATCTTCCCTTAGCTCCTATATGTTTATTATCTCAAACCTTTAGTATTTGTCATATGTGCCTTCATTTTGCCATACCCAGCCATGTCAGTTCTTCATGACTTGGCCTAAACGATCACTGCCATCCTGTATTACTCAACGATTCAGATAGCTATTTGCTTTCATGTGGTGGTTTTCAATCTAGTCTTACAAAATTATATCACAGCCTTATTAAATTGGCTTCATACCTGTTGAGAACACCAATGTCCTTGAACAAAAAATCCTACAAAAACAAGCAGATATGGCCCAGTCCATCACAGGTAAAGCCCTCCCAATCATTGACTGCATCTTCATGAGAAGCTGCTGCAGGAAAGCAGCATCCATCATCAGGGACCCCTGTCACCCAGGACTAGCTGTCTTCTTGCTATTGTCATCAGAAAGACGGTATAGGAACCTCAGGACACACACCACAGGTTCAGAAACAATTACTAACCCTCAACCATTAGGCTCTTGAGCCAAAGGGAATGACTTCACTTGCCCTATAATTAAAATGACCCCACAACCAACAGACTCGTATTCAAGGACTTTTCATCCCATATTCTCAATATTTATTGACTTATTATTTTTTTCTTTTTTGTATTTGCACAGTTGGTTGTCTACTGCACTCTGATTGAACACCCAAGTTGGGCGGCCTTTCATCGCTTGTGCAATGATTATTATTCTAATTATTGAGTATGCCTACAAGAAAATAAATCTCAGGGTTATATATGGTGACATGTATGTACTTTGATAATAAATTTACTGTGAACTTTAGTCCTATCTTAGTCCTTTTCTGAAACAATGCCTTCAAAATGCACTTAAAAGCCTTTGGACGTTGTCTCGCTCTCCACTTGCACAATGTTCAGTACCAGCCCCTTCTTGCTGGTCTTGCTACATACTAATCACAACACTTCAATTTAAAAAAAATCAGTGATTTTCATAACCGTTTCTTTACTGCTGCCATCATTATTATAAAGGTAGTCAGGATCCACTAACTTAGGTAGTTTTGCACTTTTGGGAGAGTACCTGTGTATTCAGTCTTCTGTTTGACCACTTGGGGTTAATAGAGCACTTAGGCCTATGCAAAGTTCCTCTTTTTTTAAAATTTCTTGGTGCAATCCAGGTGGCGTTTTGATTTTAAGTATGTCATCCTCCTCAAGATGGTTTTCTTAACAAATATAGCTGCAACCTCTCTCAAAAACAATTTTTGCAGCCTTCTCAAAGGAATGCAAACCTGAGAGATTAGAGGTTTGCTCTGTTGAGCTGGGAAATCAAGCCTGTCTGTCTAATAGACCATGAGGAGGATGGCCTTCTCTTCCTGACAGGTCAGTCTAATAGTTTGAGTGGGGCCCATCCTCCTTCATTATGGCATGAAAGATAAGTGCCAAAGTAGTGGTATTGCACCATGATGTGGCAACCTGCTTGATTAATGGGTACACACACTATGTGCTGTAAGGGAATAGAGGGAGGTAATTAAAGTGACATAAGTTTTGTACCTGCCGGCGAATGTGAAGGGTGGGAAAGTAAAACAGTGGATATTACCATCTGTTGTGGTTGTGGAAAAAGAGAACTAATGAATGAGTGGTCAGAGCTGTAATTCAGAAGAACCTTGCAATTTACAGGTGTTGAGCATGGTCCATCATACTTTCACACAAAATACTTCTGTCTAAACTACTTAGTACTGCTTTATGTGTAGCTTCTGGGGATGACTTCTTTTCTGAAGCACTTGGTCGCAGCCCAGGGTGGCCTCCTTGACCCCGAGTGCAAAGGACGCATGCGTGCATGTCCCTTCTTGCCATGATCTTGTGCTGCTCCATTGCTCGATATAGGGCTGACTGGCCTGTTCTTGTTTTATTACTTAGTTCCTCATTTGCCCCTTTTCTTCTTTTCTGTTTCTGTTTTCTCTCCTTTTTCTTTCTCCTGGTGCAAGGACAGCACAATTTTGTTTTAATTCTTTGATTTTGGAACAATTGAGTTGCAGGGTCTCTGTGTTGTCTAAGTTGACTATGTGTTGGATTCTAAAGGATTCAGTAATATACCCACCATGACTATGTGCTGTATGATGGGGGCAGAGATAGTGATAGAGAAAATAGAAAATGGCAATACAAATTAATTGCTGACTTTTGTCAAATATATTACAGCTGTTTGCAGTATTTGCTTCACAATGATGCCAACCCAACAATTCGAGACAAGCAGGGTTATAATGCCGTACATTATGCTGCTGCATATGGGCATAAGCAATGCCTGGAGCTGGTAAGAAATTTTATTTTTATTTGATGCAGCCTTACATTCATAGAAAAATAACAAATTATATGCAGAAATACAAAATTAATGTACAGTATTCTTAATCTATTATAATGCCACAAAGTTTGCTATTTCTGTAAGTGGCACTCTTGATGTGTGATTTCCTTCATTCAGAACTTTTAATGTATTATACTGTTTCTTTAAATCAAGTTAATTGCCCTACTAATAGCTTCCAAACTAACTTATTATCACATAACTTCAAATGTAACAATAGTAATTCAGATTTAAATATTTGGATTACAAAGAATGAGCCAAAATTGTCTAAAATTAACACAGTAGAACTCTTGTATTTTCCTGTTGAAGCAATGATATCCTATCATTTGAGGCCCCCTTCTTATTCTTACCATTTCACAAGTAAATTAGGGAAAAGGAAGGGGGCTGGATAGAAAGGGAGGATCAAAAGGATACTGGAGTTTGGATGGGAAAAGGTGGAGGAATTTGGTAAGACAATATTGTGGGGTGAGAGGATATTTGGTCAAAACAGAATGGGAAGTTGAAAGGCCTTGCTAATGGTGGAGGGTCAATGTGCAGGACTGATGATGTTTGGGGAAACTGACTTTTAATAAGTTAAACATTTAGCTGAAAAAGGCTGGATGTTGTTAATTATCTAGCAATTGCCAGCATAGAGTATCCTTTAATGTCTGTTGAACCTGGAAGAATTTGAAAAGGGCTTTGTTCACATGTGACATTAAGGGTGGTTTTCACTGTCAGATTCCACCTTGCTTTCCAAGTCTTTGATTTTAACCCCAGTCTTCTGTTCCAACCTGAAAATGACCTTCTCAAGTGCAAAGGTTGATAGACACACAGTGACTAAACCAGAAATTTGACACATTCCATGCATGATGGAACTTGCGTTAGCATTTGACAATTGATGCTAGATCACTTGATAATTAATTTTTTAAAGTGGGGATTGAAAGATATTTGTCAATCAGAAACACTGAATGATATCAAGAATTACAGAATGATATCAATGAAACTTATTGTAAATGGAGATAAGTAAGTTGTGTTGTGTCATGTAATGTGATGATTTTGTTGAATGCTGGAATAGGCTTTTGAGATTAAATGGCGTACTTCTCTACAAATTCCATTTATTCTATGAGATTCTCCTCAATTTTTGAAAACTGTTAATTCAGCTTTTCTTTTAAACAGAATACTGCTCTAGTTGTTCAATTTTTCTTCATGAATGCAATAGTATAATTGTGGTAAATCTACACAGCATTCTTTTCAGGTGAATATTTCTTTGCTTACATGATGGCTCTTGAATTGAAGGTTGTACCCGAGTTGAGACCCTACTCAGGGCTTGGTATGGTTTTAGCATGGCTTCTAATTCCATGATGTGAAGCCCAGTATTTCATCACAGATTTCAGTTTTTTACTTATTCACAACATTTTAATGATTCACATGCACAGAAGCTTCAGTCTTTTTCACCATTGCACAATTTATGAGGTAGTCAACTATATTCAAATCGGATAATGATCACCTTTCCTGTATTTGCCTTTAAGTTTTGTTTAGTCATTGAATCCATGTTTGAATTTTTCTGATTTCTTTTTATATATGCTGAGTTATGGCAAACTTGGATGTTTGATTCTCCGTTCCATTTTATACCACAAAGAATAAACTGTTAAGAATTTGACATAACATTCTTAAAATACATTGCTAACCACATCCAACCAACTAAAAGTACCTGGTTTATAATTTTTTGGTTTTTCCAACATTCTCATTTTATAAATGGCACGGTAATTTTCATGATTTTCTAGTATGATGTAATTGAGTTAACTTTGGTACTAGTTGGGGCATTGTCAAAGTACTTCATACTTTTAAAGCTTGAAATGAAAATAAGTGCTCTCCAGGATTTGTCACTCATTCGTATTACAATTTTTTTGAAAGAAATGTAAATTTGCTTCCTCTAAATTTGGTGTGTTCCTATTTCATGTGCAGAAGTCGTGTGACAGTCAGCTTTTATTAATTATTTTTAACAATACCATTCTGGGAACACTTTTGATTATTTAATTTTCTTTAAATAAGTAGAACACAAACAAATGCAACCAAATAGCAATTACATAGTGTTTAATGTACCTTTCAAAGCTAGAAATAGTATTACTTTTCATGCTAGTGTTGTCTCTTAAGTTATACTACTTCGACATGCATTAATGATGTGGGTTAATAAATGAAAATATTTTTTGGATTGTTGCCACCTTACCTCTATATTGAACACAGAAATCAACAATATAAGACAAACTAAGAAAGTACAAGTACGTGTATGTTTATGTTTAGACTTCAATTAAAAACTCATAGGAAAGGGACTAAATGTGATATTACAAAATGCTATTTCCAGCAGTATCTAAGTAACTGCACTAATCAAAGAGTAGTTTTCCCTTCAAGAGGAAGCTGTTGTATTCAATTGTGCAGCTTGACTGTGCTAGTTAATGAAAGATCTTATTTCAATCTGAAATGCAGGTGTTTCATAGAAAACATAAACCAGAACTCTTCAGTAATCCACTGAAATTTGCATTCCAGATAAACTAAAGGAGAAACCTCAGTACATTATATCGTACTTCTGTTAAAAAGCTTTGGATGATTGTTGCAGATGAATCAGGCAAAACGTAATAATCTGAGAGTTGGACAATTTAGGAGTGAAAACTTTTTTTCCTGCAAGGTCATGGAAACCCGGAAACAAATGATTTGTCTTTGTGTTTCTTTGAAAATTTTTGCAAGTAGTTCGTTAGCCTTTGGAGAAAAGAGATGCCGCAGAACGCAGAACAGTACAGCACAGGTCCTTTGATGTTGTGTTGGTCAAAATAGTTCCACATAGCACTCCATTTTTCTTTCATCCATGTACCTATTTAAGAGTCTCTTAAATGTCTCTAATGTATCTGCCTCTACCACCACTCCTGGCATCATGTTCCATGCACTCATCACTCAAAGAAACCTACCTCTGGTTTCCACCTCCCTCTCCACCCACCGCCTTTACATACTCCAGTCACCTAAAAATTAAGGTCCCTCATTAGCCATTTCTCCCCTGAGGAAAAGGCGCTGGCTGTCCACTCTTATCAATGCCTCTTATCATCTTGTACACCTCTACCAAGTCACCCCTCATCTTCCTCATCCTAGAGAAGAACTCTTAACTTGTTCAACCAATCCTCATAAGATATGCTTGCTAATGCCGGCGGCATCTGGTAAATCTCTGCACCTTCTCTAAAGCTTCCACACACTTCCTATAATGAGACAATCCAGAAGAGAACACCAATTCTCCAAGTGTGGTCTAACTAGAGTAATAGAAATGCAACATTACTTTGCGGATCTTGAACTCAATTTTCTAACTAATGAAAGCCAGTACACCTTAACCATGTTGTCAACCTGCACAGCAACTTTGAGGGATTTATGGACCTGGACCCCAAGATTCCTTTGTTCCTCTAACATTGCTAAGAAACCCGCCATTGACCTTGTACTCTGCCATCCAAGGTGTATCACTTCATGCGTTCCCAGATTGATCTCCATCTGCCACTTCTCAGCTCAGCTTTGCACTCTATCAATGTCCCGTGTAAGCTACCACAACTTTCTACACGATCCACAATACCACCAACTTTTGTGTCATCTGCAAACTTGCTATCCCACCCTTCCACTTACTCATTCAAGTCATTTATTAAGATCACAAAGGGCAGGGGACCAAGAGCAGATCCCTGTGGAACACCACATGTTACTGACTTCCAGGTTGAATCTTCTACCTCCCTCTACCTTCTATGGGCAAGCTAATTTCTGAATCTACACTGCCAAGTTTCCCTGAATCCCATGCCTCCTGGCATTCTGTATGAGCCTACCATGGGGGGCCTTGTCAAACACCTTACTAAAATATATATAATTCCCAGGATTATCCCTGTTACCTTTCTTGAACAAATGAATAACATTTGCCCGCTCCAATCTTATGGTTCTACTCCTGTGGCCACTGAGGATGCAAAGAGTATCCCCAAAGGCGCAGCAATCTTTTCCTTCGCTTCCCCAGCACTTGGCTTATATCCTGTTTGGCGTGGGGCCTTATCTATCTTAATGATTTTTAAGAGTTTCAGCACATCTTAATGTCGACATGTTCCATCATATTAGCCTGTTCTACACTGTCATCACATTCTTCAGGGTTCTTGTCACTGGTGAATTCTGAAGCAATGTATTCATTAAGGTCCTCACTCATCTCTTTTGACTCCGGGCTTGTTTCCTCTTTTATCCATATTTATCCTACCCTCACTCTAGTCATCTTCTTATTTTTCACATATATGTAGAATGCTTTGGTGATTTTAATAACCTAACTCACCAAGGCCTTCTCATTTCCCCTTCTTGCTCTCTTAAATTCATTCTTAAGCTACTTCCTGACTACCTTGTAACTTTTTACAAGGTCTGAACCTTGCTTCCTTCTCTTGACCAAATTGTTCTACACCTCTTGTCAATCATGACTTCTTCACCCTACCATCCTTTTTCAATGGTATACATTTATCCGGAACATTGTTCAAGTGCTCCATAAGCAACCTCCACATTTCCATTGTACATTTTCCTGAGTACATCCATTCTCCTGCCTAATAGCATTATAATTAATCTTTTTTTTTTAGATTATGAAGACATGTAGCCCTCTTTTATTGTCATTTAGTACTGCATGCATTAAGAAATGATACAATATTTCCTCCGGTGTGATATCACAAAACACTGGACAGACCAAGACTGAAAAAACTGACAAAACCACATAATTATAACATATAGTTACAACAGTGCAACAATACCATAACTTGATGAAGAAGTCCATGAGCACAGTAAAGTTCAAAGTCTCTCAAATATTCCACATCTCACTCAGACGGGAGAAGGAAGAAAAACTCTCCCTGCCATGCTGACCACAATCCGACGCTGAGTCATCCGAAAACTTCGAGCTCTGATCAGCTCTCCGACACCGAGTAATGAGCGCCATCTGTGTCCGAACGATTTGACCTCCTTCTCGGTCGCCAAGGGCAGGCAAGGCCGGGGATTTTGAGGCCTACCCTCTGAAAGATTCCCGACCGTGCAGTAATGACTGTAGCGAACGAGCGTTTCAGAAATTTCTCCAGATGTTCCTCTGTGCTTTCACGTTCATTCTCCATCAAATCAGAATAGCCCACAGTCCCTATTTAACAGATACGATATCATTTTTCACCAGAGGGCTGCGCATGCACAGGCGCGCCACCATCTTCCCCCAATTAAATACTTTTATATATCATCTGTTCTTATCCTTGTCAAGGGTATGAAAAAAGGTCAAATGTTAAGTTGCAAGTGTTTACATTGCACAAAACTTTAGTTATTCCTGATAAACTTTCCTTTGCATCAATTTTGGGAATCTATACTTGAAAATCATATGTTGACTTTGATAAAGGAAATAGTGTAGATTCACCAAAATTATGCCAAAGACTAAAAGACTCATAACATTTGTATTTTCTTGTGATAATTGAGCTGTTTGAATTTGACTGTGTAAACCTAATGGAGGAATTTGATATATTTTCAAGGTAGAACCACTAGTTTTTTTTTGGTTCAAGATAGTAGCATATGATTAGAACTGAAGTCCAGATTGGTTCTGATTTAATTAAAAAAGTGAATACACATGGTACTGATTGATTTATTGAATTTTTACTGCAGTGAATGCAATGAAAATAAATACATTTTATATTAATGCCAAAATCAGCTTGGAAATACAGTATATATGTTTAAAACGTGTTTGCACCTGCAGTTTTCTTGATTTAAATATGCAAAATAATCAGTTACTAGAAGAATTTTACTCTTCAAACTGAAAGAGAAATGCACTTCCATAATTATCATTTTTATTTTTATTTAAGTATTTTGCTACACCCTGCCACTGAGAACACTTACAAGGAGCACAACCCCAAAGAAGCAGTATTCATCATCAAAGATCCCCACCATCTAGGCCATGCTCTTGCTACTACCATCAGGCAGGTGGTACAGAAGCCTTAGGTCCCACACCTCCAGCTTCAGGAACAGTTATTACCCCGCACCCAGGTTCCTGAACCATTGTGGGTAACTCCGCTCACCTCAACTCTGAACTCATTTCACAATTGACTTACTTTCAAAGACTCTACAGCTCACGTTCTCAGTATTATTTATCTTTATTTATTTATTTGCACTATTTATTTTCTTTTGCACATTGGTTGTTTGTCAGTCTTTGTTTATGTATAGTTTTTAATAAATTCTATTGTATTTCTTTATTTTTCTGTAAATGCCTGCAAGAAAATGAATTTCAAGGTAGTATATGGTGACATATACGTACTTTGATAATAAACTTACTTTGAATTTGACTTTTGCTATTACTTTAATGTTCATTTTTTTTAAATTAGATTGCCAGCAAAACATCCTTGGAGTTTGTAAGTAATTAAAAGTGCCTGCATGATGCTTTTATTGGAATGAATTTAAATTTTTAATGAAAATATTTTCTGTGTAGCTTTTGTTTAGTTATTCTTTACATTGCATGCTATGATTTTGTATTTTTTTGCACTGAGTAATAAGAGTTAATTTCACCAAGCATTACCTAAGCCTGAGTCTTCTTTCATCTGGCTTTCTTGGATAACCATGAAGTTACGATATTCACTTCAAAGTTACAATAACTAAAGGTTATTATGACTTTGAAGTGAATGTTGTAACTAAAGGTTATTGTTCCTCAGGGCAGTGTTTCTTCTGTAACTAATTCTGACACGGTGATAATAAGCATAGGGTTGTTGCAAATTCTGAGAAGAAAGATAAACAAGAACTCTATAGCATTCATTCAACAGTGCATCAGTTCCAGAAAAGAGGTACACGGAAAATGTGAATTGGAGATGGCTAACTTGCGTTCCCTAAGTGTAGCAGTCAGGATAAAATGAGAATGTGTCATATTGTGTTAGAGATGATCAAAATAGTAATTAAAAAGTCTGAACATGCATCTTCATATCATAACCTTGTGACACCACATAAAAGTGTTTGTAATTTAAATGCTCTATTTAAAGAAAAACACTATTTCTGGTCAATTTGTCATTGTACAACTGTGTTTTTAATATTTAATTTGTAAACTAATTTCCAATATAAATGAAAGTGAACCTATTCCAGGTATTTTAATTTTAGCCATTGTTGAAATTACTATGTGTGCCATTGTTTCCATTGATTTTTAAAAATCATATAATTAAAATATTGGTAGCCGTTTAATCAAGTGTCCTTTTTTTGTTAAAGCGATTTAATTTTCATTTGTTTATAATAGCAATTACTATCCACAGTTTGAGTGTCCTAATGTTTGGTTAAAGTGTGCAACTAAATGTGCTCTCGTTTTGTATAAGTATGATCATAACAAAGTACTGTATATTTTAAGTGATTTTCACAAGGCTGTATTCAGAGTGTGTTTGTTTTGGATTCTTAATTAGAACAACTTTCACATTTCCATTATTTTGCATGCAGATCTGAATGAGCTTAATCTTATTTTTGAAAAAAAATTCTCCTTCTGACAAATGATATGTTAGTATTCCAAGCCAACAGCAAAGCTAGAAAGAATATGTTCTGCAGTTTATGAAGGATAGCAATTTTTTGAAGCTAGAGTTAATTCTAGCCCAGTAACCTGCAGAGTTGTATTTTGCATTGTACAATATGTTTATTGTATTTGGCAAAGTAAAAAATGTTTGAGTGTTTAAATGTATCCTCTGTAGCTTTATTTATTCTACAAAAGAATAATTTGTCTTTTTAGCTAATGGAAGCCACTGGGCACAATTTTGATGATTCTGATTCAACAGCTCCAAAGAGCCCCTTGCATTTAGCTGTAAGTTACACTATTTTGACTTTATAAGCATGTAATAAAGTATTAGTATAATTTTATTCTAGACTAAAATTCTTCCCTTTTCTTTCTTTATTGTTCTGATTTATCTTCTTTTCTAGGCGTATAATGGTCATCACCAGGCACTTGAAGTACTTATTCACTCTGTTGAGGATCTTGACGTGAAAGACATAAATGGACGTACAGCCTTAGATTTATCATCCTTTAGAGGTCACAATGAATGTGTTGAAGCCCTTATTAACCAGGGTGCTTCCATCCTAGTTAAAGATGGTGTGGCTAAAAGAACCCCACTTCATGCAGCAGGTACCTATACATTTATTTCTCAATGGCATTGGCATAACACAGAAAGATAGTCGTTTATTTTGTGAAAATTCACATTTTTTTAATGTGATCAGTCTAGTTATTTGAAGAGAAACATTGTAGAACTTAATGTAATTTATGAATTTTGACATGATCCAAGAGAATTTAAAGAAGTGAAAAGTTTTTCCTGGATTAAAAATATTACGAATGTAACTGGTTGATTGAATAATAAAAAATTAACATAGTTTTCCTAGCTCTCTAATGGCAGTTCAACCTACATAAATTTTACTATTTCTTAAAATATTAAACATCATGAGGTGCCAACTGAAGAGCAGTTGGATAGAGTCATAGAACTCCACAGCACAGAAACAGGCCCTCCTGCCCATCCAGTCCATGCCAAACCATTAATCTGCCTAGTCCCATTGACCTGTACCCAGACCTTAACCCTCCATACCCCTCCCATCCAAAAGTGTAGAAATCAAACCTGCATCCACCACTTGCTCTGGCAGATTGTTCAACACTCTCACCAAACTCTGAGTGAAGTAGTATCCCTTCAGGTTCCCCTTAAATATTTCACCTTTCTAGGGAATAAAGTCCTAACCTATTTAAATTTTTCCTATAAGTCAGGTCCTCAAGTCCCAGCAACATCCTTCTAAATTATCGCTGCACTCTTTCAATCTTCTTTGCATCTTTCCTGTAGGTAGGTGACCAAAAGTGGACAAAATATACCAAATTAGTCCTCACCATTTCTTGTACAATTTCAGCCTAATATCCCAACTTCTGTACCCAGTACTTTGGTTTATGAAGGCCAATGTGCCAGAAGTTTTCTTTTTGACCCTATCCACCTGTGACGCCACTTCTAAGGATTTGTGGATCTGTCTTCCCAGAACCCTCTGTTCTGTTGCACTCCTCACTGTGTGACCTACTGTTCACTGTGTGAGACTTACCTGCGTTAGTCCTCTCAAAGTGCAACACCGTATACTTGTCTGCATTAAGTTCCATCTGCCGTTTCTTAGGACATTTTTCCAGCTGGCCCAGATCCTGCTGAAATCTTTGATAGTCTTCCTTGCTTCCAGTGCACTCCCAATCTTGGTGTCATCTGCAAATTTACTGATCCAGTTTACCACATTATCATACAGATTGTTGATCTAGATGACAAACAACAATTCACCCAACACCAATACCTCTGGCAGACCATTAGTCACAGGACTCCAGTCAAGAAGCAACCATCTGTTACCACTCTCTGGATTCTCCCACAAAGCCAAGGTCTAATCCAATTTACTATTTCATTTTCAATGCCAAGCGACTGAACCTTCTTAACCAACTTCCCATGCGGGACCTTTTCAAAGGCCTTACCACAGTCCATGTAAACACCATCCACTGCCTTGCCTTCATCAACTTTCCTGGTAACTTCCTTGAAAAACTCTCTAAGATTGATTAGACATGAGCTACCACACACAACACCATGTTCACTATCCCTGTTTAGTCCTTGTCTATACAAATACTCCTGTATCTGGTTCCTTAGAATACCTTCCATTAACTTTCCCCACTGGCTTATTCTTGGATCCTTTCTTAAACAACCGAAAACATTAGCTATCTACAATCCTCTGGCATCTCACTCATGGCGAAGGATGTTGTAAATTCTGCACTTGCCTCCCCACAGGGTCTGATGGAACATCTTGTCAGGCCATGGGGATTTATACACCCTAATTTGCCTCAAGATCACAGACCCATCCTCCTCTGTTACCCATATAGGGTCCATGACCTCGCTGTTACTTTGTCTCACTTCTGTAGACTCTGTGTCCATCTCCTGAGTAAATACAGATACAAAAATTCTATGTAAGATCTCCCCCATTCCTCCATGCATAGATTACCACTTTGATCTTCCAGAGGACGAATTTTGTCCTTTGCTATCCTCTTGCTCTTAATATATCTGTAGAAGGCCGACTGGTGGCATAGTGGCATCAGTGCCGGACTTCAGAGCGAAGGCTCCCGAGTTTGAATCCAGCCGGCTCCCTTGCGCGCTTTCCATCGGTGCTGGGTTGAGCGTTGAGCTAGCAACTCGGCCTCGTAAAAATAAGAAAGCCTGCTAAAAAGACGTCCCGATGACTCCACTCTGAGTTAAGGGCTTTCTTCTTCTTCATACCTGTAGAAGCCGTTAGGATTCTCCTTCACCTTGTCTACCATGTGCCGCCTTTCAGTCCTTCTGATTTCCTCCTTGAGTGTTCTATTGTATTTCTCACTAGATGAGCTCTCTAGTTTGTCTTGTTTGAGCACTACTATGCCATTTTTTGCTGACTAGTAATGCCACCCCTCCCCCTTTAATTTCTGTGGCTCTATCACAATGGAACTCTGGAAAATTGAGCTGCCAGTCCTGCCCTTGCTGAAACCAAGTTTCACTAATAGCTGCAATGCCATCATTCCGCATGTTGATCAATACCCTAAACCCATTCGCCTGTCCTATAATACTGTTTGCATTGAACTATATGCAGCTCAGAACAGTAGTCCCACCATGCTCAACCTTTTGATTCCTGACTTTGTGTGTAGGCTTAACAACATCTTTCTCCTCAACCACTCCATTATCTGTTCTGGTGCTCTGGTTAACATCCCCCCCTGCAACTCTAGTTTAAGCCACCCTGTGCAACACAGGCAAACCTCCCTGCAAGGATATTAGCCCCTCTCCAGTTCAGGTGCAAACCATCCTTTCTGTACTGGTCTTACCTTCCTTGGAAGAGAGCCCAATGATTCAAAAATCTGAAGCCCTCCCTCCTGCACCATCTCCTCACCCACGCCTTAAGCAGTATTATCTTCCTATTTCTGGACTCACTAGCATGTGGCATGGGTAACTATTCTGAGACCACAACCGTGGAGATTCTGTCCTTCAACTCAGCACCTAACTGCCAGAACTCATTTTGCACCCCTCCTATGCAGGCCATTGGTACTGATGTGAACCTAGGCCTCTGGCTGTCCACCCTCCCACTTAAGAATGCTGTGGACTTGATCCAAGATGTCCCTGACCTGGCACCTGGGAGCCAATATACCATCTAGTCCAATGAACTTCCTTTCTGTTCCCCTAGCTAATGAATCCCCTATCACTACAGCTCACCTCTTCTTCCGCTCCCCCCCCACCTCTGAGCCAGACTTAGTGCCAGAAACCTGACTAGATACAGTGACATCCGAGCTGAATTTTATATTTATCATTAAGATTTGCACTTTACCCCATTAATTTGATTGGATTGATTCATAAGGTTCCAGAAGTGAAGCAGCTATCCACTCAACTATTATGATGCAATCCAGTTGTTATTAATGTCATTTATCTGCATGTGTTCAAATTATGCTAGAAGGATTGCAATGGAGATATTTCTAACATATTTTCTCATTGACAGTTTTTAATAGGCTAAAGGCAAAGAATAGCTGGGTGACTTATCTACTTTCACTTTCTACTGTTGCTGTTACTGTTGCTTACCCACCTTTCTTATTCCCTCTGAATCAAATGATTCAGATGATTCAGATCAAATGAAATCCGTTTTTTCTCAATGTGGCAAACCTTTGATATTCTTTATTTCCTGCTGCTACTTTGGGGTTGGTACTTAATATTTTCAACTGCAGAAGTATCTGGAAAATTTAGTTGTTCTAAGGGGAGGAGGAGGTATTTATGACACTGTTCATCAAATGTCTCAGAAGGTTGTTATCCTAATTTCTTAACTCTTCCAACATACCTTTAGCGTATTACTGTAAAGGTTGTGCTAGGGATCTATCTGGTCTTGAATCCATCATCAAACATAGAAGCATCGAAAATAGGTGCAGGAGTAGGCCATTCGGCCCTTCGAGCCTGCACCGCCATTCATTATGATCATGGCTGATCATCCAACTCAGAGCCCTGTACCTGCCTTCTCTCCATACCCTCTGATCCCTTTAGCCACAAGGGCCATATCTAACTCCCTCTTAAATATAGCCAATGAACTGGCCTCAACTGTTTCCTGTGGAAGAGAATTCCACAGATTCACCTCTGTGTGGACGTGGATGTGGAACATTGTGGATATGAGAACTAAACACTTGATAAATGAACAAATTTTACTTAGTTTTGTTTTGATGCTTTTCAGGTTCTTCAATACAGCAATTGTATTATGAGGCATTTTTCTGTTGGACATTCCCTCAAGAGAAACATACATTATTTATAAACTCGTGATTTGTCTGTTATTACTTAAGTTTTTTTTTAAATTGGAGCTATAGACTTAATCAGCCACACATTAATTTTGATTACCAAAGTATCAGAAAAACTGCATTTAATTAGATAATTGTCATGAATATATACTGCATAGAAAACATAACTGAAACAATCAATGTACTTTGTCTCCTAAACTTAACTTTATTTTAAATTGAACAGTGCTTCATCTTTGCAAAGATGTTTGTAGCTGCCATTAAAAGTTAATTTGGGACAGTAACCGAATAATTACTCATGCCTGATGCTGTAAAACTCTGACCAAATAATCATGTAGGAGGAGGAAGAATCCTTGCAGAGAGTATTTGTAATACCCAGTTTAATAAGAAGGAAACAACACATATAGAACCATACCAGTGTGTCTTTTGTCAATGCATTCTTAAGCATACTTCATCTTTAGTTTGTATGTATATTTTTAGGAGAGATTGAAATAATGAAGGGCAGTACCTATGAATTTATTTTCTGTTGTAGTATCTAATGGTCACACAACATGCTTACGTATGTTAATCGAGGGCGTAGAAGGCTTGGATGCGGTTGATGTGACAGATGGCAAAGGACAGTAAGTAGATATAATGATTTTGCACTTAGAATATTACATTTTTCTTCAGATTTTGGAACTTTACCTGGCTATTGAACTTAATGGATTTCTTCTGTTTTCTCTCCAAAACATGCATCATAGTTGTTGCTGAATTATGAAATTATGATCAGCCATCAAGATTGTAATTCTTTTATCAAGTTCATCCATTTCCCATGAGCTTTTCTCAGAATCCTTCATTTTATTTTCCTGTGCTGATTCCTTGTTAATGGGTGCTATTGATTTTGCAAACAGCACTCTGTTGGGAATACATGACAGATCATACAATTTAATGCATGAAAAAACATTTTTCTTGCATTTGTACTTGTCCTGTTAATCTGTTAACACTGCTAATCAGTCCTTCAGCCTGAGTTATATTTTCATTGCTATTTCAGCCTTTTAAATGCCAAAATCAAATCTCATTCTGGCCTTCTTTGTTCTAATTTATCCACTGAGCCAACATCGGCCATATTTCTTCATCTCAGGAACCTTTGTTTAAAATATATCCATTTTGAATCAATTTCTAAACCTTTGTATCCTTCAGATGAAAAGATTTGGATATGAACTCTCACTCTGAGACTGAAAGACTTTCTGATTGAATTTAATTATCTTCTCCCCCCACTTCCCATTGCTCAATGTCTTCCCACCACGGCAATCTTCTTGAAGCTGTCAAACTCCCAGTTCCCAATTGACTTTTAGCTAATCCATTTCTCCCTTCCACACTGCCTTTCAGATTCCTCCTCTCTGTTGCCTTTCTGTGACTTGACCTGGCTCCTCAGACTGATGAGTAACAATTAGAAAGTTGATGTAAAAGTTTGTAACAGAGCATGCAAGGATTGTATCTGGTTACCCAGATGAAGGAATACTGTAACCTGTACCTTTCTGACCTCCTAATTAACATCTAAGCATATGGTACTTGAATCATATAACTGGGCAGATAAGTTGTGAATGTATGAATGTGAAATTTTTTTTTTAAATTTTATTTTTATTTGGATAAGGAATTCACAATTATCATGTACTTTTTTCACACATATAACCTTTTCCATTTTTTACATGTATAAAACTACAATTATTTATACATTCTTAAGTACACATTGAGATGATATAAAAGGAAAATAAACATTTAAATAGATAAATATGTACTGTGGTAAATCTAACCTTTTTGGCTAAGTAATGAAATTAGTTGTTAAGAAAAATGGTAATAATAGTTTCCATACAACCCTTCTGGACCATTTCCACTGGTCCAAAATGTTGCATACAAGCCTATATACCAACCATTGTAGGTGTTTATATCCCAATTTGTTCGTGCTTGTTCCTGCCCGCAGACATAATTATTCAATCCCTATGTACTTATTTACTTAATTTTTTCTTTTTTTTTATCCCTTTCCCAAATCTTTCCCTTTACTTGTGTTAATTCTCTATTTTCCAAAAAAAACAAACATTTAGACTAGGGGTGCTTACGTTAGCAATATTACTGTGTTGATGAGAAGAGCAATATAAATCATTAGGAGAATCATCTAAAGTCTGCTCGCTTTGGGGTTATATATTCAATCCATTTATTCCAGATTTGATAAAATGTTTCTTTTTGAGTTCTCAGGGAGTAAGTCAACTTTTCCATTTTAAATATTTCCAAGATAATTTCGTACCAATCTTCTAATGTAGGTGGTATTGGATTTAGCCATTTTCTAGTAATTGATTTCTTACTTGCCGCTAAGAGGGCCTGCAGCAACTTTATATCTTCCTTCTGTTCAAGGAACAATACATGCCCCAAATAGAGCGTCTCAAAGTTCAGAGGTATCTGGGACCTAAGTACCTTAACTAATATTCTATGAATACCTTCCCAAAATAGATTTAATTTAGGGCAATCCCAGAAAATATGAAAATGATTTGCCTCCTTGGAGCCGCACCTTCTTCAACACATCACATTTGTATCTTTATATTTTTCCTGATATGGGGTCTTGAAGTATCTTATAATGTTTTTCCAACAATGTTCTCTCCAAGTCAAAGAATTAGTCGAGGACCATTGAAAGCTGCAGATTTTCCCCCAAGCCTCCTCTGAAAGTACCAACCCTGCTTCTTTCTCCCACTTCTCTTTAATATACAGTGTATTTACATTTTTAGCATGGGAGAGTGCATTATATAGGCGAGAAACTGATTTACTAGGTATTGAACTGCAAGCCGAATTCAGAATCTTGAAAAATTCTAATTATACTGTTGATAGGTCTGTATATCTACAACTCTGGTTAACATAGTTTCGTATTTGAAGGTACCTAAAAAAGTCATTATGTTCCAGGCCATGTTTGTCCTGCAGGATTTGGAAACTTTGTAATACTCTTTTATCTATAAATGAGAGGTAGGTTGTAAGACCTTTCTTTATCCATAGCTCAAATCTTTTATCTCCTCTGTTGGGAAGGAATTCGGTATCATATGCACACCATCTAAAGAGTTTTAACATGTTATTAATTCCACATGAATTAACCACCTTCTGCCATACTTTTAATGTAAGATTTATCCAAGCATTATTAAATTTTTCCAACTGGGCCATCAATCCTTTGTCAGCTATTGAGGCCTGAAGAGGAAAACTGTCAACTAATCCAAATTCTATTTCCTTCCATCTAGCCTTATATTCCCTATTACACCAATATAACAGAGGGGTTATCTGTGAGGCATAAAAATAATTTCTCAGGCAAGGAAGAACCATACCTCCTCCTTCCTTCCCTAACTGTAAGGTGTTATATCGAATTCTAGGTTTCCTTCCTTGCCAAATGAAGCGGGAAATCCATTTGTCCCTTTCCCTGAATTGATTATCATCCACCTCCACTGGTAAAGTACGGAAAAGATATAATAACCGAGGAAGAATATTCATTTTTATAGTATTTATCCTTGAATTTAGATTCCATCTATGCATATCTGCTTTTATCTCTGAGATTAATGGCCCATAATTTACCTGTGACAGTGTTAAAAGATCCTTCGGCAGGGTTATTCCTAAATATTTTAATGATTTAGCTTCCCACTTAAGATCGTATGTATCCTGCAATTTTTTGGATGGTGTATAATTTAGGGACATAACCTGCGTTTTCTTTACATTTATTTTATAACCTGATATTTTCCCAAAGTCATCCAACAGTGTAAACAATCCTATAAATGATTTTTCTGGTTCACTCAGATAGACCAAAGCATCATCTCCGAATAACGCCACTTTCTGTTCAATCCCTGCCACCTTGATACCTTTTATGATTTCGCTCTGTCTTATTAGTTGGGCAAGTGGTTCAATATATAGCGCAAAAAGGAGAGGAGAAATTGGGCATCCCTGTCTAGTGCCTCTCTCTAAAATGAAGGAGTCAGAGAGGTCCCCATTTATCTTAATTCGGGCTGTAGGGCTGTCATATAGAGTCTGAATTACTTTAATAAACCTTTCTTGAAAGCCGAATCTTCCTAACACTCTGTATAGGAATGCCCAACTAACCGAATCAAAAGCTTTCTCAGCGTCCAATCCTACTACCATTGTCTCTGTCTCGTTCTTAATAACCTGTTCTAATATGTGCAGAGTTCTCCTTATGTTGTCCTGTGTTTGTCTTTGTTGAATAAATCCAGTCTGATCGAAATGGATTAGGCCAGGTAAAAGCTTTTCCAATCTGTGCGCTAATATAGATGTAAATAGTTTGTAATCTAAATTAAGAACACTAATTGGCCGACAATTGCCACATTCTAGTTTATCTTTACCCTCTTTAGGAATAACTGAAATAATCGCTTCTCTCCAGGAAGGTGGAGTTTCTCCTCTCTGCAAGATCCAATTAAAGGTGTTAAGTAGTAATGGGGCTAACTGTGTCTTCAGGGACTTGTACCACTCTGAGGTAAACCCATCAGAACCCGGGGACTTTCCAGCCTTTAACCTAGAGATGACCACGTTCAGTTCTTTGACAGTTACTGGTTCTAATAAACTTTCATTTTGTAAATCTGTAAGTTTAGGTAGATCTAAAAAATTCAATACACTGTCTATATAGAGCTCATTGGGGGCCCAGGGTTGGGAGTACAGCTCTCGATAATATGTTTCAAAACTCTCTTGAATTTTCCCTATTGTACTCTCCACAAGCTTTGTCTTTGGATTCTTTATTTTATGAATTGTATTGTCTGCTTGTTGTTTTCGTAATTTATATGCTAATAATCTAGCTGATTTACCTCCTACTTCATCATTCTTTTGTCTCAGGTAAAGAAAATTTCTTTGAGTTTCCAACGTATAAATATCATCAATTTCACTTTGCAATTTCCTAATTTCCTGTTTTCGATTTGAATTACTTTTGTTGCTATCTACAACTTGAAGTTGTTTTAATTTTCCTTGAAGGTCTGCTAATTTTTGTGCATTGATTTTTTTCATGTGAGTAGTAATGGAAATAATTTTCCCTCTCAGTACAGCTTTCAATGTATCCCATAAAATCACTGGTGATGTTTCTCCCATGTCATTAAGGTCTAGATATTCTTTGATTTCTCCCCTTAATCTCTCCATTACTTTCGGGTTATTGAGTATATGTGAGTTTAGCCTCCATAGTGTTTTCCTCATTTTCCTTTCCAGGATTAGAGACATAGAGACTGGGCTATGATCCGACAGATCAATAGTTGCAATATTACAGTTTTTTATCCTGAGTCTATCTGTATTAAAGATAAAGAAATAGTCTGTCCTTGAATAGGCTGAATGAGGGAAAGAGTAATATGTATAATCTTTACTAGTAGGGTGTAATTCCCTCCAGACATCTATAATTCCCAACTCCTCCATCAATGAATTCACTTTCCGAGTCAGAGGTTTATTCTGAGTAACTATTCTTGAAGAATCTAATATAGGATTTAATCTAATATTAAAATCCCCTCCACAAATTACTACCCCTCGAGAACTGACCATTAGGTCAAAAATGTGTCTATAAAATGACCATTCACTACCTGGAGGAGCTTAAACATTCAGCAATGTTATTTCTGTACCTTCTATTCTTCCTGTGATTTTTACAAACCGTCCTTCTTTGTCTCTAGTCTCTGAAATATGTTCATAATTAAGAGTACTTGATATTAAAGTAGCTACCCCTCTTTTGTGACTCAATTTATATGATGAATAAAATATATGCTTAAAGCCCATTCTTTTTAATTTTCCATGTTCAGATTGGCTCATATGTGTTTCCTGGAGGAAAGCTATTTGTGCCCTCTCTTTTTTCAATTTAGACATAATCTTATTTCTTTTAATTGGATTCAAAACCCCATTATAGGAAATTATTTTTACCAATTCAGTTTGCATTTTTCTCTAGTAGAAAAAAAGCACTCTCCTTTTCTAACCAAACAGTAAGCAATCCCTTCTCAACAGTAAACCAAGACATATAACCACACCCTAGACATTTCTGAACGTATAACATTTGAAAATTTTTCCCAACTTCCCACAGTGAGGCCTGAGCACCGACCCGCCTCAGTTCAGAGGGATAACCTCTATCTTCACCCTGTGTTAGAGGGCCCTCAGCAGTTTGAATAATCATAGAGAATTTTCTCCTATTTATGTCTCGACCATATTGCTATCATTCAAGTCATTCCGCCTGGTTTATTTTCAGTTACCAGTTTTCATTTTACTTTTAAGTCCGATTTACTCTTTTCAGTCATTTCGCTTAATTAATCTGTATTCTCTGTACATTCGCGTCTGAATATTTGCAGCTTTTCCTTGTAGTTTGACACTCTGGTTCGAGTGGAGCGTCCTCGCCCCACTAACTGCCACGATTTCTGCCGAATCCTCTCCAGTAGCGACTCCGGTTGGGTGATAACTTTAATAGGTAGTCCCCGGTCCGCCAGGTCCAACGTTCCCTCCTCCACCGTAGCGTAAGTTTTTGTCCCTTCGTCGTAAAAGACTCTCAGCCGAGCTGGATACAGGGTCTGGAATCTGATGTTGTTTTCCTTCAGGACTCTCCGTGTTTCCGTATATTCCTTCCGTCTGGCAAGAATCCCCGGTGCGTAGTCGTGGTCTAAACTGATTTTGCATGAAATCTTTCTTTTGCCATGCTCTTTTAAGCACCTCTTCCTTCGTTCTGTAACTGAGAAATCTGAACAGAATCGATCTGGGCTGGGCGCCTGCCGGAGGCTGTGGTGCCAACGCGCGGTGAGCCCTTTCTATCTGTAGGTCTTTTGCGGCCGGTATATCAAGGTTCTCTCTAAGCAGCTTCTCCACGAAGGGAATCATCAATCCGGGTTTACCTTCGGTTCCTTCGGGAACTCCGTAGATCCTCACATTTTCCCTTCTCGAGCGGCCTTCTTGATCTATTAGTTTCCACTGGAGCTGGTCTTGTAGCTTCAGCATTTCTGCTATCACTTCCTCGGCGTTTTGTAGCTTCTCTTCAATTCCAACAATCCTCGCTTCGGCCATCTATCCGCGAGTTAGTTTTTACTATTTCTCCTTTAATATCTTCCAGCTGTTTGCTGTTGTCTTGTCGGAACTTGCGAATCTCTCCGAGAATCAAAGACAGAGTCACCGATTCCCCCTCGTTATCTCCATCCTGGCTTGCCGTGGGGGAGCTAGGCCCGTCGCCTTGCTGCATCTCTTTATGTTTATCAGCCTTCGAAGCGGACTTTTTATTCTTGTTCTTAGACATCATCCTTGCCCCTTTTATTAATATAGTTATGCAATATTAAGTATTTGTCTAAATTCGATTTTGGGGCAGTTTACCTTCTTTTTTGTCGAGAGACCTTTTCCTTACGCCGCCATTCTCTTGATGACCCGGAAGTCCTCTCATGAATGTGAAATTATACTTGACAAATCCATTAGTTATTTTTAAGGTTTCAAATGATGATAGTTGTGGTTGTGGATGTGGATTTGTATTTTCAGGAAACATTCAATCCAACCCAATCAGAAGTCAAATTTACAACCCTATTGGAAGATTGTATCTAGCAATTTCACAGTTTTATCTTCCTCTCTTTCCTTCCTTCAGAATCTTTGGATGCAGCCTTACTGCACACCATTGTGTCTACTTTTAAGTATTGTGAGCTTTTTCTGTAAAACTATTCCTTATTCATTTTCTTGTGTCCTTTGTTATTTAATACTTTGATTGGTAAGTCTCTGATTTGTTTTGATTTTATATACATGGCAATTGTAAGATGAAACACTAATTATGTTCTTTGAAATATTCTTCACTAGAACACCCATGATGCTAGCAGTTGCTAATGGACACATTGATGCCACGATTATGTTACTTGAAAAAGGTGCAAATGTAAATGCAGCAGATAAACAAGGATGTACAGCCTTGCATCGTGGGGTGAGCCATCCATTTAAAATGTAGAGGCAGAGAGCTGTTTAGCTGTTTTTGAAATAACATTGGAAAGTTTTTTTCAAAATTAAACTTGCAGGGCATGAAGAATTGAATGAAGTTTCAACATTAATTTTTTAAAAAAGCTTAAGGTGTTGGAAATCTACAATAAAAACAGAAAATACTGAAACACTCAGCAGGTTAGGTTATATCTGTGGGAAAAGAAAGGGTTCATCTTTTGTCAGAACTGGAAAGAAACCAATCTCTCAATAAGAAACGGATCCTGACATAGGGTCTTCAATCCGAACTGTTTACTCTGTTTCCCTTTTCAGATGTGGCCTGATCTGCTAAGTATTTCCAGCACTTTCTGTAATTATTTCAGCATTTTGTGAGAAACTGATTGTTTCAATTTTAGAATTGGAAGTTTGATCTTTAAGTAGGTTCAGTATGAATGTATGATGTAATTTGCCTCTAAAATGTAAAATCAATCTTAAAGTAAATCTAACATAGCTCTTTATGAGGTAGATAAAAGCAACAGCAGATACTAGAATCTAGAACCAAAAACGGAATGCTTGAAAACTCATAGGTGAAGCAGCATCAGTAGAGACAAAAAGTATAAATCAATGTTTCAGGTCAAGAATCTGCATCAGGACTGAAGGGAAAGAGGAAAGATTGTCAGTATATAGCAATACAAGAGAGGGGTAAGTTGGAGACTGACAGGTAATAGGTGGAATCAGGTTTGGGTGGTGATGGGAGTGGTCAGGGATGCTTGGCATATAGGATGGGGAAGAAGAGGTGATGGGAAGGGTGAATAAAGGTGAAGAAACCTTCATGAACTCATGTGTGTATGTGTCAGGAGAACATCAGGGGTATTGGTTACCTGAAATTTGACAATTCAATATCATGCCTGGTCTGCACCAGGAGGAGATAAGGTGACCAATTTGTAGAACACCTATGCTCTGTCCACAATAGACACCTTAAGCTTCTGATTACATGTTGTTTTAATTCTTTTCACTCCCACACTGATCTATCTATCCTCAGCCTTCTCCATTGCTACTGAAACACCATGTACAAATCAGAAGAGCGACCTCTGAACTTGTGTAGCTTACAACCAAATGGTATAAGCTAAGAGTTTTCCAGTCAATTCTCACCCTGATGTCCTCCTGCCAGACATAGTCACCTGCCCACCTAGATTTCTTTTACCTTTGTTCACTACTTCTATCCCATTCACACTCACACCCTCACACCTAGTGCCATCATTCCTCCCTGCACTCCCCCATCTAATTCCATCTATCATCTACTGGCCTTTGTCCCACCCCTTCCTCATACATGTATATACTGGCAATCTCTCCTCCTCCCTCTCCATCCTGATGTAGGGTCTTGACCTAAAATTTATACATATGTTTTTATTCCACAGATAGTGTTCGCACTGCTGAGTTCTTTAGGTATTCTGTTGTATGCCTCTCTGTTAGATTGATTTTAGTTAAGTCACAATGTAAGTAGATTATGGACATATTGGTTGCCTTTCTTTTATAGGTTGTTACCGGCCATGAGGAATGTGTAGAAACACTGTTGGAACATGATGCCTCTATCCTATGTCGTGATTCCAAAGGAAGGACACCATTACATTTTGCAGCTGCCTGTGGTCATGCAACTTTGTGCAACTTATTGCATTCAGCACTTTCTATAAGTACCCTATCAAAGTTAACAGATAAACATGGCTATACTCCTTTGCACTGGGCATGTTACAATGGTACATAATTTCATATTTTAATATATGGAAATGTTTCCTTTAAAAAAATTAAAGTGCCATTTGAACATAAGAAATTGAAGCAGGATTAGACTGTCTGGCCATCGAGCCTACTCTGCCAACTAATAAGATCATGGCTAATCTGGCCGTGGAGTCATCTTCACCTACCTGCCTTTTCCTTATAACCCTTAATTCCTCTGCTATGCAAAAACCTGTGAGGCTCTACTGCTTCCTTGGGTAGAGAATTTCATGGATTCACTACTGTCTGGGAAAGTAGTTTCTTCTCATCTCAATCCGTAATCTATTCCCCGAATCTTGGGGTTATGTCCCCTAGATTCAGTCCCATCTACCATTGGAAACCACTTTCCTCCCTCTACCTTATCTGTTTTATAACTTTATATGCTTCTATAATATCTCCTGTCATTCATCTGAATTTCAATGAGCATAGTCTCAGGTGACTCAATCTCTCCTTGTAGGCATCCCTGCATCTCCAAAATCAACCTGGTGAACCTCCTCTGCAGAGCTTCCAAAGCCTGTATACACTTTGTGGCCACTTTATTAGGTACTCAGTGGCCCCCAGTGTGATCATCTGTTGTTGTTAGCCCATCCATTTCAAGGTTTGACATTTGCATTTCTGAGATGCTCTTCTGCACACCATTGTTGTAACGCATGGTTATTTCAGTTTTTGTCACCTTTCTGTCAGCTTGAACCAGTTTGCCCATTCTCTTCTGACCACTCTCATTAACAAGGCATTTTTATTTCACAGAGCTGCCACTCACTGGATGTTTTTTGTTCATCACACCATTTTAAACTCTGAGCAGGAGTTTCAAATCTTTTTTTATGTGATGGACCAATATCATTAAGCAAGAGGTCCGTGGACCCCAGGTTGGGAACACCTGTTCTAGAGACTGGATGTGAAAATCCCAGGAGACCAGCAGTTTCTGAATACTTATACCTGTCTGACAGCAACAATCATACCATGGTCAAAGTCTCTTGGATCAGATTTCTTCCCCATTCTGATGTATGGTCCGAACAACATCTGCCACATGACTGGCTGATTAAATATTTGCATTAACAAGCAGGGTGTGTGCGTGTGGCTGAGAGAGGAGAGGGTGACGTATTACCTTCAATGTAATGGAAATATCCCCCTTCCAAATGAACATCATGTATTTTTTTTTACTGATTTTATACCCTGTCTGGTTAATTTTTTAAATAAAGTGTATTTTTGTTTAAAAGTGTATCTAAGTATATCTTTCCTCATGTAAGGAGACCAGAATTGCTTGCAGTACTCCAGGTGCAACCTCACCAACACCTCTTTACAGCTTCAGCATAACTTTCCTGCTATTAAATTCAATCCCTCTTGCAATGGGCATTCCATTTGTCTTCTTGATAAACTGTTGTATCTGCAAACCAACCTTTTGCAATTGATGCATGAGCATCCTCAAGTCCCTCTGCACAACAGCTTGCTGCAGTGTTTCAGTATTTATATAATAATGTAATCTTTTATTTTTCCCTTCCAGAGTGGTTAACCTTGCATTTGCCAATGTTGTACTCCTTCTGCCAGACCTTTGCCATCACTTACCCTATCTTTAACTCTCTGCATCTTCTGCACAATTTGCTTTTCTACTCAATTTAGTTCCATCAGCAAGCTTAGATACACTACAGTCAGTCTGCTCTTCCAAGTCATTAGTGTACACTCAGTGGCCTCCTTATTAGGTACATCTGTACACCTGTCCAAAAATGCAAATACTGTATCTAATCAGCCAATCATGTGGCTGCAACTCAAATGCTGACATGGTGAAGAGATTTAGTTGTTGTTGAGACTAAACATCAGAATTGGAAAGAACTGTGATCTAAGTGACTTGACTGTAGAATGATTGTTGGTGCTAGATGTGGTGGTTTGAGATCAAACTATTGATCTCCTGGGACTTCCATGCACAGCAGTCTCTAGAGTTTACAGAGAATGATGTGAAAAACAAAAAAAAAATCCAGTGCGCGGCAGTCCTATGAGCGACAAAGCCTTGAGATAACGAGCTCAGAGGATGCCCAAACTGGTTCAGCTGACAGCACAAGAAACTCACATAACCATGTGTTACAACAGTGGTGTGCAAAAGAGCACCGTTGAATGCACAACATGCCCAACGTTGAAGTGGATGGGCTACAACACCAGAAGATCCACCATTATACACTCAGTGGCCTGTTTGTTAGGCTCAGGAGGTACCTGTGAACACTTGTGGACCCAGTACTATCCCCTGCACGTGCCACTATCCACTGATTGCCAACCAGAGAAATACCCATTTATCCCAACTCTCTTCCTTCTATTGGTTAACCAATCCTCTGTCCATGCTAATACATTACTCATAACTCCATGCATCCTTATATGCTGTTCATAATGTAATATTTGCAGAACAATTACTTTAACTGAACTGAAAAATTTCCAATTATGTTTAATGGGGAATATAGTATACTTTTTACTATTCCCCAGAAATGTAATTTTTGTTTTGGTTGAGTATTATGCGAAATGAGCAAGCAGTTTTGGACTTTCTTGCAGAGGTGGAGGAATGATGAAAGCTCAAGGATGGGAAATTGTGTTTTTAAAAATCAAAAGTAAACTGCTGGGGTATAATTAAATCAGATTTTGTGTTGAATGTAATTGAAGAAAAAGTATTAAAAGAAACAAATTTGCTGTACTAAAAACAAAAATGTATGACCAGAAAGCATGAATTCATAGAATATTGAACCATCTGGGAAAAGTTGCATGATAGTAATTTACATATGAGTTTCAGGTATTCTGTTAAGATTAATTTAAAGCCTTTGACTTTGTTACATATTGTGTGAGAATCAAGTTTATTTCGTGTAGGGATTTAACATTTCTTTATGATAGAGATTTTACAAATTTTGTTTTGTTTAGGTCATGAAAGTTGTTTAGAGGTTCTACTGGAACAAAAGGAACTTAGAAAATTTTCTGGTACTCCTTTTACTCCTTTGCACTGTGCAATGTAAGTCAATTCTGAGCTAATCTTTCTAATTCTAATTAATGTTACATGGGAAGAGAGAATTAGATATGATTGGATTGAAAACGTAACAAACTAGTTTGTAAGTAGTTGTCTATGACATCCTCATGACTGTTATTAGTACCCATATTCATTATCTGACTGAAATTTTTATCCATGGTATGTTCTATTCTCAGCATGCTGTTAATAACATTTGCTGATTTAGAGACATGACTGAAAGATGGAAGATACTGTATGAGGGAATGAATTTGAAAGATTATAGATTAGAACTAGTCTCCTAATGCTTCTTTCTTTTCCTTAGATAGCAGTAAAATTAGATACATATGATATGAGCCGAGTAGACTAATGGGCCTTACATCTTACCATATTGTGTATATTACTTAATCAAATTCAAACATTTTCAAGCAATACATAGTTGTAAATTTTTATTGGAAGATACATTGAGAGACTCTGGAGATTATTAAAGGTGGTCTTCAGTGTTATCTTTACCTTCATGTAATGGACCAAATTAATTGATCTTAAGAAACTGAAAATTGATGTATGCACAATTTATGATTTTGAAAACCAGTAAGGGATTTCAGCTTATTTAATTCAATTCTGAAATATTATTTTAGTGTTAAATGTCCTGGAAAAATAAATGCTTATTTTAATTAATAAAATTTTTATTTAATGTTGGGAGCAAAAAAAAAAGACTATATTGTCATTTTAAAAAATACCTTAATTACTGCTTAAAATTTTTTTAAAGATTTAATTCTTTAATGTTAATGTTGCTTTTGTGGTGTAACCTATGGATGTTAACATCTAAGTGAAGAAGCTTGAAGTTCCAGTATTTTTGGTAGAGTTGAGTATTTTGGTGCCAATTAACTAGATTTGTGTCTCCAGTGAATGTTATTATAATTTGTTAACCAACTCTTCAAAAGTCCTAATGGTTCAGCATTTAGCTAACTGTGTGCTGATCACTGCACTCCTTTTAGCATACTGAGACCCCAGTTCTTGCTCTCTCCTTTCTGCTTACCTGGACTCTGTTTCCTTGAAACTTGGTTCTCAGATAAATTTGTAATTCCCCCGACTAACACCTTTTTTTAAAATCCAAAATTGCATTAAACTATTAGTACAAAATAGTCTGAAAAATCTGTTCACCTGGGACCACCTACTTCCAAAACTTACCAGATGAATGGAGGTTTATTGTATTTAGAATTATTTTATTTTTGTTGCTTTGTGCAAAACTTGTTCACCTATACATGATTCATATTTTTAAAAATGAAGTTTAAGGTAAGCATGTTTTTCATATTTTGGAATGTACTTGCAAGCTAGTGATTTGATTTTACTCTTTTCCTCCAATTCATAAGTGATAGATATTAGAACAGTTTAGGATGAAAAAAAATCACAATTTTAACATTTTTTGCTGATCTGTAATAATTAAGAGTCAGATAGAAATATGCTTGGGTCAAAGTAAAAACATCAGAAGTGAAATAACTTGTTTTACATCTTATTTATTTTAATCAAAACATACAAACTTCAGCTGCCAGTGAACACATGTGCTATGTGTTCTTTTAAATAAGATTTGACTGATCAATTTCATGCAAAATATCTTATGTCTTCTGCCGCAT
The DNA here is from genome assembly GCF_963921235.1 of Mobula hypostoma. Classification (NCBI taxonomy): domain Eukaryota; kingdom Metazoa; phylum Chordata; class Chondrichthyes; order Myliobatiformes; family Myliobatidae; genus Mobula; species Mobula hypostoma. Next base: position 147,082,030 of record NC_086102.1, read on the forward strand.
GGAAAGAGAAACATCCATTTTGCATTTCCTGAAAACCAATAACGTAAGGGGAGGGGTGGGGATAAGGAGGGAGCTGCACTCTCTGGTAAGGGGGAGAGGGTGGAGGGAGCAAACACAGCCCTGTAGAGGAGAAGAGGGCATAGAAGGAAGTCATGCATCTTGGTTTACACACCAAGGTCAGGTTTGAGGGGTGAAACGTGTATATGAGAAAGAGAAAGTTAAAGCATTTGAATCATTACAATTCAGGGTAATTATCACTGCTTACAAAATTGGGCTTCTCTTAGATACTTGAAAGATCTAAGATGACTTTCACAAAATATTAGACACTTAAAGTATGGCTTGCAACTTCTGAGGATTGAGGATGTTAATTAATACATACAAACACCATCCAAAAGTATGCAGAGAACAGAAGATTATAACGTCAATAAGCTTGCAGTGCAACTTTAATGTTGGTGCTGCTGTTTTGAAGCCTGGCACCTCAGCCAGTGCTATTTCTCAGATGAACATAACTGAATATGTTAAGCAGCAGGAAGAACCCATATACTCATTCTTATAGATTAGTTTATAGGTGATTTTTTTTTTGGCAGTGTCACAACTTTAGTAGTATTGAATGGCTCAAAATTTATACATTATGAACAAAATTCTTCTTCAATATAAAATGGGAAATAGAATAAATGGAGGATGATAAAAACTGAAGGAAGTGGGAGGAGAAGGAGAATGTTTTTTGGCATGAAATTCTGGCTATTTGGGATGTTTGAGAGCAATTACTTTTCTCAGATTCAGCAAGAAACATTGTTAGAGGTGATTTCCACTGCTTGTGGCTGCAACCTTAACCTTGGAGTGGGTTGAGGTCCAGATTGTCAGTGACTTTTAACTTGATAATGAAAATCAAATTTTACTGGTATAATCTTTTCATGGCAGTTGTTGGAGCGATTGTAGCATCTTGCAGTTTGCCCTCCAGCATTACAAAGAAAGTTACTGACATCTTTCTTCTCTGCTCCCTGATCAAGAGGCTAACAAGCTAAGAATGTGGATTGTATAGTGAGGATTGCAAGCTTATCGATGGTACATGGTGTCTTAGATTACACATGTTTTGTGGATAGTGCATATTAACTCTTGGCTCAGTGGAACTAAAACAGACTGACCTTCCTCTGTTCAGGTAGCAAATTGAGCAGGTCAGCGTCCTGCAGACCAGCTATGGTTCATATAGCTGCAGCTTGCTGCGCTCCTTGTGGCGGAGCTGCCATGATAAATTAAAGCATTGCTGCTGAGCATTAAGGGCTATCAGCAGATGACCTGCATGAACTGTAATAGAGTGCACCATTGGCATATCGAAACAATGGTTTTGTTTAGACCATCTGTTTGCAACACCAAAGGGAGATTTCCTGCAAATTCATATTTGCAATTATTCCCACCATACAGTTCATTTCTTTCTTATTTGGGCTAGTTAATTTAACAAACTGATATTCCTTATTTCAAATGTTGCTTTTGTAGGAGAAGCAACACACACAAAAAGTGCTGGTGAACGCAGCAGATCAGGCAGCAGCTATAGGAAGAGATACAGTTGACGTTTCGGGCCAGGGCCCTTCGTCAGCATTTTTTGTGTGTGTTGCTTGAATTTTCAGCATCTGCAGATTTCCTCGTGTTTGCGTTTTGTAGGAAAACATGTGTTTGAGTTTCCACATAGTGTTGTTGACCTCTTGGATTATTTTCAATTGGTGCTAAGGACATAAATTAGGTCATAGAAATTATGTTTAAATTTCATATCAGAAAGAATTTTGCAATATTTGAAATAACTTGCTGAGTATCCTAAAGATTTAAGTGTTCAAAAAAAATTACTGTGGTGGGGCATTGCAACAGCTTGTTTTTCAATAGAATGCAAATTGCATAAACTATTTGAAAGCACTTTGTCACCATTATCAATCCAAATTTGACACCAAACTGAAGTTGAGGGCATAATCAAATTACTGATCCAGGAAAGAGGTTTTAAAGGTACAGCTTGAGGAAGGTAGAAATGAAGAGAAGTGGATGTTTGGAAGGAGCTTTAGGACAGAATTGTAAACAGTCTTGTTTGCAAACTTAAAGAATGAAATTTGAAAGACAAAGTTGTGGCTATTTATCTTGGACTGCTTCTGGACTTAATTAATGATGTGATAACATTGGCATGGAGGTATTGCCTGGATAATAAAATGTGTGGTATTCCAAAATCAGTTGTTGCACAAATGTTTCTGCTCTGGCAATATAACCATGCACATTTGTTTTTCTTGCAGAATAAATGACCATGAAAATTGTGCAGAAATGTTAATAGAAGCTTTAGGTACCACCATTGTTGATTCCAGAGATGGCAAAGGAAGGTATGAAGAACAAAGAGATAGATGATTGTACATTTTGAATTTATTTTGTCAAAATATTTGTATTCAAAAACACTCCGGTGATAAACTGAATTTCTTTTTCAAGTAAATTAAAATGTATTAGATGCATAAAAATATTATTAAAACAATACCTTATGCATATTGGAATGACAATTTGTTATGTAATTTCTAGGGAGAGAGAGAACTTAACTCTTGAAACTTTTGCCTTTTTAAAATTAAGACTACTTAAGTACCTCTTTCAGTGATTTACTTTTACTTGGATATGAGAATGTTAGTATTTAGTTTTGTATTGTTTTTGGGGAAACTGATTGCATTTAAATATCTCTATATTGAAATATGATACTAAGCTGAAGTAGAACTGCAACTGGTTCTTCATATGGTTCAAATCTCGGGAAGACTGATTAGACCCTTGAGTAGGGGGAAGTGAATGGCATTGTACAATAGGCACTAATGTTATACCTCTGGACATGGGTTCAAATGCAGTCCTGACCACTGGAACAAAAGAAATCTGTCTGCTGACTGAAACAGTTCTTTGTGAAATGAATTTGCCTCAATCAAGCTCCTTGTGTGCATTGAACTACAATGCAAAACCAGTATAGAGTGCACTTCAAATTTGAAAAATTCCATTCTCTTGTGCTAACTAACCTTCTAACCTTAAGGGGAATATATGGTTGTGTATGGCAGGATGATATAAGACTAGTAGATGAGTCACAAAACCACTAATTTTCAATCATAAATCTATGCAGAGCTTAAATTAATAACAAGTTAGAATGTATGCTTGGACAAAACAGTATTTTTTTTTGTTAAAGTTAAGCTGTGATTGCAGAAGCAAATACTTTTGGTACTTAGTGATTAAATTACAAAAAAACCTCATACATCTATATTTATCTTTACTTTCAGAACACCACTTCATGCAGCTGCTTTTACAGACCATGTGGAGTGTTTGCAATTGCTCTTAAATCATAATGCACAAGTGAATCCAGTTGATAATTCAGGCAAAAGTCCTTTAATGATGGCAGCTGAAAATGGACAATGTGGAGCTGTAGGTATGTCATTTTGATTTTTTTTTCTGCTTTGCAAAATAGTATTAAAGCTAAAGCAGAGTGTTAAATTATTGTGTGATGTTTGTAAATTTGTCCAAACCAGATGTGCCTTTGAAAATAAGTGAGAAATTAAAACTACATGTAGTTTGGTTTGATTTGCTTCATATGGATACAGTTTGCTGTTCAGGTTGTCTTCAACTTCTGTGATTAAAAACTGCACGATAGAAGTATGAGTGTATTGGAGTTTAGTTGCTGGTTCATCTAAAATTTGCTGTGCAGTTAGACAGCCACTGAACCCAATGGTAGCTCTGGAATGTAATGAGCTGGGTGTCCCGATGCACTTTGCTTTTGACCTTTTGGTTTTAGAATGGCCATCTTTTTTCATGTGATTGCATTCTTTTTTTTAAACAAGTAAGTTCATCTGACTATTTCACTGTACATTTATGCTTGTAATTAACAATGTTTCAACTGAATTTTATTTTAATTAAAAAAATTTAATCCTGACTGACTATCAGAGATATTTGAAAACAGTGAAAGAAATAAGTGAGCTGTCATTGCAACAATGGTGGAGCAGAGTCTCTGGTTCATTGCCACAGCCTATTCTACCTCATGGAGTGACCACGCAGTGCACATGGCAGCGAAATCCATCCCTTGGCAGCAGCAGTTATGCATGGCTGAGGGATTAGTGTGTGATCTAGCATGATCTAGTACAAAGACACAAGAGATTCTGCTGATGTGGGAAATCTTGAGCAACACATACAAAATGCTGAAGGAACTCAGCAGGTCAGGCTGCATCTATGGAGTGAAATGGACAGTGGATGTTTCAGGTCTTGACTGAAGGGTCCATAGATGCTACCTGACTTGCTGATTTCTTCCAACATTTTGTGTGTGTTGCCCAATATGTTTTCACAATCCAAGACCTTTTAATTTTTACTAAATCCCTCATCATGTGAAGATCAACTGTTTTCCACCCAAGTTGTGGTTTCATCTTCTTTCTCCACCCGAGGAAAATCTGTTTTTAAGGGAACATTTCATTTTACTTTATATTGTACTGTTGCTTTCAGTAAATTGCAATGCTATCATTTTGAAAAGAATAGTTATTAATAGTATTTCTTTGGTGATTAATTAGTAATCGAATGTTCCAGGTGTAATTGATGTAAGATTGGTTAGAGATGATTTAGAGCCATTTAGATACAAAGGAAAACAGTTAACCAAAGCAATCAATCTGGAGCTTATAAAAAGTGAAGCAACAAAACATTATGAAATTAAAGAAAAAAATTATGCAATAATTTGATCTATGTTTGTGACCCTCAAGCTCAAAATCAGCTGTGTTGTGGATTGAAGGAAAAAGATCTTCCAAAAAAATTAATGAGTTGCTACGAAATGCTCAGTCCTAAATATATAATTTTTATGATCGGAGTATTTATATCAAAAGAGAAAAATTACAATTAAATATTTAAAAAAGTGATCTGTGTTGCAGACTACTTCAGATTTTCCAATGTTGCACCAACATTAATCATGGAAAAGGGAACACAACAAAAAATCATTAGGAAAGTGGCTTGCATATAGAATTGGTTTATCACACTTTACAAATCTCATCTTTTTAAAATTTTCAGACTCAACCATGAAATGGAAATTTTATTGGGGCTTAACAATGAAAATTCAAATACCGTATTCATTTATGGACAGAATTTGGCCTTTAAATCAGCAATGCTGACTGTTTTATATTTTGATGTAATTGCCAAACAGCTTAAGAATTTTCTGGGGAATGAAAAAAAGCAGGACTAAACAATTATTTTTATTTTTTGGACAGGACAAAGTCATAATCTGTAGAAAAGGACTCTTTAAAAAATGTTATTTCTAGTCATGTAATCAAGCAATTCTCATTGGAGGAAAAAGTTATATTGAAAATACTAATTTCAAGCTGCATAAAAGTGCTGAAAAATCCCCCCAAAATAACCATATTGTGAAGCCTGTAATATTTAGTTAAAAGTGAATCATAGAATTTGAAATAGATGTCTGTCAAATAAAGTATGTTGCTAACTTTTGAGTCATTGTTAATATTTTAGCTTTTGGGGCCCATACGGAAAATGTAAAGAGCATGCATATCTTAGTTCATCCGTCAAAATAATCATTCCCCATAGTTTCAGTAGTTTCAACAATTTCTTACAGTGATTATCTGTAGATGAGGTTTCCAGTTTCATTAACTAATGTTTTTTTTTCATTTCAGAAATCTTAGTAAACAGTGCAAAGGCAGATTTAACTTTAAAAGACAACAACAAGAATACAGCTCTTCACTTGGCTTGTAGCAAAGTAAGGAATTCAATACCTTTTACAAATTTTATTGTATTTTTTGGTCTGTTTGACCTCCAGAGATGACTAACCTGGCGGCAGTGTTAGCTGTGAGGAGGATGCTAAGAGGATACAGGGTGACTTGGATAGGTTAGGTGAGTGGGCAAATTCATGGCAGATGCAATTTAATGTGGATAAATGTGAGGTTATCCACTTTGGTGGCAAGAACAGGAAAACAGATTATTATCTGAATGGTGGCCGATTAGGAAAAGGGGAGGTGCAAAAAGACCTGGGTGTCATTGTACACCAGTCATTGAAAGTGGGCATGCAGGTACAGCAGGCGGTGAAAAAGGCGAATGGTATGCTGGCATTCGTAGCAAGAGGATTCAAGTACAGGAGCAGAGAGGTTCTACAGCAGTTGTACAAGGCCTTGGTAAGACCACACCTGGAGTATTGTGTGCAGTTTTGGTCCCCTAATCTGAGGAAAGACATTCTTGCCATAGAGGGAGTACGAAGAATGTTCACCAGATTGATTCCTGGGATGGCAGGACTTTCATATGATAAAAGACTGGATCGACTAGGCTTATACTCTCTGGAATTTAGAAGATTGAGGTGGGATCTTATTGAAATGTATAAAATTCTAAAGGCTAGATGCAGAATGTTCCCGATGTTGGGGAAGTCCAGAACAAGGGGTCACAGTTTAAGGATAAAGGGGAAGCCTTTTAGGACCGAGATGAGGAAAAACTCCTTCACAGAGAGAGTGGTGAATCTGTGGAATTCTGTGCCACAGGAAACAGTTGAGGCCAGTTCATTGGCTATATTTAAGAGGGAGTTAGATATGGCCCTTGTGGCTAAAGGGATCGGGGGTATGGAGAGAAGGCAGGTATAGGGTTCTGATCATACTGATCATACTGAATGGCAGTGCAGGCTCAAAGGGCCGAATGGCCTACTCCTGCACCTATTTTCTATGTTTCTAAGAAACTACGAGTGAGCAGCATGCAATCTGCTGGAGGAACGGATGCAGGGGTAACACCCTCCACCCCCACCCCCCCCCCAAGTTTCCATTGCAAAACCTGCTGATTTTCTGCAGCAGATTATTTCTTGGTCCAGATTCCCACATCAGCAGTTACTTGTATCACCAAAAATACAAGTGAATTAGTTTCTAAACTGATTCTGTTCATAAACAAAAAAACCTTGCAGAATATCATTCTGAAAAAGCATCTACTGTAGTCGCGCGCAAACGCACTACTAAAGAAACACATCGAGGCAGAGAGAGCTGAACTCAGAATGCCTTTACTAATTCAAAATCACACGCTTAAATCTCCCCTCCCATAGGACCCCTGCGACCTGCAGGGCGGACGTGATGTCAGACTGTCCCTGGAAGGTACGTCCCAAGGGGGTAGTTCCAAACGCACCACTGCGTGTCTGCCCGCGGCTCCCGATGGCGGTTTGAGTCCCGCGTGTGCGGGCCACCACACCACCCCTCCCCCCAAGAAATGTCCATCGGGGGAGTGGAGCTCCCAGTCTGTGTGGCTTGCCTGGGGCACGGTGCGGGTACCCTCACTGGTTGCTCAATGTCCAAGTGTGCCGGTTTGAGGCGGTCCACTGTAAAAGTCTCTTCCTGGCCACCCACCTCCACAACACACGTGGTTCTGCTGTGCCGGATCACCTTGAAGGGTCCCTCGTATGGCCGCTGTAGAGGTGACCTGTGCATACCCCTGTGAATAAAAACATACTCACTGTCTCGCAGGTCTTTAGGGGTGAAGGATGGCTTGGGACCATTCCTGGAGGTCGGGACCGGTGCCAGTGTCCCTACCTTGTCCCGCAGCCTCGTTAACACCGCTGCTGGAGTTTCTTCCAAACCTCAGGCCTCTGGTAGAAACTCCCCTGGGACTGACGGGGGGGTGCCGTAGACCAATTCCGCCGAGGAGGTGTCCAGGTCCTCCTTGGGGGCTGTGTGGATGCCCAGTAGGACCCAGGGAAGCTCATCTGTCCAGTTGGGGCCCCTGAGACACGCCATCAGGGCTGACTTGAGATGCTGGTGGAATCGCTCTACCAAACCGTTGGATGGGGGATGGTACGCTGTGGTGTGATGCAGCTGGGTGCCCAGGAGCTGCACCAGTGCTGTCCACAAACCAGACGTGAACTGTGCCCCTCTGTCGGAGGTGATGTCCGTTGGGAGGCCGAACCTGGTGATCCAGTTTGCAATGAGCGTCCTGGCACAGGACTCAGTGGATGTGTCTGTGAGCAGTACGGCTTCCGGCCATCTGGTGAACCTGTCTACCATGGTAAAGATATACTTGGCGCCCCAGGAGACTGGCAGGGGGCCAATGATGTCCACGTGTTGGAACCTCCTGTGAGTCGGCTGGAACTGCTGGAGGGGAGCCTTAACGTGCCGCTGGACTTTGGCGATCTGGCAGTGTCCGACCTGTTTGCGCAAACTGTGCCAGACGAATCTGTCCGCTACCAGCTTGATGGATGCCCGGATGGACTGGTGGTTCAGGTTGTGCAGCGTGTCAAACACCCGGCGCCTCCATGCTGCTAGTACCACGGGTCAGGGTTTGCCGGTAGACACGTCGCACAGGAGTCGATCTGATGCCGGGCCAATGGAGACGTCCTCCAACTGGAGCCCCGAAACGGCGGTGCAGTAAGCCGGGATTTCGGTGTCCGACCATTGTGCTTCCGCTAGTGCTGCATAGTCTGTTCCTGAGGACGATATGCCTACTGAGTGGAGACAGTGTGTCGTCAAGGATGTTGTTCTTCCCTGTGATGTGACGGACGTCCGTGGTGAATTCTGAAATAAAGGACAGGTGCCTCTGCTGCCGAGCGGACCATGGGTCCGATACCTTGGCCAGTGCGAAGGTGATGGGCTTATGGTCCGTATACACGGTGAACTCCCTTCCCTCGAGGAAGTACCGGAAATGCCGGACAGCCAGGTACAGCGCTAGCAACTCTCTGTCGAAAGTGCTGTACTTCACCTCTGGTGGCCATAGATGCCGGCTGAAGAAAGCGAGTGGTCATCACTGGTCCTCGACGAGCTGCTCCAGGACCTTGCCGACTGCCACGTTGGAAGCGTCAACTGTGAGTGCTGTGGGTACATCGACTCTCGGGTGCACTAGGAGGGCCGCCTTTGCCAGCGCCTCCTTGGCCTGCTCGAACGCCTCCGTGGATTCTGCGTCCCGTGCCACTTCTTTGACCTTGCTGGCCATCAGGCTGAACAAGGGTCTCATGATGCGTGTCACTGTCGGCACGAACCGATGATAAAAGTTGACCATCCCTACGAACTCTTGCAGGCCCTTGACCGTGCTGGGCTTGGGGAACTGGCGGACGGCCTGGACCTTGTCCAGTAGGGGAACTGCGCCATGTCGGTTGACTCGGTGGCCCAAGAAATTGATCTCCGTCAGCCCGAACTGGCACTTTGCCGGATTGATTGCCAGTCCATGGTTGCTCAGGCGTTGGCAGAGCTGGCGCAAATGTGCCACGTGCTCTTGCTGTGAACTGCTGGCCACCAGGATATCGTCCAAGTAGATGAAAACGAAATCCAGGCCACGTCCCACCGAGTCCATGAGCCTTTGGAAACTTTGGGCTGCATTCTTGAGACTGAAAGGCATCCTCAGGAATTTGAACAAGCCGAACGGGATGATGAGGGCTGTCTTGGGCACGTCGTCGCGGTGCACTGGGATCTGATGGTATCCCCTGACCAGGTCGATTTTCGAGAAGATGGTCGCTACGTGCAGGTTCGCCGTGAAGTCCTGGATGTGGGGTACCGGGTATCTGTTGGCAGTTGTGGCATCGTTGAGCCTTCTGTAGTCTCCGCAGGGCCTCCATCCTCCTGCGGACCTGGGCACCACGTGCACCGGGGATGCCCATGGGCTGTCTGAGAGGCGTACGATTCCCATCTCTTCCATCTTATGGAACTCCTCCTTGGTGAGGTGGGGCTTGTCGGGTGGGTGCCTGCGAGCTTGGGTGTGCAGCAGCGGTCCTTGCGTGGGGATGTGGTGCTGCACGCTGTGCTTGGGGTCGGCCGTGGAGAACTGCAGGGTGACTATGGGGGGGAATTCTGGAATTCCGCCAACACCCTGGTGAATTCGTTACCCGAGAAGGTCACGGAATCCAGGTGGAGGGCCAGTAGCTTGGCTTCTCCGAGCTGGAAAGTCTGGAATGTCTCGGTGTGGACCAAACGCCGGCCTTTTAGCTCCATCAGGAGGCAGTTGGCTCGTAGGAAATCTGCCCCTAGTAGTGGCTGTGACTCCGCTGCCAACGTGCGAGTCCAAGTGAAACGGCTGGACCCGAAATGCAGTGAGATAGTACGTCTGAATACTGGTGCCATTTGTAGCGGTGAGTTCGGGGCCTGGGACCGCGTTACGAATGTCCATGTTCGAGGGGGGGAATACACTGACTTCGGCCCTGGTGTCTACCAGGAAGCACCGCCTGGAGTGTCGGTACCAGAGGTACAGAAGGCTGTCTCGGTGGCCAGCCGTCGTAGCCATTAGCGACGGCTGGCCCCGGCGTTTCCCAGAAAAGCACATGGTGGACGACAGCAGCGCGCACCTGTGCCCCATCTTTGGTGATAGAAACACCATTGTTCCGAAGTTTCGTCTTTTCCCCCGTGGGTCTCGACGGCTTCGGTTGCAGGGCCTGGGCTGTGGGGCGCACGATCGTGGCTAGGCCAATGGAGGCTGCTCCACGTTGCTTGCTCTGCCAAAGGACGTCTGCTTTAGCTGCGACCCTGTGTGGGTCGCTGAAATCCTCACTTGCGAGGAGGAGGCGAATGTCCTCTGGCATTTGCTCGAGGAACAACTGTTCAAATAAAAGGCATGGCTTATGGCCATCCATGAGCACCAGCATATCCTTCATGAGCTTGGATGGCATGCGGTTGCCCAGGCCGTCCATGTGTAGGAGCTGTGCGGCCCATTCACGGTGGGAGAGTCCGAAGGTACTGATCACGAGCTCCTTGAGCTTGGTGTACCTGTCCTCCATTGGTGGCTGGCGTAGGAAGTTGATGATCCGGCCTGCCGTCTCCTGGTCGAGTGTGCTGACCATGTAGTAGTACCGCGTGGCGTCGGCTGTAATGTCTCTGATATTGAACTGGGCCTCAGCCTGCTTGAGCCAAACGTGGGGCTGAGTGGCCCAGAAAGTCGGGAGCTTCAGAGAAACTGCGCTGCACGAGTTGCTCGAACTCATGGCTGGTCGCTGAGTCGCCGGCTCCAGATGCCGTCTGGAACATCGGATCACCAATGTAGTCGCGCGCTAACGCGCTACTAAAGAAACACAGAGGCAGAGAGAGCTGAACTCAGAACGCGTTTACTGATTCAAGATCGTGCGCTTAAATCTTCCCTCCTGTGGGCCCCTGTGACCTGCGGGGCGGACGTGATGTCAGACTGTCCCTGGAAGGTCCGCCCTGAGCAGGTAGTTCCAAACACGTTACTGCGTGTCTACACGCGGCTCCCAATGGCGGTTCGAGTCCTGCGTGTGCCACACTAATTTATTTCAAATTGATTGTCTTCTACAAAAATGTTGATGACATTCAGCAGATTGGACAACTTCGGTGGAAAGAGAGACATTTGACATTTCAGGTTGAAAGCTGAGTGTTTATAGCCATTTTTGTTTTTACTTTGGTGTTGCAATGTCAGCAGGTTTTTGATTTTAATTTTTTATTTGGCTTTGTCTTTACATCAATCAAGCCTGTCCATGAAACATGATTTCACAGTAGATTCATATTGATCTCATTTTATCCTGTCAAAATTACTTCCAAATGAAATTCTATGTTGAGGCTAATCTTTCTTGATTATCTGCATTATTGTATTACAACTTGTAGCCCTTTAATTAAAAATTGAAATATTGGGCTTACTCAGTAGGTCAGGCAGCATCTATGGAGAGAGAAACAAAGTCGAAGTTCCAGGTCATAGATCATTTAAACTCAAAATTTGATATATTAAAAATAAGTGCATTTTATATTGCTTGGAGGGAGAGAGATGGAGGAACCAAAGTGAATATATATTCAGGTGACACAATTGCATTTAGCTCCATCAAAAAGGAGTTGATAGATCAGGAGGAATGTGAATTGAGACAAGTGAATAAGGGCATCAGAGAGAGATGAAAAAGGACATTAGTTTTATTTATAATGTGTATTTGAAACATGTGGTCCTGAACAGACTGTAGAAAATAGCCGAAAGGGTATATCCCGAGTCTCAGTGCGGTTTCAGGTCAGAACGCTCCACAATCGACATGATCTTCTCCCTTCGACAGCTGCAAGAGAAATGCAGAGACCACCACTCTACGTCGCTTTCATTGACCTTGCGAAGGCCTTCGACCTTGTGAGCAGAGACGGCCTGTTCAAAATCCTCGCCAGGACTGGTTGTCCCCCGAGGCTCCTCAGGATATTTCAGTCATTCCATACAGACATGAAGGGTGTCGTTCAGTTCAACGGCTCTTCTTCAGAGGCCTTCAACATTCGCAGTGGTGTGAAGCAGGGCTTTGTGCTTGCCCCCACCCTTCTTCGCAGTCATGCTGAAGCATGCCTTTGGAACATCAACTGATGGTGTCTACCTCCACACCAGATCAGACGGGAGGCTGTTCGGTCTGTCCCGGCTGAGGGCAAAAACCAAGGTTCGTGAAGTACTCATCAGGGACATGTTGTTTGCAGACAATGCGGCACTGGCAACACACTGTGAAGAGCAACTGCAACGCCTCATGGACAGCTTCTCAAGAGCCTGCCAGGACTTCAGCTTGACCATCAGCCTGAAGAAAACTAACGTGTTGGGCCAAGGCGTTGAGCACCCCCTCGCCATTACCATCAACAACTACGAGCTGGAGATAGTTCACGAGTTTACATACCTTGGCTCCTCTATCACAGACAGCCTCTCCCTAGACCCGGAGATCAACAGACGGATCGGACGCGCAGCCTCAACATTCGCCAGGCTGACAAAGGGAGTCTGGGAGAACAGAAAGCTGACGATGCACACCAAAGTTGCAGTCTACAGGGCCTGCGTCCTCAGCACACTGCTTTACGGCAGCGAGACCTGGAGCCTCTACTGCAGACAAGAGCGGCGCATCAATGCCTTCCACCTTTGCAGCCTGAGACGCATCCTGGACATCACGTGGACTGACCGAGTCACCAACAATGAGGTCCTGGCTCGCGCCCAGATACCCAGCCTCTTCACCCTGCTCCAACAATGCCATCTCCGCTGGCTGGGCCACATACACCGCATGTCAGAAGGGAGGATCCCGAAAGACCTGCTGTACAGGGAACTGGCCTCCGGCAAAAGAGCACAAGGGCGGCCCCATCTTCGTTTCAAAGACATTTGCAAGAGAGACATGAAATCACTGAAAATGAAGGTCGAGAGGTGGGAGGATATTGCAAGCGATCACTCTCATTGGAGGCTGGAACTATACAGAGGTCTAAAAAGAGGAGAAGAGAAGCTGAGGCTTGCTGCTGAAGAAAAGTGCACTCGTCAGAAAAACAGCACCAAGATAACAATGGAGGACAGTGCCTTCAAGTGCAGTCGCTGCAGCCGAGACTGTCACTCCCGTGTGGGCCTCCACAGCCACAACAGACGCTGCTCTAACACAGACTGAAGCAAGACCTTCCAGGCGCAGATCCATGGTCTCGCGAAACTAACGGATGCCACCACCACTTTGAAACATACAATAATATGTATTGTTTGCATCAACATAGCATGCCCACAACTTACTAGTTCTTAAAATGTACATCTTTGGAATGAAGGAGGAAATCAGAGCGCCCGGAGGAAGCTCACGTGATCATGGGGAGAACATACAATCTCCTTACAAATAGCAGTGGGAGTTGAAGTCTGATCTTACAACTGGTGCTGTAAAGTGTTAAGCTAACAGCTAAGCTACTGATCCATCCTTAAAAACATGCTGGAGCTATGAGATGAACACAGTAATTGCTGGAAATTTGAAATAAATGAAAATGCTGGAAATATTCAATCCATCGGGTAGCATCTGAGGAGAAGGAAGAAAATGAGTTAATTATACATTTACATGGCCAATCCTGATTAGAAATACTAATTACCTGATACCTGTACTGTTAAATTCAGCATTTCATTTTGAGAGTATAGTATTGCTCTTCTTTGAGTTGGGTTTTGTCAGAACAGTAAAAGAAACAAAGACAGAGATAGGTTTGGGATAGAAAAGAAAACAACAGGTGAATGAAAGCTCAAAATTGTCCTTATGGATTAAAAAGATGTGGACTGCATGTACTTGTATTATAGGGGATATCTAGATAGAAGAAGAGAAAATAAATTGATGCTTCGCCTAGGATTGTTTGGAAGGGATAAGGTACAAGAACAGGGGTTGCATGGCCTGCATTTACTTGGAAAATTGCTGTGAGATGGTGAGTTGTTTGTCGAGATGGAAAAAACAAACAGGGAGTTACAGAGGGAGAAAACCTTCTGAATGCAAAAGAAAAGGAATGGAGTGGAAATTATGAAGGATGATTCATGGCATGTGGAAGTTGAAGACAGGTGGTACTCAATCCTTTTTTTTATTAAGGAGGAAGGAGGAGAAGTACAGGACGTAGAGGAGATGGACTTGAGACCTGTGCCATAAGAAGAAGGGAAACTAAAATAAAGGAAAATGAAGAGTGACAGAGAAAATGGGAGAATAGGATAGAGTACTTGCTGGTTGCAGGGTGAGCGAGGTGCAGTCGAGGACTTGTAATGATTTGCCACTACCAGATCCCTTGACATGGATGTGGCTAAATCAATGAAGGGAAATTGGCAGAAATGTAGAAGAATGTTCATGTTTTATTTAAGTGCTGAAACGAGAGCTAACATAAAAATCTGTTCACCAGGAAAAGAGATAATGGAGGGATTTAATTTTGAATTTTACAACAGTTCATTCTTTTGGTCTACTGTCTGATTTTATTCTTGTGCTGCTGTTGAATTAAGTTGAGGGAAGAGGCTTGACATACTTGTCTTTCAGGATATGTGATCTTTGAATACAGGTGATGTCAAGCTGTTGTGGAATATTCTTAACTTGGTTAATAATTGGAATAAACTTTGGAGTGCTGGAAGCAAAAGCCTGACAATTATTTATGAGAATTAAATTGGGTGATGGAATATTCTGTTTTCCTAGATGACACTCTTTTACAAATACACAAAGATCTTGCAAAACATTGTCACTCATCAAATATTTGCTGATCTGTATTTACTTTTACTAATGTCCATGGCCATTCTCTAAAAAAAGTACCTTTCAGTCTGCCAGTATGTCTTTGATGCTCCAGAATTTTGTTTCTCCACTTCTATATTTGGGTTGTAGACAGTCTAGCAAATTATTGATATAAACCTGAATTGTGCTATTCTATGGGGCAAGGTATCAGTATGCATACTTGCTACAACACCGTGAGGACAAGTTTAGCAGAGCTTTTTCTTGTTGTAGAATTGAATTATTCTGTTCAGATATTCACACACACAGCAAAATACGAAGGGAAATTCATGGAGTAAATACTACTTGCACAAATAACTCCACCGACCCAGCTTGCTAAAGTGTTGCATGTAGAACAGTGGCAAATGTACAAGAAGAGATTCAAGGGATCTAGGGTAAATGAATTTCCACACTGGAAAAAAGGTAGAATGCCACATTTAGAACCTCTAGCTGCTGAGAACCATAGAGAGTATGACATTGAGAACTAAACTTAGCAGTAAGGTAAGGAATTTATAAAGTGCAGAAGAAAAATTAAAAGGGAAATTAGCTATGCAAAGAGAGGATGTAAAGAAATAATGATACTTGAAGTTGAAGTTATGAGTTCCAAAAGATCAATAAATCATCAACTCAAGAAATCATCAATGAAAAGATATCCTGCTTTATGTTGGGAGACAAAGGATGTAGATAAGGTTAATAATTCCGAGGAAGGATTAAGGGGTTAATGTGTTTTTAAAACTGCTAAGTCACGTGGCCCAATTGAACTATAAAGCAAAAGCAGAAAAAGCTTACACAGTTCTGTTGAAGTTTTATTGACCAGAAGCATTAGCTGTTTTTCTCTGTCGTCAGATGTTATCTGCTCAATATTTCTCGCATTTTCTGTTTTGATTTCAGATTTCTAGAATATATAGTTGTTTTGTTTCAACTATGAAGGTATATCCCAGGTTACTAAAAGAAGCTAGAATATGTTAAAGCATACGACTGTAGGTTTTAAATCCTCCTTGATTGCAGGAATGGTGCTGGAGGATTAAAGGATAAATGTGCTTTGTTATTTAAAATGGAAAGGAAAAATCAAATTATTACAGGTGAAAACAAAGGACAGCATAGATCTTCATTTAGAAAAGCACGGATTATTTAGCAACATTATGCACAAATTTGTTAGGCGTAGGTTACACTGGCAGCTTTGATTGAACTTTCTGAGGAAGTAAGAAGTTGGTATTCAGTGAGTCCATTTAGATAGTCTAGTCAATAAATTAAAAGCTCATGCTTTTACAAGGGCGAGCGGCAAATCGAATTTTAAAATGGTACGAAACAAATGGGATTGGTAAGGTGTTTACAGTGGTATTCTGTAGTGCTCAGAATTTACTCTCAAATATATTTTAATGTTTAAAAGAAGGGGGCATGATTTTTTAAAAGTCTGTAAGTATTTTTTAAAATGTCCCGAAGATTGGATAAGTTAGAGTTGGTTTCTTTGGAACAGTTGTGGATAATAGGAGATTTAGTAAAGTACTCTGAAGTTATGGTGAGTCTAGATTGAATAGATGGGAAGGGCCAGTTTTCCTTACAAGTGTCAAAAGCTAAGAGATACAGAACTGTTAGAAGGATTATAGGGCAGATTGAGAAAACTTTCACCCTGAGAATGGTTTGAAACTTTCTGCCTGAAATGGATGCTTAGACTCTGCATGCACAGTTTAAAAATTATTTGGTTGTGAAATTGAAAATCTGACCTGTGGAAGTACAAACCTAGCGTTGGAAGGCACTAGGCTTATTGCTGACATAGACACAGATCTTAACTTTTCAAGTTTTGCATTTTGACACATCTGCAAGTAGTATTGATTTCGAAGGGAAGGAATTGATATTGACAATTCAAAACTGAGATTCCATTTATAGTCCCTCAGCTCAATTGTAGTTATAATATCACATTTTCGACAGCTTGCTGCTGATGGTTTAAATGTATGATTTTTTTTATATTGAAACAGATCATATTCACAAAATCTTTATTTGTAAAATAATTTCCGGAAATAAAGATAAATGGATTTTAACTTTAGAAGTTACACAAGATGATAATTGTAGAATATGATTAATTATCAATACCAGGTGCTGCCCAAATTCATCCTGAGTTCAATAATGGTTTATTGTCCCAAAAGGCCTGTAGATGAGATTAGGGATCTAATTTTAAATTTTTTAAATTTATTTGGCAGTGAAACCTAAAGATATCGTACTGTGTGAACCCAATTCAAATGCGCTTGTACATGTTGACACTGTAGGAGCAGTTTATTGTATATTGTTCAATGATCTACCCAGTTTTGTATTGTAAAGAATTATATGTGTTTATAAATGAAACACAACGATCCTTCTTCAATGCATTCTTAACTCCTGCAGTTAAATAACGCCAGAGAGATGAACAAAAAATACATAGCTGCATATCTTTATTTTGCCACTACAGGGCAGTGTAGTTTCTCTTCATACCTTAAAATTTCTTGCACTTCCATATTTGCTTGAATTTGCTGATTTTTGCTGCAAAATGCCTTTAAGGACAAATGTATCCAGCAGTTTTTCACCAAGTGCCTATTATTCATGTATGAACATTTAGATCAATTATTGGGAGCCATTTTGGTCAATATCTGGTCTGCACCTGTTCTAAATAATTTCTAGAATGTTTGATTTCAGCAGAAGGTACAAGATAGCAATTAAAAGTTTTATCCTACATCAAACATTTCTGTAAGATCAGGGAAGTTTTGAAGGTAAAATAAAGTTCAGGACACTGATGCCAGATGTTACAACATCTTTTGACTGAGTGAAGCATTGAATGCTTATTCACAAAGAAAAAAACCAAAAATGTATAGAACTGTGGTAAATCAAATTTTATATGAATTAAGGTTGTGGTCTGATGGAGGATGTCAAAATCTTTCAGTTCCACTGAATAATGAGTCAAACTGCTGGAAGCAGAAATTTAATGCAGAGAAAATTTGAGGTTATGTTCAAACCTGACTAAAGTATGAAAATAAAGATTCAGCACATAATGCTATCTAATATGTAAAAGTACTAATAGTCATGAATTGTGTTCATTTTGGCAGGGTCATGAAAAATGTGCCTTGTTCATCCTTGAGAAAATAGATGATGTAAGCCTTATTAATGCAACAAATAATGCACTGCAAACGTAAGTAGTAATTGTTGGTCAGCAGATTTAATTTTTTAAGCTGTTTGGACTTATTGTGGTTATTTTATAGAACGATTGCATTTTGATCAGATTGCAGAAGCGAAACAATGCAAATAATGAATACTTGCAAGTGGAGATATCTACATTTGAAAATGTGAAAAGTCAAATGTTTAAACTTGACGCTATGTTTGAACTTGTCTGCTTCATTGGTAGGATCTTTGGCCTCATCTCCAGAATATTGTCTAATTAAATCCCTGTCTAATTTGTACTGATTGATAGTTAGCCCTCCCATCTCCCATGCTACATTATACTTGAGCTTGTGCGAACCATATCCTAACTTGCAAAGAGCCATTTATAAACAACATTTGTATTTGTTGACACACGTTGTCCTTTACTCCATCTTGGTGTTATGCCATCAAATGCTTCAGTTCTTGAGTGTCCTCACTAAGTCTTTGTCTCCTTCTTAAAAGATTTTTTTTTACTCTCCTTGAAATCTATGTACCTTCTTGACCAAATGTTTGGTCATACTTAGTACGGCTTGGTAGAAATTGTTTTTGGTCATAGTCATACAGCACAGGCATAAAGTGATGCCAGAAATAGGAAACCGAAAATTTTAATGGCATGGGCAGTCTTCTTATCAGAACTGGGTTTAATGGCAGAGTCCCAGGCAGATCTTGAAGGGCATTGTAATGACAACCCCGAAATTCTTTGAAGTTGTCTAATGGTTTTGGGTTTTCATCATCTCTATTCTTTGTGCTGCTGATTGTTGACACTTTGAGTAGCTCCTTTGTTTCAGAATTAGCCACATTAATCTGCCAAAGTCAAGGATTACAATACAACCTCACTTCATTAGTCCCTCCAACAGAAAAGGTTTCCAAGATTCAGTGTTGCACCCTTAAAGTATGTAAATAGCAGGCTAGTACAGCTGCAGAATCTGTCATGACTGCATGGAGAGAATTAGTCTTCCTGCTCTTTGCAGTGCTTAGAAGGCCTTGTACACGAGTATTAATCCAGTAATAATGATGGTGTTTTCACCAAGAATCCTCTGAAACAGGATTTTGCACTTAATCGATTGGCAACATCTCCTCCTCAAGTTCCATCAGCACAGGTGCACCACCAGGCTGTGTGGTTGGCCCTCTGCTTGACTTGCTTAACACTGTGTGGCTAAGCACAGTTCCAATACCATATTCGAGTTTGCTGATTACACCACTGTTGTTAGCCAAATCAAAGGTGGTGACAAATCAGCATATAGGAAGGAGATTGAAAATCTGGCTGAGTGATGCCACAACAACAACCTTGTACGCGATGTCAGCAAGATCAAGGAGTGGATTATTGACTTCAGGAGGAGGAAACCAAAGGTCCCTGGGGGAATCAGAGGTGGAGAGGGTCAGCAACTTTAAATTTTTTGGTGTTATCATTTTGGAGGCCCTGTCCTGGGCTCAGTACCTAACTGCAATTACGAAAAAAGCACAGCAGTACCTCTCTTTTCTTAGAAATTTGTAAAGATTCGACATGACATTTAAAACTTTAACACTCGTCTATAGATGCACGGTGGACAGCATATTGACTGGTTGCATCACAGCCTGGTATGGAAGCACCAATGCCCTTGAATGGAAAATCCTACAAAAAGTAGTGGATGCAGCCCAATCCATCCCAGGTAGAACCCACTCCACCATTGAGCACATCTACACTGAACATTGCCGCAGAAAAGCAGCATCCATCATCGGGGAACCCCACCATCCAGGTCATGCTCTCTTCTTGCTGCTGCCATCAGGAAGAAGGTACAGGAGCCTCAGGATTCACACCACCAGCTTCAGGAACAGTTATTATCCTTCAACCATCAGGCACTTGAACCAGAGGAATAACTTCACTCAACTTCACTTGCCCCATCATTGAACTGTTCCCACAACCTGTGGACTCACTTTTAATGATTCTTCATCTCATGTTCTGGATATTTATGGTTTATTTATTATTATTATTATTATTTCTTTTTTTTCTATTTACACAGTTTGTTGTCTTTTGCACCCTGCTCTGCTAGGTGTGGCCTTTCACTGATTCTATTATTGCAACTACTGAGTATGCTGGGGTTGTATATGGTGACATACTGCATACTGTATAAGTACCTTGATAATAAATTGACTTTGAACTTAGAACTTTAGTCCTTTGAATATGCCAAAAGATATATTAAATGGCAGATGGCATTTAATGCAGACAAGTGCGAAGTATTGCACTTCTGTAGGACCAACCAGGGTCGTTCTTACACAGTGAATGGAAGGGCACTAAGGAGTGTGGTAGAGCAAAGGAATCTGGGAATACTGGTCTATAATTCATTGAAAGTGGCATCACAGGTAGATGGGGTTGTAAAAAAGAGTTTTGACACATTGGTATTCATAAATTGAAGCACTGAGTACAGGAGATGGTATGTTATATTAAACTTGCATAAGACAATGGTGAGGCCTGATTTGGAGCATTGTATGTTGTTTTGGTCACCTGCCTACACGAAAGATGTAAATAACATTGAAAGAGTACAGAGAAAACTTACAAGGATGTTGCCAGGTCTGGAGGACCTGAGTTATAAGGAAAGGCTGAATAGGTTAGGACTGTATTCTTTAGAATGTAGAAGACAGAGAGGAGATTCAATAGAGATGTACAAAATTATGAAGTGTATAAGTAGGGTAAATGCAAGAAGGCCTTTTCCACTGAGGTTGGTGGGACTACAACCAGAGCTCATGGGTAAGGGTGAAAGGTGAAAAGGTTAAGGGGTACATGAGCAGAAGCTACTTCACTCAGGGTGTGGAATGAGCTGCCAGCCCAAGTGGTGCATGCGAGTTCTATTTCAACGTTGACACTAAGTTTGGAGAGTAGGGGTATGGAGGACTATAGTCCCAATGCAAGTAGATGGGAATATAACAGTCTCATGAGCCCAGATCTATATTTTGCCTTTCATGAAAGTAAATTATTTGGAATGTTTTGTAGGTTGGCAAAATTTTCTTTTGAAGTTTATGAAGTAATATCTTCTCCATCATGTCACTTTTCAGAGCCCTGCTTTTTTGTGCATAATAGTCAGCATTTATGCAAGGCAGTTGGAGCTTTTGGTATAGATATTGGTTCTGTCTTGCAGATGCAAGTGTAGGTAAGATGTACTTCAGTTGAAAGTAGTGCTCATAAACTTCAAAGTTATGTGGTGTGAAGGCAGTTTATCATCTCTGCAGTTATTACTTTTTTTTCTGGGTGTCTCCAAGGTAATCCCTTAGCAATATGATGTAATATGACAGCACAGCCAGAGAGATCTGCCACTCATTCTCCCTGTTCTTGAATGTTGCTGTCCATCCCAAACTTAGATCAATCTCCACTCTCTGGAGCCAAGGAAGCATGATAGTGACTTTGACCACTGTGGTAGAGCAGTTCATCCATGGGTATGAAGCTGAAGTAAGCAATTACAGATCTGTGTCACTACTGACTTACAAAAACTTATCATTTATTCTTCAGAAGATTGGAGATGAGAAACTAATAATTCCTTTGGTCATCTTATTCACTGGCTATAGATATAATCCCTTCTTGACCTCAATTCTGATGGATACGTATAAGTCTATCATACCTCCTACGTCTATAGCTCAAGCTTGTATAGCTAGCCAGACAGATGACCAAGGAAGTACCCAGGCAAAGATATCCTTAAAAAAAAGTAAATAAATAGCACTGTAGATGTAACGTTGTTTGAAGAGATTTCTGAGCTTTCTTGTCTTTCTCATCTTTGGTCAGTCTATGCAGAATCAGTTTGAGAGGTCCTTTACGTAATACAGCTGCAGTGAATGAGGAAATATGGGAATTTAGTTTCATGAGTGCTCAGTAGTGCTATTGAAGCAGAAAAACATTGGAAACAAGTATTACTTAGTGAATCATTTCCCTTCATGCTACTTCCTATGTGCCAAATAACAAGCAGAAACTATGTTGAAATTGCTGGTTGAATTTCAAGTTTAAGTTCAAGTTTATTGTCATTCAACCATACCTGTATATGCTTCCAATTGAGATGATGTTCCTCCAGACCAAGGTGCACAACACAGTGAATATAACTCACACATATAACACATGAAGTAATATTACCACAAATAACTTAACAAATAATAAGGTTCATATACGATACAAGTTAAAATGTGAACAGTATAATGCTACTGGCACTTCATACTTGGTGAAACCAGGGTGGTGATGGGGAGTTCAGTAGTCTTACGGCTTGGGGGAAGAAGCAGTTTCTCATCCTAAGAGTTTTTGTCCTAATGCTACAGTACCTCCTGCTTGATGGGAGGGAGTTAAGCAGAGTTAGGCAGATGGGAGGGATCACCAACAACTCTAAGGGCCCTACATTTGTATTGCTCCTGATAAATATCTCTAATGGTTGAAAGAAAGGCCCCAGTGATCCCCTCAGTTGTCTTCGCAATTCTTTGTAGCAACTTACAGTCAGATGCCTTGCACTTCCCATACCAGACAGAGGCTCAGCTGGTTAGGACACTCTCAATGGTGCTTCTGTTAAAATGTTAAAATGGTGTTGGTTAAAATGGGGAATGTGAGGGAGCCTCACTCGCTTCAATCTCCTTAGAAAGTGGAGATGCTGCTGTGCTTTCTTGAGCAAAGGTCTTGATCAACAGGATTTAAACAACTGTTCATGCATAAAAATATCATAATTGAATAATGGTCTTCAAAAAAAACAGCCCAAGGCGAAAGTACACATTCTATTGGTCCCATAATTGACTCGCTAAACA
This sequence comes from Mobula hypostoma, assembly GCF_963921235.1. NCBI lineage: Eukaryota > Metazoa > Chordata > Chondrichthyes > Myliobatiformes > Myliobatidae > Mobula > Mobula hypostoma. The sequence continues at coordinate 147,104,816 of NC_086102.1, forward strand.
CGTTAAAAATGTGACAGCTACAAATGTTGAGGCAAAATTGATTGGGATAGATTGTAGATCAAATCTTTTTCCTTTGGAAAACCCCCCAATTAGTAAATCAGTTCCAAGTTCTACCCCATTGAGCATTTAGAATGATACTGGTTCTCTGTAAGATTATGATTGAATTATTAGAACCGTAAAATAGAGACTCATAATACATAATTCTCAACTAAGAATTTAGAGAACTTGTTCAATTTCCAACATTTGAGTTCATTTTCAAAGAATTGAAAATTAAAGCAATTACTAATTTTGGCAAAAGCCCAACTGATTCATCAAAGCTCTTTAGTCTTTTGCATCAGTATCAACAATAAATTCTGGGCCATTCAAACAAACTGGATCAGTCAGTTGTAAATTAGTCATTGAACCTGAACCAGGAAACAAAAGGTACAACATGCATAGGCAGAACTCCACAGGTACTCGCACTGACATATGGAGATGGTAGGAGGAAATGGAAAAAGTTTTGTTTTTGGATTTTATGCAGTGCCCAACATCTAAAGTATTCTCCCTTTGGCTATGGGGATTAGTTCCAGCATTGGAAGAACTACTATACGAACTTAATAAGCAACAGCCTTACAAGATCTTGCTCATTAAGACAGACCTATCAGTTTTTGTGCCAGCTCTGGACAAAATAATTCCTGTGCATCCACTGCATAGCTATCAGAACAGATTCACCAAAGGTTGAACACTGTGATGCACGGTCTGAGGAAAGAACCTGTGAGTTCTTAACAATAACACTGCAGCCAAGGATTCATGACTTCCCATCAACCATACTCAAAGAAACTGCTTACTGCCTGCAATCCTCCCTCTGCTGACAAATTAGCATTCCATTAACTGTTAATTCAAGAAAGCGGATTCCTCTCTGAAAAATATCAGTGCTAAACTGAATTTATGGAAATCTGCTTTCCAGCTCCAGTCACTAGGGTTCACTTCAATGCTCCCTATGTGGAGTTTGCAGGTTATCCCTGTGACCTAGAACCCGGGTTTCCTTCCACAGCATAGGTAGTAGATTACTTGTCACTATAAGTTCCCCCTAGAGTATGAGTAAGTAGTTGAATGGCATTGTTTTGTGGGCTGACATAGAATGAATGGACTGAATGTCCTCTTTCTTTATCATGTAGAAATAACTTAGTGGGCCTCATAAATCCAGCTGTGGCAAGGGCCATTGACATTTAGAATGATCATTGTCCTGTTCCTATAAAATTAAGTCATTTTCCATACAGGGGTCTCCTTCCATCATGATCCTGCCGCTATGTGAATCAGGATGGGGGAATAAACACATTATGAACTAAGGCAGCTCATAAGTGGATATGTTTGAAGCATATCCTGAGCAATGGAATCATACATTGTCACTACCTGTAAGCTCTTCATCTGGCACATCTTTCATCAGAATCCTATAGGAAGACTGAAGTTGGTTCAGTTTGAGAGATAAAGGAATGGCACTAGACATAAGTGAAATTGAAATTCCACCTCAGTGAAAGCCATGTATACTAACAAGCTGGAAATAAAACACAGAACATAGAATAGTACAGCACAGTACAGTACAGGCCCTTCGGCCCACAATGTTGTGCCAACCCTCAAACCCTGCCTCCCATATAAGCCCCCAACTTCAATTCCTCCATATACTTCTCCAGTAGTCTCCTAAATTTCACTAGTGTATCTGCCTCCACCACTGACTCAGGCAGTGCATTCCATGCACCAACCACTCTCTGAGTAAAAAAACCTTCCTCTAAAATCCCCCTTGAACTTCCCACCCCTTACCTTAAAGCCATGTCCTCTTGTATTGGTGCCCTGGGGAAGAGGTGCTGGCTATCCACTCTGTCTATTCCTCTTATTATCTTGTACACCTCTACCATGTCTCCTCTCATTCTCCTTCTCTCCAAAGAGTAATGCCCTAGCTCCCTTAATCTCTGATCATAATGCACACTCTCTAAACCAGGCAGCATCCTAGTAAATCTCCTCTGTACCCTTTCCAATGCTTCCACATCCTTCCTATAGTGAGGTGACCAGAACTGGACACAGTACTCCAATTGTGGCCTAACCAGAGTTTTATAGAGCTGCATCATTACATCGCAACTCTTAAACTCTATCCCTTGACTTATGAAAGCTAACACCCCATAAGCTTTCTTAACTACCCTATCCACCTGTGAGGCAACTTTCAGGGATCTGGGGACATGTACCCCCAGATCCCTCTGCTCCTCCACACTACCAAGTATCCTGCCATTTACTTTGTACTCTGCCTTGGAGTTTGTCCTTCCAAAGTGTATCAACTCACACTTCTCTGGGTTGAACTCCATCTGCCACTTCTCAGCCCACTTCTGCATCCTAGCAATGTCTCTCTGCAATCCTTGACAATCCTCTACACTATCCACAACACCACCAACCTTTGTGTTGTCTGCAAACTTGCCAACCCACCCTTCTACCCCAACATCCAGGTCGTTAATAAAAATCACAAAAAGTAGAGGTTCCAGAACAGATCCTTGTGGGACACCACCAGTCACAATCCTCCAATCTGAATGTACTCCCTCCACCACCACCCTCTGCCTTCTGCAGGCAAGCCAATTCTGAATCCACCTGGCCAAACTTCCTTGGGTCCCATGCCTTCTGACTTTCTGAATAAGCCTACCGTGTGGTACCTTGTCAAATGCCTTACTAAAATCCATATAGATCACATCCACTGCACTACCCTCATCTATATGCCTGGTCACCTCCTCAAAGAACTCTGTCAGGCTTGTTAGACATGATCTGCCCTTCACAAAGCCATGCTGACTGTCCCTAATCAGACCATGGTTCTCTAAATGCCCATAGATCCTATCTCTAAGAATCTTTTCCAACAGCTTTCCCACCACAGACATGAGGCTCACTGGTCTATAATTACCGGGACTATCCCTACTACCTTTTTTGAACAAGGGGACAACATTTGCCTCCCTCCAACCCTCCGGTACCATTCCTGTGGACAACGAGGACTTAAAGATCCTAGCCAGAGGCTCAGCAATCTCTTCCCTCGCCTCGTGGAGCAGCCTGGGGAATATTCCGTCAGGCCCCGGGGACTTATCCGGCCTAATGTATTTTAACAACTCCAACACCTCCTCTCCCTTAATATCAACATGCTCCAGAATATCAACCTCACTCATATTGTCCTCACCATCATCAAGTTCCCTCTCATTGGTGAATACCGAAGAGAAGTATTCATTGAGGGCTTCGCTCACTTCCACAGCCTCCAGGCATATCTTGCCACCTTTATCTCTAATCGGTCCTACCTTTACTCCTGTCATCCTTTTTTCCTTCACATAATTGAAGAATGCCTTGGGGTTTTCCTTTACCCTACTCGCCAAGGCCTTCTCATGCCCCCTTCTTGCTCTTCTCAGCCCCTTCTTAAGTTCCTTTCTTGCTTCCCTATATTCCTCAATAGACCCATCTGATCCTTGCTTCCTAAACCTCATGTATGCTGCCTTCTTCCACCTGGCTAGATTCTCCACCTCACTTGTCACCCATGGTTCCTTCACCCTACCATTCTTTATCTTCCTCACCGGGACAAATTTATCCCTAACATCCTGCAAGAGATCTCTAAACATCGACCACATGTCCATAGTACATTTCCCTGCAAAAACATCATCCCAATTCACACCCGCAAGTTCTGGCCTTATAGCCTCATAATTTGCCCTTCCCCAATTAAAAATGTTCCTGTCCTCACTGATTCTATCCTTTTCCATGATAATGCTAAAGGCCAGGGAGCGGTGGTCACTGTCCCCCAGATGCTCACCCACTGAGAGATCTGTGACCTGACCCGGTTCATTGCCTAGCACTTGATCTAGTATGGCATTCCCCCTAGTTGGCCTGTCCACATACTGTGACAGGAATCTGTGCTGGACACACTTAACCATCTCTGCCCCATCTAAATGCTTGGAACTAATCAGGTGCCAATCAATATTAGGGAAGTTAAAGTCATCCATGATAACAACCCTGTTATTTTTGCACCTGAGCCAAACAATGTCATATCTCTGCAATGCTGAATACAGTCATGAATGGTAGTGAAAACATACGCAATTAACCTAAAGGAAGCGAAACCTTATCCCTTTCCACTCCTGATTCAGACCAGTGCCAGCACAAGTGCAAAAGTTAACACTGCATTTGCAGTCATTGTCAGAAAGAAATCATCCCCCAGTCTCCTTGAGATTCCTACCATGACTATGCTGGTCTTTAGCAAATTCAGTTCACTTGCTGTGACATCAAAATTAAGTGTACAGGCACAATTAAGGCTATAAATCTTGACTGAAATGTTAAAGGTTTGCTTAGCAAAATCAGTCATTTCAGTAAGTATTCTGATAGTGTCAATACTATCATCTATGAAGCTACATGAAAAATTGCCTAGGTATGCTATATCCTGAAAAAAGCAAAAGATTTTATAAATCATATTTGTTTATTCTGAATGAAGAATTGAGTCATCAACAGAATTAAAAGAGAATTTGAATAATGTTACTAACAGTTTTTCAGGGAGCATCTACTCACCAAAAAGCTGCTCATTGATGCCTAGTTTGAGTTTTGCAAGAATCACTTGTCTCCAGATCTCGTTACAGCCTTGGCCCAAATGTGGAACTAAGTGCTGAATTCCAGAGGTGAGGCAAGAGTGACTGTTTTGACATCAAAGTAGTACTTGAGGAGTGTGGTATCAAGGATCCCTGGTAAAAATTAAGTCAATGGGCATTAAAGAAACTGCACTTCAGTGGTATCATAATAGATAGTTATGGATGTGGATCAATTATCCCTTTCTCAGGATATTTCAGAAGAGAACCTCCACCATAACTGGTATCCTGTCACTGAACAATCTGTTTCAGGTTGGCATCTTCTGCTATTGAGGAACAACAGTCAATGAAGGACATAATAATGTAAAATATAGAAGCAAGAGAAGGACATTCACATTCTCTCTTCTGCTGTCACTAAAACCAATATTTTAACTTAAAAGTACCATTTCCCCACATTAACCCTATATTCCTTGATTCCCTTAATATCCCAATTTTTTTCAATCTCTGTCTTAAATATGCTCAGCCTTTCAGCTTCTGGTGTCCTCTTATAAAAGAATTCCAAAGACTTATTGACCTCAGGGTGAAGAAATTACTATTCTACTCATCTTGGTCATGTATTTTAAAATTGTAATCCCTGGTTTTGGACTCCACCTCCGAGAGAAATCATAATCTCTCCATCTACCCTGTCAAATACCACTATAATTTTGTATATTTCAATAAGATCACCAATCATTTTGGCATGTTTAGACCAAGCCTGTTGAATCTCTCCTCACAGGACAGTCTTCCCATACAGGAATCAATTTGGTGAATATTTATTGCACTCCCTTTATTGAGAAAATCCCCTTCCAAAAGTAGTATCATCAGTGCTCGTTAAACCCAAATATAATAAAGGCCACTGTACACTTGGGAAATGTTGACATTCAGAGGACCCATTGTGATCAATGGCAATCAAAGCAGTCTCATGATATTTTAAAATGAAAATACCCTGATTTTCTATTTTTGTTCGAACAGTCGATTATCATTTTCTTTCCAAACTGCATCTATTTTGCTCTATCGTCACCTATCCACTTATTCTGTCTTTATCCTGTAGAAGCTTGTCTGGATCTTCATAACAACTTGCACTGTTACCCAGATTTGTATAATTGACAATTGTACAGTTGAAGTCAGAAGTTTCACAATTCCTAACATTTAATCCTAGAAAACATTCCCTGTCCTAGGTCAGTTAGGATCACTACTTTATTTTAAGAATGGGAAATGTCAGAATAATAGTAGAGAGGATGATTTATTTCAGCTCTTATTTCTTTCATCACTTTCCCAGTGGGTCAGAAGTTTACATACACTTTTCTTAGCATCTGGTAGCATTGCCTTTAAATTGTTTAATTTGGGTCAAACATTTTGGGTAGCCTTCCACAAGCTTCTCACAGGAATTTTGTTCCATTCCTCCAGACAGAACTGGTGGAACTGAGTCAGGTTTGTAGGCCTCCTTGCTCACACATGCTTTTTCAGTTCTGCCCACAAATTTTCTATGGGATTGAGGTCAGAAAATGATGTTAAGTCTGGTTCATTCTTGGGAGCAATTTCCAAATGCCTGAAGGTACCATGTTCATCTGTACAAACAATAGTACGCAAGTATAAACACCATAGGACCACGCAGCCGTCATACCACTCAGGAAGGAGACGCATTCTGTCTCCTAGAGATGAACGTACTTTGGCGTGAAAAGTGCAAATCAATCCCAGAACAACAGCAAAGGACCTTGTGAAGATGCTGGAGGAAACAGGTAGACAAGTATCTATATCCACAGTAAAACGAGTCCTACATTGACATAACCTGAAAGGCTGCTCAGCAAGGAAGAAGCCACTGCTCCAAAACCACCATAAAAAAGCCAGACTACAGTTTGCAAGTGCACATGGGGACAAAGATCTTACTTTTTGGAGAAATGTCCTCTGGTCTGATGAAACAAAAATTGAACAGTTTGGCCATAATGACCATCGTTATGTTTGGGCCAAAAGTGTGAGGCTTGCAAGCCGAAGAGCACCATCCCAACTGTGAAGCATGGGGGTGGCAGCATCATGATGTGGGGGTGCTTTGCTGCAGCAGGGACTGGTGCACTTCACAAAATAGATGGCATCATGAGGAAGGAAAATTATGTGGATATATTGAAACAACATCTGAAGACATCAGCCAGGAAGTTAAAGCTCGGTGGCAAATAGGTATTCCAAATACTTTATACTTTATTGTCGCCAAACAATTGATACTAGAACGTACAATCATCACAGCGATATTTGATTCTGCACTTCCCACTCCCTGGAGTACAAATCGATAGTAAATATTAAAAATTTAAATTATAAATCATAAATAGAAAATGGGAAGTAAGGTAGCGTAAAAAAAAAAACGAGAGGCGGGTCCGGAGATTTGGAGGGTACGGCCCAGATCTGGGTCAGGATCAGTTCAGCAGTCTTATCACAGTTGGAAAGAAGCTTGATTATCCTGGCAGCACTGCTGTGACAGCATGCGGTGTAAAGTGAGGCCAAGGACAGAAGATCGGTTTGTGTGATGTGCTGCGCCATGTTCATGATCTTCTGCAGCTTCTTCCGGTCTTGGACAGGACAACTTCCATACCAGGTTGTGAAGCACCCTAGAAGAATGCTTTCTACGGTGCATCTATAAAAATTAGTGAGGGTTTTAGGGGACAGGCCAAATTTCTTCAGCTTTCTTAGGAAGTAAAGGCGCTGGTGGGCCTTTTTGGCAGTGGACTCTGCTTGGTTGGACCAAGTCAGGTCATTTGTGATATTGACCCCGAGGAACTTAAAGCTTTTGACCTGTTCCACTTGCGCACCACCAATGTAAATGGGGTCGTGCGGTCCTCTACTCCTTCTGAAGTCAACAACCAATTCCTTCATCTTGCTGACGTTGAGGGATAGGATATTGTCTTCACACCATGCCACCAGGTTCTTAATTTCCTCTCTGTACTCAAACTCATCATTACCTGAGATACAGCCTACAATTGTTGTGTCATCAGCAAACTTATATATTGAGTTGGATGGAAACTTGGCTACACAATCATGGTGTACAGTGAGTACAGCAGGGGGCTGAGTACACAACCTTGTGGGGCACCAGTACTCAGAGTGATTGTAGAGGAGAGGTTGTCCCCTATTTTTAAAGCCTGGGTCCTGTCAGTGAGTAAGTTGAAGATCCAGCTGCAGATCTGAGTGCTGAGGCCCAGGTTCCGGAGCTTAGGAATCAGTTTATTTGGAATGATGGTATTAAAGGCAGAGCTGTAGTCAGTGTGAAAAGGAGCCTTACGTAAATGGACAATGACCCCAAGCATACCTCCAAAGTTGTGGCAAAATTGCTTAAGGACGACAAAGTCAAGGTATTGGAGTGGCCATCACAAAGCCCTGATCTCAGTCCGATAGAAAATTTGTGGGCAGAACTGAAAAAGCGTGTGTGAGCAAGGAGGCCTACAAACCTGACTCAGTTACAGCAGTTCTGTTTGGAGGAATGGAACAAAATTCCAGCAACTTACCGTGAGAAGCTTGTGGAAGGCCACCAAAAATGTTTGACCCAAGTTAAACAATTTAAAGGCAATGCAATCAAATACCAACAAAGTGTATGTAAACTTCTGACCCACTAGGAAAGTGATGAAAGAAATAAAAGCTGAAATAAATCATTATCTCTACTATTATTCTGACATTTCACATTCTTAAAATAAAGTAATGATCCTAACTGACCTAAGACAGTGAATGTTTTCTAGGATTAAATGTCAGGAATTGTGAAAAACTGAGTTTAAATGTACTTGGCTATGGTGTATGTAAACTTCTGACTTCAACTGTAGGTATATCACTTTTTCTTCATTGATTGATAAAGATTGTGAATCGATCAGGTTCCAGGACTGATCTTGAAGGCTTATACAACAGTTATAGCTTGTCAACACAAAAAGAGTGTCTTTTATTTCTGCCTGTTTTTATTTTGTTAATCAGTTTTCAGTCCTTGAATCCAATAATTATGTTTGATAACTTTGTGTAGCACTTTATTGAAGGCTGTCTGTAAGTTTAAATATATCAGAAACATTGGTTTGCCCTTATTTATTGTGCTACTGACAATTCTAACAAATTTGTCAAGCATCATTTCCCTTCCCTTAATACTTACTGAACTCCAATCATGTTATCATTCTCCTTGGCCTGCTATCACTTTCCTTATAACGGATTCTGCGGTTATTTTCCTGCTGATTAATTACAGACTAACTGAACTTTAGTGTACTTCCTCTCTCTTCTTCCTTTCTTAAATTGGGGGATTAAATTTTCTACCCTCCATTCTGTGTAAAGTGTTCTAGAATCTGAGGAACTTTTAAAGATGGGCACCATCTCTGAAGCCATTTCATCATAAACCTGGTACAGGCCATGAGTCCTGGATGTTTATTTGCTTTTATTTTCAATTAATTTCACCATTTTTCCCCCTCACTGATTTCCCAAGTGAACAGGCAGTTGCGGTCTGTAAGTTGCATTGAGCCTCACCGTCTTCCTTTTTGGCAATAAAGATGATTATGTAAAATTTATGAGAGATCTGGACTGGGTTAAATTGGAAGTCTTATTTTCCCTAAGAAGAATAATTGGTAGAATAATTGGAGGGAAGGTGGGTCAGCCTGAGGGTATTTGGTCTGGAAGTCTTTGCCTGAAGCATTGATAGAAACATAAATGCCATCAAATTTCCAATTTCCCCCGGGATCAATAAAGTATGACTATGATTATGACTAAATTTACCGTCCTGAATAAGCACTGGTTAAATTAGCAGAACAGGTTTAGTACTGCTATCAAAAAATTCTGGAGCCTAATCTCTAGATGTCTCCAGATTTTGGAAGGTAATGCTCTGAATATGTTATCACAAAAGAGATCACAGAAGAGTATTTATTTAGCACGTTGATGATTGTATTAGTTGTATGAATTGTCCACCTTACTGACTTGTTAATTTTTTTTATAATTAAAGTTTTAAATTTATTCTTTCAGACCGCTTCACATAGCTGCAAAGAATGGGCTTAAAATGGTAGTGCATGATTTACTAAGCAAAGGGGCAAGTGTTCTTGCTGTGGATGAAAATGGTAAGTATGGATAGCTTCTTACTAATTGTTCTGCGGTTGATTAGTTTACTTCTCTATCAAAAATAACACACACCAGCACTAAGACACCTCTAAAAGTTTAACCAAACCTCCTTGTAGTGTTGTTGGCATGGATTAAATAGTGTAAGTCGATTTATTGAAAGCGAGATTTGACTTTGCTGTTTTTCTTTCCTTCCTTTTCATTTTGGTTCAGACTTTACATACTAACCATTCCCTTGTCTGCTTTTGTGCCCAGGTCATACCCCAGCCCTGGCTTGTGCTCCTAACAAAGATGTGGCTGACTGTCTGGCACTCATTTTGGCTACCATGATGCCTTTTTCTTCTCCCAGCACAATGACGTCCTTCAGCATCAGTCTAATAAAAAATGACAGTTTGAATACACCTCTATCCTATGATTCCCCTAATACGGGTAGCAACATTAATTCTTTTAACAAGGAGTTGTATAACAATGTGGGAAAAATGGATAGGTGTCAGGAACAGGAAGATGATGAAAATGATTCAGACTCTGAGACTTTCTGAATGATTTTAAGAACCTTAGATGGAAAAAGCCTAATATTTGGCTTGTTACTCAGTTGAAGAATTACAGATTGAGCAATCAATCACTGCAAACTTTTTAAGAAGCACTTAATAAAAAGGCACTTTTCTTACATGTTTTAGAAAGCAGAATCTTAAAGTATTGATTCATGAAGAGGATTGTTAAATAGGGCAAGTGATTTGCTATTGCTCAAATCTGCCATATATTTGGCATTGCCTCTGGGACATTTTATGCAAAGTAGTGGTTCTTGACCACCAAATTGTGCTGCATATAGTAACTGTAGAAATTCATGGGAATCTGTCACAGGATGCTGTGCGGTTCATTGCCAGATTACTTGCCCTATGAATAGAATTTAAAAGATTTTCCAAATCAGCACAAACGTGCATTTGCACTTCAGTAAAAACTTGCGGTTATAGAGTTGTTAGGGACTAATTATCCACCTGAGCCGTTAACTACTGATAAATAATGAATGAATTTTTCCAGACTGCGGTGTAGAATATTCACAAATTCCAACAGGACTTGATGATATCTTTTTACTTTAAGTATACCAGCAAGTTTAGACGAGTGTTCAAATAGCAGATTGTGGTATTTTGTACATTTTTATATAGCCTCAAAGGCAGCCTTTAAAGAATGCACAGCAATTTTGTTGAAATCTACCCACTTGTAGGATGAAGAGAGAGTAACTGCCATAAAGAACTGTTGTGATAACGTCTGCTTCATCTGCCAAAGCTTATGTGTTAAATGGAGCCATTCTCTCACCTGTGACAGGACCACAGCAAGTTAAATGAAAATGTTTTTTCATGTCTGGCTATGCCAAATGGACCAAATCTGCAACTGATTGTGACTGTTGCTGTCTTTGTTCTCTAAGATTACATACAGCCTTCTTTTTTTACTCATCTACTTCAACAGCTACATTGAAGTAGCCTATTTCAGTAAAAATACGGTACCTGAATGCAAATAATATATATTTCATCTAAGTTAATTCACAATGTTACATTAGATATCAGCAAAGTAAAGTTTCTGATTTTTTTCCAAATATTCACATGGGATCTATTATTGCTCTGTGCAGTGACTGTGCAATCAATGCAACCTCACTATTCTAACTAAAAGCACTGAAAAGATTTCAAGAAACCTTAATATATTGTAATGGTTATTCTGTAATAACCATTACAAGCAGTTAAATTCCAGAGTAGAGACCTCTGATATGAAATTGCTTTAAAGCAATAAATATCATATCATACTAAAGCACTGAAATTGAAGGAAAAAGGCCAAAAACAATGGTTGTATGTGAAGAAAAAGCTGTTTGTTAATCAATTTTCTTAGAAGTTTAAAGCTGCAATATAATTTTAAAACTCTGTGGTTGCTTCTTTTCCCCCAGTTAAATTATATTGGCTGGTCTTTTCTTTATACTGTTCGACATTTTTAAAAATTTCTTGTTCATTTTGATTGTTTTATTTAGTGAATCATTGGAATGCAAAATTAAACCATTTTAATTATGTAAATTTGTACTTTTAAATTTTTTATAGTTTTTAATATAAGACTAGAAAAAAGTCTGGTAAAGTTAAATGCTGGAATTTAGAGATCTGTAGTATTGTGATTGGCAATCCTTGTAGCAAATTTTTCATTTTTTTCTTAAATTCAAATACCATTTTGTTTTTGTTGCGTTATCAAATAGTTAGTGCCTTTCTGCCCATGTGTATTTTCCAGATGGTTTCCAAACATCTTGTAGAATCTTGCTAATTGAGTAATATTCAAGCAATAATGTTAATTTAGATTTTAAAATTAACAATGAATGTACAGTTTTTAAAGGTCCAAATGCATCTGAATGAAGAGTGGTTTGTTCATAAAACCATCATGTGGATTTTTTTTTATTTTGCAGTATTGTTTCAAAACTGAAGCCTTGGTTGAAAGACATGGCTGATCACAAATTAGTATTATTTGGAAAAGGGCAATTATAATTTAGACAATCTGACAGTGTGTATTTTAAAACCATAGAAAAAATATTTGTGGAAGCTTATGCAGTGGTCAACCCCTTAAAAAGCCTATATCATCCATTTGGTAATCGTGTCTACTTTTATGCTTTAGCATGTGCAATATGTCTTGTTACAGTATAGTATGGTATCATGATACAGTGACAGTGTTATGTTTTATGCAGTGAATATGATACAATTTAGTGAAAATGAAAATGTTGTTGGAAACAGTAGTCTATCAAATTTTTATGTATTTGGTCATAGTTCTACAGTTGAATATGAGGTAATAAAGCTTAAGACATTTTTGGCGTCAAGACTGTCAAAATACATGAAAGAAACCCAAAATTATCTAAATCCAGCCTGGACCTTAAGCACACTTTACTATGTGACTTTTGTGAACTACTGAATGCTTGTTATATATAGAAATACTGAAATGTAAACTACTTTTTAAAAAAAGCATTCAGGTGCTGTATATTTTTATGAAAATAAAAGGTACAGATGCTGATGCAACTATTTGATTGATTTTGTTTTTCTTTAAGTACTTCCTGAAAACTCCTGATTAAACACAGCCAAAATGTGTAGTTGCTGGTGGATGCAGGGTAAGGTTGCAGGGAAATACTGCTTGTTTGAAAGAACCAGTGTTCGTTAAAAAGGTAGTTTTTGCAAAATTCTTGTGTTTTTCTAATGATTAATTCATGTTAACATGAAATGTTTCCATGACATTAATTTAATTCCAATTTTTTTTCACAGTTTATTCCATGGACAACTGGATGGGTAGGGGAGAGTTGTGGGGTTCAGGAAGAAATAAAGAGAGAGAAAGCTTTCTGGAGCTTCAAACATTTTTTTTTTTAGCTTTGTGGGAGCAGGTGTGTTCATTCAGAGCTCACACATATAATCTGACCACTCATTAAAATGGCAACCTCCCCCCCTCCTCGCCTGTCAACTTTGCTGGTGACCTGCATCATCACATGTGCTGCTGGAATGGCAGATTTAGTTGGTGCCTAAAAATGAGGGGTCCAAAAGTAGATGGCTAACTGGATCACCAGCAATCAGTCAAAATCAGCTACATTTTAAAAATACCACTGAGTTTACTATTCTCCGATTGTTGATATCTTTTTGTGGGTCTGTGGAACAAAGCTCTAATTAAATATAAAGGAAAAGTACTTCTACTGTTTAAGTTGCTGTTCTTCACTTGAGCTCGTATGTTCATAAATTATCTATTCATTAGAAAGCACCTAACTGCATTCACACATTGCAGACATCGGTGTGGTTACTGTTGCAACAAAGAATTTGGAGTCCAGCAACAGTAACCTCTAATAAACATTTGAATGTAACAGTAATGCATTAATGGCAATAATAGGGGTTGTTCGTCTTTCCACATATCTTATTAAAACCATTCAGAATTTTAGTCGTTCTCATACTCTGAGAGATTAAGAGACAATCAGAATCAGGCTCAATATCACTGGCATATGTGGTAACTATACAGCAGCTTCTTCTTATCGTGCCCACGAACAGTCTATACATGGCCCAGCCAGAACTGAACACATTTTTGCGCCTTGTTGAATTCGGCAAGATCTGCAACAGTACAGGGTTCCTCTAGCGAAGGGCCTTGCAGGAGATGTTGCATAGTTTATTGCTCAGTTCCACATTCAGAAGTTATACAGCAGCAGTACAATGAAATACATGATCAATAAATGTAGAGAAAAAATCTGAATTTAATAAGCAGTGCAAAATAACCAAAATAAAACAGGTAGTGATGTAGTGTTCATGAGTTCAATGTCCATTTTAAAAATCGGATGTCAGAGAGAAGGAAGCTATTTCTGAATCACTGAGTATGTGCCTTCAGGCTTCTGTACCTCCTTCCCAGCGGTAACAGTGTGAAGAGGGGATCCTTAAAGATGGACGCTGCCTTCCTAAGGTAACGCTCCTTGAAGATGTCTTGGATACTACGGAGGCCAGTACCTATGATGAGCCACTAATATTATGTTCCTGCAACTTTAATCTTGTGCAGTAGCCCTCCCCTGCCCCCCTACCAGATGGTGATGCAGCCAGTCAGAATGCTCTGTACATGTGTTTTAGTTGACAAACCAAATCTCCTCAAACTTCTGATGAAATAATGAAATATAGCCGCTGTCTTGCCTTCTTTATAGCTGCAACAATATGTTGTGTCCAGGTTAGGTCCTCAGAGATATTGACACCCAGGAAATTGAAATTGTTCACTTGCTCCATTTCTGATCCCTCTGAGGATTGGTCTGTGTTTCCTTGTCTCGGCCTTCCGCAATCACCTCCTTGGTCTTGCTGACGTTGAGTGCAAGCTTGTTGCTGCGACACCACTCAACTAACTGGTATATCTTGCTCCTATACGCCCTTTCATCACCATCTGAAATTCTGCTGATGGTTGTATCATCAGCAAATTTAAAGGTGGCATTCGAGCTATGCCTGGTCACACTGTCGTGGATGTAGAGAGAGTAAAGCAGTGGGTTAAGCACAGATTGCTGTGGTGCGCCAGTGTTGTAAGTGAGGTGGAGATGTTATTTCCAATCCGCACAGATTGTGGTTTTCTGGTTAGGAAGTCGAGGATCCAGTTGCAGAGGAAGGTATAGAGGTTCTGTAGATTTTCAATCAGGACGGTAGGATTGATGGTGTTAAATGCTGAGCTGTAGTCAAAAAATGGCATACTGACATCGGTATTTGCATTGTCCAGGTGATCCAACGCTGTATGGAGTGCCATTGAGATCGTGTCTGCTGTAGGCCTGTTGTGGCAATAGGCAAATTGCAGTGGGTCCAGGTCCTTCCTGAGATAGGTATTGATTCTAGCCTTGACCAACCTCTCAAAGCATTTCATCGCTGTATATGTGACCACTACTGGACGATAGTCATTGAGGCAGCTCTTCTTGGGCACTGCTATAATTGTTGCCCTTTTGAAGCAGGCGAGACTTCTGACTGTAGCAGTGACAGATTAAAAATATCTTTGAATATCCCAGCATTTGGTTGGCACAGGTTTTCAGAGTCTTACCAGGTACCCCATCAGGCCCTGCTGCCTTGTGAGGGTTCACCCTCTTGAAAGACAGCCTGACATCGGTCTCCAAGACAGATATCAAAGAGTCATCAGATGCTGCAGGGATCCCCATAGCTGTGGTTTTATTCTCCCTTTCAAAGCAAGCATAAAAGGCAGTGAAGCATTGCTACCATTCATGATGTTGGGTTTTGCTTTGTAGGAAGTAATGGCCTGCAAGCCTTGCTGGAGTTGATGTGCATCCAATGTCAACTCTAACCTCTCCCAGAATTGTTTCTTGGCTTTTGAAATAGCCTTCTGCAAATCATACCTGGTTTTCTTATACAGTCCTGGATTGCCAGACTTAAATGCTACAGATCTAGCCCTCAGCAAACTACAAACCTCCTGGTTCATCCACTGCTTTTGTTGTGGGAATGTACAGTAAGTTTTCATAGACACACACTCATCCACACAACTGTGTCGTACAGGCTCGAAGATGACTCCTTGAACACAGTCCCGTCCACCGATTCAAAGATAACATTTTAGATTTCAGTTTATGCTGGTAATGACAACACTTACTGTCCTTCATCAACTGGTGGTGAACTGCCAGCATGAAATGTAGTAGGCTGTGGTGAAGGTAATCCTATTTAGAATGAGTTCCACCAGCACTGTTGATGAATAGCAGTGTATATCTCCAAGTCAAAAGTTACAGTCGTGGTTATCCAATATATTTCAGATGACAGAGTTCAATTATTTTGGAGCTGCCATTGGAAAAACCTTGCTGGTTTCTGCATAGTATTTTTAAATGATAGCACACAGCAGCTATGATACTAGTGGAAGAGTGACAGTAAATGGATGCTAACCTTTATCCTAAATTGCTTGAGTGATAGAGCTGTACTTCTCCAGTAAAGCTCTATTAGTCTACCATTTCATATTCCCAACTCATGTCAAGGATGATGGAAAAGCTTTGGGGTGATGGACAGTGAATCCTTTGCAGCAGGATAACCTTTGAGCTTTTGTAGCTAGAGAATGTGAATGGTGCAATTAGCTTTCACGTTTTTGGTATTGCCAGACCTCAATGTTTATTGTCTTTCATTAGATTTGTGAAATGTTGTTCAGCTGTTGCTACATTTGGCATGGACTACTTTATTGTATAAAGAATTGTGAATAGAATTGATCATCAATTGAACATTTAGGCAAGGTCATGGAAGGAAATCACTGAAGGTTTCTAAGTTTGAAAAGAGGAAATTTTATTAACCATAAACAATAGATGTTTTCTTCTCTACAGATGCTCCCTGGCTTGTCAAGTACTTATATATTTTGTTTTACTTTGATTTCATATCTTTCATGGATTGAATTCTGAACTGCAATGAAGTAATGAGAGTTGTGAAGAATTGCATGATGACCAGAAAAATATTTTGTGAAAAGATAAAGAAGATGCACTAATCCTTGCTTTATTCCATTATAGTCTAACTGTTTAAAATTATGATGAATTAGTATATATTAAAGCTTATTTGAAACCACTTCGACCTGAATCTGAGCAGAGGTCATTATTGGTATCCAGACTAATGAAGCTTTATTGGAACTGCAGCCAACCATAAGAAATCAACGAATGATATTCTTACACATTTTGGTGGATCAGTTGATAGCCAGTAGAATAATAGGTTAATTCTTTTTACCATATACAAATTTTTATTTTAGCTCTGAACCAATTGTAGTTCTCGTGCTGCTTTAGTTGCAGATCTACCATCTCTGTCTTTTCAGTGATATATATATTTTTTATAGTATTCCCTCTCATTCTCAATGGCAGTGAACCAAACCAAGAGGTCACACAGAAAATTGGACTTGCTATTTTTTTGACCTATTCATTGACATGCAAATTCTAAATGTGCAGGCTCCATTCTTTTCAAATGCTCTTGAGTAAACAATCCCCTTAGGAAACCATCCACACTGCACTGCCTCCAAGATGAGTCTCTTGCAAAGACAAAACTTGCATGTTATTTTTCGGGGATGGAATCTCCAACACCTTAGAACAGCTTTTCTCAAACCTTTTGCCCTGGAGGAACCCTTGAAAGAATTTTCAGGTCTCAGGGAACTCCTGCATAAAAATTATTACTGTGTATCTACAGTTCAAGGTACATTAACGTGATCAGTAAGTTGTAGATATAATTATCCAAAAATAATTGTTGATGCTCTTTTGAGTAGAGAATGAATTTTTAAAAAGAACAGGTAGTTAAACTTAGCTTACCTTTCTTGAAATTAATCTCTTTCCCTTTCATAAATTTTTAAAATTTATATGTCAATCAATGAATTTCTGTTAAATAACTGGTTTAAACCAAAATTCTTCTAAAGGTAGACTTGGTAGATTTAATTTAAATAAAGGCTGTAAATTGATTTTAATTAATGCTACTCACAACATAAAAACTTACTGACAATATTGAGTAGTAAAGTTACTAAAAACCATACACCAAACCAATATGAATAAAAATATAGCTTAAGACACAATTTTACACAAGACTTTGAAAAATATTTTCTTACTAAGTGACATGATCAGATTCAAATACAAGCCTAACATGTGAAACCTGTGCTGCTTTTTTGCTGCAAGGATCCCCACAGCTGCACAAATACGCAATTCTGGGTCAAACTGGAGATAAGCACACATGGATTTCACCTTCAACTGAAATGAGACAATTTCTATCATTGCCCTTGATGCTTGTTAAACAAGAAAAAGCTTGCTTACACATGTAACAAATTGAAAACTGCAGCAAAATGTTTATTGCTTCCCAATGAATGGGAGGATATCAGTCTCATAAAAATCCAGAGCTTTGTCTAGGGACAAGTCAGTAATTCTCATTGGGAGGAAGAGGCTGACGTCTCAGCCCGAGTTGGGTGAGTCCAGTTAAAGCTCGGAAAATGCACTTCATCCTCCTCATCAGCCTACTGTCCTCTCCTCTTTGCAATACTGCGCTCACCAATTATCAATGGCCTCCCTTATCTCGAGTCAAAAACTGAGAATGGACTCAACCAAGTAGACATGGTCCTACTGCACACTGCCATAGTAGGCTGAGAGACCACTAAAGAGATTGCTAATGGGGCTGCTCAGTCACTGCCCAACACTGCGAGCGTTAGCATTGTGTGAAATTCAAAACTCAACGTTTATTTTTAAAAATCACAATCTGTCGTGGAACATTGGTTGAGAAACCTTGCCTTGGAGTATGGCAGCAATCCCCATTGTAATGAAAGCAAACACAGCATTTGTCCTCCTCATTCCTTGTTGTACCTGTTTATTAACTTGCGATTGTTTCAAATAAACTAACCTTTTTATTAGTTTGGCGCCATTTGAAAATACTGGTTTTTTTAAATCAACCTTGCATTCACTCATTTATCCTGTATATATCTTTTTAAAGACTCATTGTGTTCTCTTCGCAGTTAACATTCCTGTATGAGTGTATGGGCGGTATGAGTGTGAGGGCAGTTTGTTGTTCTCGGTGCCGGATGTGGGAGGCCCTGGAGTCTCCAAGCCTCCCGGACATCCACATCTGCGCCAGGTGCGCCGAGATGCAGCTCCTAAGGGACCGCGTTAGGGAACTGGAGCTGCAGCTCGATGACCTTCGTCTGGTCAGGGAGAGTGAGGAGTCGATAGAGAGGAGTTACAGGCAGGTGGTCACACCGGGGCCACGGGAGGCAGACCAGTGGGTCACAGTTAGGAGGGGGAAGGGGAAGAGTCAGGTAATAGAGAGTACCCCGGTGGCTGTGCCCCTTGACAATAGGTACTCCTGTTTGAGTACTGTTGGGGGGACAGCTTACCTGGGGGAAGCAACAGTGGCCGTGCCTCCGGCACAGAGTCCGGCCCTGTAGCTCAGAAGGGTAGGGAAAGGAAGAGGAGGGCAGTTGTAATAGGGGACTCGATAGTAAGGGAATCAGATAGGCGATTCTGTGGATGCAGTCCAGAGACCCGGATGGTAGTTTGCCTCCCTGGTGCCGGAGTCCGGGATATTTCTGATCGTGTCCAAGATATCCTGAAGTGGGAGGGTGAGGAGCCAGAGATCGTGGTACATATAGGTACCAATGACATAGGTAGGAAAAGGGAAGAGGTCCTGAAAGGAGAATATAGGGAGCTAGGAAGGGAGTTGAGAAAAAGGACCGCAAAGGTAGTAATCTCGGGATTACTGCCTGTGCCATGCAATGAGGTGGAGGATAAATGCGTGGCTGAAGGATTGGAGCAGGGGGCAGGGATTCAAGTTTTTGGATCATTGGGACCTCTTTTGGCACAGGCGTGACCTGTACAAAAAGGACGGGTTACACTTGAATCCTAGGGGGACCAATATCCTGGCAGGGAGATTAGCGAGGGCGACTGAGGTGACTTTAAACTAGAATGGTTGGGGGGTGGGAATCAAATTAAAGAGGCTAGGCGAGAGGAGGTTAGTTCACAACAGGGGGATGGGAACCAGTGCAGAGAGACGGGTGTAAAATGAGGGTAGAAGCAAAAAGTAGTAAGGTGAAAAGTAAAATTGGCAGGCCGACAAATCCAGGGCAAGCATCAAAAAGGGCCACTTTTCAACATAATTGTATAAGGGCTAAGAGAGTTGTAAAAGCGCGCCTGAAGACTTTGTGTGTCAATGCAAGGAGCATTCGTAACAAGGTGGATGAATTAAAAGTGCAGATTGTTATTAATGAATATGATATAGTTGGGATCACAGAGACATGGCTCCAGGGTGACCAACGATGGGAGCTCAACATTCAGGGATATTCAATATTCAGGAGAGATAGACATGAAAGAAAAGGAGGTGGGGTGGCGTTGCTGATTAGAGAGATTAACGCAATAGAAAGGAAGGACATTAGCAGGGAGGATGTAGAATCGATATGGGTAGAGCTGCATAACACTAAGGGGCAGAAAACGCTGGTGGGAGTTGTGTACAGGCCACCTAACAGTAGTAGTGAGGTTGGGGATGGCATTAAACAGGAAATTAGAAATGTGTGCAATAAAGGAACAGCAGTTATAATGGGTGACTTCAATCTGCATGTAGATTGGGTGAACCAAATTGGTAAGGGTGCTGAGGAAGAGGATTTCTTGGAATGTATACGGGATGGTTTTTTGAACCAACATGTCGAGGAACCAACCAGAGAGCAGGCTATTCTGGACTGGGTATTGAGCAATGAGGAAGGGTTAATTAGCAATCTTTTGTGCGAGGCCCCTTGGGTAAGAGTAACCATAATATGGTGGAATTCTTCATTAAGATGGAGAGTGACATAATTAATTCAGAAACAAAGGTTCTGAACTTAAAGAAGGGTAACTTTGAAAGTATGAGACGTAAATTAGCTAAAATAGACTGGCAAGTGACACTTAAAGGGTTGACGGTGGATATGCAATGGCAAGCATTTAAAGATCGCATGGATGAACTACAACAATTGTTCATCCCAGTTTGGCAAAAGAATAAATCAAGGAAGGTAGTGCACCCGTGGCTGACAAGGGAAATTAGGGATAGTATCAACTCCAAAGAAGAAGCATACAAATTAGCCAGAAAAAGTGGCTCACCTGAGGACTGGGAGAAATTCAGAGTTCAGCAGAGGAGGACAAAGGGCTTAATTAGGAAGGGGAAAAAAGATTATGAGAGAAAACTGGCAGGGAACATAAAAACTGACTGTAAAAGCTTTTATAGATATGTGAAAAGAAAGAGATTGGTTAAGACAAATGTAGGTCCCCTACAGACAGAAACAGGTGAATTGATTATGGGGAGCAAGGACATGGCAGACCAATTGAATAATTACTTTGGTTCTGTCTTCACTAAGGAGGACATAAATAATCTTCTGGAAATAGTAGGGGATAGAGGGTCCAGTGAGATGGAGGAACTGAGGGAAATACATGTTAGTAGGGAAGTGGTGTTAGGTAAATTGAAGGGATTAAAGGCGGATAAATCCCCAGGGCCAGATGGTCTGCATCCCAGAGTGCTTAAGGAAGTAGCCCAAGAAATAGTGGATGCATTAGTGATAATTTTTCAAAACTCTTTAGATTCTGGACTAGTTCCTGAGGATTGGAGGGTGGCTAATGTAACCCCACTTTTTAAAAAAGGAGGGAGAGAGAAACCAGGGAATTATAGACCGGTTAGCCTAACATCGGTGGTGGGGAAACTGCTAGTATCAGTTATCAAAGATGTGATAACAGCACATTTGGAAAGCGGTGATATCATCGGACAAAGTCAGCATGGATTTGTGAAAGGAAAATCATGTCTGACGAATCTCATAGAATTTTTTGAGGATGTAACTAGTAGAGTGGATAGGGGAGAACCAGTGGATGTGGTATATTTGGATTTTCAAAAGGCTTTTGACAAGGTCCCACACAGGAGATTACTGTGCAAACTTAAAGCACATGTTATTGGGGGTAAGGTGTTGATGTGGATAGAGAATTGGTTGGCAGACAGGAAGCAAAGAGTGGGAATAAACGGGACCTTTTCAGAATGGCAGGCAGTGACTAGCGGGGTACCGTAAGGCTCAGTGCTGGGACCCCAGTTGTTTACAATATATATTAATGACTTGGATGAGGGAATTAAATGCAGCATCTCCAAATTTGCGGATGACACGAAGATGGGTGGCAGTGTTAGCTGTGAGGAGGATGCTAAGAGGATGCAGGGTGACTTGGATAGGTTAGGTGAGTGGGCAAATTCATGGCAGATGCAATTTAATGTTGATAAATGTGAAGTTATCCACTTTGGTGGCAAAAATAGGAAAACAGATTATTATCTGAATGGTGGTCGATTAGGAAAAGGGGAGGGGCAACGAGACCTGGGTGTCATTATACACCAGTCATTGAAAGTGGGCATGCAGGTACAGCAGGCGGTGAAAAAGGCGAATGGTATGCTGGCATTTATAGCAAGAGGATTCGAGTGCAGGAGCAGGGAGGTACTACTGCAGTTGTACAAGGCCTTGGTGAGACCACACCTGGAGTATTGTGTGCAGTTTTGGTCCCCTAATCTGAGGAAAGACATCCTTGCCATAGAGGGAGTACAAAGAAGGTTCACCAGATTGATTCCTGGGATGGCAGGACTTTCATATGATGAAAGACTGGATGAACTAGGCTTATACTCGTTGGAATTTAGAAGATTGGGAGATCTGATTGAAACGTATAAAATCCTAAAGGGATTGGACAGGCTAGATGCAGGAAAATTGTTCCTGATGTTGGGGAAGTCCAGAACGAGGGGTCACAGTTTGAGGATAAAGGGGAAGCCTTTTAGGACCGAGATTAGGAAAAAACTTCTTCACAGAGAGAGTGGTGAATCTGTGGAATTCTCTGCCACAGGAAACAGTTGAGGCCAGTTCATTGGCTATATTTAAGAGGGAGTTAGATATGGCCCTTGTGGCTAAAGGGATCAGGGGGTATGGAGGGAAGGCTGGTGCAGGGTTCTGAGTTGGATGATCAGCCATGATCATACTGAATGGTGGTGCAGGCTCGAAGGGCCGAATGTCCTACTCCTGCACCTATTTTCTATGTTTCTATGTCTAAGCGATGTATTATAATCAACTTGGAGTGTAGCAGTCAGAGCAATGCTATTACAGCTGGTGGCATCGAGTTCAGAGTTCAATTCTGACACTGTAAGGAGTTTATATGTTCTCCCCGTGACTACATGGATTTTCGCCAGTATCCTCGCACAATCCAGAGAAGGACCAGTTACTAGATTAGTTAATCATTGTTAGTTATCCTGTTACTAAGGTAGGGTTAAATGTTAAGTACAGGGGTTGCTGGGCCGTGTGGCTCATGGGGGTGGAAGGGCCTCTTCCATGTTGTAACTCTAAAAATGAATAAATAAATTAAATAAAGACTTCATTACATCTCCAACTCTTGTTTTAACATTGTGTAGATGGATTTGAAGACTTTTCCTTACAACAGACAAGCTGTTCCTGTTGCCTCTTTCAGATCTTTCTCTGCTTCTCTGCCTGTTGCTGCTTCATTGCTTCCCACGTGCTGCCCTTTACATTTTGTGCTTTGCATGTCTCACTTTCCAATGCTTTTGTCTTTCACACTCACACCCTGTGACTTTCCCCATTGACCACTCCAAATCTCCCCCTCAATGTTTCTCCCTTACTGAGTAAGTTTGTGCTCTGTTTCCATCTCTGCTCTTAGACTTGATGCTGATTGTAATGGCAATACCATTAACAAAGGTCAGTGTGCTGAGACATGCAATAAAGAGTCAAGGATTCCATTGATGTTGAAATTCTTATTGTGGCAAGGACATTGTCCATTTCCCTCAACAGATGCTGCCTGACTTAATGAGTTTATATTACAGCTGTTTTTTTCACTCCAAGATTCCAACATTTGTTGTTTGATCTGTCTCCAAAGAGCAATATCTGTTCCACTCAGTCTTGAACAGATATATATATGGATAGTAACTTTATCATTGCACTAGCACAATCTCACCTAATGATCTGGCAGCATAGTTTGTCCTTCATTCTGTTACCCTCTCTGCATCATTCACTCACACAGCACAAAGTCATCCAACAAACCATGACACCTGGGCACAACTTTGTAGGCAAGAAACTAAATTATTACAAGGGTTCTTTGAATAATTGTTACAACCCAGAAAGCAGTCAATTGCACAAAACAACTTAATGAGAAGTTGGTCATAAAACCACATTCTTATTTTAAGAGTCAATACTATACATAGTTCACTCTTTCGAAAGGCCTCACCTGTGCCTTGTAAAACCTAGGCATCACATCTCTGCTCTTGTATTCTAGACATCTTGAATGCTAACACTGCATTTGCCTTCCTCACAACTGACTCGACCTGCAAGTTAGCCTTCAGGTTGTTATGCATAAGGACTCCCAAGTCCATTTGCATCTCTGGTTTTTGGATTTTTTTCCTCATTTAGAAAATAGTCTCCACATTTATTTCTACTATGATTACCAGATGCAAGGTGTTTCCCTACACAAAATTTCAGGCTCCAGCCCTGGCTCATTCCCTAACAGGAAATTAGTATCACACTCTCTCTACTTGAGACTTCTATTTACTGACGAAGGAAACTTTCTTGAACACATTTGACAAACTTTTTTTCCATCCAGCCCTTTTACAGTATGGGAGTCCCAGTCAATATGTGGAAAATTAAAATCACCTACTCAAATAACCTTATGTTTCTTGCAACAGTCTGCGATCTCTCTACAGATTTGTTCCTCTAAATTCCATGGACTGTTGGGTGGTATATAATATAATCATATTAACACTGTTATGTCTTTCTTATTCCTTATTTCTACCCATAAAGTCTCATTAGACAAGCTGTCTGGTCTGTCCTGTCTGAGCAATGCCATAACATTTTTCCTGACTCATAATACCACCCGCCCCCCCCCCCCTTTAATTCCTTCTGCTCTGTCCCATCGGAAACAATGGAACCCGGAACATTCAGCTGCCAGTCTTGCCCCTCCTGCAAACAAGTCTCACTAATGGCTACAATGTGCTGAACCATGCCCTAAGCTCATCCACCTTTCCAAAAATACTCCTTGCATTGAAATATACGCAAGAACCTCAGAACCTAAGGGGTTGCTTTCCTTCCTCCATCTGCTTTTCAGTTTTCCAACAGTTTATGGAAACTCCTCAAAGCCCTGCTCAATACTAGTGCAAGTGGAAATAGGCCAACAAGAGGCTGTTGATCAGGTGAAGAATATGCTGTCGTCCAGCATTCTATTGATACATTTCAACCCAGAGTTGCTAATCATTGTCGTGATGGATGCATCCAAATACAGGGTGGATGCTGTTATATCCCATATTTTTCCCTGATGGTTTTGAACAAGCAGCCATGCATGCACAACAGCCAGGACCGCCTGGAGACTTCCCATTCCCATGCTGACACGTCTGTCCATGGTCTCCTATACTCCCATGATGAGGCCAAACACAGGCTGTAGGAGCAACACCTCACATTCTGACTTGGTAGTGTCAATTAAATGGCGTGAGCATCGATTTATTTAATCTCAAGTCATTACTCCCCTCTGCTTCACCCCACCCTCTGTTTTCCCTTTCTAGTATCTCTCTCACCTCTTCTCTTCCCCTCCTCAAGTCTTCTGACCTTTCTTCTGGATCCCCACCTCTTTCCCTTTATCCCATGATCTACTCTTTCCACCCCCCTATCAGATTATTTTTTTCAGACCTTTATCTCTTCCACTAGTCACCTCCTAGCTTCTCACACCCCCCTCCACCACTCATCTACCTTTCTCATCACCTGGACTCATCTATCATTTGCCAGCTTGTACATCTCACCCTTCCCCTACTCCCACCCCCATTTTAAAATTCTGTTTTCTGCCCCATTCTTTTCCAGTCCTTATAAAGTGTCTAGGAATGAAACTTTGCCTGTCCATTTCCCTTCATAGACGCTACCTGACCTCCAGCATTTTGTGTGTGTTGGATGGTGTGCAAGACAAGTTTTTCACTGTACCTCAGTACATGTGACAATAATAAAACAAATGTACCAAATGCCAATTCATGCCAGTTTAATTCTCCCAATTCCAAATATTCCAACCCTGTTTACCAACTTCTTGTATGGAATCTTATCAAAGGCATTGGAAAATCCCATGTATCTGTTCAGTTTCCTCATCTCCCCTACCAAATTAATCAAACATGGTTTTCTTTGCATAAGTTGATGTTGAATTTGGTCAGTCATAATTGGTATTTTGGAAGTTGCTTAGGGTAAAAGTGTCAATAGTTCTGTTCTCGTCTTTCCCCATTACTTAAATAGTGGGGACACATTTGCTTTCGTTGAACTTGTGGGACCCATTATAGATTGTATAAAATTTTGTAAGACAATAATCAAATCCCTTATTACAAACATCTATTTCAAAACATTGTAATGCATATCACCAGGTTATCAGGAATTATCTTTTATCATGCTCATTAATTTCATTGCATTATATTATTAAATTTTGTACTTTGATTTTCTCTTTTGCAGTGATTCATTCTTGAACTCAAAGAGTTGCTGATGAAGACTGTCAAGTTCATTTAGTCCATTCATTATTGCTGAATGCTTTTATGAAATTATTCTTGTCCAAAAAGAAATACCATAGACCATAAGACTATAAGACAAAGGAGCAGAAGTTGGCCATTTGGCCCATCGAGTCTGCTCCGCTATTTTATCATGAGCTGATCCATTCTCCCATTTAGTCCCACTCCCCGTCTTCTCACCATAACCTTTGGTGCCCTGGCTACTCAGATACCTATCAATCTCTGCCTTAAATACACCCAATGACTTGGCCTCCACTGCTGCCCGTGGCAACAAATTCCATAGATTCACCACCCTCTGGCTAAAAAAATTTCTTCACATCACTGTTCTGAATGGGCGCCCCTCAATCCTTAAGTCATGCCCTCTCGTACTAGACTCCCCCATCATGGGAAACAACTTTGCCACATCCACATCATACTGCAGATGTTGTTAAATACTCTATAGGTCTGAGTGTGAAAAAGATTTATCATTTCAGATCCTAACCTGTCAGCTTTGACAAAAAGAGAGATTAGGGATGCTTGAAGCTGGACCAACTGACAAGATGCTGAAGGTAGTCAGCCGATTGAACAGCCCGGGTGTTGGAATTATTGGTATTTTGCTCAAAACCCTGCATCAGGTTTCCCTCACACAGATGCTGCTTGACCTGCTGAGTTCCTCCGGCAGGATGTTTGTTGCTCCAGTTTTGACCAAAGTTTTGGTTGTTTGTTTCAGAGTGACTGTGCTTCAAATTTTGTTTGAAATTACAACTTTTTGGAATTTATTGTCTCAGAGGCACAAAAAATAAAAATAGAGGAACTCATCAGACCCAGAAACATCTGTGAAGTGAGAAATTAAATTGTCAACAGTTTGCATTGAGATCCTGCAGTTTTTTTTATCTTTTGCTCGAGAATCCAGCATCTCCAGTGTATTGTGTCTTAATAAGATGAAAAGTTTGTCTTGTTATTTCTGAATTTAACTAACAATAAAAACTTTCATTAACTGCTTAATTTAATCAGCAGCGACCTTAACAACATGGCCTACTGAACGCGACGCCCAGTCCTCAATTACCTCATTACGTTTCTACGCGTTGTTGTGATGTCAACCTAACGTAACAACAAAGTCTTGCTCACGTCTTCATCCTTCATTGGACCAACCCGGGATCGAGGTCCTTGATTTACATTAAAAGCAACCAATCGGATGCCGCGTCTGCCTCGGCCGGTGGTCGTGAGGTGGTGCCGGCTGGAGTCGAAAGCGTGGTGATGGCAGGCTGCAAGAGTGGTTGGTTGCATGGGTTTCTGCTGGTTTTTGTAGGGCTCGGAGTATGGGATGTTTTGTTCGTGTATGAAGAAAATAAGTGCAGCATGACCTACATGTTCCAGTACCCAGAATATCTTGTAAGTTGCCCCGGCGGCCGGTTGTACGTACTCCAACCAGGCTTTACAGAGTAGGAGTTGTCAGTTTTGGTCGTGCAACAGGCCAGTCTGGTTTGTCAGTGCACTTTAGCTCTGTACCTAGTGTTTTGACAAGGATATAACCATATTCTAACGTTTCAAGGCACCTGATTCCAAAATGTTTTCAGTTAAATTTCCAGTTAAGTTTAGATGATAGATCGTGCATAAAATTCCAGGTCACCATCTGATAGCATCTTGTTCAGGTTTTGGTTAAATTTTGCATTCTTCGATGATGATCTCTGGCCCTTTTACTACTCTGCCGCGGCCTGTCTGCAAATTTAAATTTGTTATGCAAAGAGATGGTTGTTCTTTGTAGTCTTTTATTGAAATTAAAATGTATCGTAGGGAAGCTTCCGCGATTTGTTTCCTTTTTGCATTCTCGTGTTATCGCATTCCATATCAAATCCTTCCATCTTTGCACCTTCTTTGGCAAATTTATATCCCCAAAGTTGGAGCCTCAATTTCTAACAAATACATAATTTTTATTATGCACCAGATCTTCCAGTTTAAAAAAACGTACTGGCAACTAATTACTTAGTCTTAGCATATGAGATGAGCTGGTTATGAATCTCCACAAGGCATTACTGGAGATTTATATTTTGCTGAGAATGTTCAGAATGCCGACAGTAAAACCTATAGTGTAGATTCACTAAACTAGAGGGGATGTGGGACAGTGATACCTTTGTATTCATTATAACTGGGGAGAAAAGTTGTGAAAATATTTAAACGATTTGAGATGAGAAAACTGATAATTCCCAAAACGTGGCAAATTGATAATGAGACAAAATTAGCGACCGGCAACAATGTAGAATTTTCCTTTAACACACACAATGCTGGAGGAACTCAGCAGGCCAGCAGCATCTATGTAGAGTACGGTCAACATTTCGGGCCAAGACCTTTCTGCAGGACTGCTACTTGGATTTCCATCATCCGCAGATTTTCTCTTGTTTGTGATTAGAATTTTCTTTTATCAGGCCATTAATTCTTCGAGGAAATGGTGTGAAACAAAATGAGGAAGTTTAGCATATCTGGCGTGCAGCTGCACCATGGTCACAAATTGCCTGTAGCGTTATGTAGGAACCATTTATATAGCACCTTTTAATATAGCAATACTTCACAGAAACATAACAATAAAAAATGACTGAGCCACATAGATATTGGGGAAAATTTACAGATTTTTGTTTTACCTACAAGTTAAAATTTAAGGCATTCTTTAAGGAAGGTAAAAGAGATTTTTAAAAAGTAGATAAGTTTCGGGTGAAAATTCCACAGTAGCGACATTGAGGCAGCTGGAGCTGGAGGAGCACTGGGTTGGATGCAGGTCTGATGAGGTTAAGAGGGGATGACATCAAGGAGGGGAACTGAAAACGGGTTTAAATTTTAAAATTGGTATTGCTTAACTGGAATTGGGATGTAGAAGCTATCAGAAAGGTACTTGCTAAATAGGCACGTGTATGTTTGTGATTCCTCCATTTTCATTCGTATAGATTTACCTAACTTAGCATTGGAATATTTACCCTAAAAATCTTTAATTCTTGAAGTAGTCAAACTTCAAGACAGTTAAATGATATTGGGGTTAGTAGTGAAATTGCTGCATTGATGTGTTTGAATGATATTCATTACAGTTCATATTCCCAGCAAAATACAGAAACATTTGTTAACTATTTACTAAATTATTCTTTTTGTGCATCCCATCTGTTTGCTTGATCTAGCATAATTGAGGAAACTCATTCTACGTTGTCATTTAATAAATGAGTTACCTCATAGCAGTAAAGATTGTTTAATTAAAAAGTATGGACTTTTTATGTAATGTTCTGATGAATAGGGCCTATGGGTTTTACTTTAGAGAAATGAGGTGCTAGTGATATAACATATCAGAAATCATTTAAGCCAACACAATCTAACTATGTTTTGTGGTATTTCAAACACTGATGATAGACAGTCTTAAGTACCATGTTTGCTTAACAGATTTTGACCAGTATTTCAAAAAAAAATTGGTCAGGTTCTTGCACATTAGTGAAAGTGTGGCCTAAGTGGATCCCTAGATCAGATGGAATTCCTATGATAATGTTTACAATGCAATAATGTTGACATTATTCATGTAATATAAAAGAGGTGGCTTTCAGTAGGTGGAAGTAATTCCTCCCTACTTCCTATCACCAGACTACTCATTTATTAGGATTCAAAATTGTTTTATGTCATTTCCTGTACACAAGTGTAAAGGAAAACAAAATAATTGTTACTCTGGATCTAATGGAAACCAAAAAGATGAATAGCACAATAATTAATAACAACACAAATATGATCATATGATGTATCTAAGTATATTTTAAGTTTTCTTATTTTTGATTTACAGCCTTGTATCATTGGGGATTTCCTGTAACACAGGGAATATTTCATATTCAGTTCCTTTTGTGGATATTTTGTATATGACTTAACTTTTATTTCAGTTCATCCATGAACTTTTGTGTGTAATGTGGATAATGCAAAATTGTCGCTAACTTTGAAAAGATTATATTTATATGAACTGTTAATGTTAGTGTAAAGTGAGGAGGTATAACTCCAATTGTGTTTCATTTGTTGTATGTAAACAGAAAATAAAGCTTCCAAAGAAAGTTTCCAATCACTACCCAAGTTATGGTCTATACCTTTATGAAGAAAGAGATTCTGCTGAAGCACGAAATGGGCTAAAACCTTCAGGAATCCCTGTTTTGTTTCTTCCTGGAAATGCTGGGAGTTATAAGCAAGGTATGCTTTTGAAGCAAAATTTGGTATGTCGTTTTCATTCTTGTGCTCGTACAAGAAATATGCCCATCTGATTTTTGGAAAGATGGCTGCCTAGCAAGAGTTCAAAATTATTCACTGGAAAGGTTCTAGGAATGAGGAATTTCAGCTACATTGTTAAAATGAAATTGTTGGAGAGGAAATTTTGTAGATCTGTCTAAAGTCCCAACTGGTTTAGATTAGGTGATCCTTGAGGATCTAGTGATTGTAGCATGGTAGAGCTTGGCATACATTTTGGGAGTGAAATGCTTAAGAATAAAACAACTATTGTACCTTAAATTAGGGAAATGACAAAGCTTTGAGGGTAGAATTGGACTATGCAAATAAGTTAATTAGCAAAAGGATAGATATGCAGTGGCAAACATTTAAGAAGGTAATTCATAACTCATGACACTGATAATAATTTACGAAGAGGAAGCATTCATGGGTGGGGGGGGGGCAGAGGGGATGAATCTGTAGCGTACCAAAAAATTAATTTCAATAAGAAACTGTTTAAAGTGGTAAGAATTAGTGGTAAGCCCAAGGCTTGGGATAAATTTAGAATCTAACAAAGGGACACCACTGGGATTGGTGTTGGGTCTGCAGCTATTTATAATAAAGTAATGATCCTCTCATATCCCCTTTGCCAATCACCTGTCCAGCTCTTGGCTCCATCCCTCCCCCTCTTGTCTTCTCCTGTCATTTCGGATTCCCCCTCCCCCTCCCACTTTCAAATCTCTTATTAGCTCTTCCTTCAGTTAGTCCTAATGAAGGATCTCGGCCCGAAACGTCGACTGTACCTCTTCCTAGGGATGCTGCCTGGCCTGCTGCGTTCACCAGCAACTTTGATGTGTGTTGCATGAACATAAATGTCTTCCTTTTAGAACTCTTCTGGTGGTAAGGAAGGTGAGGTCTTCAGAAACAACAGATGATTGGGTTTTAGTGCTTCTAGATCATTGGGATCGGAGGATGCTTTACTAATTAGATGACCATTGATAACAAGGCAGCATCTGTAGGAAGAGGTGCAGTCGACGTTTCAGGCCGAGACCCTTCGTCAGGGTCTCGGCTTGAAACGTCGACTGCACCTCTTCCTACAGATGCTGCCTGGCCTTCTGCGTTCACCAGCAACTTTGATGTGTGTTGCTTGAATTTCCGGCATCTGCAGAATTCCTGTTGTTTACCATTGATAACAACCTCTTTTTCACAAAGGACCCTGTGGAAACCCTCTTCGTCAAGATTCTGTACCTTCATGATGAAATTGGGGACCTTTCACTCAGACCTGATGAATTGCTCCCATGTTCCTCCATGATGTGAACCACCTGGGGGAGGCGGGTGTTTAAAAACTCACTTAATTTCTTTTCGAAGATGGACATCACTGATCCATGAATGATTCCGCTTCTCAATGGCTTCTTGCAACTCTCACTCAGCTCCAGTAAAGTTTGTTCCGTTATCAGGGTGCAGTTCACGAAACTGTCGTTGTCTTGCCATAAAGTGTTGAAGGGATGGTGGCATCTATTATTAAGGACCTCCATCACCCAGGACATGCCCGCTTCTGATTATTACCGTCAAGAAGGAGGTACAGAAGCCTAAAGGCACAAACTCAGCGACTCAGGAACAGCTTCTTCCCCTGTGCCATTCAATTTCTAAAAGGACATTGAATGCATGAACACTACCTTGCTTTTTTAAAATTATTTTTGTTTTTGCACTATTTTTGATTGAACTAGTTAATACACATATACTTTAATTGATTTTTTTCAATATCATGTATTGCATTGTACAGCTGCAGCGAAGTTAACAAATTTTATGACATATGACGGAGATATAAAACCTGATTCTGAATTGACAAAGAAATCTATCTAAAGAAGATGTCAGTTCAGTGTGAATATGACCCCATTCACCTTCACTGTACTCCTCTTTACCTCAAAAGGTCCAAAGTACACTTGTAAATGGAGGGACCATGCCCAGAGGTAGATCTGCCATGTACTGGCATCCTGGAGCTTTGTGCAACTGTTGACAAACAACACACTTCGGCAGGATTCTTATAGCACCGGGAATCCAGTATTTTTACTATTTATATTTTTACAGTATTTATACTTACCAGATCTGGAATCCAGTATTTTTGATGCAACCTGGATAACGTGGTTACGGCCATCATATCTCGCCTCTGGACTGTACGTGCCTCAGAATGATGGCTGAGATATGAAGTTTCTGTGTCAGTATAAAAGGATGTTTAGACATCAGTATAAAAGGATGTTCATAACCATTGTCTTCCTCAAATGAGTCCAAGACGAGAAGTGGTAGATTATACACATAACCATGTACACCTCCTCTTCATTCTGCAAGGCATTCATTGTAACACTCTTCTTGACTTCTGGATCATCTAGCAGAAGTTCTCCAGAGCAGTCGGGATTCACAGATCATTCCCTTTCGGGCTGAAGAAGATACTGAGGCATCCATGTCTCATTATTCAGGAGTGGTTTCACCTTCAGCCCTCTGGAGGCCACATCTACCAGGTTGCTTGAAGTGTTCACATACCTCCATTGAGATGCTTGTGAGACATTAAGAGATTCTGAAGGACCTGGGAGTTTCATTCTTGGTATACTAAAGCACAGAAGTGCTATCAGTCCGGAACACTGAGTCCTGAAGCTGCATGTGCAACTCGTTCCTCCACAATGCGTCCACACGGCTTACCGCTGTCGCTGCAGTGAGCAATGAGCTCCATACAAGGGATGGACACTGACTTTTACAGAGCTACCCTCGATAAAAGCACACAGTACACATCAGAGTGTAATGATCAAGGACACGACCCACCCAGCCAACAGACTTTTCGTCCCTCTTCCCTCCGGGGGAAGGTTCAGGAGCTTGAAGACTCGTACGGCCAGATTCGGGAACAGCTTCTTTCCAACTGTGATAAGACTGCTGAATGGATCCTGACCCGGATCTGGGCCGTACCCTCCAAATATCCGGACCTGCCTCTCAGTTTTTCTTGCACTACCTTACTTCCCATTTTTCTATTTTCTATTTATGATTAATTAAATTTTTAATATTTACAAATTTTAACTTTTTGATATCTGTAATATGTAATATTTGTAATCCAGGGAGTGTGAAGCGCAGAATCAAATATCGCTGTGATGATTGTATGTTCTAGTACCAATTGTTTGGTGACAATAAAGTATAAAGGAATGCAACAATAGGTAGGTCACTGCTCCATAGCCATCTTCGCTTGTGTCTCAAAAGTGGTATAACTGTGCATCAGTACCTTCTTCAAAATTCAGCTGTTTCAAGCATCTAACAACATTGAAGTCTTCCAACTGACAGAGTTTTTCCAGCCAGCTTATCCACTCATGAGCAACTTGTGTAGGTATTGAGTTATCCCAGCCAACAAGCCCTTTCTTACATTGGTCTTTTAGGATCTTCTTAGCAGATAGCACCACCAGAGTCGGATTCCCAAGGGATCATAGATGGAACTAATTGTGGAGAGGATTGCCCTTCTGGTGAGAGGTCTGTCTTGGATCGTGATATTAAACTTGTAGTATCAGACTGAATGCACCATCGCACACACAGTACTCTCTCTGCCGAAGGTATATCTTAACCTTTCACTCTTGCTCCTCTGGCATCACAGCTAGCACACTGTGTCTGTTTGTGAGTCGAAAGCCACCTTTAGCACAAATAGATACAAGGTCATGGTGGAGAGAGACATCGCTTCTTCCTCAGGGGACACTGACACAAGGCAGTTGTCAACATAGAAGCAATGCAAAATCCTAACCACAGTCTCGCAGCTGAACTGTTCTTGATTGTCTTCTGTGCATTTCCTAAGAGTGAAGCTGGCATAGCTCAGTGATGAAGTTGCTCTAAAGAGATGTGCCACCATCCTAAAGTATATCATATTTTGGCTGAGTTCACCATCAGGCCACCAGTGAACCCTTGGCAGATCTGCACCTTCCACTGGTACTTTAACCCGATGAAAATTGATTCAGTATCTGCCATGATCACCACTGACTCTTTTCCAAATCTGGTTAAGACTCCAATCAGTGAGCTAGTAAGATCTAGCCCTGTAAGAGCCGAGCATTAAGTGGTATTCCTGAAAAGTCGCTCCACAGTCACACACAACACGAAGATTCCCTTTTCTGGGGTGATAAACGCTATGATCTGGAATATACCAGACATTTTCATCACTATTCCAGATACTCTGCTGGCACTCTTTCAGCAAAACCTTGTGTGCTGTGTAGTCAGTGTGAAATTACAAATCCTCCTTAAACCTCTTCCTTAGATTTGGAGCACATTGTTCAGCAATCTTCCAATTATTTGACATGTTAACCTCCTCCTTTCTTAATAGTAAACTAATCAGGCAGTGGTCATCCACCAGTCTTGCCACATTTATAACCAGCTCCAGGTCTTCTCTTGACA
The DNA here is from genome assembly GCF_963921235.1 of Mobula hypostoma. Lineage (NCBI taxonomy): Eukaryota > Metazoa > Chordata > Chondrichthyes > Myliobatiformes > Myliobatidae > Mobula > Mobula hypostoma. The sequence goes on from NC_086102.1 coordinate 147,139,563, forward strand.
AACCAGATTGTTCATCCTGACTGCATGCAGCGAAGTCTGCCTTAAGCTGCAGCTGCCAAAGCTCATTGCAGTTCAAAACTGCAATCCCGTTAGCTATCAGCTCAGGCTAAGTGCTATTTCTCCCAACGCCATGGTCTTTTTCTGAGTGGTCCATTCGCAGTCCAACCCAACGTTGTTCTAATTGCATAAGATCCATTAATAACACTTCAAATCCTTTACTTTAGGCAATTTGTCCCTATCAGCAGAATTTCTGAATTAGTCTCTGGCAAATGGACATGCTTCAGGTGAGGCGATCCTGGGAGATCCCTCTGTTCAGCGCAATAAAAATGGCACAATTTCTTTACGTCATATTAGCAGGCATGTCCAGCTCATACATGCGTGCACTTTTTCCATGGCATAGCAACAACCGCTAAGAAAAAGACTGTAGTCTTAAAGAGCTTTCACGTCTTCAAATTTGATAGGTACCCAAGAAAGAAACTTTTGCCTGTAGGTGGATGCAATTTTCTGTTTACAGGTTTCTCCTGCCATCCGAAGGTAGAGCGTTCCTGTGAAACGGTTCGTAAGCAGGAATTTCGTAAAGTGAAGAAGCAATTACCATTTATTTATATGGGAAAAATTTGAGCGTTCGCAGACCCAAAAATAACCTGCCAAATAACACATAAAACCTAAAATAACAGTAACACATAGTAAAAGCAGGAATGATATAAATACACAGCCTATATAAAGTAGAAATACTTCTCTACAATCATTGCCGCACTGTTCTCCCTAGCAAAAATCTCACGCAAGCGCTCTCGGCAAAAACACTCTCTCCAGTAACCTTTAAGCTATGAAGCTGCCAAATCATACCAAATAACAGACAAAAATACACAGCCCATATTGTTACGAGAATACACCTAAAATTAAGATGTTTGCTGGCCTGGGCTAGCATCAGTGGCATCAGCAGTTGGTCTGCCACCTGCCCTCAGGGGAAGGAGAGATAAGGAACAATGGAGCAGCGTCTGGAGATGTGTAATGAAGGGATGTGGGAGGAAGAGCTGTCTGGAGCGGCTCCCCCCCTTTGAACCCTGAACTGTTTGAAGTGATGGACAGGCGATACCCCAGCAGGGGGATAAAAAGGGACAGGTTCGCTAAGACAGGCACACACGCCACCCGAGGTAACGAGACCCTGGAAGCGGTGCGCTTCTCATGAGTGGGTGAGAAGTCCCAGACAACGACAAGGGTGGAAAGGTACGATCAGCGGGAACCCGGTGTGTGTCCGCCCTTGCCTGGGTGCCGGGTTCACTGCAGAGGATCGACCGCATCTGGAGGAGGGGTCACAGTCGGTGACCTCAGGTGACATCACCAAGGACCCGCCCAAAAAGCTGTTTGTGAGCCATCTCGCTGGTCTGTGAGCCATCCTGCTGGTCTGTGAGTGAAGCCGTTCTGAATGATGAGTTGTTCCTATTCTATCTCTCTCTTCCCCCACATTGTCCACCGCCATGGCAACGATTACTGCGAACTGAACTACTAAACTGGACTGAACTTTGAGTCATTTTGAAATTGGTCATTTACCCCTAGACAACGATAGAGCTTGATTGATGCTGTTATCTTAATTCTGTGCACATGTGTGTTTATCATCACTGAACTGTTGCATTTATTATCCTTTCGATTACTGTGTTGCTTGTTTCCTTAATAAAACTTTCTTAGTTCTAGTACTCCAGACTCCAACCGAGTGATCCATTTCTGCTGGTTTGGCAACCCAGTTACGGGGTACGTAACATAAGTGGGGGCTCGTCCGGGATTTTGAACGCTAAATTTGGGACGGAGTAAATTGATTGGGTTAAAATTCCCGAAAGAAAGAAAAGACAAACAGCAGAAATGGAGGTTGAGGAATTTATAAAGGCGCCGACCTTGGAGGCATTAGAGGATGCCAGGAAATCGGAATTGATAGCTGTGGCAAAACGGGTGAATCTTGCTAAGGTGAAGTCGACAATGAGGAGAGAGGAGATACACAGAGCTATTGTAGAGCACTATGTATCTAAAGGTGTGTTTCCCCAAGGTGAGCTGGGGGAGGTGTCTGTTGAAAAACCTGCTGGAGACGCAGTACAGGTACAGCTTGAAAAACTGAGACTCGAGCACGAGTTCCGGGTACGGCAGTTAGAACACGAAGAGAAAGAGAGGGACAGACAGATGGAGAGAGAGGAGAAACAGAGGGAAAGGGAATTTGAGCTGGAGAAGTTAAAGATAAGGGCCGAGCAGGGGCTCGTGCCGAACCAAGGTGGAGGGTTCCGGGCGACCCAGGAGGTTAGGCTGGTTCCCCCATTTGACGATACCGATGTGGATCGGTACTTTCTCCACTTCGAAAAAGTAGCTATAAGTCAGGACTGGCCGAGGGATAAGTGGGTTGTCTTACTTCAGAGTGTACTGAAAGGGAAAGCCCAACAAGCTTACTCCGCTTTATCCGCGGAAGATGCCCAGAAGTATGAGGTGGTGAAGGAGGCCATCCTCAGGATTTATGAGTTGGTCCCGGAGGCATACCGGCAGAGGTTTCGGAATGCGAGGAAGCGGTGGGACCGCACGTATTTGGAGTTTGCTCGTGAGATGCAAACATATTGTGAGCGTTGGTGCGCCTCGAAAGGGGTAGAGGGGGATTATGACAGACTGCTGCAACTGGTTCTGATTGAGCAGTTTAAAGGTTGTGTCCCTGAGGGTATGAGACCCTACCTCGATGAGAAAGAGGCAGCCACGTTAGCCGCAACTGCTAAGTTAGCGGATGAGTATGCGTTGACGCATAAAATGAAGGTTGCCCCGAGTAAAGGCTACCAGAAGGGTAGTCAGGACGGCGGGGAGAGTCCACCGGAAAAGTCAGAAAGTAAGCCGGGGACTAGTGAAAAGGATAAGGTAGACCGGGAGCAGTCTGGTAGGAAGTCTCCTGGAGTCGTCTGTTATAATTGTGGGAAAGTCGGACACTTTGCGTCCAGGTGCTTTGCCCCAAGGAAGGAGACGGGGAAAGGAAAAGCGGAAATTTTGAATGGCTGTATTGAGCTGTTAAGCGAACCGCTAGGGAAGGACAGGTCTGAAAAAGTCCAGGAAGGGCGCGAGAGGTTTATCTCGGCCGGACTGGTGTCAGTGAAGGAGAGGTTAAAACCAGTTCCAGTGCGGATCTGGAGAGACACGGGAGCGTGTCAGTCACTAATACTGAAGAGTGTATTAGAGTTTAGCTCAGAGACCCAGATTGGGGAGGTAGAGGTCAAAGGTGTTGGGGAAGGGACAGAGTCAGTCCCTTTGCACCAGATACATTTACAGAGCAACCTGGTCTCTGGACTAGTCACGATCGGGGTGAGGTCCGAATTACCGATGAAAGACGTGGAAGTCTTGCTCGGTAATGACATCGCCGGAGGAATCGTGTTCCCAGTCGTGAGATTGACGGGTCAGCCTGCCAGCATGGAGGCCCCGCCCGCGATGGTGAATTTGGCTGAAACATTTCTGCCAACCTTGTATGAGACAGGGTGTAGTGAGATAAGAGGTAGTGAGGGAGCTGGGACGGACGTAGCAGTAGCCAGGAAAGAATTTGTGCAGACGCAGGAGCGAGACGAGGGGCTGATGGTTTTTGCCGAGACAGCCCTCTCTGACACAGCCTTGACAAGCTATTGTGCGGAGGAGGAAGTGCTAAGGAAGAAAGGGAAATCAAGTACAGTACCCGCAGATGAGGAATGGGGGGTGGTGCAAAAGAGTTATGGGGATGAGGTTTTTAACATGGCCCACGAGGTACCCCCCGGTGGACATTTTGCGGTGCTGGAGGAAACAGTTGGTGGAATCATGAAAGAGATTTACCGGCTGCCCAGGGGGAAGAATGTTATTGATCATGACCGACGCGAACTGAGACGGTCACCGGCTTTTGATATGCTAACAAACCTAGTCGGTGTTAGCGTGGAAATCAATGATGCTAGGGGCCCCTTGATAAGAGAAAAAAACCATTTTGAAAAGATTAGGATGGGATCGGTCAGATGGGAGAAGGCTATTGTTTTGGCCAGGTCTACTGATAAGGTCTCTCCCTTAATCCCCGAAGGAGTAATTAAACGACTCGCACCCATGTGTTTGATTGTCCCGAGGAAATGCAAAGAACTGGGACGTTGGGTTATGTCTGTTACAATAGGGCAGCCAAGCAAACAACACCCATATTTTTTGAGTAATTCAGTGACTAAAGGGCTGATGAACACAGAGGTGTGTATTGGCAATTTAACACGGCTGTCTGAAGCCAGCGTGATAGTGAGCCTTGGAAAAAATGAATTCGGCCACATGAGAGTCACTTACCTGGGAATTGTGGTGACACAGGGGCAGCTGGCAGTGATGCAAGCTGCAGTGCAGGCTATCGCTGACCTCCCAACCCCGACAGACAAGAGGGCCCTCAGAAGGCTCTTGGAGATGGTGGGGTACTGCAGGAAGTTTTGCAATAACTCTGCGGTCAATACCCGTCCCCCTCCTACTAAGCCCTTGCGAGAGAAAATTGAGTCGGAATGGGACGACCCCTGTTGTTGTGGTCCGGGACAAAACCAAATGAGAGGTTACATTGGTCGCAATTCATCAGTGTTTTTGGCCACTATGAAGTTTGCTGAGTTGGAGCCTGGTCTAAGGGATTATTAATAACACGTGTAAAAGGAACAGAAAATGTGATGACTGTCTGTCAAGGTGTTGACAGCTTCAAATTCTCTGTATTAGCTAAATAACTGTTAAAGATGTATATTGTGTATGTATCAGATAATGTAGTCATGTTTGTAATTTTTACCTCCTGGTAAAAATCCTTAAAGGGGGGAAGTGTTACGAGAATACACCTAAAATTAAGATGTTTGCTGGCCTGGGCTAGCATCAGTGGCATCAGCAGTTGGTCTGCCACCTGCCCTCAGGGGAAGGAGAGATAAGGAACAATGGAGCAGCGTCTGGAGATGTGTAATGAAGGGATGTGGGAGGAAGAGCTGTCTGGAGCGGCTCCCCCCCTTTGAACCCTGAACTGTTTGAAGTGATGGACAGGCGATACCCCAGCAGGGGGATAAAAAGGGACAGGTTCGCTAAGACAGGCACACACGCCACCCGAGGTAACGAGACCCTGGAAGCGGTGCGCTTCTCACGAGTGGGTGAGAAGTCCCAGACAATGACAAGGGTGGAAAGGTACGATCAGCGGGAACCCGGTGTGTGTCCGCCCTTGCCTGGGTGCCGGGTTCACTGCAGAGGATCGACCGCATCTGGAGGAGGGGTCACAGTCGGTGACCTCAGGTGACATCACCAAGGACCCGCCCAAAAAGCTGTTTGTGAGCCATCTCGCTGGTCTGTGAGCCATCCTGCTGGTCTGTGAGTGAAGCCGTTCTGAATGATGAGTTGTTCCTATTCTATCTCTCTCTTCCCCCACATTGTCCACCGCCATGGCAACGATTACTGCGAACTGAACTACTAAACTGGACTGAACTTTGAGTCATTTTGAAATTGGTCATTTACCCCTAGACAACGATAGAGCTTGATTGATGCTGTTATCTTAATTCTGTGCACATGTGTGTTTATCATCACTGAACTGTTGCATTTATTATCCTTTCGATTACTGTGTTGCTTGTTTCCTTAATAAAACTTTCTTAGTTCTAGTACTCCAGACTCCAACCGAGTGATCCATTTCTGCTGGTTTGGCAACCCAGTTACGGGGTACGTAACAATATAAAGTAGAAATAATGTATGTACAGTGTAGTATCACTTACCAGAATTAGGAAGACGGCGCTGAGCACACTGATGATGGTTTGTTAGGCTGAGTCGTCGGAGGTTGGGGTGGTGCAGTGGTCCCCACCCTCCGGGCAGTGGACCAATACTGATCTGCGAAGCATGCAGCAGTACAGCGGTAGCCGGGAGGCATCCAGCACGTCTTTTAAAAAAAAAAGCCGAAATAAACAACCGCTGCATTCTCCATGAATCGGTATCTGTCCGCGGCCTGGAGGTTGGGACCACTGGGGTGGTGGGACACTGGGGTGTCATCTCATCGTTGATCAGGGCAGGCAGGTCATCTTCTTCTATGTCTGCCTGCCTCATTGTTGAAGGTCGAGGTTTGTCGTCTGCTGTGGCTGATGTGGAAGGCTTGAAAAACGACAGTATGCTTGACTGCTAGCCTTGCGCGTTTTTCTATCATACAGTTCTTTGTAAGCACTCAAACCATCCTGCAAGTATGCCCTAAACCGACGTACCCTTTCAAAATTAAAGTCGTACTTTATCATTGCAGTGAAAATCTCACGCAGTTGCTTCACATTCAGTTCCTGGACAACTTCACTTTCAATCCATTCGCTACTGCATTTGGTTTTGATTGTTATCCTTTCCTCTTCCAATTGCATCAGCTCTTCATCTATCAGTTCTTGGTCATGGGATGGCAAAACCTCTTCAACATCATCTTTGTCAGCTTCCACAAGCCAAACTCACTTTGTCCTCGCTTTGTTCACCACGACTGAAACACTTAATTATGTCTAGTTTTATGCTAAGTGTAACACCCTTACGAGCTCTTTTAGGCTTTTCCGATACCTTAGAACTCATCCTGCAAACGGATACTCAAAATAAATCGACATAAAGCACAGTTGCTCACAGGCACGTGTTTAACATTGCCAGCTAGAATGCAGTTCCGAATCCGGAGGAGGAGCGGCTGCTTTTTATCGCACGCTGCCTTTTTTCGTAACAGTGAAAACACCTTCTGTTAGCGAAAACAGGTAACTAACGTAGGTCTTTCGTAACAGTGATGTTTCGTAAAACGAACTTTCAAAAAGCGGGGGACACCTGTATAACCAAAATGTTCTTGTAGTAAAGCCTTGGCTTTTACAGAACCTTTCTTAGGATCAATATGCTGGCAAATTCTGACAAGTTCTCTCTGGAGACCCCTAGTGTACTTTTCAAGGAATTAGAGGCAGTCGCTATGGCTGTCCGTCTTGCCTTTGACACTGACTTCTAAAGCCCTCATGAGTGCCTGATATTGCAATGGATCTCCATCAAAGATTTCAATCTCTCTTGGCAAAAATGAAATGTGTTGCTGTTGCACTAATAAGGTTATTATTTCATTTTGCTTCCTCATGTTATCAATAATACTATTTTGACCTCTGTCATCTGAAACAAGTGTGTTTCCATGCTGTAAGTGAATATCCCAATGAGCACTTTGAGTTGTTGGGTATGACATGTTCAGAGAGCCTCCTTAGTGCAGGCTGAGAGTAAACACCCTGAACTACCTATTTTTTTTTGGGGGGGGGGTCTAGCTCGTGTTTCACAGACACTTGAGGAACAAATGAATCAACGTTGAAATTTGAGTGTTTTTTGTTTTCTTTTGTGCCCTTTCGGTATAGGAACTCACACCTGCTGGAGCACTTTCAGTTCTCACCATATTTGAAGTCTTTAGCGCATTAACTCTGTAGTAATTTCTTCCGCTAGCATAGCTGTTGTTTCCTTCTCTGTAGCTCCACAGCAGTTAATTGTTCCACTTGCTCTTCCAGTACGTGTTTGTCCTTCAATATCACTGATGTGCGATTAATGCAGCTAAATTCGCATCTGCTTTAATGCAAGCAGAGGAGGTAGTAAATGCAGAAGTTTTTTCTCCAACAGAAATTTAAGCATGGACATTTGACACACTGTCATTCGGTTTAACATTATCTTGTGGGTCCTCTGTTATGTGTCTTGTCAAATTCTTCCTTGGAATTTGAGAAACATTGCCTGATGGAAGGTGGGACACATACTCATTTGTTGCAGCAACATGACATTCAACATAACATATTTGGTTCAAACAGTGTTTCACATACTGTTCCTTATGAATGCACTACAATAGTTATCAATGTTCGAAGAAGATCCATTTTGTCTTTCCTGCTCAAGTAATGAGATTAGTGTGTGATGTTGCCTAGCAGCAGCTTCACAGAGAGAGATTGCACTGGTAAGACATGTTATTTTTTGTAAGATCATTAATTGATGGTATTAAACTTTTAATTTTGTTCACATTTGTTTCATACTCCTTTCAAGGACTTTTGATTAAATTAGTCTTAGCTTTAGCTTTTTTTTCTAGTTTGCAAGCCTTGACTCCAGGGCCTTTGGCACCAATTCCATGCTTTGATACGCTACTGTTACTTTCTCCAGTTGCACAACCAGTAATTAACTCTTTGTTTGCCTGCAGCACCGGTGATGTTTGATTAAATAAGCATAGGCAACAAACATAGTATCTGTGTGTCCACAACATTTAAACCAGACCGAACAAACATCCTTCAATTAAAACGTCGTCAACTAGAATGTTTATCACTTTAATAAAACAAAGCAATGAGCCCTCCAGCAAGTGCCGCATGATTGAGCAATAGTCCCAAATGGATAGGCAGAGCTGACCATTCAAAACTGTGTTCAAATCCCAAATGCACAACATGAGTCAGCAAAAGGTCATTTATTTGCCTTGTGCTTCTCCTGTTTTGCCATAAGGTCCAAGGCAATCCTTTGCCATATGTTTGAGTTTGTTTAATATAACTTTTTGCTGTTGTTGACAAAATGGAGTAGTTACTTGAAAACAAATCAAAACTGCTGAGAGAGTAAGCCAGGGTACTCAATATTTTATGATGCACTTCCAAATGACAAATTTCCAAATCGAAAAAGATACATTGGATTCTTTATTACAAAACCAGCCAAAACTAACAATCTTGTAGTGATTTTAAAAAAAACTAGTGAAACTAAATTAGCGGTCTAATAGCGTTCCTATTAACGTAATTAACGAAAAAATGAATGGTGTTCCAATTAGCATAACTAAATAAAGTTAGCGATCTAGTTAGCAGTCAAACTAACTGAGTAGTCAACAAAATAATGTAATTTCCCTCATGGCTCACCCCCTCTACTTGATAAGACAAAACGTGAATAGGTAACTATACTCATTTGCTTCTACCACGCCCCCAATCATAAACCTAATGATAGATTACCATCATAAACGTGCCAAAGAATACAATATAAACACAAAGTAGGTACATGGTTCCTACAGGTATCATCTGATTTTTTTCTATCAGTCCTATTTCTTTTCTTGTATTGCAGTTCGTTCCCTGGGCTCTGTGGCACTGAGGAAAGCAGAGAATATATATCACAAGTTCCACTTTGACTTTTATAGCATTGATTTCAATGAGGAGCTTGTGGCACTTTATGGTGGAAGCCTTGAAAAGCAAACTAAGTTTGTACATGCATGTATAAAGGTCATCCTTAAACTTTACAAGGTAAGATTGCATCAAGATACTTGCTTTCAGAATATTTCATTGTGTGCATCAGTGTTCCGCACTTTATAACTTATCTCAAACTTGTACCTCACTTGATGCCAAGAACAGGGCCCTGAAAACATGATAGGCAGTGATAGAAAACATTTCACTGCTGGTATGCTAATTGACTACAGATAAGGATGGAATCAGGCAACCTGAAACTTCCAGTTTCTTGAGACTATGGTTGTCTATCCGTCTCCTTTATATTGTGGTCCCATTGGATCTCTTACTCAAAACTTCTACTTGGAACTCTGGTGCAAAGACTTATTTTTATGAAAGATACACAGGTAGTATGCTTCCTCAAGGTGAATGAAGTACATCTGTTCTTCAGAGACTTGAGAACCAATCCATTGTTAAAATTCACTTAATGAAGAATTAGATTTGAATGTGTTTACCTTGACATTGTTGACTTGATAATGTGCAGTGATTATGCATTGATGTAGAATTGCACCTTGTAAATCACAAAATTCATATTTTGGTCATCACAATTGAAAGCCAAAGTAAATTTGTTATCTAAGTATGTATGTGTCACCATATACTGAGGTTAATTTTCGTGAAGAACATTGAACAGGGCTACCCAGTGCAGAAGCAAATGCACTTTTCATTTTATTGTTTGCAAAAAACAAACTGATGGAGGAACTTAACATTTTGGGCAGCATCCATGAATGCAAAGGGATCGTTGATGTTTCAAGTTCCTCTAGCAGTTTATATTTTGCTCCAGGTTACACCTAATGTCTCCTTTTCATGGCATTGTTTGTTTGTGTTTTTATGAAAAAATGTAAGCTTTTTCCAATTTTAAGGAAATGCAAAAGTTTGATCCAGCTGTTGCAATTTCCCAACTGTTTCCAAAGCAGCAAATTTATCTTTTCGGCTTTTAGAAGTTTTGTATTAGGATGATAAAATTTTCTCATTAAAATAATTTTGTTTTGATGTATTTAATTGTTCCTTATAGAATAAACCTCTTTAAACTGACTGAGTGCATGTCACAAGTATTATCGTGGGTTCTTTTAGCATAAAATGTGGAATTAAAAATAGTTGCATTTTTTGTTAGGCTCATGTCATGTGATTTTATTCACCTTTTTGATCACAAAAATGGACATGTGACCTCTATTTTGTTTCTTGAACTTGGGGAAAATTGACCTTGCTGTTAATCTTTTCTGTTTTAAGTTAGTGGTCAGAGTTTTCCTTCTCCTAGATGAGCTGTTAACCATGGCTGACGAGCCCCATCTGCTCGAAGTGACAGGTTTTAAGGTGCTAGTAACCAGCCTTTGACTCTTCTCCTGTCAGTTCCACCGGGCTGGGTAGCTAAGACACGCATGAAGGCCAGATGCTGGACTTGGTTGTCAGAGACTATTTATTTAAGATGCATGCCATTGGGAGCATTTATTAGGTAGTGGGAGCTTATCCCCACTACCACGCCGAGCTCTAGCAACTCTAAGGAACTAAATCCCCGGTGACTAGTGGTGAAACCCAGTTGCAGCAGAGGGGATGAGGAACGATGATGTGCTGGATGTGGAGGCTGAGGGTGAAAAGTCAAAGCCAGGATAACACTCTATTTTGTCTGGATGACGGTGAGATGCGAGGAGAAGAACAAGAAGTAGAGGAGATAAAGATTTGGCTTCATTAACCAGAGTAGAAGTGAAGCCACATTTCCTAACAAAAGAGAACATTTCAGATAACCTGAAATGGAAGGCCTCATCTTGAGATCAGGTGTAACAGAGGCAGAGAAATTTGGAGAAAGGGCCAATCCTCAAGGGACAGAGTGGCAAGAGGTGGAAGTTGGTGAGTTTGTAGTAAATGTCAGTGGATCGTTTGTCTCCTGAGATTGGACATGGCAATCTAGAAAAGGGGGTGAAGTGTCAGAAATGGTCCACATGAACTTGTGAGCAGAGTGGAAGTTGGTGGTGAAGATGATAAAATGAATAAATTCTACACAAGTGCAGGAAGTGCCATATATGCAGTCATTGATGTAACAGAGGAGATGGGGAGTGGTATGAGGGAATGTTTGGAACAGTGACTGTTCCATGTAGCCGATAACAAGGTGGGCGTAGCCGGGGTCCATATGGTACGCAGGGCTACTACACCTTTGATTTATAGGAAGTGAGAGGAGTCAAAGCAGAAGTTGTACAGGAGAAGAACAAGTTTCACCAGGTGCATGAGAGTGTTGGTGGAGCAGAACTAGTTGGATTTTTGTGGTAGATGAAGTGGTGAAGAGTTGGGGGGACAGGGAATCATAAATTGTCGAACTGGTGGAGGGCATGGGAGGTGTCCCAGATGCAGATGGGAAGTATTTGGATATGGGGAGACAGGATTGAGTCAGAATGTGAGAGATGTGTTTAGTGAAACAAGAACATGCAGAAACAATGAGCCTACCATAAAAGTCCCGCATATAAATCTTGGGTAAGAACCTACCCTGCATTTCTTTCTTCTGTCTAGAAATTGAGATTGTGGAAGTCAGATCTCCTGATGTGTTGTGATCTGTAATAGTGTGGGGAAAGTGGCCTGGTGTTCTTGGTGGGGTCAAGGTCCAGGGTTTGGGATGGGGTGGTACCTGCAAGGTAAGGGTAAGTCCACCAGACTCCAACACCTCCACTCTTGTATGCAGGTTTAATGACCAGATGTGATTGGTGCGAAGTGAATGGAGGGCTTTGCAATCAGAGGAAGTGAGGTTGGAGTGGGTCAGATGAATAGAGAAGGCAAGGTGATTGATGCCACGGTGGCAGTTGAAGATAAAAAAAAGTAGAGAGAGTATAAAAGGCTCAAAGTGGTGTTGGAGAGGAAAGGATCAGGAGTGAGGAGTGAAGATTCCTTGTCAAAGAAATAAAGCACAAGAGCAGAGGTGATGCCACTGCTGAAGAGCGGCAACTCGGCATTAGAAAGAGGGGCTTTGGACAAACGGTGAAGATCTAGCAGAGATTGGAGCTGGGGCAAGGGATGGGGTAAATGCTGGAGGGGGGGTTTTGCTGGGTGAAGTGAGTTTCCCAATTTTAGGTACTCCCCTTCTGGTGATTTCTTTCTTCCCTTCTACACACCCTCCTTTCCCCCCCACCCCCTTCCATTCCTTCTGTAGTCTTCCCTGTTCCCCTAAACAGCCTCGCTAGCCCATAATCACTCATTTTCATTCCCCATCCCTTCCTGGTTCACCCATAGGTTGCCCCTTTTCTTGTGCAGTGGTTCTGGTTCCATCTGCCATTTGCCTCTTCCCTAATGGTTCCCATTCTCACTTCCTTTAGAGTCCAGCACTGGCAGCCTTTTGTGTTCCTGTTTATTTCCCTTGAGCAGTTGTCTCTAACCTTCACACTGCGCATCCCCATTTTCCTTAGTTTGTTCTTTCTTCTCTTTTCCCTCCCTTTTTGTCTGCCAGCCGTAGTCTTCCAACCCCACCCCCTCTAATCCCCCCCTATCTGGCACAGCCTTGTCATCTTACACGCCTCCTCGACCCACTAACCACCTCAGATTCCTGCCTCACCACTCCCCTTCTTTCTATACTGGCTATCTCCTCTCTCAGTCCTGATGCACGGTTTCAACCTGAAATGTTGACTATCCCTTCCTCCAACGGATGCTACTTGAGCCACTGAGTTCTTCCAGCAAACTTTTTGCTGCTCCAGATTCCAGCATTTGCAGTCTCTTGTGTCCAGCATTGGTCTAAAATTCTTCTGAACTTAATTTTGATCTATTTGTGTCCATAGGATCAAAAAGGTGCACCCAGCAGTGTTGCAATTGTGGGCCATTCTATGGGTGGCATTGTTGCTAGAGCACTATTCACACTACCCAACTTCAAATCTGCACTAATCAGTCTTATTGTAACTCAAGCTACACCTCATGTTGCACCAGTCCTGTTACTGGACAGCTACCTCATAGGTAAGTCTGGAAAGCTAAAGTGATTATGGAATTATATCATTGCCTTTCATTCATGATGACCCAAATGGAGGTTTTACATAGCTTTGTTTAGGCAAGCAATAATTAAATTGTAACATTTTCTTTGCTTTTATTTTGTTCACACCATGATGTTTGTATTGAAAGTGTATAGAGAATACACAGTAGTGCATTTAAAAAAATGCTTTGGTTTGCAATTGTGCAGTGCTATTCACACTTACTGCATCAAATGCATAATGGTAGACATCCCACTGACGCTTGGCTTGTGGGATATTTGGAATTTACTTCACATGCCCTAGTCCACTGTGGCTGGCCATGGGGGGAACGTCGACTCAGACCATGAGAGGCCTGCGTTGGGCATTTTCATGCCTTACAAGGCGCAGATTGGAAGTCTGTGTGGGACGCCACTCCTCGCACAGACTAGAGCAATGTGCGATGAAGTGCCTTACTCAAGGGCACAAACACGCTGCCACAGCTGAGGCTCGAACTAGCGACCTTGAGATAACTAGACGAACGCCTTAACCACTTGGCCACGTGCCCAACCTAGGCTGGCCAAGAGTGGATTCTAACCGGGCTGTCTTCCAAGTGATCGCACCAAGTATGGCCTTCCACTACCTTCATGAAATGGACTGATAAACTTACAGCCAGGAAAATAGTCCTTTTCCATGTGAGAGGTATTGCATCTGGTAGACCCAAGAATCAATATCAGATTTGAAGTTAATTCTTTTAGCAGGGTTTGTTTAGCTGCCTTGTACAGGTAATAGAATGTTGGTTGAATAGGAGGTTGCAAGTTTCATTATGTATGGTTACTGCAATACTTTGCTCTATGATTTAGAGCCATTTTTATGCACATAACTGTGACAATGAAGGGAGAAGGAAAGACAAAGAATAAGCTGGCAGAAATGGCAAAATAGTGGCACAGCTGGTTGAAGTGCTGCACCAAAGTTTCAGTGACCAGGGTTCAATGCTGATCACCACTGCTGTCTGTGTGGTACGCTGTCCCTGGAACTGCATGGATTTTCACTGGGTGCCCCAGTTTCTGCCCATATCCCAGAACATTTATAGATTAATTGGCTACTGTAAATTGCCAGTAGAGTGTAGATGTGTTGTGGACGTTAAATTGAAATGTGAGGAGAATAAAACAATGAGTGTAATTGATATAAATACGTGCTGATGGTTAGCATGGATTTGGTGTCCGAAGGGCCTATTTCTATGTGATTCACAGTCATCGACTCCGTTAAAAGCTAGAGCTCAGGGAACAACCAGCAACTTTGATGTATGTTGTAAGGTATTTGAAATATATGATTGCAGGCGAGATCAAAATGGACAATTTAGTACGAATAATTTTGGTCAGGATTGAGCCTAGGAGTAATCAGAACATATTTTAATGATAAACACAGGAGATTCTGCAGATACTGGAAATCCAGGGTAACACACACAAAATGCTGGGGGAACTCAGCAGGTTAGATAGCATCTATGGTAAAGAATAAAGAATTGATGTTTCGGGCCAAGACCTTTCATTAGGGCTTCATCAGCATTCTCACGATGAAGGATCTCGGCCTAAACATCGACTCTTGAATCTATTCTGTAGATGTTATCTAACCTGCTGAGTTCCTCCAGCATTTTGTGTGTTACTCAGTGTTTTAATGATATAGTGCCTTTGGCATTTACAGAATGGCTTAGCTTGCTTCATATTGAATAAATCATATTTAAAGCATAGTTCATTGAGCATATGTTATGTCAAATTACATTAAGTAGACGTAGTTAAGCCAATTTATGCTTTCTTGTAGACTTCTACAGCACTGTGAACAATCACTGGATTCTCAATGAAAAAGACTTGAGTAACATCAGCATTCTCTCAATGGGAGGCGGTTTCCGAGATTATCAAGTTCGCTCTGGGCTGACCATTGTTCCAAGCCTAGGCCTTTATAACAATACTCTAAATGTCGTGGTAATGTAAATGTTCTTTTTCAAACTTACTGTTCTAGTAGCTGTAATATATTCATATTGGTGTCGTTTACAGTTTTCCTGTGAGAGAGTTCAACTGATCCATTGTACACAAACAATGTCACATTGATGCAGAACCTGAGTCAGAGTAACGTATTTCTCTTTTGTTCGACACTGATGGGCACTCCACTCATTTGAGGGTATTCTTTGCTCCCTATTTTTAATTTCTTGCCTCAATAATCTTGATACACAAGTGTAAACAATATGTTACATAAATTTAATCATATGTAATGACAAATTGTCATTTTTTTTACTTTTCTGATCACAATTTTCAACAATAGT